>NC_069504.1:835137282-835797282 GCF_027579735.1 Bombina bombina | reverse complement strand
GATTTGCAATGTTTTGTAAATTTGACATTGTGTGAGCTGATTATTATTATTTACACCTTTAATAATGTTTTAGTATAAGTATACGGATGTATTATATTCCAGTACTAACAAAAATAGTGATCACACTGTGTCCAACACCTGGTCTTTATTTACAGTTTTTTTGGGCTAACTATATATATTTGAATATTTGCATTTTTTTACATGTTTCTGTATATTTTTGTAAATATCTTTGCACAGGTTTATTCCCACATTTGTACCTATGTATTTATGGTCATTTTTGGCTATAGTATTTTCAACATGCACTGAGTTCTATGTGGATAGCGGTTTGGATGCACTACACTTAGAGATATACCTTTTTGGGCTAATAGGCACATTTAAGTATGTTTGCTACTATGTTGTTTTAACTGCCTTAGTTTGCAATTCCTGAAAGGTTGCCTCGCTCACATATATCACGATCTGTAGCATTTACTACTTAATATTGGCGCATAGTTAGGCATCATCTGTTCAGTATTGTTTCTATTGCGGTTGCTAAGCAACACATCCTTTTATGTCCGTCCATATTATGCTTTGATTTTATTTTTTGGCATTTCTGGCTCACCATAGTCAGTCCCGCACATGCTCAGTAGCGCTGGAAGGACGCCGGTGCACAGCTTTCCACACTTGTGTTAATTGGTGGTGGGGTATTTAAGTAGTAAGTTTTGTTCTTTGTTCATGTATGTCTGTCTGAGGAAGGGGCACCACCCCGAAACGTCACAAACTGACTGATTTAATTCCAAACGGTGAGTGCCTTTGCCTATGTTGTTTTGATGTATACTTGATCTGCATAGAGCACCCCAGAAGTTGTTTGCATATTCTGCATTGCCTGCTATTAAGTGTTAACCCCTGCTTGCTTTACTATGTATATGTATGTGTATATATATATATATATATATATATATATATATATATATATATTTATATTAGCAAGAAATAAGCAAAACAAATAGTATATTTAACTAGCGTGACGTTTTCAGGTATTCACCCCTTCCTCAGACAAATACAAAGTGAGCAGTGACAATATTTATACAAATACAAAGTCAAAACCCCCTCCCTTCATTAGTGCAACAAATCACTTACAAAGCCACCTGATTGGTGGATAAGGACACACCCTAAATCACATTTAGGTGTGTAGCATCAAATAATTAATACAGAGTCCCAAAACTACTCTCTATACTGTTATACCCCATAGCGATGGGGTTCAAGCCATAAAGATGGCGCTCCTCCATCACCCATATGTTGGATCGGACCCTGAATTTATCTGCAAGATAATCGAACTTTGTCAAAAACTGAATTATTTTAGATTTGAGTCTACATTCTACTTTCAATGTATGGGTACGGCGATGGGGTCCTATATAGCCCCATCATATGCTAACCTCTTCATGGAGGATTTTGAGAACACCACCATGAAGGTATATGATAACAACAGCATACAGGGTTACAAGAGATACATTGATGATATCTTCTTAATTTGGAGAGCATCAGAGGAGGAACTTGATATATGGGTATCTGAAATGAACAGCTTGTCCACCCCTATTAAGTTCAAGACCAATAAAAACCTAGAGGAAATAGACTTTCTGGATCTTTAAATACAACAATAGACTTGCTACTGCACTGTTCTAGAAGCCCACGGACAGAAACTACATACTGCTGGCATGCAGTAACCATCCCAGATCGCTTATAAGGGCAATTCCCAAAGCATAAATGACAAGGGTTATCAGGAACAACACCAGGAAGGAAAGAATGGAGATACAAGAAATGTCTCAGAAGTTTCTCAAAAGGGGCTATGCACACAATCTGATCTCTGATGTGCACAAGGATTTATCATCGGCTGATCGTGAAAAACTACTGTCTCATATAAAGAGGACATTAAACAGCGACAAACCTTCACGTCAACCTATGGACCGAACATTCAAGTCACTGCTAAGAGCCTACGTGAGAAATGGTGGATAGTACAGTCTGACCCCACCCTACCCTTTGCATCACTTGACACACCAAGAATGGGATACAAATGGGCAAGTAACTTAAAGGATGTACTTATGCTTACAGATCCTACCCGCTGCTATAAGCAAGAAACGTGGCTAAAATCGAAGAATATGGGATCATTCAGATGTCCAAGTTGTGTTAAATGTCACGTCATGGTACAGGGGCCTACATTCAGACACCCGCATACAAAAGAGGTACCAGATTCGACACTACTTGACATGAAACACCAAATTTATCTACCTATTGAGTTGCAATTGTGCCAAATTCTATGTAGGTAAAACTGATGACATCAAGAAACGGATGGTGAACCACAGGAGTGCTAGTAGATCTGCCCTGGACACTGGAAAGACAGACCAACCAGTTGACAGACACTTTTTGGAGGCCAAACACACTGTTAAGGATTTGCGTTTCACATTAATTGACCATGTCCCACCCCTTAAACGAGGGGGTAACAGAAAGAAGAAACTCCTACAAGTGGAAGCTAAATGGATATTCAGATTGGACACCTTATACCCTAAGGGGTTAAATGTAAATATTAATTGGCATTGTTTTCTCTAATTTATGATTGTTCCATTTAGATTATATCCTGTACTAGAACATAAATTACATAAGTATATTTGTGTATGGTGTTTTTCATAAATGCACATCGTACTTTGACTATGTACTTAATATCTATATAAGGGACCTGACACATACGTGCATTACTTTTATTAAATAACTAGTAAAATTAGGAAATAATTTTAAAGCCACATTTAGATCACCTCCTATAGTCAAAGAATAAATGTATAAAGTTATATCAGGTCTGTCAAACACGAGAGGTGTAAGTGCCTGAGCCAATACTGTAACCTTTATGCCTCTGACGTCAACTAGATGGGCGTGAAGTAAGACATTATCCAATAATCTACTTCCCAATATGGACGTCACACTTGTGGGCGTATTTTAACACACCATAAAAAGCCGAAGACCTGGCGGCGCGATTAGTCCTTTTGAAAAAGCCGGTAACGGCGAAACATGTCAGGAAGAGTAGGGTCTTGGTGAGGAGTCATAGGAGCTCCTGTGTTTTTTTTTTTTGTTTTTTTTGTGAGAGCGTTTAGTAACCTTCTTTAATGTAAATATTTAATGTATTATCTGATACTACGATCAGGTTTTTTATGTTAAATTTGACAATGGTATTAGTCTTAATAATACAACGTACTATTGTCGCTGACTCGGATACTATGGGCTTTCAAGCAGTTAACAAAAATTTTGACAATTTACAGAAGGGTATAACAGTAACATATACTGTAGAATACTAGCGGGTTAACTTCACATTATAGCGATGGGTATACTAATAGTATACACTGCAGATTACTAACAAGATAATGTAACCAATGAAACTGCGATACTTATAATTAGTCACTCCCTTTAACCGAGGTTGTAACTTTACCCCTATGATTAGGATGTGAAGTGGAGAGAAAAAAAAGACACATAAGACGGCTTTATTAACAGCTGCACATAAGTGGTATAGATATCCACACCTCTTTTCTAACGTTTACCTAGGAACATTGCAGAATAGCCTGGCGAACACTAGCAGGCGTAATTTAACTAAATAAAACTAAGAGCAAACAGAGTACTGTACTCGGAAAGATGTGTTGAAACACTTTATGATGTGGCTATAGATTCGATCAAACGCTGCTACTGAAGTATATATAAAACAACAAGCACTATTTACTGTTCACCCGTCCCTCCATACTATATGTAACATCAAAGTTAACTATTGCTTACCTGTTCTTCCATACTATACGTTAACTATTTAATAACTACTTACACAACATATTAGTATATATTACTAAGTGTATGCTGGTATTAAAGGATATAGATATCTTAACTTGGTGTAAAAGATTTGAGATATTAGATACTTTGTTAGTACTATCAAAGATTTGGATTACTGCAATACCAATTCCGATATCATAGCATATTACAAATCTGCAAACTAACTTTGAGTGTATTGTTAGGTATCCAACTAAGTACTACGATTTACACATCGATAACTTTACCTAATATTGGTCCCTGATCATTATACTATGTACTAGCTGTGACCTTACACGGATAATATACCCTTGTGTGAGAAGACAAGATTTGAGAACTACGTAGCCCCCTTGAACTGCAGCAGACCTGCACAGATTTATAATTTGCATTTCTGTGATATTAATACAGACTCTTATAGACCACCTATTCATATATCAGACCTGATATAACTTTATATACATTTATTCTTTGACTATAGGAGGTGATCTAAATGTGGTTTTAAAATTATTTCCTAATTTTACTAGTTATTTAATAAAAATTATGTTTTAACTTAGTTTCACAAGTTTATTTATTACATGCTGTCCCAATACATCAGACTTATAAGCTTTAAACCTTGAGTGCTACTATGTGTATTCTTATAAAGAACTAGTCTCTTATTGTTCTTTAAAAAGTATAAATGTTCAAATACACCAGCACCCTTACCTGCTATTAATAATATAAATACAGAATCTCTGTGTTGTAATAAAGGTAATTTACTGAGGTTTATTGTTTACCTCATAGTAGTGCCATTGGTTGTTCTTTTTCCCTTTGTCTAACATACGTGCATTAGTAGCACCTTGCATAGTCTATTTTGGGGGTGGTATATATATATATATATATATATAATTAATCTCCTATATGTACTAGATTTTGATTGCGGTCACTATTTCTCATAGCCTGACCGCGACACACATTTTAGCTGTCCGCTGGCATATACCTATTGGTTGCCTATGAACCAATCTGCAGCTGGGCTGGTTCGCACCCCCCCCCCCATTGTGTCATTTGACTATACATTTTGGTGGCCCCGCCCCCTATGGCCCACGTATGTGCCCGTTTGATTGCCATGTTAAGGATTTGCGTTTCACATTAATTGACCATGTCCCACCCCTTAAACGAGGGGGTAACAGAAAGAAGAAACTCCTACAAGTGGAAGCTAAATGGATATTCAGATTGGACACCTTATACCCTAAGGGGTTAAATGTAAATATTAATTGGCATTGTTTTCTCTAATTTATGATTGTTCCATTTAGATTATATTCTGTACTAGAACATAAATTACATAAGTATATTTGTGTATGGTGTTTTTCATAAATGCACATCGTACTTTGACTATGTACTTAATATCTATATAAGGGACCTGACACATACGTGCATTACTTTTATTAAATAACTAGTAAAATTAGGAAATAATTTTAAAGCCACATTTAGATCACCTCCTATAGTCAAAGAATAAATGTATAAAGTTATATCAGGTCTGTCAAACACGAGAGGTGTAAGTGCCTGAGCCAATACTGTAACCTTTATGCCTCTGACGTCAACTAGATGGGCGTGAAGTAAGACATTATCCAATAGTCTACTTCCCAATATGGACGTCACACTTGTGGGCGTATTTTAACACACCATAAAAAGCCGAAGACCTGGCGGCGCGATTAGTCCTTTAAAAAAGCCGGTAACGGCGAAACATGTCAGGAAGAGTAGGGTCTTGGTGAGGAGTCATAGGAGCTCCTGTGTTTTTTTTTGTTGTTTTTTTTGTGAGAGCGTTTAGTAACCTTCTTTAATGTAAATATTTAATGTATTATCTGATACTACGATCAGGTTTTTTATGTTAAATTTGACAATGGTATTAGTCTTAATAATACAACGTACTATTGTCGCTGACTCGGATACTATGGGCTTTCAAGCAGTTAACAAAAATTTTGACAATTTACAGAAGGGTATAACAGTAACATATACTGTAGAATACTAGCGGGTTAACTTCACATTATAGCGATGGGTATACTAATAGTATACACTGCAGATTACTAACAAGATAATGTAACCAATGAAACTGCGATACTTATAATTAGTCACTCCCTTTAACCGAGGTTGTAACTTTACCCCTATGATTAGGATGTGAAGTGGAGAGAAAAAAAGACACATAAGACGGCTTTATTAACAGCTGCACATAAGTGGTATAGATATCCACACCTCTTTTCTAACGTTTACCTAGGAACATTGCAAAATAGCCTGGCGGACACTAGCAGGCATAATTTAACTAAATAAAACTAAGAGCAAACAGAGTACTGTACTCGGAAAGATGTGTTGATACACTTTATGATGTGGCTATAGATTCGATCAAACGCTGCTACTGAAGTATATATAAAACAACAAGCACTATTTACTGTTCACCCGTCCCTCCATACTATATGTAACATCAAAGTTAACTATTGCTTACCTGTTCTTCCATACTATACGTTAACTATTTAATAACTACTTACACTATATATTAGTATATATTACTAAGTGTATGCTGGTATTAAAGGATATAGATATCTTAACTTGGTGTAAAAGATTTGAGATATTAGATACTTTGTTAGTACTATCAAAGATTTGGATTACTGCAATACCAATTCCGATATCATAGCATATTACAAATCTGCAAACTAACTTTGAGTGTATTGTTAGGTATCCAACTAAGTACTACGATTTACACATCGATAACTTTACCTAATATTGGTCCCTGATCATTATACTATGTACTAGCTGTGACCTTACACGGATAATATACCCTTGTGTGAGAAGACAAGATTTGAGAACTGCCCCCTTGAACTGCAGCAGACCTGCACAGATTTATAATTTGCATTTCTGTGATATTAATACAGACTCTTATACACCACCTATTCATATATCAGACCTGATATAACTTTATATACATTTATTCTTTGACTATAGGAGGTGATCTAAATGTTGTTTTAAAATTATTTCCTAATTTTACTAGTTATTTAATAAAAATTATGTTTTAACTTAGTTTCACAAGTTTATTTATTACATGCTGTCCCAATACATCAGACTTATAAGCTTTAAACCTTGAGTGCTACTATGTGTATTCTTATAAAGAACTAGTCTCTTATTGTTCTTTAAAAAGTATAAATGTTCAAATACACCAGCACCCTTACCTGCTATTAATAATATAAATACAGAATCTCTGTGTTGTAATAAAGGTAATTTACTGAGGTTTATTGTTTACCTCATAGTAGTGCCATTGGTGGTTCTTTTTCCCTTTGTCTAACATACGTGCATTAGTAGCACCTTGCATAGTCTATTTTGGGGGTGGTATATATATATATATATATATATATATATATATATATATATAATTAATCTCCTATATGTACTAGATTTTGATTGCGGTCACTATTTCTCATAGCCTGACCGCGACACACATTTTAGCTGTCCGCTGGCATATACCTTGCCTATGAACCAATCAGCAGCTGGGCTGGTTCGCACCCCCCCCCCCTTGTGTCATTTGACTATACATTTTGGTGGCCCCGCCCCCTATGGCCCACGTATGTGCCCGTTTGATTGCCATGTTGAATATACGCATGCTTCAAACAGTGTTGAATACGAATGTGTACACTGTTACCCTGGTAATGTTTGTACCTTACACTTTTTCTTTAGGGGCATATCACTAGTCACTTGTCCTGTATATGCTTCACTAGTTAGATATTGCCTTACATTTGGCTAGTCTTCTAGACTAATTTTCTGCCTAGTACACTGTCAGTAGTCACTTAGGGTATAACGCTTATAACACCACACGCTGTGCTTCTATGGTTTTTCTTCTCTTTTTTTAATAAAGATTGGGCATTTTTCATGTCCTTTACCATTCTGTAGGTCTGTTGCTATAGATATCTCCAGACTGCTTATATATATATATATATATATATATATTTTGTTTTGTATATGATGCTGTTAATTTCACTTGCTTACATAGGTTTTGGGACTCTGTATTAATTATTTGATGTTACACACCTGAATGTGATTTAGGGTGTGTCGTTATCCACCAATCATTGCACTTGTTTACATAGGTTTTGGGAGGGGGTTTTGACTTTGTATCTGTATAAATATTTTCACTGCTCACTTTGTATTTGTCTGAGGAAGGGGTGAATACCTCGAAACGTCATGCTAGTTAAATATACTATTTGTTTTACAAAACCAGAGAGTGCTTATTTCTTGCTAGTCTATTACTCCTATTTTTGCACCCTGGTGCTTACCTGACCAGTTTGGTGACAGTGTGCTTATTACCCTAAAGATATTATATATATATATATATATATATATATATATATATATATATATATATATATATATATATATACAGAGGTATATTTATATTTTCAGTATAGGTGGTGGTTTCAACAGGTAAAGCAGCAATTTCAAATGACAAAATAAAGGTACCAATCTTTTTAATTGACATATTTCAATGTACTATTAAAAAATGTTCTAGCATGTTAAAACTTTTTATTATTAATACTCATTGGATTAAATACATAGTTAAAGGGGCAGTCTACTCCAAAAAATGTATTGTTTAAAAAGATAGATAATCCCTTTATTGACAATTCCCCAGTTTTGCATACCCAATACTGTTATATTAACATGCATTTTACTTCTGTGGTCTTTATAGCAAAAACAAAGTTTAATATGTACATATTAAACTTTGTTTTTGCTATAAAGACCCAGTGAGTGCTTTTTACTTCTGGATGTATGTGCTATACTTTTAAAGCACCCCGGGCAGGTTAGACCTAATCTGTGTTACTGTGAGTGCTTTACCTACCTGGACTGTGTGTGTGTGTGTGTGTGTGTATGTATATATATATATATATATATATATATATATAGCACACATGAACTAGCAATATATAGTTGTAAAAAGACAGCCTGTGGTGGCTTAGAAACAGGTAGAAATTTGAAGGTTTAAAGGCTAAAAAGTATATTAATATAACAATGTTGGTTGGGCAAAGCTTAGTAAAGGTGTTATCTATCTTTTTACAATTTTTTTTTATTAGTAGACATTTATGCCAGGCACAATAAAATGCAAGTCCTAATCAGGAGACATCTGGTAATTGGTGGCTACCTGGGTTTACAGTTTCTTATCGGTTCATAGACCATGCCATGCTTAAGAGTTTCAGTGCATTGCAGTTCCTAAGTGTGAATTTAACTATGTGTTAAACTCCTCTGTGGCACTGAACACACAGTTACCAGAACATTTTATTTCTTTAGGATGTCCCTTATGCAGTTTCATTGTAAAATCTGGTCACTTCATGTCTCATGAGGATGTGGACTATAATTTGTAAATACTTTTGATTATGGTGTACTGCTTAAAGGGACGTTACTGAAACTCCTTAAAGTTGCTGGTTGGGGAAGCTCTACATTTTCATAATAGACTCCGCCATGGTGGAGCTTAGCTATTCTCACACCCTGTGAAAGCAGCAGTGTCTGTTACATATGTATGTATATGTATTTTATGTAAAATATTGTGTAAAAAAAACTACTAAAATTAAAGCTCTGCATCCTTTACACGTCCATACAGCTGGCAATGCCAATGATCTGTGTGGGCACAATGCTTCTTTCACAAAGTGTGAGAATACCTAAGTTCCAAGTTGAAAGTACCAAGTATAATGATGCAGAGTTTTACGTTCCAGCTTTGTATTAAGTTAAAATAGAGAGCTGATGAGAGCTACAGGTACAGGAGGTAACACAATATGATGGTGCTATTGTTGAGGTTTAATATCCCTTTAATATCTTCTCCATTTTCAGCTTTCATCCTGTTGAGCTAAATGGTCTTTTCTGTTGTCCCTATCTCAGGCACTGGGCTGCTTACTGTACAAAACCTGCTTCTTCACTTTGCCGTTTGGAGAGAGCCAGGTCTCAATCTGTGATGGGAATTTCACCATCCCGGACAACTCTCGTTATTCCCAGGACATGCACTGCCTCATCCGTAAGTGTCTGGTCTCTGACCACAGATCATCTTTCCTACTTACCTGTCTTACTTTACATCAGAGGTATATGTGAGACAAACTCAATATCCAGTTACACTCGAGCTGCTATATTCAGTTGTCAGCTATACTTTGTTTTGTTTACAATGTATTTGTTGCAATTTTGTCAAGCCCACATATGAAATGTTGCAACAATATATCCCCAGTGACATCTTTGGTCTGGGATAGGTTTAGGGTGGTAGATAGACAGTTAACTCTTTGATGTCTAGAAAAGGTCGACAAGTTTAAAGGGCATTGTATTTTTATTTTTTTTATTGATATTGTTGGCTGAATAAACCAGATTTTTCAAGCCAGTGAGCTATAGATACCTTCGTATTAGTTGTACCCAAAGCTACACTTCATGCTCGTTTCAGTTGACAGCTTTTACATAATATTATTTTTTTAACACATTTAATTGCTGCTCTTTCCTAGACATGATAGAAATATGTTGAGTACCGTGTCTGTTTAACAAAACTTTCCTTTCTAAATTAATTTATTAAAGGGACCGGAAACCCCAACATTTTCTTTCATGATTTGGATAGAACATACAATTTCTTTCCAATGGCATGGAGATTCCACAAATCCATTCTAATTATTAGTGGGAATTCAACTCCTGGCCACCAGAAGTAGGCTAAGAACACCCCAACAAAGCTATAAGTATCCCTCCCATTTCCCATAACCCCCAGTCATTCTTTGCCTGTGTACATCACAGGAAGTGTGCGAAGATGGTGTCTGAAGAAAATTAAGTTTTAATCCTTTAATGGGTATTTTCTCTGCAAGCAAGGATTGGGGCAATGCTGTGTCCATGTAATCCTCTTTAGGAAGAGTAATGGTGGCTATTAGCTGTTGGAGGACGGTGAGGTAGTCCTTGCTTCTAATCCAACAATTTATGCTAACACCTATATAGAAAACCAGGGTTGATTACTTTGCTTTTGTTTTATCTTCAGGTCTCTGTCAGTGGTCAGATGAGGCTGACAGACTGAGAGGTGCTGTGACCGCTCCACAGCAGAAGACCCTGGAGTGTAAGTCCTTTCATATATATTCTCAGGATAGAAAATATCATAGAACAGGACTGGGATAATCAGGGACCTAGTGGGACCTGCTACCCTCAAAAGGGGATTGTATATTTATTATACATATCCGCTGTTTTGGGATATGTTGCAGCTGAGCTTTCTGCAGGGGAGGGAATTTGCCACTTCTATTGCCGGGCAATTTTACAGACAGGCCCAGGCTTTATGGTGTGTGGGGACTGGGTGTCATTTGCGGCATTATCATCCCCCCCTCCTATACCTGCATGGTCCGTTTTGACTGATTTTTAAGTTGCTACTAATTTTAGGGGCACAGTATTTATTTGTGTGTGTTTAATAATTGTTTATGGCGCATCTATTGTAAGCAACTGATAATTGTTGCGCAGGTTATGGGCTCAGGCCTTTATGCCTCTCTCTGCTAATAGCGATCACAGCAATGAGACCACTTTCCATCACACACTGTGTACATCGCTAATCATGTGTTTGGGTAGATTTGTGTCTGCACTTATTGCTATAATCATATCTGCAGTATGCACATATCTTTAGCCTAATGAGAACCTCCATTGTTGGTGGATGCAGTGGCGCTGCTATGTTAATTATGTGGCGGTGCGCTCAGTATCTAAGATCCGTTTCTATATTGGGATCTTTTTATTAGAGACGTATGGGCATTTTCTGTTCAGAGCCGTTAGGGTTGTGCTCTACACAGCCTAATGTTGCCTTTCGTTTTATATGGGGCACCTTCGTTTACATAGTAGGTGAAATTCGCAGTCTACAGATATGTATATGATGTTAGCGCCATTTTGGAAATATTGGTTCAATTTCCCCCCAAGAACTGTGAGGTTTGAGCGCATTTTAGGTTAACTCCTTAATGGAGTCTTCAGTGTGATCATTATCTAAACCTCTTTTAATCCAACTCTAGTCCTTCATACAAGATTTGAAGGCTGTTTATTTTGACCCCCTGAGTTATTTATATCAGTGTTTGTGTACATATAATGTGTACTTCTAATGCCACGATGAGGATGAGGACTGAGTTTTCTAGTTAGAATAAAAAAATGTGGGATTGTTTTTATTTTACAATTCAGAAATATGTAACTGCAGTTTTATTTTTCAGGAGGTTTTTTCTCCTGAAAGTACTGTGCTTCCCTAGTATTTGCCACCATCTGGTGGCAGCTCAATGAAAATGCATAGTCATTTTATTTTATACATATTTCTTGAGGGCCCTTCTATGATCAATACACATTTTTATATTTATGTGTATGCAAACTATTTTCAATCTCTTTCCTAATTTCTGGGACTTGTGTGGTTTCAATGTATATTACTTAACTTCTTTGAGAAAAAACAGAGAGGCGCCTCATGTGTAATATCATCAGGTGTGTGTAAAAACACAATGTGATAAGAGCCAAGTGGGTACTCACATATTCGTGGAGCTGGTAGTTTCAGGCTGTAGATTTTATAGGTGTAACAGCTCACCCACAACTAGGATTTCCCATATGATGTTAACCAAGCACACTCATGTGCTAGTAGAAGCAGGCTGGCAGATTTGAGGATAGGCGTGTCAGCTCACCCCAAGGAAGGATCTCCCAATAAGCAATGTTCAAATGCAGAGGTATTATGGTAACAGTGAATGCTAGTTACCATATGCATAACACGCCGTTTCTTCAGGATATGCCTGAAGAAATGGCGTGTTATGCAGAGAAACGCGTTGCATGTTTAGGGGGATACTAGAATATACCTATTCCACTTTTTTATATTTTTGTTTTTTAATTTGTTTTTAATAAATACTAAATTTTTATGAAAAACTATTTTGAGTGGATATACCTTACCTACCTATTTACCTGCATTCACTGTTACCATATGGGAGCTGAATCATTCTAATACCTCTGCATTTGAACATTGCCAGCCAGCATTTGCACTCTTGGATATAAGGAGAACTGATTTTCACATTTCAAAAGTGAAATTTTACTTTATTCCACTCTGGGACAATCCTGTATATTTTCAATTTTGTATGTATACATTACCATTGTAGTGTTGTTGTTAACACAATAGACATGATTTGCTGTTAATTTCTCCAACATAGGTGTGTCCGGTCCACGGCGTCATCCTTACTTGTGGGATATTCTCTTCCCCAACAGGAAATGGCAAAGAGCCCAGCAAAGCTGGTCACATGATCCCTCCTAGGCTCCGCCTACCCCAGTCATTCTCTTTGCCGTTGTACAGGCAACATCTCCACGGAGATGGCTTAGAGTTTTTTAGTGTTTAACTGTAGTTTTTATTATTCAATCAAGAGTTTGTTATTTTAAAATAGTGCTGGTATGTACTATTTACTCAGAAACAGAAAAGAGATGAAGATTTCTGTTTGTATGAGGAAAATGATTTTAGCACCGTAACTAAAATCCATGGCTGTTCCACACAGGACTGTTGAGAGCAATTAACTTCAGTTGGGGGAACAGTGTGCAGTCTCTTACTGCTTGAGGTATGACACATTCTAACAAGACGATGTAATGCTGGAAGCTGTCATTTTCCCTATGGGATCCGGTAAGCCATGTTTATTAAGATAGTAAATAAGGGCTTCACAAGGGCTTATTAAGACTGTAGACTTTTTCTGGGCTAAATCGATTCATTATTAACACATATTTAGCCTTGAGGAATCATTTATTCTGGGTATTTTGATATGATTATATCGGCAGGCACTGTTTTTGACACCTTATTCTTTAGGGGCTTTCCCTAATCATAGTCAGAGCCTCATTTTCGCGCCGGTATGGCGCACTTGTTTTTGAGGACAGCATGGCATGCAGCTGCATGTGTGTGGAGCTCTGATACATAGAAAAGTCTTTCTGAAGGCATCATTTGGTATCGTATTCCCCTTTGGGCTTGGTTGGGTCTCAGCAAAGCAGATTCCAGGGACTGTAAAGGGGTTAAATATAAAAACGGCTCCGGTTCCGTTATTTTAAGGGTTAAAGCTTCCAAATTTGGTGTGCAATACTTTTAAGGCTTTAAGACACTGTGGTGAAATTTTGGTGAATTTTGAACAATTCCTTCATACTTTTTCGCAATTGCAGTAATAAAGTGTGTTTAGTTTAAAATTTAAAGTGACAGTAACGGTTTTATTTTAAAACGTTTTTTGTGCTTTGTTATCAAGTTTATGCCTGTTTAACATGTCTGAACTACCAGATAGATTGTGTTCTGACTGTGGGGAAACCAAGGTTCCTTCTCATTTAACTATATGTATTTTATGTCATAAAAAAATTTAGTAAAAATGATGCCCAAGATGATTCCTCAAGTGAGGGGAGTAAGCATGGTACTGCATCATCCCCTCCTTCGTCTACACCAGTCTTGCCCATACAGGAGGCCCCTAGTACATCTAGTGCGCCAATACTCCTTACTATGCAACATTTAACGGCTGTAATGGATAATTCTATCAAAAACATTTTAGCCAATATGCCCGCTTATCAGCGAAAGCGCGACTGCTCTGTTTTAGAAAATTCTGTAGAGCATGAGAACGCTGATGATATGGTTTCTGAAGGGCCCCTACACCAGTCTGAGGGGGCCAGGGAGGTTTTGTCTGAGGGAGAAATTTCAGATTCAGGAAACATTTCTCAACAAGCTGAACCTGATGTGATTACTTTTAAATTTAAGTTGGAACATCTCCGCGCTCTGCTTAAGGAGGTGTTATCCAATTTGGATGATTGTGATTATCTGGTCATTCCAGAACCACTATGTAAAATGGAAAAGTTCTTAGAGGCCCCGGGGCCCCCCGAAGCTTTTCCTATATCCAAGCGGGTGGCGTACATTGTTAGTAAGAATGGGACAGGCCCGGTATACCTTTAGTACCTCCCCCCATATTTATAAAATTGTTTTCCTATAGTCGACCCCAGAAAGGACTGATGGCAGACAGTCCCCAAGGTCGAGGGGGCGGTTTCTACTCTACACAAGCGCGCCACTATACCCATAGAAGATAGTTGTGCTTTCCAAGATCCTATGGATAAAAAATTAGAAGGTCTGCTAAAGATGTTTGTTCAGCAAGGTTCCCTTCTACAACCAATTGCATGCATTGTCCCTGTCACTGCAGCCGCGTGTTTCTAGTTTGATGAGCTAGGAAAGGCGATTATTAGTAATTCTTCTTCTTATGAGGAGATTATGGACAGAATTCGTGCTCTTAATTGGCTAATTCTTTCACCCTAGACGCCACCTTGCAATTGGCTAGGTTAGCGGCGAAAAAATTCTGGGTTTGCTATTGTGGCGCAGAGCGCTTTGGTTAAAATCTTGGGCAGCGGATGCGTCTTCCAAGAACAAATTGCTTGACATTCCTTTCAAGGGGAAAACACTCTTTGGCCCTGACTTGAAAGAGATTATCTCTGATATCACTGGGGGCAAGGGCCACGCCCTTCCTCAGGATAGGTCTTTTCAAGACCAAAAATAAACCTAAGTTTCGTCCCTTTCGCAGAAACGGATCAGCCCCAAGGGCTACGTCCTCTAAGCAGGAAGGTAATACTTCTCAAGCCAATCCAGCCTGGAGACCTATGCAAGGCTGGAACAAAGGAAAGCAGGCCAGGAAACCTGCCACTGCTACCAAGACAGCATGAAATGCGGGCCCCCGATCCGGGACCGGATCTGGTGGGGGGCAGACTCTCTCTCTTCGCTCAGGCTGGGGCAAGAGATGTTCTGGATCCTTGGGCGCTAGAAATAGTCTCCCAAGGTTATTCTCTGGAGTTCAAGGGGCTTCCTCCAAGGGGGAGGTTCCACAGGTCTCAGTTGTCTTCAGACCACATAAGAAGACAGGCATTCTTACATTGGGTAGAAGACCTGCTAAAAATGGGAGTGATTCATCCTGTTCCATTAGGAGAACAAGGGATGGGGTTCTACTCCAATCTGTTCATAGTTCCCAAAAAAGAGGGAACGTTCAGACCAATCTTAGATCTCAAGATCTTGAACAAGTTTCTCAAGGTTCCATCGTTCAAGATGGAAACCATTCAAACACTTCTTCCTTCCATCCAGGAAGGTCAATTCATGACCAAGGTGGATTTCAAGGATTTTCTCATAGGTACTAGGGTCCCTTCTGGCGGTGCTAAGACCAAGGGGCATTGCTGTAGTACCTTACTTGGACGACATTCTGATTCGAGCGTCGTCCCTTCCTCAAGTAAAGGCTCACACGGACATTGTCCTGGCCTTTCTCAGATCTCACGGATGGAAAGTGAACGTGGAAAAGAGTTCTCTATCTCCGTCAACGAGGGTTCCCTTCTTGGGAACTATAATAGACTCCTTAGAAATGAGGATTTTTCTGACAGAAGCCAGAAAAACAAAACTTCTAGACTCTTGTCGGATACTTCATTCCGTTCCTCTTCCTTCCATAGCGCAGTGCATGGAAGTGATAGGTTTGATGGTAGCGGCAATGGACATAGTTCCTTTTGTGCGCATTCATCTAAGACCATTACAACTGTTCATGCTCAGTCAGTGGAATGGGGACTATTCAGACTTGTCTCCGAAGATACAAGTAAATCAGAGGACCAGAGACTCTTGCCGTTGGTGGCTGTCCCTGGACAACCTGTCACAAGGAATGACCTTCCGCAGACCAGAGTGGGTCATTGTCACGACCGACGCCAGTCTGATGGGCTGGGGCGCGGTCTGGGGATCCCTGAAAGCTCAGGGTCTTTGGTCTCGGGTAGAATCTCTTCTACCGATAAATATTCTGGAACTGAGAGCGATATTCAATGCTCTCAAAGCTTGGCCTCAGTTAGCGAGGGCCAAGTTCATACATCAACCATCAGGGGGGAACAAGGAGTTCCCTAGCGATGGAAGAAGTGACCAAAATCATTCTATGGGCGGAGTCTCACTCCTGCCACCTGTCTGCTATCCACATCCCAGGAGTGGAAAATTGGGAAGCGGATTTTCTGAGTCGTCAGACATTGCATCCGGGGGAGTGGGAACTCCATCCGGAAATCTTTGCCCAAGTCACTCAACCGTGGGGCATTCCAGACATGGATCTGATGGCCTCTCGTCAGAACTTCAGAGTTCCTTACTACGGGTACAGATCCAGGGATCCCAAGGCGGCTCTAGTGGATGCACTAGTAGCACCTTGGACCTTCAAACTAGCTTATGTGTTCCCGCCGTTTCCTCTCATCCCCAGGCTGGTAGCCAGGATCAATCAGGAGAGGGCGTCGGTGATTTTGATAGCTCCTGCGTGGCCACGCAGGACTTGGTATGCAGATCTGGTGAATATGTCATCGGCTCCACCATGGAAGCTACCTTTGAGACGAGACCTTCTTGTTCTAGGTCCGTTCGACCCACTCCAGCTGACTGCTTGGAGATTGAACGCTTGATCTTATCAAAGCGAGGGTTCTCAGATTCTGTTATTAATACTCTTGTTCAGGCCTGAAAGCCTGTAACCAGAAAAATTACCACATTATTTGGTATATCTGTTGGTGTGAATCTGCAGGATTCCCTTGGGACAAGGTTAAGATTCCTAAGAGTCTATCCTTCCTTCGAGAAGGATTGGAAAAAGGATTATCTGCAAGTTCCTTGATGGGACAGATTTCTGCCTTGTCTGTGTTACTTCACAAAAAGCTGGCAGCTGTGCCAGATGTTCTAGCCTTTGTTCAGGCTCTGGTTAGAATCAAGCCTGTTTACAAAATCTTGACTCCTCCTTGGAGTCTCAACCTAGTTCTTTCAGTTCTTCAGGGGGTTCCGTTTGAACCCTTACATTCCGTTGATATTAAGTTATTATCTTGGAAAGTTTTGTTTTTGGTTGCAATTTCTTCTGCTAGAAGAGTTTCAGAATTATCTGCTCTGCAGTGTTCTTCTCCTTATCTGGTGTTCCATGCAGATAAGGTGGTTTTGCGTACTAAACCTGGTTTTCTTCCAAAAGTTGTTTCTAACAAAAACATTAACCAGGAGATAGTTGTGCCTTCTTTGTGTCCTAATCCAGTTTCAAAGAAGGAACGTTTGTTGCACAACTTGGATGTAGTTCGTGCTCTCAAATTTTACTTAGCAGCTACTAAGGATTTCAGACAAACTTTGTCTTTGTTTGTTGTTTATTCTGGTAAACGGAGAGGTCAAAAAGCAACTTCTACCTCTCTCTCCTTCTGGATTAAAAGCATTATCCGATTGGCTTATGAGACTGCCGGACGGCAGTCTCCTGAAAGAATCACAGCTCACTCCACTAGGGCTGTGGCTTCCACATGGGCCTTCAAGAACGAGGCTTCTGTTGATCAGATATGTAAGGCAGCGACTTGGTCTTCACTGCACACTTTTTCTAAATTTTACAAATTTGATACTTTTGCTTCTTCTGAGGCTATTTTTGGGAGAAAGGTTTTGCAAGCCGTGGTGCCTTCCATTTAGGTGACCTGATTTGCTCCCTCCCTTCATCCGTGTCCTAAAGCTTTGGTATTGGTTCCCACAAGTAAGGATGACGCCGTGGACCGGACACACCTATGTTGGAGAAAACAGAATTTATGTTTACCTGATAAATTACTTTCTCCAACGGTGTGTCCGGTCCACGGCCCGCCCTGGTTTTTTTTTTTTAATCAGGTCTGATAATTTATTTTCTTTAACTACAGTCACCACGGTAACATATGGTTTCTCCTATGCAAATATTCCTCCTTAACGTCGGTCGAATGACTGGGGTAGGCGGAGCCTAGGAGGGATCATGTGACCAGCTTTGCTGGGCTCTTTGCCATTTCCTGTTGGGGAAGAGAATATCCCACAAGTAAGGATGACGCCGTGGACCGGACACACCGTTGGAGAAAGTAATTTATCAGGTAAACATAAATTCTGTTTTTATATCATCAATATATTTATTCTTTCACTAGCGCCCCCTTGTTGATTAAATTACTTCACTTCTTAGTGTTTTTAGGACACTAATATATTTATTTCTATGTTTTATTTATAGGATTACAATATTCTAATTTTACTCATATTGAGGTGATATTTACTTATGTCTGTGACGTCTCATACTCAATTTGTTAGTGTTTTTAGGACACTGGTATATTTATTTCTATGTTTTGTTTATAGGAATACAATATCATTCTTCTCATATTGAAGTGATATTCTCTAATGTCTGTGACATTCCTTGTCCCTTATGACTTGTTTAGTGGCTTGTTGATTCGTTTCCAACTGCTGGAGCTGGATGTCTTTTTAATTTCTGTGACATCTTAATTGTCTTTTGTTATATATATATATATATATATATGGATAGTGTTATAAGCATTATGTTTGCTTATCGTTTCCTTTTCTATTGTACTTATTGTGTGTTTTTAGGGATCTTTAGCATTTACATGTTTAATCCCTACCTTTTTATAGTATAAGTATATCTTGATATTGTTATACGCAGCATATCTGCTTATTTTTCCCTTCTTCTACTGTACATATTCAAATATTTTTCCCACTCCGTCTTCAGTAGAGGTATATTCTTGATACCGGTATAAGCATTATTCCTGCTTATCTTCTCTCTTTTCTTCTGTACATATAATGTGTGCTTTTAGGGATGGTTAACATTTACATGTTTTATCCCTATCTTTTTTCATAAAAATATGTTCTGGATATTGTTATAAGCATTATTTCTGCTTATGCTATCTTTTTTTTCTCTACTATTCACATTAAAGGGACACTGAACCCACATTTTTTCTTTTGTGATTCAGATAGAGCATGCAATTTTAAGCAACTGTCTAATTTACTCCTATTATACATTTTTCTTCGTTCTCTTGCTATCTTTATTTGAAAAAGGGATCTAAGCTTTTTTTCAGAACTCTGGACAGCACTTCTATCTTCTATCTCTATGTTTAGATATTTTTCCTTCCTTTTTTGGGTCTACCTGGTAGCCCAGCGGTATTCCTCTGTGGCATTATTCATCAGCCCTGAGTTCATTACCCTAGGTGGGTTTTTTCTGAGATGGACAGCATTCAGGAGTATGTGCTATTATAGTAGCTGTAATTCTCCAGGATTTGTCGCAGAGCTATTTCCCTTATCTCATCAGGTCTTCTAAGGTAGAAGTTTCTCTCCCTGGAATTGGGGATCACTCTGACCTCTCTGAGGATTCAGACAAGACTCTCTGTTTTAGTGGCTCGTTCAGGTTCTTCTAACACATGCTTCTTGAGACCATCCTGGGAGTTTGTTTCTACAGATGCCAGCCTTCAGGCTGGGCAACATTTTGAAGTCTTTAAGGGCTCGGGGAATCTGAACTCAGTCGAAGTCTGCCCTTCCAAGTATCATATTCGAGTTGAGATGAATTTTCAAGGCCCTGATAGCCTGGCCCCATCTGATTTTGGTCCGGTTTGTCAGATTTAAATCGGACAACTTCGCTTCAGTGGCTTCTGTCATCGTCAGGCAGGAACATGGAGTTCCTTAGCGATGAGGAGGTAAATTGTATCCTTCGATGGAGGGACACTCTCTCATCTGCCTCTTTTCGGCAATTCTCGGCCCAGGCATGGACATCTTGTAGTGGGAATACCTGAGCAGGCAGAAGTTTCTCCCAGGGGAGTCCTCTTCTTAAGGAGGTATTCTCAATGATAACTTTCAGGGAGGGGTTTCCGAAGTTGAGAATGATGACATCTCGTCTAGTCATCTAGCTTCACAGATATTGATCCTGATTTAGAGATCCAAAAGCAGTTTTGTACGCGCTAGCTGTTCCTTGGGATTTTGGTCTGTTTTCTTTTTTCCTCCATTTGCCTTCCTCTCCTTGGGTGACTGCCTGTTTCAGGAGCAGGCTTCAGTGTTTCTAATTGCTCCTGCTTAGCTTAGCAGAATTTGGGTTGTGGAAATGGTGATGATGTCGTCTTCTCCCCTGTGGAAATTTCCCTTGTGGAAGGACCTGCTACTTCATGGTCCTTTTCTACATTCAAATCTAGATTCTCTGAAGCTGACTGCATGGGAATTGCATGTCTAGTTTTTTTCTGCATAGTTGTCTCCTTATTCCAGGCTCATATGCCGGTTTTCTCGCAATTTCATTGTAAAGTTTGGCGCACTTCATTCACTGGTGCGATTCTTGGGCGTTAAGTGAGAGTACCCTGTATTTTGTCCTTTCTCCAGGAGAGTCTGGAGACCGTTTTATCAGTCAGCTTTTCTGTAAGGTCAGATTTTTGTCTTTTCTGGTCTTTTGCATAAAGGTTTGGCTGATTTACTGGAGGTTAGGTCCTTTGTTTACGGCCCTGGCCAGAATCAGGCCTGTATTAAAGTCTACTGCTCCACCTTGGAGCCTTAATTTTGTTCTTCCAGTTTTCCAGTAGACTCTGTTGGAGCCTATGCATTCTGTTGATCTTAATTGTCCTGGAGAGTTTTGTCTTTGATGACTTAATTTCTGCTTGTAGAGTCTTAGAACTTTCGGCTCTACAGTGGGATCCCCCTTTTCTTATGTACGTGGACGAGGCGGTCCTTTGTTCCTGAGGGGATTTTTTCAGAAGGTTTCCTTCTTTGCGTCCTAATCCTTCTTCTCTGGAAGATTGTCTGTTATTCAACCTGTATGTAGTTGGTGCTCCAAATCTTTATCTCTAGGCTTCTAGGGATTTCGTTTATCTTCTGCTCTTTTTGGAGTATTTGCATAAGTAAGGGCCGGAAGGCCATGTCAACTGCTCTTACCTTCTGGTTGAGGGGTGTCTTTCGGTAGGCCTATGAGTGAGCTGGGTAACAGCCTCCTGAGAGGATTACTGCTCATGCATTCTGAACATTTTCTTTTTTCTGGTCCCTTCGAAACGAAACTTCTGTGGAGCAAGTTTGCAAGAGCCACTTGGTCCTCGTTTTTCATACATCTCTAAAAAAAATAAAAAAATTTGTTTTTTTCCTCAGCTGAGGCTTCTTTTGGGAGAGAGGTTCTTCATGCAGTGGTTCCTTCAGTTTAGGTCTGCCTGTCTTGTCTCTCCCTCCCGTTCCATTCTATGTACTCTAGCTTGGGTATTGGTTCGAACTAGTAATTAGATTGGATTTGTGGACTCTCCATGCCATTGGAAAGAAAACAAAATTTATGCTTACCTGATAAATTCTTTCCTTTCCTGGCATGGAGAGTCCACGACCCGCCCTGGTCTAAAATTAAGACGGCTTATTATTTTCTAGAACTTCAGGCACCTCTATACCCCGGGTGTTCCTCTTCTCTTTCCGTATTCCCTCGGCTGAATGACTGGGGGTTATGGGAAGTGGGAGGGATACTTATAGCTTTGCTGGGGTGTTTTTTGCCTCCTCCTGGTGGCCAGGAGTTGAATTCCCACTAGTAATTAGAATGGATTTGTGAACTCTCCATGCCAGGAAAGAAAATAATTTATCAGGTAAGCATACATTTTGTTTTCAAACAACTTTCCAATTTACTTCCACTATCAAATTTACTTTGTTCTATTTGTATCCTTTGCTGAAGGAACAGCATCTAGTCAGCCAATCACCAAAGACAAATCTGTGCAGACACCAATTAGCAGCAGCTCCCACTACTGTAGGATATGTGTGTATTCTTTTTCAACAAGGGATGCCAAGAGAACAAAGCGCATTTGAAAATAGAAGTTATTTTAAAAGTGTCTTAAAATGACATGTTTCATTGGAATCATGCAAGTTTTAAAATACATTAACACTGATATTGTCTTTGGAACAAGGTTATGGACGGGAACTGACACACACACACACACGTATTTATATTCTGACTTTCTTTGTCTTATCCCATAGGATATATGCTTGAACCAGATCCTGACAAAAGACCTGATATATACCTAGTTTCCTATTTTGCCTTTAAGATGGTGAAGCGGGAATGCCCTGTACAGAATACAAATGTGAGTGCTCTTAAAAGTCCTTTAATCATACATCTGTGTCATCATTTGCATTGCGCTACAAAACCTTTCTGTTCTTCTACTTCATAAAGCCTCCTGGAGGCAAAGTTTTCTGAGGAGAACGCTGGCCTTTAGTGTTCAGTGTTTTTTTGTTTTGTCTTTTTTTATAATTCATCATCAGTTTTGATTGTCTGTTTATTGCTCTTTTAATAATAATAATAATGAGACTATAAAGTGTGTAATCCAACACTGTCTTTTTTTTTTACCTTTAACGTTCAGGACTCTGTGATCCCTTCAAAGCTTCCTGAGCCAGTGAAAGCGGGAGAAGCAGCTGCTAAAAAATCCCAGCCAAAAACCAGGTAAGAATGTTGTCACTCACCAGATTCTTAAGACTATCGACCCTAGACTACTGTGGTTCTCACAAGAGAACCTGCAGTCAGTATTTATCAAGCAGCGGTCATCAGATCTCCCCGGTTTCAAACTACCCGGTCTCATCTGACCGGGGAGATTGACAGCTTCTACCCGCGCATGATTGGCTGTGCCCGGGCGCTGTTGCACAAGAGAGCAAAATAGCGCTCTTGTGCAATGCTGAATTCCGCAAACAGAATTCCGCCCACCAGAGGAGAGCTGCGGTGGACAGGGGTGCATATGTACGCCACTGTCGCTTGATAAATCGAGCCCTGTGTGTTTGTACCTCAGTAGAAATACTGCTCTGGACCCGCAAAGCACTGCTGGTTCCAAGCAGAAAATACCACTTATCCAATCAGCATCACTAGTTTCCACATGTGAGTTGTGCGACTAGCACTGTAGATTAGATCAGCAGCGGTTTCCACTTGGGACCAGCAGTGCTCTATGAGTTCGGAACTGTATTTCTACTGTGTGTTTAACCCCTTTGCGGGAGTTAAAATAATTCAGTGTACTTTCATATAGATAATTGAGGCTTTGTAAGTGTATATCCCTGGACTGCTCTGACATCACAAAACAATAATCATCTTCTGAGTCATTCAAGAAAAAATTTGAGTTTTTTGTCCCTTTAAGGAGACATTCCAGCCAACATTGGGAGTCCAAGAAGCATTTATGTAATATACATGTATTAGCAAAAAATGCTCCTAATAAAAACTATTGCTGTTTCAAAAGAGTGCACCGTGTACCAGCATTTCAAACACAGCACTTGCTCAGAAAGCCTAAAGTGCTTGCACATCTGGTAATGACTCAATTGTTAATTGCTGACATAATACAAGCCCCACTGACACTCTGAGCAGCATCAGTATTTAAAATGCTGGTGCACTGAGAATATCTAGCTATGCTTCACATGTGCAGAGAATAATGTTAACACTAAAACAGTGATCATTTTTACTAGATACATGTATATTGCAAATATGTTTTCTATTCAAAGATGTAATTCATCTCCATGTGCATTTAAATTTTGACTGGAATGTCCTTTTAAGCAAAGCTGGTGCAAGCTAATTTAGTAAGAGAAACTTCTTTAAATAGAATTTCTTCTAGTTATAAAAAATGTTTCATCTCCCAGATTGCAAAAATTGATGTACAAAAAAAAATATATCAGATATGCAGTCGTCTTCTTTTTTTTTTTTCCGTTGAACTATCTGATGTAATAAAGGAACACGTTTAATATTGCTCAGAAAAACACTCACTGAGAAGTACAATACCAAAATGTATTAATTATTTAAGATTTATTATCCGCCATTGAGACTTTCACTAAATCTGTTAAAGGGACAGTCTAGACAAAAATAAACTTTCATGATTCAGATAGAGAATGCGATTTTAAACAACTTCCCAATTTACTTTTATCACCAATTTTGCTTTGTTCACTTTGTATTCTTAGTTGGAAGCTAAACCTAGGTAGGCTCATATGCTAATTTTTTAGCCCTTGAAGGCCACCTCTTATCTGAATTCATTTTGATAGTTTTTCACAACAAAGAAGGCGTTAGTTCATGTGTGCTATATAGATAACATTGTGCTCACGCACTTGTAGTTACCTAGGGGTCAGCACTGATTGGCTAAAATGCAAGTCTGTCAAAAGAACTGATATAAGGGGGCAGTCTGCAGAGGCTTAGATACAAGGTAATCACGGAGGTAAAAAGTATAATAATATAACCGTTTTTGTTATGCAAAACTGGAGAATGGGTAATAAAGGTATTATCTATCTTTTTAAACAATAACAATTCTGGTGTAGACTGTCCCTTTAAAACCTCTTTCATAATTCTAGCCTCCCCACAATGTAAGAAACTTCAAAAACTTCTGTGATTCAATGCAGTGATTACATCACCAGCATCTCTAAGCACAATGTTTTTGGATGTCCCATGACTATTCAACTCAGTTGTGTCACATTCTAGGTCAAATATATTGTGACTTTATAGCCCCAAAATAAAAAAAGAGCTGAACATACTTTTGTTAAAGAGATTGTAAACTTTAACCTTTTTTTTTTTTTTTTTTACAATATTAGTAATCATAAAGTAAAAGATGGGGATTTGAATTCATGAAAGGCTTTGTAAATGCTTACTTTTTTAATAATCACAATTTTATGTCTTGATATATTCCGACCATTCCTCTGCCCTTAATGGAAACTCTATTTCTTACTTCAGTGACGATTCAAGCTGTAGCCAATTGTATCGTGCCCCCTTTGGCGTCCAGCAAGGAAATAATTACGCCCGTATCTTTTACTTTATGATTACTAATATTGTAAAGAAAAAGGTTAAAGTTTACAATCACTTTAACAGCAAGCATATTGAAAACATTTATTTATGGGACTATAGAACCATAGAATAGTTTAAGATGTAATGTCCACAAATCTATATCTGCCAAACATTTCTCAGTGTAGTTTTGGATGTATGTACTTTGCAACAAATATTGCAATACTAAGGAGTAAAAGGGGAGTAGAATGTGTGCTTGTATAATTTTTTTATCAGTCAGGTAAGCAACCCCTGCCTTAAAGGGACAGTCTGGTTCAGAATTTGTATTTTTTTTTAAAAAGATAGATAATACCCATTCCCCAGTTTTGCATAACCAACAAGATTATATTAATACACTTTTTACCTCTGTGATTACATTGTATCTAAGCTTCTGCAGACTGCCCCCTTATTTCAGTGCTTTTGACAGACTTTTATTTCCTTCTTAATATGAGGAGAGTCCACAACCTCATTCCTTACTTGTGGGAAATACAGAACTGCTGCGATATGTGTAAGATGAGGCTCAGGTATTGGTTGGAACATATTTTTGCTGTGCAGCCCGTTAGGCTTGGCGCACTTTTTTACTATTAGCAGGGACGGTCCTGCGTGGCATACCACGTGACGGGTGGGGTCACAATGATTTCCTCTTCTTCCTGACCGTGCGGTTTACCGGAGACAAAGCGGTTTCTCTGTTGGGCCTGGGTCATAGGAGGTGGTGAGTGCCCCAGCCATTGCTGGTATAAAGGTGCCTTTTTTCTTTTTCTATAAGTCCGATTGTAAGCGCAAGCTATAAAGGACTCTGACATGTTAGAGGGTACTCCCTCTTTACCCAAGTCTAATACCGGTTTATATTTTGAGGAGGCTACAGTATACCCGCCTGCTCGATTATGTTCCACATGCCTCGATAAGGTTATATTGTCAAGGAAAGTCAATATGTTTAGTACCACTGAGCTGTCCACCTCTGAGGAGTCTCCGTCCCGTGAGGTGCGCACCCTACAGTTCAAATACACATGCAGCTTCCCGTAGCACTCCTAATCCTCCATCTGGAGGGGCCCTTTTATTGCCAGATTTTTCTGAGCAATTACAAACGGCAGTGCCTGCGGCCTTTGGTGCTTTACCTCGCTCTGCTAAGCGCAAGCGAAAGGTTAAATATTACTATCCTTCCCAGGGGTCATCTACTAGTTTGTTAGATTTATCTGATACAAGATTATCCGCTGACAAGGACGTCTCTGATACTTCAGAGGACGCTCTTTCTGGGTCAGAATCTGCTGCCTCTAAGCCTCCAGCTGCGGAGGAACCAGACTTCAGATTTAGGATCAAACATTTACACTTTCTTCTAAAGGACGTTTTGGCTACTTTAGAGGTTCCTGAGCCTAAGCTGCCTGAGGAACCCTGCATTCCTAAATTAGATAAGGTTTACGAGGACAGGGTTGTTCCACAGACTTTCCCGGTTCCTGTGAAGATGGCGAACATTATTAAGAATGAATGGGAGAGACTTGGTTCTTCTTTTTCCCCTTCTTCTTTTAAGAAATTATTCACGTTTCCGGACTCTCAATTAGAGTTGTGGGGTTCTGTCCCTAAGTAGATGGCGATATCTCCACACTTGCCAAGCGCACTACTATCCCTCTTGAGGATAGCTCATCATTTAAAGGCCCATGGATAAGAAGTTAGAAACTCTTTTAAGAAAGATGTTTTAACATACGGGATATTTGTTTCAACCGGCAGTGGCTGTTGCAGCGGTTGCTGGAGCGGCTACCTATTGGTGCAAATCCTTATCTGAGTTGATCGAGCTAGAGGGTCCCCTCAACGTGATCCAGGAAAGAATTAAGGCCTTGAGAGTGGCTAATTCTTTTATTTGTGATGCAAAGATGCAGATTATTTAGCTGAATGCCAAGGCTTCAGGTTTTTCCGTTCTAGCCCGTAGGGCACTTTGACTGAAGTCTTGGTCGGCTTGCTTGAATTCTAAATCTAGACTTCTTTCCCTCCCATTTAAGGGAAAATTATTTTTGGTCCAGGCCTGGACTTACTGGAGGCAAGGGTGCCTTTTTACCACAGGATAAGAAGAACAAACCTAAAGGACAGGGTCCTTATTTTTGTTGCTTTCGTTTGGATAAATCCCAATGTCAGCAGCCCTCCGCAAAGCCTGAACAATCCAAGGGATCTTGGAAACCGGCTTAGTCCTGGAATAAATCCAAGCAGTGGGGAACAAGGTGCTCCCTAGTAATGAGGGAAGTATCTCAGATTCTGGAATGGGCAGAGGCCCACAACTGCTCTCTGTCAGCGATCCACATTCCTGGTGTGGACAACTGGGAGGCGGGTTTCCTCAGCAGACAATCCTTTCATCCGGAGGAATGGACTCTCCATCCCGAGGTGTTTGCAGAGATTTGCAGCGGATGGGGGACACCAGAGATAGATCTCATGGCGTCCCAACTCAATTCCAAGCTACCCAGATATGGGTCGCGGTCCAAGGATCCTCAGGCGAAGCTAATAGATGCATTAGCAGTGCCTTGGAGGTTCAATCTGATTTACATTTTTCCGCCGTTACCACTTCTACCTCGTGTAGGGGCCCACATCAAACAGGAGCAAGCATCTGTGATTCTAATTGCTCCATCGTGGCCGCGAAGAATGTGGTTTGCGGATCTGGTTGGGGTGTCCCTATTTCCTAACCTTGTCGCAGGGATCTGCTGGAGCAAGGTCCTTTTTTTTTTATTTTACTTTTATTTTTTTTAATTTAAATAAATGAAAAAATAGAAAGAGAATATTACAATTCATTGGAGACACAGCTCCAGAACACAAAGAAAAAAAATACACTGCAAAATATTATAATGGGCAATCTTACATATCATTGCCTATCTAGTTTACTTCAGATCTACCAGATTCTTGACATAGATTACATGAAATATACAACTTTATCCTCTAAACAAAACTTTTGGATTTTCGTTACACTGGAGACCCCCCCAAAACAAATAATTAGAAAAAAGGTAAAAAAAAATAAAACCCTCACTTTACCCTTTTCCGCTGGAGCCTTAATTAGTTAACCAATTTGATGGTAAGAATTCTGCAACTACTAGATTAATAAAAGGTATTGCATTTTTGAGCGGATCTATAAATTGTCGCTGTACTGGGAGAGGCCATGTGCAGATAAGACTCTTCCATTTATGGAAGCATTTTCTGTATTGCTTTTCTTAGCAAGGTCCTTTTGTTCATCAAAATCTAGATTCTCTGAGGCTGACTCGTGGAGATTGAACGCTTAGTCCTCGCCAAGAGGGGTTTATCTGAGAGTGTTATTGATACTCATTCAAGCGCGTAAGCCGGTAACTCGTTGCATCTATCATAAGGTGTGGAGGACGTACTTATTCTGGTGTGAGGAACGTAGATTTCCCTGACATAAGGTCAGGGTCTCCAGGATTCTTTCTTTTCTCCAGGATGGTCTGGAGAAGGTCCTTTCTACTAGCTCCGTTAAAGGGACAGTCAACACCAGAATTGTTGTTGTTTAAAAAGATAGATACATCCTTTATTACCCATTCCCCAGTTTTGCATAACCAACACTGTTATATTAATATACTTTTTACTTCTGTGACTAACTGGTATCTAAGCATCTTCTGACCGCCCCTTATCACATGGCATTTAGTTATTATCTATCGACTTGCATTTTAGCCAATTAGTGCAATGTCTGCCACTAGCCACGGGCATGATTACAATGTTATCTATATGGCCTACATGAGCTAGCTCTCCCCTGCTGTGAAAAGCTAATAAAAAAGAGGCGGCCTTTAAGGGCTTAAAAATTATCATATGAGCCTTCCTAGGTTTGCTTTCAACTAGAATACCAAGAGAACAAAGCAAAATTGTTGATAAAAGTACATTGGAAAGTTGTTTAAAATGACATGCCCTATTTGAAAAATTTAAGTTTTTTTTTTGGACTTGACTGTCCCTTTAAGGGACAGATTTTGGCCCCATCTGTTTAACTGCACAAGAGGCCCGCTGAGCTTCCAGATGTCCAGTCTTTTTTTCTGGCTCTGTCTAGAATCAGGCCTGTTTAAATCTAGCGCTCCTCCTTGGAGTTTAAATCTGCTTCTTAAAGTTCTGCAGAAGACTCCATTTGAGCCTATGCATGCAGTCGACATCAAATTACTGTCTTGGAAGGTTCTTTTCCTACTGGTTATTGCCTCTGCGTGCAGTGTATCTGAATTAATGGCCTTGCAATGTGAGCTCCCTTACCTAGTATTTAATGCTGATAAGGCTGTTCTTCGTACTGGGTTAGGTTTTCTTCCTAAGGTAGTTTCAGATTGCAACATCAATCGGGAGATTGTGGTTCCTTCCTTGTGTCCTAACCCTTCTTCTTCGAAGGAACGGTTACTTCATAATTTGGACGTAGTTCGGGCCCTGAAGTTCTATCTTCAGGCTACGAAAGAGTTTAGACAGACTTCTTCTTTGTTTTGTTGTCTATATTGGGAAGCGTAGGGGGCAGAAGGCCTCTTCCACTTCCTTATCTTTTTGGTTGAGGAGTATCATTCACTTAGCTTATGAGACAGCGGAACATAAGCCTCCTCAGAGGATTAAGGCTCATTCTACTAAAGCAGTGGCTTCCTCTTGGGCCTTCAAGAATGAGGCCTCTATGGAACATATATGTAGGGCGGCTACCTGGTCCTCCTTACATACCTTTTCAAAATTTTACAAGTTTGACGTTTTTGCTTCGGCTGAAGCAGCTTTTGGGAGAAAGGTTTTATAGGCTGTGGTGCCCTCAGAATAGGGTCCGCCTCTTTTATCCTCCCGTCTCATTCAGTGTCCTCTAAAGCTTGGGTATATGTTTCCCACAAGTAAGGAATGAGGCCGTGGATGCTCCTCATATTAAGAAGGAAAACATAAATTATGCTTACAAGATAATTTCCTTTCCTTCTGTATGAGGAGAGTCCACGGCACCCGCCCGTATTCTCCGATGGGCGGGCCGAAATTTTTGTCTTGTTCTTCTGGCACTATTTATACCCTGATATTTCTCCTATTGTTCCTTGTTCCTTCGGAAGAATGACTGGGGGATGAGGGAAGTGGCGGAGGTATTTAAGCCTTTGGCTAGGGTGTCTTTGTCTCCTCCTGGTGGCCAGGTTCTGTATTTCCCACAAGTAAGGAATGAGGCCGTGGACTCTCCTCATACAGAAGTAAAGGAAATGATCTGGTAAGCATAATTTCTGTTTTTAGCCAATCAGTGCTGACTCATAATAACTCCATGGGAGTGAGCAGAATGCTTTCTTTATGGCACACATGAACTAGCACTGTCTAGTTTTGAAAAACTGTCAAAAGAGATAGCCTTCAAGGGCTTAGAAATTAGCATAAGAGCCTACCAAGGTTTAGCTTTCAACAAAGAATGCCAAGAGAACAAAGCAAAGTTGATGATTAAAGTAAATAACAAAGTTGTATAAAATTGCATGCCCTTTCTGAATCATGAAAGTTAAATTTTTACTAGACTGTCCCTTTAAGTAGGTGCACCCAGACAGTTGCCTACCTTGCCTAATAAGAATCCCAAGACTACTTTGAAGCCTCTTGACTAAAGAAAGCACAAACAACCAGAATTGTATGAGTGTCGTATTTTCATCACTGGTTTGTATTTCTTATTTTAACATCATTATATTATATATTGTGTATTACAATTATCTTTTTTTTTTTTTGCCCAGACTCACAGATCCTGTTCCAACCACTGAGACCTCCATAGCTCCTCGCCAGAGGCCGAAAGCTGGTCAGACACAGCCCAATCCAGGAATGCTTCCAATCCAGCCAGCCCTAACACCTCGTAAGAGACCAACAGTGCAGGCAGCCACTTCCACCCCAGGTATATAGTATTTATTCAGCCTACTTACCCAGCAGTAGAATTATCCATTTTTGTTTAGGGTGTATGCAAAGGACCCTTATGAAGTTTGACTCCCTAATGTTGGGGGAAACCTGAAGCATTTCTGCTGATAAGACCCATATAAGCTGAAACATACACATGTGTTAAGCTGTAAAGATACTTTATAACAGTGCTCGACAAACCCAGGAGCCTAGAAGCCACTGGCTCCTAGAATTTTGCCCCTGGCGCCTAACTTTTTGGGTTATTCTCCATATCTATATCCAAATATCACTGGGTGGCTCTTAAAAGTGTGCCTGGCTCCTAAATTGTAAACAGATTTGTCAACTCTTGCTTTACAGAGAATTGGTTGGTATTTCAGGTCTGGACTGTCGTTCTGGATTGGGCCAGACTGATATACTTTAGGAAAGTTCTTTTTTTAAAAGGCACAAGTTGGCTAAAAGTTTGCACCTTAAAGGGACATTAAACACAAATATGTTATTTCATGATTCAGATAAAACTTATCTAATTTGTTTGGTTCTTTTAGTATCCTTTGCTGAAGGAGCAGCAAGGCACTACTGGTTTCTAACTGAACACATGGGTGAGCCAATGACAAACGGTATATATATATATATATATATATATATATATATATATATATATATATATGCAGCCACCAATCTGCAGCTAGAACCTAGGTTCTTTGACGCTCATGAGCTTACCTAGAAAAACCTTTCAGCAAAGAATAACAAGAGAAGGAAGCAAATTAAATAATAAAAGTAAATTGGAAAGTTGTTTAAAATTGTATTCTCTATCTGAATCTCGAAGGAAAAATTTGGGGTTTAATGTCCCTTTAAGTGGGTATTATCCTTGTATTGCATGTAATGAAACTGCATAGGGTATGTAACGTGTTTTTTCTTTTGACTGGGTCTTGTTATTTGATTGCAAATAACATAATATATTTTTGATAAGAACATTTTTGGGGTTTGCATTTTTCTCACAGGTGTGTCTAGCAACATTCAGCCCCCAACTACCACAACACCTGCTCAGCAACCAACAAAACCCACAGCGCCGCCTCAACCTCAACCCAAGCCGGCCCAGCCTTCTCCTCAGGTTCCAGCTCCGGTGACAACCACTGCACAAGTAGCTACTCCACAGACTCCTATAGTGGCCACACAGCCGGCAACCCCTCAGCAACAACAGTTATTTCTGAAACAGCAACTCCTGCAACAGCAGCAGCAAGCAGCTTACTATCAACAGCAACAGATGCTGCAGGCTCAACAGGTATGTATTTGATCAGTTACACCTGTGTTATTGTGCATTTGTACATCTCTCTTGTGTATAGTTGTCTCATTTGTCAATGTATGTGAGGGCACCTTTCATTTTGTATGTCCAAGTTTATTTTTAGTTAAAGTAGATTGATTTAAAGTGACCTTTTAACAGTGGCTATAAGTAGTAAGTAAGCTGCCTTTACACTTATGGACTGGAAGAATATAAACATATAAATAAATAAATAAATAATATTTAGTATAAAGTGAAGATTAGAGACAATTGTGATTGTGCTTTTTTGTTGTTTTTAATTGCACATTATAAATTAAAATTATTTAACTGAGCATAATCTTTGTTAAGCCCCCTTAAGGGAAGAGAAAGAGGGGGGGGATTTTCTCTCTTACTGCACATACAGGAACCACAATACACATTTATGCCACATCTATATGGACAGGGTTGGAATTGGTTAGCAATACATAGAACATATTGTGCCATGTGCAGGACATTGGAATGTGAAATATTTATAACAAATACACTGTATAACACTTTATTAAAGGGACACAAAGCCCAATTTTTTTCTTTCATGGTTCAGATAGAGCATGCAATTTATAAAATATGATTTTACATGTTTTCAAATACTTGACTGCAAAGGGTTCCAATGTAATATATATATATATATATATATATATATATATATATATATATATATATATATATATATATATAATTAAGTAGAATGTTACTACTCAGTGTCAGTGAGTAGAAACAAGCGTTACTCTAGTAAATGCGCTAGTCAGAGGTATGAAAATCTCATAGAGCTGCTATTAAGGTACAAAATATTGTGTGATAGACAAATCTATACAATATAGGAGAATAAGTATCAAAGGGTAAACAGCGCTTATGGAAATTCTTAAAAACTGAATATATTAGAGTCTCGGCAGTATTGGTTGGTAAAGAAAACAGAAAAAATAGTATATAAATATACGTATATATAGATGAAGCTTTATGTTCCATATAAGTCGCCGGTCCTTTTCTTTACTAATCTCGTTAGTTTCCGCGTCTCAGCTGCCTACAGACCTGTCTGGTAGCTGCGGATATTGGAATAGGAAACACCGGGGATCTAACTGGATTGGAGGCCCAGCCAGCTATAGAGCGAAGATACCACAGTATCGCTAGGTAATTTCTCACCTCATCTGCCGGCTCGAAACAAACTCCCCTCCGCCGGACTCCGCCATATTCCGGGAGCAGCCTCAGGTATATATCTGGACAAGAAAGTTCATACCAAGACAAGAAAACCAAGCTCCAAGAGGTAATAAATACAGGAAGTTTCCCAAAGAAACCAGCACAAAGGGGACCTACATCCCATTCTACTCCAAGAGGCAGCGAATTTATACAGATCAGAGCATCCAGGATTCATCTAACCACCAGATACTTCCTCCAATGCGGCAAACTTACCTCATAGGATTGAGGTAACTTTTGGTAAGGGTATCTATTACTCCTTCACTACACTAGGATTCCAATATCCTATCAAAGACTCCAATATATATACGTATATTTATATACTATTTTTTCTGTTTTCTTTACCAACCAATACTGCCGAGACTCTAATATATTCAGTTTTTAAGAATTTCCATAAGCGCTGTTTACCCTTTGATACTTATATATATATATATATATATATATATATATATATATATATATATATATATATATATATATATATATATATATATATATATATATATACACATATATATATATATATGTGTGTGTATATATATATATATATATATTCTCAATAAAAATTGTTGCATAGGAAATTAACACATCTAGGCAAGTATCCCCACTTGGTAATCGTACCAGTACCTCTGGCAGAAAGAGGTCTGGGGTATTATTCAAACCTTTTCGTGGTTCCAAAGAAGGAAGGCACGTTTCATCTGATTCTAGAACTAAAGTGCCTAAATAAGTTTCTGTTGGTCCCATCATTCAAGATGGAGACGATCAGGTCTATTCTGCCCCTAGTTCAATAGGAAACAGTTCATGACTACAATAGATCTGAAAGATGCTTACCTTCACATGCCAATCCACAAGGATCACTTCAGATTCCTAAGATTTGCATTTCTGGACCAACACTTCCAGTTTGTAGCCCTACCGTTTGACCTGGCGACTGCTCCAAGAATCTTTTACGAAGGTTCTGGGAACGTTGCTCGCAGTGGCGAGAGCCAGAGTTATTGCATTGGCACCTTATCTTGACGACATCCTGGTCCAAGCTCCGTCCTGCAGTCCAGCCGAGGCTCATTCGAGGGCTCTTCTTCTTCTCCTTCGATCTCATGGATGGAAAATAAACGTAGGAAAGAGTTCCCTGCTTCCCAGCAACAGAGAGGAATTCCTGGGCACAATAATAGATTCCATATCCATGAAGATTTTCCTGACAGATCAGAGACCTCCTCAAGGCCATCTGTTGTCTGGTGTATGGAGGTGGAAGGGCTCATGGTATCCAGCATAGATGTCATTCCATGTGCCAGGTTCCATCTCCGACCTCTTCAGTTGTGCATGTTGAGACAATGGAACGGCGATCACTCGGATCTATCCCAACAGATCTCTCTGAACAACAGAACAAGGGAAACTCTCTCTTGGTGGATCTGTCCGGGCCAACTGTCCCAGGGGACATCCTTCTTGAGACTATCCTGGGAGATTGTGACCACGGACGCAAGTCTGTCAGGATGGGGAGCTGTTTGGGGTGCCAGGAAGGCACAGTGCAGGTGGACTCTAGAGGAGTCGCTTCTCCCGATCAATATTCTGGAACTTCAAGCGATCTTCAACGATCTGAGGGCTTGGCCCCTTCTGGGGTCGTCCCGATCGATCAGATTCCAGTCAGACAGCATTACCTTGGTGGCTTACATCAACCATCAAGGGGGAACGAGAAGCTTCCTAGCCATGAGGGAAGTATCTCGGATTCTGGAGTGGGCAGAGACCCACAACTGTTTGCTATCAGCGATCCACATTCTGAGTGTGGACAACTGGGAAGCAGATTTTCTCAGTAGACAATCGTTTCATCCGGAGGAATGGTCTCTCCATCCCGAGGTGTTTGCAGAGATCTGCATCAGATGGGGGACGCTGGAGATAGGTCTCATGGCGTCCAGACTCAACTTCAAGCTACCCAGATACGGGTCGCTGTCCAGGGATCCCCAGGCAGAGCTGATAGATGCCTTAGCGGTGCCTTGGGAATTCAACCTAGTCTACATATTTCCACCGTTACCACTTCTACCTCGAGTAGTGGCCCGCATCAAGCAGGAGCAAGCTTCGGCTATTCTAATCACTCCGTCGTGGCTGCAGAGGATGTGGTTTGCGTATCTGGTGGGGATGTCATCGTCTCCTCCATGGAGGTTACCTTGTCGCAGAGATCTGCTGGTTCAGGGTCCCTTTCTACATCAAAATCTCGATTCTCTGAGGTTGACTGCGTGGAGATTGAATGCTTAGTCCTAGCCATGAGAGGTTTTTCAGAGAAAGTGATTGATACTCTCATTCAAGCCAGGAAACCGGTCACTTGTCGCATCTATCATAAGGTGTGGATCGGGGATATCCCTGGCATAAGGTTAGGGTATCCAGGATCCTGTCCTTCCTCCAGGATGGGTTGGAGAAGGGACTTTGCCGCCAGTTCCTTAAAGGGACAGATTTCGGCTTTATCTGTACTGTTACACCAGAAGCTTGCGGAGCTTCCTGATATTCAGTCGTTTGTTCAGGCTCTGTCTAGGATCAGGCCTGTCTTTAGAAAGTCCGCTCCCCCTTGGAGCTTAAACTTGGTACTTAAGATTTTGCAGAGGGCTCAGTTTGAGCCTATGCATTCCCTTGACATTAAAATTCTTTCCTGGAAGGTTCTATTCCTATTGGCTATTGCATCCGCACGCAGAGTCTCTGAGTTGACGACCTTGCAATTTGAGCCTCCTTACCTGTTTTTTCACACCGATAAGGCTGTTCTTTGTATTACAATAAATATACCGAATATCACAAAGAAAAAAATGTGAAATAAATGTGATAACAAAAATCATAAAAGGAAAACCAAATAAAGTTCTGAATCAAGGATATGTCTGTGTCCTCTGGATGAGTTTTTCAGCTTGTTAGCATTCCTCAGTGAGATCCCATAAAAAAGGAAACAGAAAATTGCAACATAGTGTGAATCTGTAATGGCACTTTGAGGAAGTAGTTGTTTTGTAACAAATGACTACTCACATTTGTTGGAGCTTTCCACTAAGCTCAAGGATATGCGCACTCCCACTTTATACTGATGTGACGCTTTTATATATTTTAAAATAAATTTGTATCCAAGTTTTGCCTAGTGTACTGTTTTCCCATCAGTATAAAGTGGGAGTGCGCATATCCTTGAGCTTAGTGGAAAGCTCCAACAAATGTGAGTAGTCATATGTTACAAAACAACTACTTCCTCAAAGTGCCATTACAGATTCACACTATGTTGCAATTTTCTGTTTCCTTTTTTATGGGATCTCACTGAGGAATGCTAACAAGCTGAAAAACTCATCCAGAGGACACAGACATATCCTTGATTCAGAACTTTATTTGGTTTTCCTTTTATGATTTTTGTTATCACATTTATTTCACAAGGCTGTTCTTTGTACTGGGTTGGGATTTCTTCCTAAGGTTGTGTTGAATCGTAACCTCAGTCAGGAGATGGTAGTTCCTTCCTTGTGTCTTAACCCTTCTTCTTCAAAGGAAAGGTTACTTTATATTTTGGATGTGATTTGAGCCTTGAAGTTCTATCTTCAGGCCACGAAGGAATTCAGACAGACTTTGTCTTTATTTGTTTTGTATTCGGGGAAGCGCAAGAGGCAGAGGGCCTCTTCCACTTCCCTATCTTTTTGGTTGAGGAGCATTATTTGCTTGGCTTATGAAATAGAGGGACATAAGCCTCCTCAGAGGATTACGGCTCACTCAACTAGGGCTGTGGCTTCTTCGTGGGCCTTTAAGAATGAGGCCTCTATGGAGCAGATTTGTAAGGCAGCTACTTGGTCCTCCTTACATACTTTTGCTAAATTTTACAAATTTGATGTCTTTGCTTTGGCGGAAGCAGCTATTGGGAGAGAAGTTTTGCAGGCTGTGGTGCCCTCAGTTTAGGGTCCGCCTCCTTTTGCTTTCCCATTTTTTTTCATTCAGTGTCCTCTAGAGCTTGGGAATTTGTTTCCCTCAAGTATTGAATGAAGCCTTTGGCTGGGGTATATTTGCCTCCTCCTGGTGGCCAGGTTCTTAATTCCCACAAGTAATGAATGAAGCCGTGGACTAATCTAGTGTTGACTGTCCCTTTAAAACCCTTTGCAAGCCTTTTTTTTTCTAACACTTGAGACCTTATATCTTTGAGCAACAATTTCAAAAAAATAATATTTATCAGACGGTTTTATTATGAGTGTAACTGTACTGTTAAATGTAATTTTTATGTTTTTTGTACAGTTTTTTTTGTCAAGCGTAACAATTAACCGGAGCTCTGAGGTCATGGTAATCATTCTAGCATGTTCGCATATACTTTGAACTTGTAATGCAAGCAGAATTTAAAGGACCAGTCAACACATTAGATTTGCATAATCAACAAATGCAAGATAACAAGACAATGCAATAGCACTTAGTCTGAACTTCAAATGAGTAGATTTTTTTTATAACAAATTTCAAAGTTATGTATATTTCCACTCCCCTTGTACCATGTGATAGCAATCAGCCAATCACAAATGCATATACGTATAGTCTGAATTCTTGCACATGCTCAGTAGGATCTGGGGATTCAAAAATTGTAAATATAAAAGACTGTGCACATTTTTTTTAATGGAAGTAAATTGGAAAGTTGTTTAAAATTACTGCTCTATCTGAATCATGAAAATTTAATTTAACCTGAGTGTCCCTTTAACTTGCGCGCAAAGCGGCTGCAAAAACCCTATATCGATCGTGCCCAAACGATAGACCTTTTATCTAATTTTAGTATGATTTCTAATAAATATCTGTCTATATAAATGCTTTGGTAATGAGAATTTAAGCAGCATGATCAAGTACTGTATATATTCATACTGAGCTGCTAACGTTCTTTTTTCTCCGTTCCTTTGTTCTGCAGATACAGGTGATGCAGCAGCAGCAGATGATGCAGGCCTTTTACTTGCAACAGCAGTTGCTAGCACAGCAAGCTGTCATACCACAGAAAATGGTGACTCCAATGCAGTCCCCCTTAACCACACAATTGCAAACACTTCCTGCTACTGTGCAGCCTGTGGTGGTGCAGGAACCAGGGGTAAGTGCTGCAAACTGTTCATTGGTAAAGGTGGAGTGTTTTAATTTATAAAAATAAAATAAAAAAAATTATGGACAAAAAAAAATAGATTGTTCAGTTTTTTTCCCCCAGATGTATAAATAATAAATAAATTAATCTGCCACAAAGTAATTTAGCATTGTTTTATAGATACCAGCTGTAATGAGAGTACAGCCGGCACCGGTCCAGCCAACCACAGGACCAAAACTTGGCTCTCTGACGCCTCCCTCATCCCCTAAGACTCAACGTGGAGGGCATAGGAGGATCCTGAGCGATGTCACACACAGTGCAGTGTTTGGCGTACCCACTAGCAAATCTACTCAACTGCTCCAGGCAGCGGCTGCTGAGGCAAATCTCAACAAATCAAAGTGTGTATAAACTTTATGTATACAACCTCTGTAAACTGATAATTGGCGCTGTTTTTTTAACCTAAGGCTTACTTGTATTTTCTGATATATGTGTATTTTTTATATAACCTAAAAATAAGGTTACCATGTATGTTTTAGTTTTAAAAAGTGTACCTGTGTGTTTTTTTGCCGTAGTGTAGGGACTTGCCTCTCCTCCCCCCTGCCTCCTTTCTTCCCTCCCACACCTTCCACCAGCACCACACAACACTGATACAGACAGTGGTAATGTCTGTATCGATATGGCGATCTGGCTTTATATGGTAAGAGAGAGCGATCAATGCACTGTTACCATATGAAGACAGATACCTTCTGCCCCAGTTGCGCTCCCTGCTGTAAGAGCTGCCAGCAGAGACCGAAACATGCGCCAGTGAAGTAGGTACCATGTCTACACAGTACTTTGGGCAAAGTACTGTGTTATTTAGTACTGTCCTAGGTCCATATGGTGCAAGAGGTTAAACGCTGCCACATTTCACACAACCATTTTTTTTGGCTACACATAATTTGAATATTTTCTATTTACAATCTCAGTGTTTAATGTCTAATAAGATTTAATAGATCTAGTTATCAGCACCATATAGTGTAATGCCCGCTATACCTTTATATGCGTAACCACTTAGTGACCAGACCATTTTTCAATTTTAAGGACCAGGGCTGTTTTTACATTCCTGCGGTGTTTGTGTTTAGCTGTAATTTTCCTCTTGCTCATTTACTGTGCCCACACATATTATATACTGTTTCTCCAACATAGGTGTGTCCGGTCCACGGCGTCATCCTTACTTGTGGGATATTCTCTTCCCCAACAGGAAATGGCAAAGAGCCCAGCAAAGCTGGTCACATGATCCCTCCTAGGCTCCGCCTACCCCAGTCATTCTCTTTGCCGTTGCACAGGCAACATCTCCACGGAGATGGCTAAGAGTTTTTTGGTGTTTAAATGTAGTTTTTATCCTTCAATCAAGTGTTTGTTATTTTAAAATAGTGCTGGTATGTACTATTTACTCTGAAACAGAAAAGAGATGAAGATTTCTGTTTGTAAGAGGAAGATGATTTTAGCAAACGTTACTAAAATCGATTGCTGTTTCCACACAGGACTGTTGAGATGAAGTAACTTCAGTTGGGGGAAACAGTTTGCAGACTTTTCTGCTTGAGGTATGACTGGCCACATTTCTAACAAGACTTTGTAATGCTGGAAGGCTGTCATTTTCCCTATGGGGACCGGTAAGCCATTTTCTTAGTTTAAGTAAAAGAATAAAGGGCTTCATAAGGGCTTATAAAACTGGTAGACATTTTTCTGGGCTAAAACGATTACTTTTCTAAACATATTTGGCAGATTATAACTCTTATAGTTATTATAATCTTGGGGATTGTTTTAAAAAAACGGCAGGCACTGTATTGGACACCTTTTTCAGATGGTAAAAACGGCTCCGGTTCCGTTATTTTAAGGGTTAAAGCTTTTGGTGTGCAATACTTTTAAGGCTTTATGACACTGTGGTGAAAATTTGGTGAATTTTGAACAATTCCTTCATACTTTTTCACATATTCAGTAATAAAGTGTGTTCAGTTTAAAATTTAAAGTGACAGTAACGGTTTTATTTTAAAACGTTTTTTGTGCTTTGTTGAAAAGTTTAAGCCTGTTTAACATGTCTGAACCATCAGATAAGCGATGTTCTATATGTATGAAAGCCAAGGTTTCTCCCCATTTAAATATATGTGATGATTGTGACATAGTGTCCAAAAAAAGTAGGGACAATGATGCCACAGATAATGATATTGCCCAAGATGATTCCTCAAATGAGGGGAGTAAGCATGGTACTGCATCATCCCCTTCTGTGTCTACACCAGTTTTGCCCACACAAGAGGCCCCTAGTACATCTAGTGCGCCCATACTTATTACCATGCAACAATTAACGGCTGTAATGGATAATTCTATTGCTAACATTTTATCCAAAATGCCTACTTATCAGAGAAAGCGCGATTGCTCTGTTTTAAACACTCAAGAGCAAGAGGACGCTGATGATAACTGTTCTGACATACCCTCACACCAATCTGAAGGGGCCAGGAGGGAGGTTTTGTCTGAGGGAGAAATTTCAGATTCAGAAAAAATTTCTCAACAAGCTGAACCTGATGTTGTAACATTTAAATTTAAACTAGAACATCTCCGCGCACTGCTTAAGGAGGTATTATCTACTCTGGATGATTGTGACAATCTGGTCATTCCAGAGAAATTATGTAAGATGGACAAGTTCCTAGAGGTTCCGGTGCCCCCCGATGCTTTTCCTATACCCAAGCGGGTGGCGGACATAGTAAATAAGGAGTGGGAAAGGCCCGGCATACCTTTTGTTCCTCCCCCTATATTTAAGAAATTATTTCCTATAGTCGACCCCAAAAAGGACTTATGGCAGACAGTCCCCAAGGTCGAGGGGGCGGTTTCAACTCTAAACAAATGCACTACTATTCCTATAGAAGATAGTTGTGCTTTCAAAGATCCTATGGATAAAAAATTAGAGGGTTTGCTTAAAAAGATGTTTGTTCAGCAAGGTTACCTTCTACAACCAATTTCATGCATTGTTCCTGTCACTACAGCAGCGTGTTTCTGGTTCGAAGAACTAGAAAAGTTGCTCAATAAAGAATCTTCGTATGAGGAGGTTATGGACAGAGTTCAAGCACTAAAATTGGCTAACTCTTTTATTTTAGATGCCGCTTTGCAATTAGCTAGATTAGCGGCGAAAAATTCAGGGTTTGCTATCGTGGCGCGCAGAGCGCTTTGGCTAAAGTCTTGGTCAGCGGATGTGTCTTCCAATACAAAATTGCTTAACATCCCTTTCAAGGGTAAAACACTGTTTGGTCCTGATTTGAAAGAGATTATTTCAGACAGTGGAATGGGGATTATACAGACTTGTCTCCGACGATTCAAGTAGATCAAAGGACCAGAGATTCACTCCGTTGGTGGCTGATCCTGGACAACCTGTCCCAGGGAATGAGCTTCCGCAGACCAGAGTGGGTCATTGTCACGACCGACGCCAGTCTGGTGGGCTGGGGCGCGGTCTGGGAACCCCTGAAAGCTCAGGGTCTATGGTCTCGGGAAGAATCTCTTCTCCCGATAAACATTCTGGAACTGAGAGCGATATTCAATGCTCTCAAAGCTTGGCCTCATCTAGCAAAGGCCAAATTCATAAGGTTTCAATCAGACAACATGACGACTGTTGCATATATCAACCATCAGGGGGGAACAAGGAGTTCCCTGGCGATGGAGGAAGTGACCAAGATAATTCAATGGGCGGAGGATCACTCCTGCCACTTGTCTGCAATCCACATCCCAGGAGTGGAAAATTGGGAAGCGGATTTTCTGAGTCGTCAGACCTTCCATCCGGGGGAGTGGGAACTCCATCCGGAAATCTTTGCCCAAATAACTCAATTATGGGGCATTCCAGACATGGATCTGATGGCCTCTCGTCAGAACTTCAAGGTTCCTTGTTACGAGTCCAGATCCAGGGATCCCAAGGTGACTCTAGTAGATGCACTAGTAGCACCTTGGACCTTCAACCTAGCTTATGTATTCCCACCGTTTCCTCTCATTCCCAGGCTGGTAGCCAGGATCAATCAGGAGAGGGCTTCGGTGATCTTGATAGCTCCTGCGTGGCCACGCAGGACTTGGTATGCAGACCTGGTGAATATGTCATCGGCTCCACCATGGAAGCTACCTTTGAGACAGGACCTTCTTGTTCAAGGTCCATTCGAACATCCGAATCTGGTTTCCCTCCAACTGACTGCTTGGAGATTGATTTTATCAAAGCGTGGGTTTTCAGATTCCGTGATAGATACTCTTATTCAGGCTAGAAAGCCTGTAACTAGAAAGATTTACCATAAAATATGGAAAAATATATCTGTTGGTGTGAATCTAAAGGATTCCCATGGAACAAGATAAAAATTCCTAAGATTCTATCCTTTCTACAAGAAGGTTTGGAGAAAGGATTATCTGCAAGTTCTCTGAAGGGACAGATCTCTGCTTTATCTGTTTTACTTCACAAAAGGCTGGCAGCTGTGCCAGACGTTCAAGCGTTTGTTCAGGCTCTGGTTAGAATCAAGCCTGTTTACAGACCTTTGACTCCTCCCTGGAGTCTTAATCTAGTTCTTTCAGTTCTTCAAGGGGTTCCGTTTGAACCCTTACATTCCGTAGATATTAAGTTATTATCTTGGAAAGTTTTGTTTTTGGTTGCAATTTCTTCTGCTAGAAGAGGTTCTGAGTTATCTGCTCTGCAGTGTTCTCCGCCCTATCTGGTGTTCCATGCAGATAAGGTGGTTTTGCGTACTAAGCCTGGTTTTCTTCCGAAAGTTGTTTCCAACAAAAATATTAACCAGGAGATAGTTGTACCTTCTTTGTGTCCGAATCCAGTTTCAAAGAAGGAACGTTTGTTACATAATTTGGACGTAGTCCGTGCTCTAAAATTCTATTTAGAGGCTACTAAAGATTTCAGACAAACATCTTCTTTGTTTGTTGTTTATTCTGGTAAAAGGAGAGGTCAAAAAGCAACTTCTACCTCTCTTTCTTTTTGGCTTAAAAGCATTATCCGATTGGCTTATGAGACTGCCGGACGGCAGCCTCCTGAAAGAATCACAGCTCACTCCACTAGGGCTGTGGCTTCCACATGGGCCTTCAAGAACGAGGCTTCTGTTGACCAGATATGTAAGGCAGCGACTTGGTCTTCACTGCACACTTTTGCCAAATTTTACAAATTTGATACTTTTGCTTCTTCGGAGGCTATTTTTGGGAGATAGGTTTTGCAAGCCGTGGTGCCTTCCATTTAGGTGACCTGATTTGCTCCCTCCCTTCATCCGTGTCCTAAAGCTTTGGTATTGGTTCCCACAAGTAAGGATGACGCCGTGGACCGGACACACCTATGTTGGAGAAAACAGAATTTATGCTTACCTGATAAATTACTTTCTCCAACGGTGTGTCCGGTCCACGGCCCGCCCTGGTTTTTTTAATCAGGTCTGATGAATTATTTTCTCTAACTACAGTCACCACGGTATCATATGGTTTCTCCTATGCATATTTCCTCCTGTACGTCGGTCGAATGACTGGGGTAGGCGGAGCCTAGGAGGGATCATGTGACCAGCTTTGCTGGGCTCTTTGCCATTTCCTGTTGGGGAAGAGAATATCCCACAAGTAAGGATGACGCCGTGGACCGGACACACCGTTGGGGAAAGTAATTTATCAGGTAAGCATAAATTCTGTTTTTTCTCACCATTAAATGGACTTTCTAAAGATACCATTATTTCCTTCCATAAGGCAGGGAGAGTCCACGACTTCATTCCTTACTGTTGGGAAATACAACACCTGGCCACCAGGAGAAGGCAAAGACACCCCAGCCAAAGGCTTAAATATCCCTCCGACTTCCCTTATCCCCCAGTCATTCTTTGCCTTTCGTCAATATAGGAGGTGGCAGAGAAGTGTCAGAAGATTTGGATAGTCCTGTAATGGGTATGCTACCTTTGAGAAAGGACTGGAGTTTTAAGTAATCATGTCAACCTCTCAGTGAGAGTATTGATGAAACTTAGAGTTTGGAGATGCAGGGACATTTTTTTCTGCAAACCCATCCAGACTGTCGCTAACAGCTCCTGAGCAATCAGTGTTGACAAGTTTCACTGCTTGCTGCTACACACTCAAGTCCATGTTAGAAGCGCTGCTGCAAGAATGTCACACTTGAGAGGCTGTGCCTGTTCCACAGCATGGATACTGGAAGGTAAGACCATTATTTTTTTTTTTATTTTTTTTTTTATATATATACAATTATTTAAAACGCTATACAGGGTCACAGGGTTAATATCTCCTTCAGGGAGATCATTTGAACAGTTTAGGGATTTATATCTGCTTTTTTTGGTTCATAGACTGTTCATAGACTGTGTTTTTTGGCTTGGAGCAAACAGGTTTCACTTTACTTTTTGAAGTGTTGGGCAGCTCATAATAACTTGTTGCCCTTTTTCTTAGTAGAGGAAGTCCTGTCTTACGTACCACGTGGCCAGATGCGGTCTCTTTCATTTCCTAAGATCCTGCTGCAGACATCACTCCTGAGGAGAGCATTTTTACTGTTAGCTGTTTGGGTCTAGGAGGTGGTGAGTTTTTTTAAATAAAAGCGTTTCTTTTTGATTGTCCTTCTGTGGGTATATACAAAGTTATGGAGAACTCTGATACTACATTGGAAGGTTCCCCTCCTTCTGTACTGATTAATAATTCCTGTTTATTTTGTGAGGAGGCTGTGGTTTGCCATCTACTTCTTAGGAATCTGGGTCCAGAGAAATTACTAAACATTCTACATTACCCGCTCCACATTCAGTTCCTCGCGGCTCAGCTAATCCTCTTTCTGGAGGGGGCTTTTTTTCCAGTAGAATTTACAGCGCAGTTGCAATCAGCGGTGTCTGCGGCCCTGAGTGCCTTACCTCTAACAAACGCAAAAGAAAGGTTAAACATAGTTCTCCTGACCTAGAGTCATCTAAATATTTGTCGCTTCAGAGGGTGAACTTTCTGAGTCGTAGACTTCAGTTACTAAACCTCCTTCTGCGGAGGAACCTTTCTTTAGATTTAAAATTGAGCATCTGCATTTTTTTATTAAAGGAGGCTCTGTCTACTCTAGAGGGTCCAGAGGCTCTGAGGAGCCTAAGATCCCAAAATTAGATGGGGTTTTCGAAGATAGAAAGGTCCCTCTGACTTTTCCTGTCCCAGTTAAGATGGCAAACATTATTAGTAACAAATGGGAAACAGTAGGAACTTCTTTTTCCCCCTCGTCTACTTTTAAAAAATTATTCCCGGTGCCTGACTCTCAATTAGATTTGTGGGGCTCCATCCCGAAGGTGGATGGCGCTATCTCCACGCTGGCTAAGCATACTACTATCCCTCTGGAGGATAGTTCTTCTTTTAGAGAGCCTATGGATTAAAAATTGGAAACTTTTCTGAGGAAGATGTTTCAACATACAAAATTTTTATTTCAACCGTCGGCAGCTGTAGCCGCAGTTGCTGGAGCAACTATCTACTGGTGCAACACTCTGTTGGAGCTCATTGAGGTGGAGACTCTCGAGGATATTCAGGAGAGAATTAAGGGAATGAGAATTGATAACTCCTTCACCTGTGACTTGAATATGCAGATTATTCGCATAAATGCAAAGGCTTCTGGCTTTGCGGTTCTAGCCTGCCGGGCTCTTTGGTTGAAGTCTTGGTCTACGGATATGACTTCTAAATTCAGACTCCTTTCTCTTCCCTTGAAGGGGAAGATTTTATTCGGTCCAGGGCTGGACTCCATTATCTCTATGGTTACCCGAGAAAAAGGTGGACGGCAAGGGGACGGCAACTGTCTAATTTTCGTTCCTTTTGTGCTGACAAGTCACAACGACAGCAATCCTCATCCAAGTCCGAGCATCCCAAGGGTACTTAGAAGCCGGCTCAGTCCTGGAATAAGTCTAAACAAACTAAGAAGCCTGCCGATAACAAATCGGCATGAAGGGGCGGCCCCTGATCCGGGATCGAGTAGAGGGCAGACTGTCTTTTTTTTTCTCAGACGCTTGGTTCCAGGATGTACAGGATCCTTGGGTCCTGGAGGCTGTATCTTAGGGATAAGGATCGGATTCAAGTCTTATCCGCCCAGGGGCAGATTCCTACTCTCCAGTCTTTCGAGAAGACCAGAAAAGAGAGCTGCCTTCTAAGGTTGTGTACGGGATCTCTCCTCTCTAGGAGATATTGTCCGGTACCTACAGGAGAAAGAGGTTTGGGGTTTTATTCAAACCTTTTCGTGGTTCCAAAGAAGGAGGGAACTTTTTGTTCAATTCTGGACCTAAAGTGCCTAAACAAGTTTCTGAGTGTTCCCTCTTTCAAGATGTAAACAATACGGTCAATCCTTCCTCTGGTTCAGGAAGGACAGTTTATGACCACAATAGACCTGAAGGATGGATACCTTCACGTCTCGATTCACAGGGAACATTTTCAGTTCCTGAGGTTTGCTTTTCTGGACCAGCACTTCCAGTTCATAGCTCTTCCATTTGGCCTAGCTACTGCTTTAGGGATATTTACAAAGGTTCTGGGGGCTCTTCTAGCCATTGCCAGAACACGAGGAATTGCAGTAGCGCCTTACCTGGACGATATCTTGGTACAGGCACAATCTTTTCATCAAGCGGAAGAACATTCAGAGTCCCTTCTCAGTCTTCTTCGATCACATGGATGGGAGATAAACTTGGAAAAGAGTTCTCTTACTCAAAGTACAAGGGTGAATTTCCTGGGAACTTTAATAGACTTCATATCCATGAGAATATTCCTCACAGATCAGAGACGTTGCAAGCTAACTTATGCATGTCTTGCCCTCCAGGCCTTCTCGAGACCCTCAGCGGCTCAGTGTATGAAGGTAATCAGACTCATGGGAGCCGAATTATCATTGTGCGTGCAGACATGATCCGATATTGCGGATCATGTCCGCTGCACATCGATAAATGCCGACAGCATACGCTCTCAGCATTTATCATTGCACCAGCAGTTCTTGTGAACTGCTGGCGCAATACCGCCCCATGCAGATTGGCCGCTAGCAGGGGGTGTCAATCAACCCGATCGTATTCGATTGGGTTGATTTCTGTCTATTTCTGTCCGCCGCCTCAGAGCAGGCGGACAGGTTATGGAGCAGCAGTTTTTAGACCGCTGCTTCATAACTTGTGTTTCCGGCACGGGGCATCAAGCTCCGTATGGAGCTTGATAAATATGCCCCATGGTGTCCTGCATGGACATCATTTCTTTTGCCAGATTCCATCTCATACCCTTACAACTATGCATGCTGAGACAATGAAATGGCGACCATTCAGATCTGTCTCAATAGATTGTGCGTGACAGCCTGTCGAGAAACCGTCCTGGGAGATTGTGACTACGGACGCAAGCCTTTCCGGCTGGGGACCCGTTTGGGGTGCCAAGAAGGCACAAGGTCTGTGGACTCAGGAGGAGTCCTCTCTTCCGATCAATATTTTGGAACTCCGGGCAATCTTCAAGGCCTTGAAGGCTTGGCCCCTTCTGGGTTCATCCCAGTTTATCAGATTCCAATCAGACAAAATAACCTTGGTTGCTTATATCAACCATCAAGGGGGAACGAGAAGTTCCTTGGCGATGAGAGAATTATCTCAGATACTAGAGTGGGCGGAGACTTCTCAGCAGGCAATCCTTTCACCCAGGGAAATGGTCTCTTCATCCCGAGGTGTTTGCAGAGATATGCAGCGAGTGGTGGACGCCGGAGATAGATCTCATGGCATCTCGCCTCAATTCCAAGCTACCCAGGTACGGGTCAAGGCCGAGGGATCCTCAGGCGGAGTTGATAGATGCCCTATCAGTACCATGGATGTTCAGACTCGTATATCTTCTTCCTTCGTCACCGCTTCTCCCTCGTGTGGTGGCTCGCATCAAGCAGGAGCGAGCATCTGTGATTCTGATTGCTCCATTGTGGCCACGAAGGACGTGGTTTGCGGATCTGGTGGAGATGTCCTCATCTCCTCACTGGAGGTTACCTTGTTGCAAAGATCTGCTGATACAGGGTCCCTTCGTTCATCAAAATCTAGATTCTCTGAGACTGACTGCGTGGAGATTGAACGCTTAGTCTTAGAAAAAAAAAGAGGGTTCTCTGAGAGTGTTATCTACACTCTGGTTCAAGCTCATAAGCCAGTTACTCGTCATATCTACCATAAAGTGTGGAGGAATTACTTGTACTGGTGTGAAGAGCGTGGCTTTTCCTGGCATAAGGTTAGGGTTGCCAGCATTTTATCTATTCGCCAGGATGGACTGGAATAGGGCCTATCTGCTATTTCCCTGAATGGACAGATATATTGGCCCTGTCCGTGTTACTGCACAAAATATTGGCTGAGCTTCCGGATGTGCAGTCCTTTGTTAAAGTGAAAGTAAATGTGGTCCCATTTGAACAAAGTACTGCATTGCCTAACTGTATAATAAGCAAATTGCTTTTTTTTCTTCTAATAAATGTATTGATTTATGCCTTTTTTTTTAATACCTTATTTTTATACCGATATGCTGCTGACTCCTCCCATCTACTTCTTCCTACTTTTTTGCAGTGTTTGCGTATAGAGCGGTCCCACCCTTTTTTTTTTACTTTTTTGCAGTGTTTGCGTATAGAGCGGTCCCACCCGCTCTATACGTATTAGAGAAGTGCATTTACATGGACAATTTATTGCGTGTATTTAGTTCACAACATAGTAATGAATGAATAACAATATTGTATTCATTCATTACTATGCGTTTTTAAAAAGTGACAAGCTGCATCTTTTCATACCTCCGCGATCCGTCCTGAAAAATATAATTGCGCTTCAGTTTCTTCTTAGTCCGTCCCGAATGGTCTGCGCATGCGCGAAAAGGGCACGCGCATTGAAGAAAAAAGTAGACAGTTTATTTTACCGCATGCGCAGATGCCACAAGAGACCGATGACGTCGCTTCACGGCCGCCTAACGGCCAGTATTTCAGTTGGCCCAAATAAGAACGTGACCAGGAAGCAATATGCAGCCAAAAAATTGGGTTGCATTTATCGACGCTAAAATTCAGAATTTATTTCAGGAAAAAATTGATTTGCAAACAAGTTATAAAAATTTCATGAATGAAAGTCCTATTCATGTAATACATAATATATTATAATGGTGAGCAACTAAGGAAAGTTTACTTTCACTTTAAGGCTCTGGTTAGGATCAGACCCGTGTTTGGATTTATATGCTCATAACCACCAATGTCTACGTGCCCTAAAGCATATCAGCCTTTATTTTTAGTTTTGCAATATAACTGCATAAATACAAAGTCTCATGTGCTGGAGGGGATGTAGATATAGATGGTTGTGTGTATCCAAGACCCTCATTATCATAGTCACATTCCTTGAATTATGTGTGCCACAATTTCTGTTCTGCCATCTTCTCCTGCTCTCCTGCCCTGCCATTAAAGGGACATGAAACCCAAAGTTTTTCTTTCATGATTTAGATAGATTATAGAGTTTTCAATTTACTTCTATTATCAATTTGCTTCATTCTCTTGGTATCCTTTATTGAGGGAGCAGCAATGCACTAATGGGAGCTAGCTGAATACATTGGTAAGCCAATGATAAGAGGCTTATATGTGCAGCCAACAATCAGCAGCTAGCGCCTGAGCCTGCCTAGGTATGCTTTGCATCAAAGGATACCAAGAGAACAAAGCAAATTAGATAATAGAAATAAATTAGAAAGTTGTTTTAAAATTGTGTTCTCCATCTGTATCATGAAAGTAAATGTGTGGGTTTCATGTTCTTTTAAGAGGCAATCTGCTTGCATGTATAGCAGCATTGTGGGAGTTCTAGTTTTCCAAGCATGGCTTAAGAGGATGCCGTAGGCTGCCCACCTGACAACTTAGCTTAGTTGTGATTATGTGCAGTGTGGCAGTAGTGGTGGATAGTTTTTATGGTATTTCAAAGGGAGTATACCAGAAGAATGTTTGGACTCAAATGCCTTAGGATGGCTACTTTGGTTTAAAGAAGTGTTCCTCAATTCCAGTCCTCTTGAAACCCCAACAGGTCAGAATTATTATCCTGATTGATTGCAACAGAGCTACTGAATAGCCCAAAAAGGGAAATATATAAAGGGACATGAAACCCATATCAGATAGAGCATATAATTTTAAACAACTTTCCAAATTTACTTCTATTATCTAATTTGCTTCATTCTCTTGATATCTTTTGTATAAAATCATATGGAAATAAGCTCAGGAGCTTCTGATTGGTGGCTGCACATAGATGCCTTATGTTATTGGCTCGCCCATGTGCACTGCTATTTCTTTAACAAAGGATACCTACAAATTAAGCAAATTATATAATAGAAGTAAATTAGAATGTTGTTTAAAATTGTATGATGTATCTGAATCGTGTCCCTTTAAAATGTTACCTGTTAGCATTCCTTGTGGATTGGGAACACTGGCTTATGTAGGCTGCTTAGCCACAGCAATGGTACAAGGCAACAAAAACAAATCTTACGAGGAAAGACTTTGTAGCTTTGTATTGCTTGATATGTGGCCGGACTGTTATCCGACGGACATTTGTCCGACTGACATTTTTGTGACTAATAATATTCCGACAGACAAATGGCCGTCCGATAACAGTCCATCCACGAGATAGATAGATAGATAGATAGATAGGATAGATGGATAAGATAGAAAGGATAGATGGATAAGATAGATAGGATAGATGGATAAGATAGATAGATGGATAAGATAGATAGATTGATAAGATAGATGGAAGGATAAGATAGATGGAAGGATAAGATGGTTAGAAACGATAGATTGATTAGATAGATCAGCTGACTTTCTTCACTACAAGTTCATCTTGAACTCCTACTACTCTGCCCTTAATCTTTATAAGCAGCACTACTTCTCTACTCATATCTCCACTCTTTCTTCAAACCCAAAACATCTGTTCTCCACTTTCAACACTTTTCTCCGCCCATCCGCACCTCCTAATACAACTTCTCTGTCAGCTCAAGATTTTGCCAGCCACTTCAATAACAAAATCGATTCCATCAAAACCAAAATCAGCTCTCAGCATGCTTCCAGCCTCTCACCCCCTCAAAAGCTTGCAGTTAACCAAAACCCACATAGCTATATATTTAGCTCCCTTACCCCTGTTACTGAGGAAGAAGTTTCTGCACTTATACTGCGCTCTCAACTCACTACCTGTCCCTTTGACCCCATTCCCTCACAGCTACTCCCCTCCCTCTCTTCTGCCCTTACCCCTATACTCACACACATTTTCAACCTCTCCTTCAGCACTAGTATATTTCCCTCATCTCTAAAACATGCACTGGTCTCAACTATCCTCAAAAAACCTTCTCTCGATCCAACCTCCCCATCCAAATACCACCCTATTTCCCTACTCCCTCTTGCCTCAAAGCTAGTACATGCACGCCTATCCCATTTTGTTACATTACACTCCATCCTTGATCCACTGCACTGAATTTCTTTCCAATGGCATGGAGAGTCCACGACTTCATTACAATTACTAGTGTGATATTAACCTCCTGGCCAGCAGGAGGAGGCAAAGAGCACCCCCAGCAGAGCTGTTAAGTGTCGCTTCCCTTACCCATAACCCCCAGTCATTCTTTGCCTCTATGATCGGGTGGATGGCGAAGATGAGTGTCTGAGAAGATTTAATCCTTTAATGGGTACTTTTCCCTGCAAGCAAGGATTGGGATCTAGCTGCGTCCACGTCAATCTCTTTAGTAAAAGTAGTGGTGACTTTTAGCAGTTAGAAGGCGTCGAGGTGGTCTTTGCTTTACTTCTAACACCATTGCTACCCCTTTGTAGAAAACCAGGGTTGTTTTTTCTGTTTTTTCTGTTTTTTCTTTTTCTACAGGTCCCTGACAGAGAGTGGAGTGTCTGTCACACCTAAGTAGCTGTTTTCTGCCCTGCAGCTGGATCCACAGATAAGTGCCTTTGCCTTCTAGGTACTGAAGGGACAGCACTTTAGAGATAAATCCTCTAGTGGATTGATATTGGGACATAGTTTATCCTTTTTTATTGAGTACATTAAAATGGGCAGCTTTGCAGGCACCTTGTATGCTTAACACAGTTTCTGTGACATGTAGAGAGACTTAAGGGGTTAATGAAAAGAAGTATGCTTGGAAATTACCTTTAATTGAGACTGGCTGAAAGGTTAATAAAGGGTTTTGATATTTCCCCTTTTTGAGACCTAATACGGGTTAAGGGAGAGAAAGTTTATGAGCAGAATACTATTAAGCCTTTTACTTTCTGTTTGAGCTGCTAGAAACGCGCGCTTTCAATTCTGTGGCGGAGTTGCTTTTTCTTAAGCCCTCTCACGTGACTCTCCGCTCTTCTGTGCTCATATGAAGAGCGGAGCTTAGTTAGTCTGTGAGCCTAGGCTGTTGCAGCTAATTATTTGACGATCGCATCGTCTGACAGGAGGAGAGGAACTCTGATCTCGGCTGGAGAGTCTTCCTTCCAATTACTAGTGGCGTCTTCAGTTCCCGGTACAGTAGGAGCCTCAGGCAGACTGAGGTTTTTAAAAGTGTGAGAGGTTACCTTTTTTCTAAGCCTCTGGTGAACTTTTTAACATCTAAAGTTTTTTTCTGTGAGTTAGCAGTATTGTTCTGAGGGTACAGTATATATATATTTTTAATTAAATTTATTTTTTGTCCTTATTGGGAACTGGTTTCTGTAGTTATGGACACAGAACAAGATTCTTCTTTTACTTTGGATAAATGTTTACTTTGTTTGGAGGCTCCAATTGTGCTAACTATGCAATTGTGTTCCTCATGTTTATCTAAGACTTTAAAATTTAAAGGGATAGGAAAGTCAAAATTAAACTTGCATGATTTTGATAGAGCATGTCATTGTAAGTCACTTTTAAATTCACTTCTATTTTCAAATGTGCTTCGTTGTCTCAGTATCCCTTGTTAAAAATAAATATGTACATATCATACACTAGTGGGAGCTGCTGCTAATTGGTTATTGGCTAACTAGATATTTCAGCTAGCTGCCAGTAGTGCAATGCTGTCCCTTCAGCAATGAATAACAAGAGAATGAAGAAAATTTGATAATAAAGTAAATTGGAAAGTTGTTTAAAATTGTATGTTCTATCTGAATCATAAAATACATTTCTCCTGTTAAGTGTAGTCAGTCCACGGGTCATCCATTACTTATGGGATTATATCTCCTCCCTAACAGGAAGTGCAAGAGGATCACCCAAGCAGAGCTGCTATATAGCTCCTCCCCTCTACGTCATATCCAGTCATTCTCTTGCACCTAACTAAAGATAGGACGTGTGAGAGGACTGTGGTGTGTTAAACTTAGTTTTTATTTCTTCAATCAAAAGTTTGTTATTTTAAACGGCACCGGAGTGTGTTGTTTGTTCTCAGGCAGCATTAGAAGAAGAATCTACCTGAGTTTGTCTATGATCTTAGCGGTCGTAACTAAGATCCACTTGCTGTTCTCGGCCATTCTGAGGAGTGAGGTAACTTCAGAACAGGGGATAGCATGCAGGGCCTACCTGCAAGGAGGTATGTGCAGTAAATTATTTTCTAAGGAATGGAATTGACTGAGAAAATACTGCTAATACCGATGTAATATAAGTGCAGCCTTAAATGCAGTAGTAGCGACTGGTATCAGGCTGATATGTATGTATGTATACTCTGAGGTATTTCTGGGGAATGGAATTTCACTAAGAAAATACTGTCAATATTAAAGTAATATTTGAGCCTGCACTGCAGTGAAAGCGACTAGCAGCAGGCTTATTAATAACACTTCATAATTTTCAATTTTTAAAACGTTTACTGGCATGTTAATCGTTTTTTCTGAGGTACTTGGTGATAAAACTTTATGGGCATGATTTTTACCACATGGCTGTCGTTTTTTTATGCATAAAAACAGTTTACTGAGCTTCCCCACTGTTGTAGTATGAGTGGGAGGGGCCTATTTTAGCGCTTTATTGCGCAGTAAAAATTTAGTCACAGTCTTCCTATTTCTTCCTCCATGATCCAGGACGTCTCTACAGCGCCCAGGGGTCTCCAAAACTAGTTTTGAGGGAGGTAATCAGTCACAGCAGACCTGTGACAGTGTGTTTGACTGTGATAAAAACGTCTATTATTTCAACTGTTATCCGTTTTGGGTATTAAGGGGTTAATCATCCTTTTGCTGGTGGGTGCAATCCTCTGCTAACTTTATACATTTTCTGTTAAAATTTGGTTGTTTTAACATATTTGGTTCATTGTTAATTCAACTGTGTTACTTTTTTATGTTTTCTTAAAGGCGCAGTAGCGTTTTTTATATAGCTTGTAAATTTATTTAAAAGTTTTTTTCCAAGCTTGCTAGAGTTATTGCTAGTCTGTTTAAACATGTCTGACACAAATGAATCTGTTTGTTCATTATGTTTAAAGGCCAATGTGGAGCCCAATAGAAATTTGTGCACTCAATGTATAGATGTTACTTTGAATAAAAGTCAAACTTTACATGTTAAAAAGATATCACCAGACAACGAGGGGGAAGTTATGCCGACTAACTCTCCTCACGTGTCAGTACCTTCGCCTCCCGCTCAGGAGGTGCGTGATATTGTGGCGCCGAGTACATCAGGGCGGCCCATACAAATCACTTTGCAAGACATGGCTAATGTTATGACTGAAGTACTATCTTAATTGCCAGAATTAAGAGGTAAACGTGATCACTCTGGGGTAAGAACAGAGTGTGCTGATAATAATAGAGCCATGTCTGATACTGCGTCACAATTTGCAGAACATGAGGACGGAGAGCTTCATTCTGTGGGTGACGGATCTGATCCAAGTAAACTGTATTCAGACATTTCAAATTTTAAATTTAAGCTTGAGAACCTCCGTGTATTACTAGGGGAGGTATTAGCGGCTCTGAATGATTGTAACACGGTTGCAATTCCAGAGAAAGTATGTAGGCTGGATAAATATTTTGCGGTACCGACGTGTACTGACGTTTTTCCTATACCTAAAAGGCTTACAGAAATTGTTAACAAGGAGTGGGATAGACCCGGTGTGCCCTTTTCACCCCCTCCTATATTTAGAAAAATGTTTCCAATAGACGCCACCACACGGGACCTATGGCAGACGGTCCCTAAGGTGGAAGGAGCAGTTTCTACTCTGGCTAAGCGCACCACTATCCCGGTGGAGGATAGCTGTGCTTTTTCAGATCCAATGGATAAAAAGTTAGAGGGTTACCTTAAGAAAATGTTTGTTCAGCAAGGTTTTATATTACAACCCCTTGCATGCATCGCGCCTGTCACTGCTGCGGCGGCATTCTGGTTTGAGTCTCTGGAAGAGACACTTAGCACAGCTCCATTGGATGAGATTATGAACAAGCTTAAAGCCCTTTAGCTAGCTAATTCATTTATTTCTGATGCCGTAGTACACTTAACCAAACGTACGGCTAAGAACTCCGGATTCGCCATTCAAGCGCGTAGAGTGCTGTGGCTTAAATCCTGGTCAGCTGACGTGACTTCTAAATCTAAATTGCTTAATATTCCTTTCAAAGGGCAGACATTATTCGGGCCCGGCTTGAAAGAAATTATCGCTTACATTACTGGAGGTAAGGGCCATGCCCTGCCTCAAGACAGGGCCAAACCAAAGGCTAAACAGTCTAATTTCCGTGCCTTTCGTAACTTCAAGGCAGGAGCAGCATCAACTTCCTCCGCTCCAAGACAGGAAGGAACTGTTGCTCGTTACAGACAGGGCTGGAAACCTAACCAGTCCTGGAACAAGGGCAAGCAGGCCAGAAAACCTGCTGCTGCCCCTAAGACAGCATGAAGTGAGGGCCCCCGATCCGGAAACGGATCTAGTGGGGGGCAGACTCTCTCTCTTCGCCCAGGCTTGGGCAAGAGATGTCCAGGATCCCTGGGCGTTGGAGATCATATCTCAGGGATATCTTCTGGACTTCAAAGCTTCTCCTCCACAAGGGAGATTTCATCTTTCAAGGTTATCAGCAAACCAGATAAAGAAAGAGGCGTTTCTATGCTGTGTACAAGACCTCTTACTAATGGGAGTGATCCACCCAGTTCCGCGGTCGGAACACGGGCAAGGATTCTATTCAAATCTGTTTGTGGTTCCCAAAAAAGAGGGAACCTTCAGACCAATCTTGGACTTAAAGATCCTAAACAAATTCCTAAGAGTTCCATCGTTCAAAATGGAAACTATTCGAACCATCTTACCCACGATCCAAGAGGGTCAGTACATGACCACAGTGGATTTAAAGGATGCCTACCTTCACATATCGATTCACAAGGATCATTACCGGTATCTAAGATTTGCCTTCCTAAACAGGCATTACCAGTTTGTAGCTCTTCCCTTCGGGTTAGCTACGGCTCCAAGAATCTTTACAAAGGTTCTGGGCTCTCTTCTGGCGGTACTAAGACCGCGAGGCATAGCGGTAGCTCCGTACCTAGACGACATTCCAAACTGCCAAGTCTCATACAGAGTTAGTTCTGGCATTTCTAAGGTCGCATGGGTGGAAGGTGAACGTAGAAAAGAGTTCTCTATTGCCACTCACAAGAGTTCCCTTTCTAGGGACTCTTATAGATTCTGTAGAAATGAAAATTTACCTGACGGAGGACAGGTTTTCAAAACTTCTAAATGCTTGCCGTGTCCTTCATTCCATTCAACACCCGTCAGTGGCTCAGTGCATGGAGGTAATCGGCTTAATGGTAGCGGCAATGGACATAGTACCATTTGCGCGCCTGCATCTCAGACCTCTGCAATTGTGCATGCTAAGTCAGTGGAATGGGGATTACTCAGATTTGTCCCCTCTGCTAAATCTGGATCAAGAGACCAGAGATTCTCTTCTATGGTGGCTTTCTCGGCCACATCTGTCCAAGGGGATGCCCTTCTGCAGGCCAGATTGGACGATTGTAACAACGGACGCCAGCCTTCTAGGTTGGGGCGCAGTCTGGAATTCCCTGAAGGCTCAGGGATCATGGACTCAGGAGGAGAGACTCCTTCCAATAAACATTCTGGAATTAAGAGCAATTTTCAATGCTCTTCTGGCTTGGCCTCAGTTAGCAACTCTGAGGTTCATCAGGTTTCAGTCGGACAACATCACGACTGTGGCTTACATCAACCATCAAGGAGGAACAAGGAGTTCCCTAGCGATGATGGAAGTCTCAAAGATAATTCGCTGGGCAGAGTCTCACTCTTGCCACCTGTCAGCGATCCACATCCCAGGCGTGGAGAACTGGGAGGCGGATTTTCTAAGTCGCCAGACCTTTCATCCGGGGGAGTGGGAACTGCATCCGGAGGTGTTTGCCCAACTGCTTCATCTTTGGGGCAAACCAGATCTGGATCTCATGGCGTCTCGCCAGAACGCCAAGCTTCCTTGTTACGGATCCAGGTCCAGGGACCCGGGAGCGGTACTGATAGATGCTCTGACAGCACCTTGGGTCTTCAACATGGCTCATGTGTTTCCACCTTTCCCGATGCTTCCTCGATTGATTGCCAGGATCAAACAGGAGAGAGCATCAGTGATTTTAATAGCGCCTGCGTGACCACGCAGGACCTGGTATGCAGATCTAGTGGACATGTCGTCCTGTCCACCATGGTCTCTGCCTCTGAGACAGGACCTTCTGATTCAGGGTCCTTTCAAACATCCAAATCTAATTTCTCTGAGGCTGACTGCATGGAGATTGAACGCTTGATTCTATCAAAGCGTGGATTCTCGGAGTCAGTGATTGATACCTTAATACAGGCTAGGAAACCTGTTACCAGGAAAATTTACCATAAAATATGGCATAAATACTTACATTGGTGCGAATCCAAGAGTTACTCATGGAGTAAGGTTAGGATTCCTAGGATATTGTCTTTTCTACAAGAAGGTTTAGAAAAGGGTTTATCTGCTAGTTCGTTAAAGGAACAGATTTCAGCTCTGTCTATCCTTTTACACAAACGTCTGGCAGAAGTTCCAGACGTTCAGGCTTTTTGTCAGGCTTTGACTAGGATTAAGCCTGTGTTTAAGACTGTTGCTCCGCCGTGGAGCTTAAACTTAGTTCTTAACGTTCTGCAAGGTGTTCCGTTTGAACCCCTTCATTCCATCGATATCAAGCTGTTATCTTGGAGAGTTCTGTTTTTAATGGCTATTTCCTCGGCTCGAAGAGTCTCTGAGTTATCGGCCTTACATTGTGATTCTCCTTATCTGATTTTTCATTCAGACAAGGTAGTTCTGCGTACTAAACCTGGGTTCTTACCTAAGGTAGTCACTAACAAGAATATCAATCAAGAGATTGTTGTTCCATCATTGTGCCCTAACCCTTCTTCAAAGAAGGAACGACTTTTGCACAATCTGGACGTCGTCCGTGCCCTGAAATTTTATTTGCAGGCAACTAAAGATTTTCGTCAAACTTCTTCCCTGTTTGTCGTTTATTCTGGACAGAGGAGAGGTTAAAAAGCTTCGGCTACCTCTCTCTTTTTGGCTTCGTAGCATAATACGTTTAGCCTATGAGACTGCTGGACAGCAGCCTCCTGAAAGGATTACAGCTCATTCTACTAGAGCTGTGGCTTCCACTTGGGCCTTTAAGAATGAGGCCTCTGTTGAACAGATTTGCAAGGCTGCAACTTGGTCTTCACTTCACACTTTTTCAAAATTTTACAAATTTGACACTTTTGCTTCTTTGGAGGCTGTTTTTGGGAGAAAGGTTCTACAGGCAGTGGTTCCTTCCGTGTACTTTTAGCTTTGGTATTGGTATCCCATAAGTAATGGATGACCCGTGGACTGACTACACTTAACAGGAGAAAATATAATTTATGCTTACCTGATAAATTCATTTCTCCTGTAGTGTAGTCAGTCCACGGCCCACCCTGTTTTTTACGGCAGGTCTAAATTTTAATTAAACTACAGTCACCACTGCACCCTATAGTTTCTCCTTTCTCGTATGGTTTCGGTCGAATGACTGGATATGACGTAGAGGGGAGGAGCTATATAGCAGCTCTGCTTGGGTGATCCTCTTGCACTTCCTGTTAGGGAGGAGATATAATCCCATAAGTAATGGATGACCCGTGGACTGACTACACTACAGGAGAAATGAATTTATCAGGTAAGCATAAATTATATTTTTTTGAGGTTTACTATCCCTTTAAAGACAAATTACTCCCTTCTGAACCAAATGTCTCTCAGTAACATGCTGTTCATGATATGCCTCAGCTTTCTCCTCAAATGTCCCAAGCCTTAACAGTTTCGCATACAGTGCTTTGCGTTTCTTCTTTACCTCCAAGGGGTATTTATTTGCCAGGGGATTTTGCTGTGCAGATAACTTCTGCAGTATCTGCAGCTTTATCTGCTTTCCCTGTTTCGGGTAAGTGTAAGAGGAAATCTAAAAATATTTCTGCTAGTAAGGTTTCTGACCCCACTAAATCTGCATTGGTCAGCCTCTCCCAAATGTCTGATGAGGAGAACACCTCAGTAGCTTCTGAAGGTGAGATCTCAGATTGACATAATAGGGGAAAATTCAGCAGAATCTGAAAAAGTTAATTTTAGATTTAAATTAGAACACCTCCGGTTACTTTTGAAGGAGGTTCTGGCTATCTTGAACGACTCCGACTCTTCTGTCGCTGTCAACCCTAAAAAACCTAGTAAACTTAATAGAGTTTATGATGTTCCTTCATCCGTGGAAGTTTTTCCAGTTCCAGACCGCATGTCGGAATTTATAGCTCAGGAATGGGATTCCTTTTTCCCCTTCCCCTGTTTTTACAAAAATGTTTACTGTTGCTGACTCCATTCGTTACTTGTAGCGCACTGTGCCTTAGGTAGATGGAGCTATCTCTATTTTAGCCTAAAGAACTACTATTAGTTCTTTCAAGGATCTCATGGATAAGAAGCTAGAGGTTTACTTTAAAAAGATGTACATTCATCAGGGATTACAGTGGCAACCTGCTGCCAGTATTGCTACGGTTGCGGGAGCAGCATCTTATTGGTGCGATGCCTTGTCTGAGCTGATTTCAGAAGACACTACTATAGAGGCGATCCAAGATAGGATCAAGGCTCTTAAACTGGCCAATACTTTTATCTGTGATGCCAACACGCAAGTGATTAGGCTGGGAGCCAAAATGTCTAGCTTTGCTGTTCTAGCTCGCAGAGCTTTGTGGTTAAAATCATGGTTGGCTGATGTAACTTCCAAGTCCAAGCTTTTGTATTTACCTTATAAGGGTAATACTTTATTTGGTCCTGGTCTGGCGGAGATCATTTCCGAGATTACGGGTGGAAAGTGGTCTTTCCTACTGCAGGACAAGAAGAATAGACCTAAGGGTCGCCAGAATTCTAATTTTTGTTCCTTTCGTAATTTCAAAGGACAGAAGATTTCCTTCTCCTCTTCCAAGCCGGAGCAATGCAAGACCTCATTGAGATCCAGTCAGCCTTGGAATAAGGGGAAGCAAACCAAGAAGCCTTCCACTAATTCTAAATCAGCATGAAGAGATTGCCCCCGGTCCTGTCCTGGATCAGGTAGGGGGCAGACTTTCACTTTTTCGTCAGGCTTGGATACAAGATGTTCCAGACCCTTGGGCTGTGGACATAGTATCCCAGGGTTACAGAATAGGTTTCAAGACTTTTCATCCTCTCAAGATTATCTGCAGACCAGGTAAAGAGAGAGGCCTTCTTAAACTGCGTAAAGGACCTATCTTCCCTGGGAGTGATTGTTCCAGTTCCTGTAAGGGAACAGAGTCTAGGATTCTATTCAAATCTTTTTGTGGTTCCCAAAAAGGAGGGAACTTTTCATCCTATTTTAGACCCATTTAGTGTCTCAACAAATTCCTCAGGGTTCCGTCCTTCAAAATGGAAACCATTCGTTCCATTCTTCCCTTGGTCCAAGAGGGTCAGTTCATGACGACCAGTTTCTGAGGTTTGCCTTTCTGGACAAGCATTTCCAATTTGTTGCACTTCTGTGTGGCCTTGCCATGGCTCCCAGAATATTCACAAAGGTTCTAGGGGCTCTTTTGGCAGTGATCAGATCTCAGGGAATTGCGGTGGCACCTTCCCTAGATGACATCTTGGTTCAGGTGTCATCTTTTCAACTAGCAAAATCTCATACAGAGATGTTGTCTTTTCTACGTTATCATGGGTGGAAAGTAAATCTTGAAAAGAGTTCCCTTGTTCCAGCTACAAGGGTGTGTTTCTTAAGGACAATCTCTTGCTTTGTGCCTTTCTCTCCAGTCTGCTATTCGTCCATCAGTGGCTCAATGCATGGAGGTGATTGGTCTGATGGTTTCTTCCATGGACAACTATGCATGCTCAGTCAATGGAACAGAGACCATTCTGATCTATTGCAGAGGATAGATCTGGATCCCCTAACAAGAGACTCTCTCTCATGGTTGATTTCACAAGATCATCTGTCTTGGGGCACATGCTTCCTGAGACCTTCCTGGGTAATTGTGACCATGGACGCCAGCCTGTTAGGCTGGGGAGCAGTTTGGGGCTCATTAAAAGCTCAGGGTTTATGGACTCGGGAGGAGTCTTCTCTTCTCATAAACATCTTAGAGTTGAGAGCAATCTTTAATGTCTTAGTGAACAGAAGGAAGCAGCACCACCAGTCCTTTTTCAGCATACAGCTTTCAATAGCCAGACCACAAATGCACTACAGCGTTTGGGACAAAGTCCTTAGTCATGTATATATACATCACCAAGGCCTTTGTCCGAAACGTTGTAGTGCATTTGTGGTCTGGCTATTGAAAGCTGTATGCTGAATAAACCTGCATAAAAAGGACTGGTGGTGCTGCTTCTTTCTGTTCACTATTTGTGTTGGGGTTTGTGCAAGACCCTTGTTGCGGGCACACCGTTTATTGGAACCCAGGTACTGGATACTCTGGACATAAATCTTCAATGCCTTGACAGCTTGGCCTCAATCCTTAGTCCGGTTTATCAGATTCCAGTCGGACAACATAACCTCGGTGGCTTACATCAACCACAAGGCAGGAACTCGGGAGTTCTTTAACAATGAAGGAGGTGACTCGATTTCTACAGTGGGCGGGAGCTCACGATAGTCTATCTGCTAGCCATATTCCAGGAGTGGACAACTGGGAGGCAGATTTTCTGAGCAGACAGACCTTCCATCCCGGGGAGTGGGCTCTCCACCCGGAAGTATTCTCAAAGATAACTCTCAGGTGGGGTGTGCCGGAGTTGGATCTAATGGCGTCTCGCCAAAACGCCAAGCTTCCAAAGTACGGTTCAAGGTCAAGAGATCCTCAAGCCACTCTTATAGACGCTCTGGCAGTTCCTTGGAACTTAAATCTGGCATACCTGTTTCCTCCGTTTGCTCTCCTTCCACGAGTCATTGCTCGTATCAAAGAGGAGAGAGCATCTGTCATTCTCATAGCTCCTGCATGGCCTCGCAGGATCTGGTTCGCGGTTCTGGTGAAGACGTCATCTCTTCCACCTTGGAGGTTACCTCTGAGGAAGGACCTTCTACTTCAGGGTCCATTCCTTCATCCAAATCTAGATTCTCTGAAGCTGACTGCTTGGAGATTGAATGCCTAGTTTTAGCTAGGGGTGGCTTTTCTGAGACGGTTATTGATACCATGCTTCAGGCTCGTAAGCCTGTTACTCGCTAGATTTACCATAAAGTATTGTGCAAATACCTCTATTTGTGTGACTCTAAGGGTTTCTCTTGGAGCAACCCAGAATTTTGTCTTTTCTTTAGGAAGGCCTGGAGAAGGGTTTGTCAGTCAGTACTCTGAAGGGTCAGATTTCTGCTCTGTCTATTCTTTTGGCAGATATGCCAGATGTTCAATCTTTTGTTCAGAGCCTGGTCAGAATCAGGCCTGTGTTTAAACCTGTTGCTCCTCCGTGGAGCCTTAATCTTGTTCTTAAAGTTTTGCAGCAGGCTTGGTTTGAGCCGATGCATTCTACTGATATTAAATTGTTTTCTTGGAAGGTTTTGTTTCTTCTTGCTATTTGTTCTGCTCGCAGAGTTTCTGAGCTTTCAGCTCTGTAGTGTGATTCCCCTTACCTTATTTTTAATGCGGGTAAGGCGGTCCTTCGTACTAAGATGGGATTTCTTCCTAAGGTTGTGTCGGATCGCAATATTAATCAGGAAATTGTTGTTCCTTCTTTTTGTCCCAATCCTCCTCCTCAGATGGAACGTCTTTTGCATAACTTGGATGTTGTGCACGCTTTAAGCTTTTACCTTCAAGCAACTAAAGATTTTCAGCAATTTTCTGCCCTGTTTCGTGGTTTTCTCTGGTAAGCGTAAAGATCAGAAGGCCACTTCTACTACCCTTTCTCTCTGGTTGAGAAGTATTATCCGATTAGCTTATGAGACAGCTGGACAGCAGCCTCCTAAGGAGGCTACTTTTGTGAGAAAAGTTCTTCAAGCAGTGGTGCCTTCTGTTTAGGTCCGTCAGTCTTGTTCTCCCTCCCTATTTATTCTGTGTCCTCTAGCTTAATTGGAATGAAGTTGTGGACTCTCCATGCCATATGAAAGAATATAAAATGTATGCTTACCTGATAAATGAATTTATTTTCAGGCATGGAGAGTCCATGACCCCCCCCCCTTATTTCAAATTAAAATGGCAGTTTTTTGTGTAAACCTCAGGCACCTCTATACCCTTGTGTTATCTTCTTTCTCCATTACCTTCGGCCGAATGACTGGGGGCTAAATAACTAAAATGGCATGAAAGTGACACTTAACAGCTCTGCTTGGGGTGCTCTTTGCCTCTTCCTGCTGCCCAGGAGGTGAATATCTCAAAAGTAATTGGAATTAAGTTATGGACTCTCCATGCCCAGAAATAAATAAATTTATCAGGTAAGCATAAATTTTCTTTTCGCCCCCATCACCCTACAGAGACAGCAATCGTTAAGGTTACCAACAACCTACTCACAGCAAAATCCAAAGGCCACTTCTTTCTGCTAATCTCTCCAAAACTGATCTGTCTGCAGCCTTTGATACTGTTCACCACGCTCTTTTGCTCCAAACCCTCCAATCTTTCGGCATTTGTGACACAGCCCCTTTGTGGTTACCTTAAGCTAAATCTCTCCAAAACTGAGTTCCTTATTTTCTCCCCTTCTTCCAAATTCTCCACCCCGCACCTCTATAACTGTCAACAACTCCATCATTACCCCTACCCCACATGCCAAATGTCTTGGGGTCACACTTGACTCAGATCTTTCTTTCACTCCTCACATTCAGGCCTTGACTAAATCCTGCCGCTTCCACATTAAAAACATCTATTAAATTATACATTTCCTTACACAAGGCACAACTAAGATTTTAATCCACTCTCTCATCCTTTTCCCGTCTTGACTATTGCAACTCGTCCTCTGTGGTCTCCCAAGCTGCCGTCTAGCTACTTTACAATCCATAATGAATGCCTCTGCCAGGCTCATCTTCCCTACACATCGCTCTTCAGCTGCTGCACCTCTCTGGCAATCCCTTCACTGGCTTCCTCTTGCCTCCAGGATTAAACATAAAATTCTCACTCTAACATACAAAGCTCTCAACTGCACTGCTCCCCTCTATATCTCCGACCTTGTCTCCAGATACTCCCCCTTTTCGTCCCTTTCGCTATGCTTACGACCCCTACCTCTCATCCTCTCTTGTTAACTCCTCACATTCCCGTGTACAGGACTTCTCCAGACTGGCTCCCATCTTGTGGAACCCTCTGCCTCGCTCCACAAGACTCTGCCCTAGTTTTGAAAGATTCAAGCACTCCCTAAAGACTCTTCTGTTCAGGGATGCATACAACATAAACTAACCTTTCCTTATACCAGTTCCTCTCCTCTATTGCTATCCGCCATGAACCTCCTTAGAATGTAAGCCTAAGAGCCCAACTGCTTGCAGATCACCTTCACAAGAGCTGACTACAACAGTGCGACTCTAGGCAGGGCCCTCTACCCATTTGATCCCAATAATTGCTACCTTGTATACCACCTATGTTTATAGCGCTGCGGAATCTGTTAGCACTCTACAAATAACCGATAATAGATAAGATCGAGAAGATAGATAAGGATAGATACAGTTTTACCCAGACAAAGGACCACAAAACGTGCGGGTTGGGACCCATGGTTAAATTCCCACGAGACGGCTGTGGCACCTGAGGCTCTGATTAGAACAGAGCACTTTGGAGCATATCTGCTCCAGCCGAACTCGGAACATATGTTGAATGGACAAATGTGCTTCGGCATTCTGTCCAAGAACCAGCTTGATATGATGAAAATATTACATCATATTAACTGATCTAGTAAGATGTAGGAGGTGTAACTGTTAAAAAAAAAATAGATTGAATAAGGAGCAATTAACAAAATGCAGCATCTGTGGTGTTTTTGGCCTAGAAGAAGTGCTATAAATAAAACTGGTTTTCATCTCTCTCAGGTCAGCTACTACCACACCCTCTGGCTCCCCTAGAACCTCACAGCAAAATGTCCACAACCCTCCTGAGTCTTCTGGCTGGAATCCCTTTGATGATGACAACTTCTCCAAGCTCACTGCTGAGGAACTCCTGAATAAGGACTTTGCCAAGCTGGGAGACAGTGAGATTTCCCTTTAATACGCTCACATCTCTGGTTGATAAGATTGATGTATTAGTGCTATGGTCTGTGTATATCTGTATCTCTGCTGCCCCTACAGGTAAACCCACAGAACAACTCAGTAGCTCTGCAGAAGATCTTCTCTCTGGATTCCCAGCTCCTCCTGCTGTGTCTCAAGCTGATGCTTTTGGACCTTCTATGTTTGTCAGTGGATCAGGTGAGAGAACCCTCGTTCTGTACAAGGCAACCAGCTTGTACTTGTGGCCGATTACATTGGATACTCTATTAAAGAATAGTGTCACATAAAAATAAGTTGAATTTGTTACTGAATTATATTTTATAATATAATCATAATACATCGATTTAAGAGCTCTAGCACAAGCTATCCTCCTAAGCCAAAATGCCATATATTTAAAGGAACATAAAACCCAATTTTTTTCTTTCATAATTTAGAAAGAGTATGCAATTTTAAACAACTTATTTATATTATCCAATTTGCTTCATTCTCTTGATATCCTTTGTTTAAAAGCATATCTAAATAGGCTCAGTAGCTGCTGATTGGTGGCAGCTACGCATTTCGGCTGTAGGTCTGCCTTTATCAGGATCTTGATAAAGGCTGACCCACAGCTGAAACGCGTAGATGCACCTTTTTCACCTGTCATTTTGAAATTTGAGGAAAAGCTTGTGGAGGAGTCCATTAGGCTGAACGGGTGTCATAGAGTCCCTTTGTATACATTGAGGGACAGGTACACAATATACCGTTGTAGCGCCTAGATGAGACTTACCTCTACATCCACTTGAAGTGCTTTCAACTTGCTTTACCGAAAACCACAGCCCAAACTAGAACCCACCCTGATAGCTCTCACGAGTGTCAGGCATCTTTCAATTGAAAAGCTTGGGAACTGTGCTTACGGCAAATAGAGCGCCCATAACAGCCCAGCGTCTGAGTAACAAGTAAAGAGAAGTCTTGTCTCACTTTGAGGATCTCTGTCTACACAGCCAGTTGATAAACTGCAACAAATACACAACTAACAGAAGCAATCATCTAAAGGTAACGCTGCTACTTGCAGCTGTCTTTGAGACTCTCTCCTACCTTTATCTATAAGAGGATTGACTGAACTCCTACTTGCGCAAACATCCCGCAACAGGGATTACCATTTCCCTTCATTTGGCATATATGCGCTCTCTCATCTTTGATCTTGTTTTTAATCCCCTTTTTGACTGATACAGTCGAGGAATCACTGTTATCACTGTTAGTAACACTAGCCTTATTATTTATTTATTTTTATTTATAAGTTTTAAAACAGTGGTTTATCATGCCATTTTAGTTATTTAGTGCCGGCACTTCCCTGTTCTTATTTTTATATATTACTTTGAATACATTTTGTATATATTTTTAGCAACTATGTGTTTATTATTTGTATAGAGGGGTTATTTAATCCCCTTTTTTTACGTTTTATTTAGTCAGATTGCTCTTTTTCAGGAGCGTGAACCCATCCCCCCATTTTTTCTTCATTTGCTTTTTACCACACATTTAGCCTATATCTGTCTCTTAGAGCAGCTTTCACACTCCCTTATTTCCAATCTCGTGTGAATGGCTTACCAATGTGCATTGCTATTTCTTCAGAAAAGGATATCTAAGAATGAAACAAATTAGATAATAGAAGTAAATTGGAGTGTTGTTTAAAATTGTTTTCTCTATCTGAATTGTGAAAGAAAAATTTGGGGTTTCTTGTCCCTTTTGAATATTAATTTTGGAAGCAAAAAGCTGGTAAAATGTCAATTTAGTTTTTAATATTTTTTAAAATGTGCTCAGCTTGATTTTAACCTGTAAACATTAATCTAAGGCTTAAATAATGTTGACTAAGCACATAACATCTATGATTTTATGAATTGAAAGGGACATGAAACCCAAAATGTTTCTTTCATGATTCAGATAGAGTACACAATTTTAAACAACATTCCAATTTACTTATATTATATAATTTGCTTCATTCTTTAGATATCTTTTGTTGAAGAAATAGCAATGCACATGGGTGATCCAATCACACGGGGCATCTATATGCAGCCACCAATCAGCAGCTACTGAGCCTGTTTAGATATGCTTTTTAACAAAGAAAGTAAATTGGAAAGTTGTTTAAAATTGTATCTGAATAATGAAAGAAAAAAATTCCCTTTAACTCCATATAAAAATGCAACAAAAAGCCTCTTTTACAATAAATTATTATTTTGCTATAAAGGGACATAAAACTCTATAGTTTTCTTTCAGGATTCTGACAGCACATATGCAGTTTTATACAACTTTCCAATTTACTTCTGTTTAATTTGCTTCTTTCTCTTGGTATTATTTGTTGATATTTTGTATTGTTTTTAGTAACATCGCTCTTTTTAGGACTGATATTTTACATTGTTTACACATGGATCAATGTTTTTAATGTATATTGTATTTTTAGGCTGTAAGTTTTTTTTTTACCCACATTAAATATACCGTATTTTAGCCACCTTAGCCTTTTGTGTAGGCGATCTGTACAACCCCCCCCCTTTCCATAAAAAAGATAGATAATGCCTTCACTACTCATTCCCCAGCTTTGCACAACCAACATTGTTATATTAATATACGTTATAACATTTAAACCTCTAAATTTCTGCCTTTTTCGAAGCCACTATAGACATCCTCTTATAACATGCTTTTGTATTTGCTTTTCACAACAGGAGACTGCTAGTTCTTGTGGGCCATATAGATAACAATGTGTTTACGCCCGAGGAGTTATTTAAGATTTAGCACAACACAGTACTAAATGCAAGTCAATAGATAATAAATAACAAGTCATGTGATCATGGGGCTGTCAGAAGATGCTTAGCTACAAGGTAAAAAGTATATTAATATAACTGTGTTGGTTATGCAAAACTGGGGAATGGGTAATAAAGGGAGTATCTATCTTTTAAAACAATCCTGTCCCTTTAAACAGTCCCTTTAATTATCCAGACAGGTGTACATTTGCATTAAAGAGTTATTGAAGTAAGTGAAAATTGTAGTTAAAACTTTGTTTCTTTTACAAAGATATGACGAGTCCACGGATATCATCCTAACTTGTGGGATATTAACCTCCTGCTAACAGGAAGTGGCAAAGAGCACCACAGCAGAGCTGTATATATAGCCCCTCCCCTTCCCCTCCACCCCAGTCATTCTCTTTGCCTGTGTTATACTAGGAAGACATGGTAAAGTGAGGTGTTAGTTTTAGTTTCTTCAATCAAGAAGTTTTTTTATTTTAAATGGTACCGGTGCGCACTATTTTCCTCAGGGGGATATGGAAGAAGATTTCTGCCCTGAGGTTTGATGATCTTAGCATTTGTAACTAAGATCCACGCTGGTTCCCACAAGACTTCTGTAGGTAACCATGAGACATCTTCAGTGTGGAGACCAGTTTCATGCTACAAGCAGCATTAAGGTATGTGCAGCCTTTTTTTCTGAGGAGACTTGGTGTATCAGAACTGGCTGGCATTATTTCCCTGTATGGGGATGGGGTAAGCAGTAAAACCTATTTTAATAAGAGGGGTGTTACTGGATTCCCTATATTATATTTATCATTAGTTGATATTTGGGCATTAAGTGACATGGGAGACAATGTTAAAAACAATGTTTTTTTTTTTTTGTTTTTTTTTGGCACTTAAAACTTATTGGTTTTATGCTTGAGGGTTGTATTGTGTGTGTATTTCTACTTTAGTGCAAAACTGCATTTCCATGCGGTGTTGTTTGGGCCTACTCCAACTTTTGACCTTAAAGGGCGGAGCCTATTTTGGCGCATTTTCTTCAGGCTTAGCAGCAGCAAACAGTAACTCAGTGGCTCTTGGACTGTGTAGCCGGTCTGAAGGTTGAAAACTTGATTCAAAGTACTCTGGGGGCAGGTAGGCGCCACAGCAGAGCTGTGTAGAGGGTATTTTTATCTATCTTTTGTCTAGATGTTGATATAAGTACTTCTAAAGCCTTATTTCTGCCTTTGCTTCTGGGTGCAGTAATTTTGTTCAGAGGTTCAAGGTTCAAATCTTAGTCTGCTGATGTGTCATCAAAACATAAGCTTTTAGCTGTTCCCTTTAAAGGTAAGACCCTTTTCGGGCCAGAATTGAAGGAAATCATTTCTGATATTACAGGAGGTAAAGGCCATGCCCTACCTCAGGATAAATCGGTTAAAATGAGGAGTAAACAGTATAATTTTCGTTCCTTTCGGAACTTTAAAGGAGGACCCCCCGCTTCTTCTTCTTCCTCAAAGCAGGAAGGGAATTTTACCCAATCTAAGTCAGTCTGGAGACTTAATCAGAACTGGAATAAGGGTAAACAATCCAAAGAGCCCACTGCTGCTCCTAAGATAGCATGAAGGGGCGGCCCCCGCTCCGGGACTGGATCTAGTAGGGGGCAGACTCTCTTTCTTTGCTCAGGCTTGGGCAAGAGATGTTCAGGATCCCTGGGCATTAGAAATAGTGACCCACGGTTATCAATTGAAATTCAAGGACTTTCTCCCAAGAGTTATCTTCAAACCAGATAAAAAGAGAGGCTCTTACGCTGTGTAAAAGACCTTTCTACTATGGGAGTAATTTGTCCAGTTCCAAAATTGGAACAGGGACAGGGGTTTTACTCAGACCTATTTGTGGTTCCCAAAAAAGAGGGAACTTTCAGACCCATTTTAGATCTCAAGTGTCTAAACAAGTTTCTCAGAGTCCCATCGTTCAAGATGGAGACTATACAAACAATCTTACCAATGATCCAGGAGGGTCAATATATGACTTCCGTGGATTTAAAGGATGCTTACCTTCATATTCCAATCCACAAGGATCATCATCGGTTTCTAAGGTTTGCCTTTTTGGACAAATATTATTAGTTTGTGGCTCTTCAAAGGTTCTAGGGTCTCTTTTGGCGGTTCTCAGACCGTGAGGAATAGCGGTGGCGCCTTTTCTGGATGATATTCTGATTCAGGCGTCAACATATCTGACAAACTCTCACACGGACACAGTGTTGTCTTTTCTGAGAACCCACGGCTGGAAGGTGAACATAGAAAAGAGTTCACTTGTCCCACAGACAAGGGTTCCTTTCTTGGGAACTCTGATAGACTCGGTAGCCTTGAAGATTTTTCTGACGGAGGTCAGAATATCAAAGATTCTAAATACTTGCTGAGCACTTCAGTCCATTCCTCGGCCATCAGTGGCTCAGTGTATGAAGGTAATTGGATTTATGGTAGCGGCAATGGACATCGTTCCGTTTGCTCGCTTTCATCTCAGATCACTGCAACTGTGCATGCTCGGACAGTGGGGATTATGTGGATTTATCTCCTCAGATAAATCTGGATCAAGAGAACAGAAACTCTCTTCTTTGATGGTTGTCGCCGGATCATCTGTTCCATGGGAATTGTTTCCGCAGACCCTCGTGGGTGATAGTGACAACAGATGCCAGCCTTCTGGGCTGGGGTGCAGTTTGGAACTCCCTGAAGGCTCAGGGTGTTTGGACTCAAGTGGAGTCTCTACTTACAATCAATATTCTGGAACTGAGAGCAATATTCAATACGCTTCAGGCGTGGCCTCAGTTGGCTTCGGCCAAATTCATCAGATTCCAGTCGGACAATATCACGACTGTGGCATTTATCAATCATCAGGGGGGAACAAGGAGTTCCTTAGCAATGATAGAGGTATCCAAGATAATCAGTTGGGCGGAGGCCCATTCTTGTCATCTGTCAGCAATCTACATCCCAGGAGTAGAGAACTGGGAAGCAGATTTTCTAAGTCGGCAGACTTTTCATCCGGGGGAGTGGGAATTTCACCCGGAGGTATTTGCCTCATTGATTCTCAGATGGGGCAGACCGGAATTGGATTTCATGGCATCTCGGCAGAATGCCAAGCTTCCAAGATACGGATCCCAGTCAAGGGATCCTCAGGCCGAACTGATAGATGCCTTGGCAGTGCCTGGGTTGTTCAGCCTAGCTTATATGTTTCCGCCGTTCCTCTCCTTCCACGCGTGATTGCTCGAATCTAACAGGAGAGAGCTTCAGTGGTCCTGATAGTACCTGCGTGGCCACGCAGGATTTGGTATGCGGATCTAGTGGACATGTCCTCTCTGCCACCGTGGAAACTTCCATTGAGACAGAACCTTCTCATTCAAGGTCCTTTTCAACATCCAAATCGAATTTCTCTGCAGCTGACTGCGTGGAGATTGAACGCTTGATTTTATCGAAGCGAGGATTCTCTGATTCGGTCATCATTACTTTGATATAGGCTAGAAAGCCTGTCACTAGAGAAATCTATCATAAGATATGGTGTGAATCCAAGAGTTACTCATGGAGTAAAGTTGGGATTACTAGGATTCTGTCTTTTCTCCAAGAAGGATTGGAGAAAGGGTTATCAGCAAGTTCCTTAAAGGGACACATTTCAGCTTTGTCAATTCTGTTTCTCAAACGTTTGGCAAATGTACCAGATGTTCAGTCTTTTTGTCAGGCTTTATTTGAATTAAGCCTGTATTTAGACCCATTACTCCTCCCTGGAGTTTGAATTTAGTTCTTCAAGTTCTTCAAGGGGTTCCGTTTGAACCCATGCATTCCATGGATATCAAATTGTTATCCTGGAAAGTTCTGTTTTTAGGTTGTTTCAAATAAGAATATTAATCAGGAAATTTTTGTTCCTTCCTTATGTCCTAACCCTTCTTCTAAGAAGGAGCGTATGTTGCATAATTTGGATGTGGTCCGTGCCTTAAAGTTTTACTTACAGGCAACTAAGGTTTTCCGTCAATCTTCTTCTTTATTCATTGTTATTCTGGAAAGCGTAGGGGTCAGAAAGCTATGGCTACCTTTCTTTCTTTTTGGCTGAGAAGTATCATCCGCCTGGCATATGAGACTGCTGGACAGCAGCTTCCTGAAAGAATTACGGCTCATTCTACTAGGGCTGTGGCTTCCACATGGGTTTTTAAAAGCGATGCATCTGTTGAACAGATTTGTAAGGCTGCGACTTGGTCGTCCCTTCACACTTTTTCCAAATTTTCCAAATTTGATACTTTTGCTTCTTCTGAGGCTATTTTTGGGAGAAAGGTTCTTCAAGCAGTGGTGCCTTCCGTTCAGGTTCCTGTCTTGTCCCTCCCTTTCATCCGTGTCCTATTGCTTTGGTATTGGTTTCCCACAAGTAAGGATGAAATCCGTGGACTCGTCATATCTTTGTAAAAGAAAACTAAATTTATGCTTACCTGATAAATTACTTTCTTTTACGATATGAAGAGTCCACGGCCCACCCTGTTCTTTTTAAGACAGTTTTGCTTTATATTTTTTGTAAACTTCAGTCACCTCTGCACCTTTTAGCCTTTCCTTTTTCTCTTCCTATACCTTTGGCCGAATGACTGAGGGTGGAGGGGAAGGGGAGGGGCTATATATACAGCTCTGCTGTGGTGCTCTTTGCCACTTCCTGTTAGCAGGAGGTTAATATCCCACAAGTAAGGATGAAATCCGTGGACTCGTCATATCGTAAAAGAAAGTAATTTATCAGGTAAGCATAAATTTTGTTTTTTGTTCACTACCCTTAGAAGAGAAGATGGAGTGTATTGTGTACAATGTAGAACTTTGACTCTGCAACATTGTACACAGTGATTGTTTGATCAGTGCAGGAGCTCATATATATCTGTTCATGACTGGCCACAATAGAGATGATAAAATAATCATACTCAAGCATTTTTAAGGGCAAAACAATGTGCATTTTTCTGTCAAAATATTTTTTTAAAAAGTTTTTAGAACATTTATTTAATATGCAGATCTTTGCAATGTAGTGCTGAATCACTAATATATACTATGCCTTTAATTAGAATTGAAAGCCAGTAAAATCTTAAGTAAACTTTTATTATTCATTCTATGCAGTTTAAAAAGAAAAAAGAAAAACTTTATTTTTGTTTCTTTTGCTGCCCTTTGTTGAAGAATAAACCTAGGCAGTTATGTAGCAGCTCAGAAGCGTTCACATCTCTTTAGTACGCTATGGCAGCAATATATTTTGTTGCAATCACTGCTGTTTTAGGGTTCTAAAGCCACGTGAACGCTTATTAGCTCCCATGATCTTACTAAGGTTTACGCTTCCACAAAGTATACCAAGAAACCCAATCAAATTTAATAACAGAAGGAAATCCTTTTTTTTATTTTTTATTTATAATTATATTTTCCATCTAAAGCATTAAGTTTTAAAGTGACACTAAACCCAATTTTTTTTCTTTCATGGTTCAGATAAAGCATGCAATTTTAAGCAACTTTCTAATTTTCTTCGTTCTCTTGCTATCTTTTTAAAAAAAAGCAGGAATGTGATGCATCGGAGCCGGCCCATTTTTGGTTGAGAACCTGGGTTATGCTTGCTTATTGGTGGGTAAATGTAAGCCTCCAATAAGCAAGCACACTATCCATGGTGCAGAACCTAAACTAGACTGGCTGCTAAGATTTACATTTCCTGCTTTTAAAATAAAGATAGCAAGAGAACGAAGAAAAAATGATAATAGGAGTAAATTAGAAAGTTGCTTAAAATGTCATGCTCAGTTCAGTGTCCCTTTTATTTGTGGGAATCTGTGGGAGCTATACAAATAAATAACATGCTTTTATTTTAATTTTCATCTCTTTTTTTAAGTATGAATTCTGCAATGTGACCTTGTCAACATGATTAATGCTAAATCCATACATTGTTGATCTGTTTAACCATGTACTATAATCTGGTTACTCCATATGCTAGGGGTGAGATTTTCTATTGCCTTTCTCTTATCTTATTGTTTCTTTCCTTCCTGTCCTGTTTTTCTTTCTCTCCCCCCATTTACTTTCTTAGCTGTGGATAAACCTGTTGACACGCAGGGACAAGATCCCAGCCCTCCGCTACACACACAGTCTGATCCCTTCTTACCTCTCCCTCTGTCTGATGCTCCAGGTAAAAACACAAACCAGTAACGTGAGCTACGGCAAAGTGTACACCATTTTATTGTGCATTTGCAGCAAAAGTGAGTTTAAAAACCCCAATGTATCCTCCATGATTCAGATAGAGCATGCACTTTTTAATTACATTTCCAGTTTACTTCTATTATCACGTTCGCTTCATTCTCTTGGTATCCTTTTGTTGAAGGAGCAGCAATGCACTATTGGAATGGGAGCTAGCTGAACACATCAGGTGAGGCAATGACAAGGGCCATATATGTGCATCTTCCAATCAGCAGCTAACTCCCAGTAGCGTATTGCTGATATTGAGCCTACCTTGGTAAATTGCAAAGTTGTTTAAAATTGCATGTTTTTTTCTAAATCACAAAAGTTTAATTTTGACTTTAAAGGTGTGTATGTTTTTTTTATTTTTATTTTTTTAATTATGCATATGCAGTTTTCTATTTTAAACAGACCCTCTTTGGCATTCCAAATTTGTGTTCTGTGATTTATTTATTTTTTATATTTTGTTTATTTGTTTGCAACATGGCTAGTCCACATTTAAAACCTAAAATAGTTTTATTTAATACAGCTAAATTTGCCATTATCTAAATGAAAATATGAAAGATTTTGATTTAAACATGTAGATTTGGTGGGGGGGGGGGGGTCTTAAATAAATTTGAGTTAAGGGTGTTTAAAAGTACATAATACCCATATGCTAAATCACTTGAAAGTGATGCAGCATAACCATACATTGATGACAAGAAAATATCACCTGCAGAAAAAAACCACTTGTCTGGATGTATCTCACTACTTCTTTGGTGGCAGAGAAGGGAAAGAAACAGTTTCTGCTTCTTAAATTTGCTGCTGCCCAGCAAAGCCTCAAAAGCTACAAATCCAACGTAATATGTTTTGTCATTAACATCAGAGTGGACTAGAATTGTATTTTTTATTTTAACTGCCAAACCTTGGTAATAATAAATATATATGATTTTGTATAATAACATCTAAATGGTCCTGTGACTACAAGGCCTCAAGTATCTGTTGGTTTATCCCTAGTAGAGAGAGAGGACAGTTTATTAACACTTGTTTTTTTTCCTTAAAGGGCCATAATACCCAAATGTTTAAACACTTGAAAGTGATTCAGTATAGCTGTAAAATGCTGACTAGAAAATATCTCCTGAACATCTCTATGTAAAAAAGAAAGATATTTTACCTCAAAAGTTCCTCAGTAGCCACCTCCCATTGTAAAGGATTTCTAAGCAGCATTTTAGTGTGTCTGTCCTGGGACAGCTGAAAGGATGAGCCTCGTGAACTCTCATATTATTTCACCAATCAGGTAAAGGAAGCTTATTATGAAATCTCATGAGAGTTAAGTCAAATCTCATGAGATCACAGTAAGAGTTCATGACCTCAGCACTGCTGATGCTGATTGGCAGCTGTTCATTTCTTCATTTTTTTTTTTATTTTTACCTGCAGCTGGGAGCAGCTGAGTATAACTTTTTACACAGAACTTACTCTGCTGAGCTGAGGAGATTGTGAGGTAAAATATCTTCCTTTTTTACATAGAAATGCTCAGGTGATATTTTCCTGTCAGCTTTTTACAGTTATACTGCATCAGTTTCAAGTGATTTAGCATATGAGTATTATGTCCCTTTAAAGCTTGTCTAATTTATTAAATTCTTAATTAACAGTGTAAAATGCAATGAGTTCGGTTAGCCATTATTCTCAAGAGTACTCTCTTCTTTTTCATTTGAGAGGGCTCATGGCTGTGTAGATCAATATTTGACCAAGAAAGAGTGACTGTCTCAGCACTCTCCACCTTTCTTTATACAATTATGGTATAATAAGTCAGGAATGGCTAACCCTGGTGGCATGCAACGCTCTGCACTAGTTTTCTGGGCCCCCAGGAAAAAGTATAACTAAGAATGTGTGCTTTGAAGGCTACTAGTAGCTGAACAAACATGGTGGCCTTCTGAAAAAAAGATACTGCGTACCCTGTAACCCTAAATCTAGCCCTGTGCCACTGGACATTTTAAGGAAATAGTGTTAATTGTGAGTTTAATGGCCATACATTTATATGCAGCCTTTTTAAGGCTTTTCTTAAATAAAATTATCTGTAGTTCCAATGTGTTAGGATATAATCCATCACTGTATTAAAGTGATGGTAAACTCTCCCCTTTTCAAAATAAGATCTGGAATGTAAGCGCTATTTTTTATTCATCATGTGCAATGAAGATGCGCTATAACTTAGTTATTAATATAGATATGAAATTCAAATACCCCACGTTACACCACCCACTTCAAAAGTCAATTTTCCTGTCAGCTAAATGATTGAATTATTCTCCAATCAATGCTCTAGCTACAACAAAAGTGCCATATGGGGAGAGCGCTGATTGGACAACAATTCAATCTGTTAGCTCACAGAAAATTTTACTTTTGAAGTGGGCGGAGGAGCATGCAGTATTTGAATTTCATATCTATATTAAAAAGCATGTTATACTGCATCTTCATTACAGCTAATGAATTAAACTCCATCTAAAATAGCGCTTACATTCCAGATCTGATTTTAAAAAGGGGAGAGTTTACCATCACTTTAAGTGATATCTAGAGGGTCATGAAACTTCACATGTAAAACAAGGTGATTCTTCTCTTTTGAATGAAAGGTGTTGTGTGTATGGATCAACTTGATAACCCATATGAAGAGCAATTTAAAATTATATTTGCCCTATGTAATAATTTGGTGCTGCTCTTTTGGAAAGATCTAAACCAATCTAGAGCCAATGCTAGCATACTGGGAGTGTACGTTATGAGGGCAATGGAAAACACAGGAGACAACAGCTTCTTCAGTGCTTTAAGGGACATAAAATACAATTTCTCCAACATAGGTGTGTCCGGTCCACGGCGTCATCCTTACTTGTGGGATATTCTCTTCCCCAACAGGAAATGGCAAAGAGCCCAGCAAAGCTGGTCACATGATCCCTCCTAGGCTCCGCCTACCCCAGTCATTCTCTTTGCCGTTGTACAGGCAACATCTCCACGGAGATGGCTTAGAGTTTTTTAGTGTTTAACTGTAGTTTTTCATTATTCAATCAAGAGTTTGTTATTTTCAAATAGTGCTGGTACGTACTATTTACTCAGAAACAGAAAAGAGATGAAGAATTCTGTTTGTATGAGGAAAATGATTTTAGCAACCGTAACTAAAATCCATGGCTGTTCCACACAGGACTGTTGAGAGCATTAACTTCAGTTGGGGGAACAGTTTGCAGTCCTTGCTGCTTGAGGTATGACACATTCTAACAAGACGATGTAATGCTGGAAGCTGTCATTTTCCCTATGGGATCCGGTAAGCCATGTTTATTACGATTGTAAATAAGGGCTTCACAAGGGCTTATTTAGACTGTAGACATTTTTTGGGCTAAATCGATTGATATTAACACTTATTTAGCCTTGAGGAATCATTTATTCTGGGTATTTTGATATAATAATATCGGCAGGCACTGTTTTAGACACCTTATTCTTTAGGGGCTTTCCCAAAGCATAGGCAGAGTCTCATTTTCGCGCCGGTGTTGCGCACTTGTTTTTGAGAGGCATGGCATGCAGTCGCATGTGAGAGGAGCTCTGATACTTATAAAAGACTTCTGAAGGCATCATTTGGTATCGTATTCCCCTTGGGTTTGGTTGGGTCTCAGCAAAGCAGATACCAGGGACTGTAAAGGGGTTAAAGCTTAAAACGGCTCCGGTTCCGTTATTTTAAGGGTTAAAGCTTCCAAATTTGGTGTGCAATATTTTCAAGGCTTTAAGACACTGTGGTGAAAGTTTGGTGAATTTTGAACAATTCCTTCATGTTTTTTCGCAATTGCAGTAATAAAGTGTGTTCAGTTTAAAATTTAAAGTGACAGTAACGGTTTTATTTCAAAACGTTTTTTGTACTTTCTTATCAAGTTTATGCCTGTTTAACATGTCTGAACTACCAGATAGACTGTGTTCTGAATGTGGGGAAGCCAGAATTCCTATTCATTTAAATAAATGTGATTTATGTGATAATGACAATGATGCCCAAGATGATTCCTCAAGTGAGGGGAGTAAGCATGGTACTGCATCATTCCCTCCTTCGTCTACACGAGTCTTGCCCACTCAGGAGGCCCCTAGTACATCTAGCGCGCCAATTCTCCTTACTATGCAACAATTAACGGCTGTAATGGATAATTCTGTCAAAAACATTTTAGCCAAAATGAACCCTTGTCAGCGTAAGCGTGGATGCTCTGTTTTAGTTACTGAAGAGCATGACGACGCTGATATTAATATCTCTGAAGGGCCCCTAACCCAATCTGAGGGGGCCAGGGAGGTTTTGTCTGAGGGAGAAATTACTGATTCAGGGAATATTTCTCAGCAGGCTGAATCTGATGTGATTACTTTTAAATTTAAATTGGAACATCTCCGCATTTTGCTTAAGGAGGTATTATCCACTCTGGATGATTGTGAAAATTTGGTCATCCCAGAGAAACTATGTAAAATGGACAAGTTCCTAGAGGTGCCGGGGCTCCCAGAAGCTTTTCCTATACCCAAGCGGGTGGCGGACATTGTTAATAAAGAATGGGAAAGGCCCGGTATTCCTTTCGTCCCTCCCCCCATATTTAAAAAATTGTTTCCTATGGTCGACCCCAGAAAGGACTTATGGCAGTCAGTCCCCAAGGTCGAGGGAGCGGTTTCTACTTTAAACAAACGCACCACTATTCCCATAGAGGATAGTTGTGCTTTCAAAGATCCTATGGATAAAAAATTAGAAGGTTTGCTTAAAAAGATGTTTGTTCAGCAGGGTTACCTTCTACAACCCATTTCATGCATTGTCCCTGTCACTACAGCCGCATATTTCTGGTTTGATGAACTGATTAAGGTGCTCGATAGTGACTCGCCTCCTTATGAGGAGATTATGGACAGAGTCAATGCTCTCAAATTGGCTAATTCTTTCACTCTAGACGCCTCTTTGCAATTGGCTAAGTTAGCGGCTAAGAATTCTGGGTTTGCTATTGTGGCGCGCAGAGCGCTTTGGTTGAAATCTTGGTCGGCTGATGCGTCTTCCAAGAACAAGCTACTAGACATTCCTTTCAAGGGGAAAACGCTGTTTGGTCCTGACTTGAAAGAGATTATCTCTGATATCACTGGGGGTAAGGGCCATGCCCTTCCTCAGGATCGGCCTTTCAAGGCAAAAAATAGACCTAATTTTCGTCCCTTTCGTAAAAACGGACCAGCCCAAGGTGCTACGTCCTCTAAGCAAGAAGGTAATACTTCTCAGGCCAAGCCAGCTTGGAGACCAATGCAAGGCTGGAACAAGGGAAAACAGGCAAAGAAACCTGCCACTGCTACCAAGACAGCATGAAATATCGGCCCCCGATCCGGGACCGGATCTCGTGGGGGGCAGACTCTCTCTCTTCGCTCAGGCTTGGGCAAGAGATGTTCTGGATCCTTGGGCGCTAGAAATAGTCTCCCAGGGTTATCTTCTGGAATTCAAGGGACTTCCCCCAAGGGGAAGGTTCCACAGGTCTCAGTTGTCTTCAGACCACATAAAAAGACAGGCGTTCTTACTTTGTGTAGAAGACCTGTTAAAAATGGGAGTGATTCATCCTGTTCCATTGAGAGAACAAGGGATGGGGTTCTACTCCAATCTGTTTATAGTTCCCAAAAAAGAGGGAACATTCAGACCAATCCTAGATCTCAAGATCTTAAACAAATTTCTCAAGGTCCCATCTTTCAAGATGGAAACCATTCGAACTATCCTTCCTTCCATCCAGGAAGGTCAATTCATGACCACGGTGGATTTAAAGGATGCGTATCTACATATTCCTATCCACAAGGAACATCATCGGTTCCTAAGGTTTGCATTCCTGGACAAACATTACCAGTTCGTGGCGCTTCCTTTCGGATTAGCCACTGCTCCAAGGATTTTCACAAAGGTACTAGGGTCCCTTCTAGCTGTGCTAAGACCAAGGGGCATTGCAGTAGTACCTTACCTGGACGACATTCTGATTCAAGCGTCGTCCCTCCCTCGAGCAAAGGCTCACACGGACATCGTCCTGGCCTTTCTCAGATCGCACGGCTGGAAAGTGAACGTGGAAAAGAGTTCTCTATCCCCGTCAACAAGGGTTCCCTTCTTGGGAACAATTATAGACTCCTCAGAAATGAGGATTTTTCTAACAGAGGCCAGAAAGACAAAGCTCCTGGACTCTTGTCGAATACTTCATTCCGTTCCTCTTCCTTCCGTAGCTCAGTGCATGGAAGTGATCGGGTTGATGGTAGCGGCAATGGACATAGTTCCTTTTGCGCGCATTCATCTAAGACCGTTACAACTGTGCATGCTCAGTCAGTGGAATGGGGACTATACAGACTTGTCTCCAAAGATACAAGTAAATCAGAGGACCAGAGACTCACTCCGTTGGTGGCTGTCCCTGGACAACCTGTCACGAGGGATGACATTCCACAGACCAGAGTGGGTCATTGTCACGACCGACGCCAGTCTGATGGGCTGGGGCGCGGTCTGGGGATCCCTGAAAGCTCAGGGTCTTTGGTCTCGGGAAGAATCTCTTCTACCGATAAATATTCTGGAACTGAGAGCGATATTCAATGCTCTCAAGGCTTGGCCTCAGCTAGCGAGGACCAAGTTCATACGGTTTCAATCAGACAACATGACGACTGTTGCGTACATCAACCATCAGGGGGGAACAAGGAGTTCCCTAGCGATGGAAGAAGTGACCAAGATCATTCTATGGGCGGAGTCTCACTCCTGCCACCTGTCTGCTATCCACATCCCGGGAGTGGAAAATTGGGAAGCGGATTTTCTGAGTCGTCAGACATTGCATCCGGGGGAGTGGGAACTCCATCCGGAAATCTTTGCCCAAGTCACTCAACTTTGGGGCATTCCAGACATGGATCTGATGGCCTCTCGTCAGAACTTCAAAGTTCCTTGCTACGGGTCCAGATCCAGGGATCCCAAGGCGGCTCTAGTGGATGCACTAGTAGCACCTTGGACCTTCAAACTAGCTTATGTGTTCCCGCCGTTTCCTCTCATCCCCAGGCTGGTAGCCAGGATCAATCAGGAGAGGGCGTCGGTGATTTTGATAGCTCCTGCGTGGCCACGCAGGACTTGGTATGCAGATCTGGTGAATATGTCATCGGCTCCACCTTGGAAGCTACCTTTGAGACGAGACCTTCTTGTTCAGGGTCCGTTCGAACATCCGAATCTGGTTTCACTCCAGCTGACTGCTTGGAGATTGAACGCTTGATTTTATCGAAGCGAGGTTTCTCAGATTCTGTTATCGATACTCTTGTTCAGGCCAGAAAGCCTGTAACTAGAAAGATTTACCACAAAATTTGGAAAAAATATATCTGTTGGTGTGAATCTAAAGGATTCCCTTGGGACAAGGTTAAGATTCCTAGGATTCTATCCTTCCTTCAAGAAGGATTGGAAAAAGGATTATCGGCAAGTTCCCTGAAGGGACAGATTTCTGCCTTGTCGGTGTTACTTCACAAAAAACTGGCAGCTGTGCCAGATGTTCAAGCCTTTGTTCAGGCTCTAGTTAGAATCAAGCCTGTTTACAAACCTTTGACTCCTCCTTGGAGTCTCAATTTAGTTCTTTCAGTTCTTCAGGGGGTTCCGTTTGAACCCTTACATTCCGTTGATATTAAGTTATTATCTTGGAAAGTTTTGTTTTTAGTTGCAATTTCTTCTGCTCGGAGAGTTTCAGAATTATCTGCTCTGCAGTGTTCTCCTCCTTATCTGGTGTTCCATGCAGATAAGGTGGTTTTACGTACTAAACCTGGTTTTCTTCCAAAAGTTGTTTCTAACAAAAACATTAACCAGGAGATTATCGTACCTTCTCTGTGTCCGAAACCAGTTTCAAAGAAGGAACGCTTGTTGCACAATTTGGATGTTGTTCGCGCTCTAAAATTCTATTTAGATGCTACAAAGGATTTTAGACAAACATCTTCCCTGTTTGTTGTTTATTCAGGTAAAAGGAGAGGTCAAAAAGCAACTTCTACCTCTCTCTCTTTTTGGATTAAAAGCATCATCAGATTGGCTTACGAGACTGCCGGACGGCAGCCTCCCGAAAGAATCACGGCTCATTCCACTAGGGCTGTGGCTTCCACATGGGCCTTCAAGAACGAGGCTTCTGTTGATCAGATATGTAGGGCAGCGACTTGGTCTTCACTGCACACTTTTACCAAATTTTACAAGTTTGATACTTTTGCTTCTTCTGAGGCTATTTTTGGGAGAAAGGTTTTGCAAGCCGTGGTGCCTTCCATTTAGGTGACCTGATTTGCTCCCTCCCTTCATCCGTGTCCTAAAGCTTTGGTATTGGTTCCCACAAGTAAGGATGACGCCGTGGACCGGACACACCTATGTTGGAGAAAACAGAATTTATGTTTACCTGATAAATTTCTTTCTCCAACGGTGTGTCCGGTCCACGGCCCGCCCTGGTTTTTTAATCAGGTCTGATAATTTATTTTCTTTAACTACAGTCACCACGGTACCATATGGTTTCTCCTATGCTATTATTCCTCCTTAACGTCGGTCGAATGACTGGGGTAGGCGGAGCCTAGGAGGGATCATGTGACCAGCTTTGCTGGGCTCTTTGCCATTTCCTGTTGGGGAAGAGAATATCCCACAAGTAAGGATGACGCCGTGGACCGGACACACCGTTGGAGAAAGAAATTTATCAGGTAAACATAAATTCTGTTATTTTTATTTCATGATTTAGACAGGACATACAATTAAAAAAAAAAACAAAAAAAAACTTTGCATTACATACAGTATATACTTATTTATTTTTATATATATACATACACACACACACACAGATTATATATATATATATATATATATATATAATGCAAAAAAGAGCGCACTCCCACTCAAACAGCATCTACCAGGGTGCAAGCAGATATAAATATAAAATTGGAGAAAAGCATGCACTCATTGGATTTGTGAAAAACTACTTTTATTGGCACATCAAAAATAGGTAACGTTTTGGGGATCAATCACCCCTTCATCAGACCAAGTGGTCTGATGAAGGGGGTGATTGATCCCCAAAACGTTACCTATTTTTGATGTGCCAATAAAAGCACTTTTTCACAATTCCAGTGAGTGCATGCTTTTCTCCAATATTGTGTGTATGTATGTATGTGTGTGTCACCAGATATACTCAGCTTCCCGATTATATATATATATATATATATATATATATATATATATATATATATATATATATATATATATATATATATATATATATATATTATATATATATATTTTATCGGGAAGCTGAGTACATCTGGTGAACCAATGACAAGATTCATATTTGCAGCCGTTAATCAGCTGCTAGCTCTCATTGGTGCATTGATGCACTTAAGCATACCTAGGTGTACTTTTCAACACAGGACACCAAGAGAACAAAGTAGTTGTTGTGCAAAGTTATTTAAAATGGTATGCACTATCCGAGTCTTGAAAGTTTTTTTTAATTTTGACTTTCATGCCCCTTTAAATACCATATTACTTTCAGGATTTGGTGATGTATAAACGTTTAAGTTCCTTTTTAATATTCCTTCCCAGATGTCTAATGCTTTAAGAAACTGATATTTTCTTACTGGCCACTTGACTGACGGTTGGTTGCAGTGGTACATAGATTTACATAGGTTCTTTCATAGCACATCCAGGAATATAACTCTACACTTGAATAACCATACACCCTCCCCATTGAAAATAAGTGTATGTTGTTGTTAAAGGGACAGAAAACCCAAGCATTTTCTTTCATGATTCGGATAGAACATACAATTTTAAACAACTTTCTAATTTACTTCCATTATCAAATTTTCTTTGTTTTCTTGTTATCCTTTTGTTGAAAAGCAGGAGGTTGTGCACATGCCTGCAGCAGTTTTGCAACAATGTTATATATTAGCAAGAGTACTAGATGGCAGCACTATTTCCTGCCATGTAGTGCTAAAGACATTGCCCGCCACCTTTGTAGATATCTCTTCAACAAAGAATAATATAAGATCTAATTTGATAGTAGAAGTGAATTGGAAACTTTTTTTAAATTGTATTCTTTATCTGAATCATGAAAGAAAAATTTTGGGTTTCATGTCCCTTTATGTAACCCTTTCTGCATTGATGTGCATGTGTACACATTCGTAGAAAATGGAGTTTACTTCATAAAATGTAAGCCTATTGGCTACAGGATATGTGCATCTGAATAAAGGTAATTACTACATCCCTAAGTAATACTGATCCTGATTATTTAGTTAAAAATGGAATTCCATACCAACAACATAATTATCATTTAAGTTAGCAGTTATCTAAAGCAATATGATCCTTCAATCTGCCATTTTAGAGGTAATCTAATTTGTGCTTGAAAAACATTGGTCTAAAGCATACATCGTCAAACTTGGCCCTCCAGAGGTTTTGGAACTACATTTCCCATGAGGCTTAGCCAGCATATCATCTGGCTGAGCATCATGAGAAATGTAGTTCCGAAACCTCTGGAGGGCCAAGTTTGAGGATGTCTAGTTTAAAGTGTTTTTTTTTTTGTATGTGAGGGGAATTAAAGGGACATGAAAAACTGAGAATGTAATACAAAGTGTAGCAAAAAAACTTTGCAATATACTGTTATTAATTTTTTGCCTGTTTTTTCTGTAATGTAACACAATTGTGAGAATTGGAAGTGCACACTGCTGACACTTCTCCTCAGCAACTCTTACTGCTGCTTTTCTGTCTGAATTACTTGTATGATGGAATCATGGGCCTGGATAGAAATGGGGAAGGGAATTGAAGAGAAAAAACAATGTGCACGGCTGAACCACTTACCTGGCAGCTAGGCTATAACTAGGAGTGAATGTAAAGTACGTGATTAGCCGTCTTTTCCCTACTTGGATCTCTCCAGCTGACTTCTGATCACAACAATGCAGTCTCATGAGACTTAGCAGTGAACGCTTTCCTTACAATCATAATCCCAGCAAATAAAATGATGTCCTGATAGATGAAGACTCTGCATTCATACCCAGAGACCGACTATCTGAAGCAGCCCTTTACTTAGTCAGCATTAAAACAAGTCCATCACACTCTTAGAGTTTAAATGAGACGTTTGACATAAGTTCACACGTTTGGGTTGATCTCAATCCTTTGGAAAAAATTATCAAATTATTTTTTGACAGAAAATCACCATTAAAGTCTAGGGGATTTTTGTAAAGGCTTGTGATCGACCTTTTTATCCGACGAGCACTTATGGTCTTTAGTTATTTTGAAAGGACAATAAAGTCAAAATGAAATATTCACGTATCTGATAGAGAATGCAATTTTAAACAACTTTAAAATGTACTTTATTATCAAATTTGCTTTGTTCACTTGGCATCCTTTGTTGAAGGGTAAACCTAGGTAGGCTGATAGGAGCGTGCACCTGTCTTCAGCAGTCTGTAGAAGCAGTATTTGCATGATGCAAACACAGCTACCAGATGGCTGAAGACACGTGCACATTCCTGCGCTCACCTAGTATTACTCTTTAACAAAGGATACCAAGAGAGCTATACAAAAATTGATAATATAAGTAAATTGGAAAGTTGTTTTAAATAACTGGATAGAGTATGACATTTTAGTTTTGACTTTACTGTCTCTCTAATGTCAAATGACTGTGTTTTCCTAAATGAGTAGTTTGTACCTATAGGATATTGTTTTATTTGCTATAATGGATGTAAAAGTATCCATTTTTATATTTGAGTTGTAGATTGAATGTTGTCCATTATGTTTCTACATTGGAATGTTACATGTCTCTATTTTGCTTAGTGAAATGTCAAATGCAACTGTTGATTCCCATAGACTTTGCTATGATCAACATTCAAATGAGGAGGAAGGAAATGTATCAGCTCAAAAGCATCTTGTTACCCTATACTCTTTACCCATAGTCTAAATAATCCTGGATAAAGGAATAGTCTTGTCAAAATTAAACTTTCATGATTCAGATAAAGCATGCAATTTTAAGCAACTTTCTAATTTCCTCTTATTATTAATTTTTCTTCGTTCTCTTGCTATCTTTATTTGACTGCAAGCTTAGTAGCCTGCCCATTTTTGGTTCAGCACTTGCTGATTGGTGGTTACATTTAGACACCAATCAGAAAGCGATACCCAGGTGCTGAACCAAAAATTAGCTGGCTCCTATGTTTACATTTCTGCTTTTTCAAATAAATATAACAAGAGAACAAAGAAAATTGATAATAGGAGTAAATTAGAAAGTTGTTTAAAATTGCATGCTTTATCTGAATCATAAGTTTAGTTTTGACTAGACTATTCCTTTAAGGTAACCTGCTAAAACTCTACAGTGGTGGCCACATGCACTGCAAACTATCAAAATAATATAGAAGCTGTACTTTTTTGTTACAAGTTCTGATTACATTCTTTATTTGATTTCCTATATACTTTGGACCACTAACCTAAACAGGCATTTTCATTTTAACTAAATTATAGGAGAAGCTTCCAAGCTTTATTATCAGATAAAATGATTGTGTATAAATCTAAGTGTTCTTATACAATTGGGTTGGATAGCAACAAAAACAGCATTCTAATGTAAAAATAACATTCTCCATTTCCTTAGAACATTTTATTTTTATACAAATGTTCTTTTTTACTAGGTGTTTAACTACTCATAGGGTTTAAACACATAGTTAAAGTAGTGTTGTGTACCTAAGCAGAATACCTGTGATTGGTGGATATTTATGGTTAAATTACAAGTCAAGTTCTTCTCATGACCGGTAGAGGATTGTTCGGTAGGGCAATAGTTTGTTTTAACCCCTTTGCAGGGGTTGAACAGATGGTGAAAAAAGGGCATTTGTTTAAAATAAAAATATCTATCAAAATAGAGAATTTTATTTTAAACTGAAATGTCCCCTTAAAGGGGCATAAATCCCATTTTTTTTTCTTTTATGATTCAGATAGAACGTACAGTTTTAAACAACTTTCCAATATATTTCTATTATCGTATTTTATTCTTTGTCTGGTTATCTTTTGTTTAAAAACAGGAAGGTAAGTTCAGAAGTGTGCACGTGTCTGCAGCACTATATATGGCAGCAGTTTTGCAACAGTGTTATACATTAGCAAAAGCACTAGATGGCAGCACTATTTCCTGTCATGTAGTTCTCCAGACATGTGCACATTACCTATCTAGACATCTCTTCAACAAAGTAGTACAAGAGAACAAAGCAAATTTGATAATAGAAGTAAATTGGGGAAAAAAATTAAATTTGTATTCTCTATCTGAATCATGAAAGAAACATATTGGATTTCGTGTCCCTTTAATATGACTCTTCCGGGGCCTATCTAAGCATGCTCTCCGATTCCTTCTCTGCTCTCTCCTAAGCTTTGCTGACCTTTCATGCAATGTCCTTTTTATTTTTTCTGCTTTTTTTTTTTTCCCTGACTTTTCCTCCTGCTTTATTCAGAGAAATTGATCGAGGGCCTCAAATCTCCAGAACCCCAACTCCTGCTTCCTCACCTTGTACAACTGGCCGATCCTTTTGGAAGCCACAACGAGACTGTGAATGGTAAACATTGTTTTTGTTGCGCTTGGGAAAATTCCACTGATCATACAGGAAATGTTAGCGTCTAAATGAAAATTCAAAATATATCATGATTTAAATATATATATAGAATTAAAAACAATAATTAGAATCCAAACATCAGTGAAATGTCCCTTTATATTAACACCTTTGCTGCTGTATTGTTGCAGTTGTGTAAAGCAGCAGTGTGGTTTATGACATAAACATAGGCAGCTGATTGCAACATGTTATATTTTAGTTCTATTTTGCTTAAAGGGATGTTGAACTCCAAAATTTTCTTTTCATTTATGATTTAAATAGATCATGCAATTTTAAGCAAATTTTTAAATTGACTTATTTAATCTAATGTGTTCATTCTTTTGCTATCCTTTGTTGAAAAGCATACCAATGTAGTCACTGGAGAACCAATGCACTATTTGGAGCTTGCTACTGAATGGTGGCTCAGCCCATGTGTTCAGGTAGCTCCCAGTAATGTTTTGCGGCTCTTTCAACAAGGGATACCAAGAGAGTTAAGCAAATTTGATAATAGAAGTAAATCGGAAAGTTGTTTGACCCTTTGAGTGCTAATGACGGCTCTGAGCCGTCACAGAGTTTCTCACTCTGGTGCTAATGACGGCTCAGAGCCGTCATGAGCACTCTCCCACCTTGAGGGAGATCTGGGGGCTCCTAATCGCTCCTACCCCGGAGATCGTGAATGTAGAGTGACAGGCATCGCCGGGGCTTCACGTGATGCACGATGACGTCACTCGCAATGACGTGATGACGTCACTGCGCAACTTTATTTATACTTAACAATGTTAAGTATAGGAGGAGGGGGCATGCTGCTTAGAAGCCTGTATCTAAGCAGCTACAGACCCCCAAGACCCACTGTTGGAAAGGTAATCACCTAACCTTTCCTTTCCAACAGTGTAAGTCTTGGGGGTATGAAAAAAGAAAAAAAAAAGTTATAAAATATTTTTTTTCAAAAATTAAATTTTTTTTTTTAAAAAACGTAGAAAATATTAGCACCCAGGTGGGAAAGTGCTTAGCACTCGAAGGGTTAAAATGGTATGTTCTGTTTCAGGAAAGAAAAATGTTGGTTTTCATGCACCTTTAATGATTAGTCGTCTTTTGCCACGTTTTCTAAATATTCGCTTTTCACGTTTTATTTTTAAACTGCTTTGACAGGTGAGGAAATAGCATTTTTAAGTAGGGTAGATATATTGTTTGGGGCCAGTTTAGAAATATTCATTTGTATTATGTGGTGCTTCTACTTAAAATGGACATTTATCTAAAACTGGAATCTGCCTTTAAATTGTGTAGCACAAAACTTGCAATGTTCTTTAATAATTTATTTTACTTACTTTTTCCTGTAATTTACCTCTAAAAATTGTTGATTGTCTTCTGAGATTGTGGGATGCACCTTTGAGTCAGAACACTGACTCAGCAGCAAACTACAAAGCAATTGCTTGATCAGTGCAGGACTTCATTTATATCTATCTGTAATTATACATTTATACAGTGCTATGCTAAATAACTGACTTATGCTATGCCTATAAAAAATCGCATTATGTCACATTAACAAAATAATAAAATGTGGCACTTTTTTAGGATGGTTTAGCAAGGACCATTTATGAGGCTATGGCTAGCAGTATGTTATATGTATTACGTTTCAATTTAAAGACCTCTTTTATTTATATATATATCATTGCTTTGTTTTGCCATAATTATTAAGTTCTTCTGGTGCTAACCAAACTACAATTTTTTCTTGTTCTGTTATAAACTAGTTTAAATTTCTGTTATCAAATTTCACCACTTCAGCTTCATCTCCTTGTTTAAAACTTGGTCCGTTTCTGTGAAGGCATACTGAGGTAGGCTTAGGAGTGTCTATGAGTGTTAAGCATTATATGGCAGTAGTGTTAGTAGCAATGATCTACAAGCAGCCTGTAGAGGGAACTTTAGAGTGCAGCAACTTCAGCCACATCTGGCATGTGCAGCAGAGTCACGTAATTTCCCTTCTCAGTTGAAGGAAGTTTACTATTAAATCTTGAAAGATTTCAAGGAAATCCCATGAGATTGCAGTAAAGCAAAGTGTGAACTCAGCACTTAGGTTGATTGACTGTTGTTCCCCCCCCCCCCCCCCCCCCCAAAGCAAATGTCAGTAAAAAGAGTAGCTCTGGATTACTCTAGTGAGATTTTTACATCTATGCTGCATCAGTTTTAAGAGATGTAGCATATAAGTATGATGTGCCTTTATTAAAGAACACTATTTGAACCCAAGCCCTCTTTAGATAGAATTCCACACATTGGATGCAGTAGTAATAAGTTAAAGTAGAGCTGCTTTTATGTTCCCTGATATCACTCACGGCTGCCTGCTGCAGCTTTAGTTCCCCTCTACTGGTTGCTTTCATAACATTGCTACGTATGCTGCTCAACACATGCACACTCCTAAGCCTACCTCAGTATTCCCTAATACTAAGAATACCAAGAATAAAGTTATAATTTGTAAAAAGAAAACTAAATTGGATTTTTTTGTGTGCTTTCTATCTCAATATCTGTATGTTCTTTTCTATCTAAGCCGGGATTGTCCCATGTAAGGCCGATCTGGCACAATGTTGAATACATTTTATCTGACCCCTGTCTTCTTGAGACTGAACATTATTTGTGTCTGTAAAATCTTTCTGTACTTTCTATCTTATAGAAGAAATATTTCAAGCAGCCAATTTGAGCTGATGAATATATATATATATAAACACAGGAATTTAGGGGAGATCTTGTATCTGTGTTTATCTGAGTCTGTAAATTAGATATTGATGAGTCCATGCTTACTTACTATACATAAGAACTTTAGTATATCTTTATTTTGATTAATAATATTTAAACAAATTAGTATTAAAAAAAAATAATCAAGCGGTACCTTAAAATAATAGCACCAATCTGAATGATTTTCTTTCCCACACATTTTTAACCCTTCCCTCTGTAAGTCGGTCTTATTTTTCTTTTTTCTTTTTCAACCTGCAACTTTTTCTCGTTTCCTGATGCATCATGTTTTCTTGGCTTAAGGGAAATCTGATCTGGTGGTGGAGAGTCTGATTCCTGGCCTAGAGCCTCCCATGCCTCAGCGTCTCTCATCCCAGGCAGACTCCATTGCTTCAAACCGCACAGGTTGGTCTTGATAATGCTCTGGGAATCCCTATCCCAGCTTCCAAAAAACAGTTTTTTTTTTTGTTTTTCCCTTAGTATTTTGTCTTAAATGTATATGAAGTAGTCCGTTATTAAAAGGGACAGAACTTGCACTTAAAAAAATTATTTATCTATAATAATCCCTTAGACTTTAAAGGGACACTAAACCCAAACTTTTTTCTTTCATGGTTCAGACAGAGCATGCAATTTTAAGCAACATTCTAATTTAATCCTATTATCAAATTTTCTTCATTCTCTTGCTATCTTTATTTGAAAAGCAAGACTGTAAGCTTAGGAGCCGGTCCATTTTTGGTTCAACACCTGGGTTGCGCTTTCTTATTGGTGGCTAAATGTACCCATTAATCAGCAAGTGCTATCCAGTATGCTGAACCAAAAATGGGCCGGCTCCTTAGATTAGATCTCTGGTTTTTCAAATAAAGATAGCAAGAGAAGGAGGAAACATTGATAATAGGAGTACATTAGAAAATTGCTTAAAATTGCATGCTCTATCTGAATCATGAAAGTAACATTTTGGGTTTAGTAATTCTTTTTAATAGTGTATTTAGTAAAAAGATAATCGGCTAAACTTTTTAAAATTATTTTGCTCAACCTCTATATGTTTGTCGGCTCCAGAAATGCACTACTGTTCCCGAGCTGAACATGAACGCTAAGCTCGTCCAGGTTAGCATAAATGTGTAGCCGCCATCTAATTCTGTTCAGCTGCTAAGTAGAAGCACATTGAGAGGCAACTATGGGATCTATCACAATCCTTTAGAAAATCTTACCAACCGATTTTGTCTACAAAAGTCCCTATAGACTTTAAAGGGACATTAAACACTTTGAGATGGTAATATGAAATGATAAATCGTATCTATAAAAAAAGTCTGCAATATAATTTATTTATTTTGTCCCCTTTTCCTGTAATTTCATTCTGACAATCGTGCTTTTCAGTTCCTATTTGAAATGGAAGTGCAGAACACTGTTAAATTCCACACAGCCATTGGCCGCACACAATAGTGACCTATTTATTACTGTCCCTAATTGGCCACAGCAGAGATTGAAACCTAAGTTACAACATGGCACCTCCCATTGTTTTATAAACACTAAAACATTACACTTATTTTGTAAGTATTTGAACAACTAATGAAACTTTAAAAAATACATCTACATGTTGTTCTCAGATTAATCTTTTCATTGACTGCATCACTGTAACTAGCATTTATTTAGTGTTTAATGTCCCTTTAAAGCAGACATCCTCCAACCTGGCCCTCCAGAGGTTTTGGAAGTACATTTCCCATGATGCTCAGCCATCTGATATGCTGGCTGAGCTTCATGGGAAATGTAGTTCCAAAACCGCAGAAGGGCCAAGTTTGAGGATGTCTGCTTTAAATGAATAGGTAGAAATTGAACGGTGCATTTACATTTTAAATAAAAGCATTGTTTGGAATATACTTCTATTAGCAGAAATGCTTCTAGTAAAAGTTATTTCTGTTTTTTTTAGCGGCATATGCACATAATCTATGAGTGATTCGTGCACCAGCAAACCCCACACCTTGTCAAAGAGTCAATAGTAGCTCATATAAAACAAATGATGTATTCACTAACAAAATACCCACCTGCAAACTGAGCAGTGTTTGAATACGGAGCCTCTAGTCACACTTAGCATATGTGAATATCAGGCTGAAACAGTAATAACTTTTACTAGAATTTTTTTTTAAAAGGAATTAAAATGCAAAAATGCTTATTTTTAAAATTGAAATGCATTCATGCGCATTTCAGTTTTGACCTTTCTATATCTTTAAAGGGACAGTCTACTTGAGGTTTTTATTTTTTAAAAAGCCTATAATACCTATTCCCCAGCTTTACATAAACAACTTTGTTATATTTTGCTCTATAACCTCTAAACCTCTGCCTGTTTCTAAGCACCTGCAGGCCACCTCTTATCTCAGTGCTTTTTATTAGCTTTTTACTACCAGACAGTGCTAGTTCATGTGTACCATATAGATAATGTGCTCACTCATGTGGAGTTAAAGGGACACTAAACCCAATTTTTTCTTTCATGATTCAGGTAGAGAATACAATTTTAAACAACATTCCAATTTACTTCTTCTATCTGATTGGCTTCATTCTGTAGATATCCTTTGTTGAAGAAATAGCAATGTGCATGGGAGAGCCAATCACATGAGGCATCTATGTGCAACCACCAATCAGCAGCTACAGTGCCTATCTAGATATGCTTTTCAGCAAAGAACATCACGAGAATGAAGCAAAATAGATCATAGAAGTAAATTAGCAAGTTGTTTAAAATTGCATGCTCTTTCTAAATCGTGAATGAAAAAAATGTGGGTTTCATGTTCTTTTAAGTAGGAACCAGCACTAATTGGCTAAAATACATGTTTGTAAAAAGCACTAAGATAAGGTGCAGTCTCAGAGCATCTAAGCAGAGGCTTATATACTGGTAGGCATGGGCGTATGTGCTGAAAGTGTAATTTGTTTGGTAAAACGAATAGTCTTGTGAACATTCGTTTTGGACATATCGAATGTTGATAAGAATGAAAATCTATTAAAATGCAGTAATCTAATGTAATTTCCGGTTTTCGAATGTTCATAATAACAATAAATATCGACATTCGAAATTTCGAATGTAACATTTGATTTAACAAATACTATTCAGAAGTTCAATAGTTCATGTGGTAGGGAATTTAGTAAATTGATACATCTCAGATACAAATATATAAATTTGAATGTTTCTATTTTGAATATTGCATATATCAAATATTACATTTAAAGAGAAATAAGAAATACTTTTACAAATATATAGATTAAAAATTTTTGAATTTCAATATTGCATAATTCGAATCGAATTATTAGAAAAATTTGAATCGAATATAACATTTAAAGAAAGCAGTAGAAATACTATTACATTAAACGAATGTTAGAATGTTGTGCAAACATACGAAATTCTAAACGAACAAACGAATGTGTTAAAATTTTAATTTTCCGAATCCCATCTCTAAATACAGGTAATCGCAGAGCTAAAAAGTATATTAATATAACAGTGTAAAGGGATTATCTATCTCTTTAAACCATAACAATTTTCAAGATACTCCCTTTAATGGGGAATTGTTTTGAAAAATCATTAGCTAAAATCTTCTAAAGCATTAGAATTGAACCCTATGTGCTCAACCCCTTTTACCCATAACCCCATTGAATGCAGTTTTATTATTTTTTTATGTCCCATACAAATATGTGATGTTTTTGTACCGATATATATTTTACAGCATTTGTTATCTCCAAGCTTAATTTACATATCCTGTTATCATGTGACCTCGTAATATGAAGGCTAGGGTGCCATGTTTGATTTGGTTGTTACGGAGGTAAAACTTCTGATAGGCAGCAGTTAGTACAGTATTATAGTTAAGAAAAAAAAATATCTCAGGATAGATGGTGTCAATAGTTTATAAAAAAAAAGTTATAATTGTTGCTGTGTTTTAGCTATTTGTAACACGCTAACAAATTCCTCAGGGCTTTATAGGGGCATAATTAATAAAGAAAACACAGGGATCATCAGACAGGGGAAAAGGGGAAGACTGCTCCCTGCACAACTTAAAAAATAAAAACAATATATTTTTAACAATTTGGTAGGGTTTTCAATAGGTTTATATGTTTTTTTAATGTTAGCATGTTTTTGCTTAATTCAATCCATTTCAAATCATGTAGTGTTTTGTGTTAACCATTAATTCCACTCACTGCTCTTCTGAGGAAGTCAGCCATGAGTGTAACCGTTGTTTCTCCTGCTCCTTTATACTAACCTTTTCCATCTCCTTAATGCTGCATTAATGGATAAAATCTCATCAGACTCCCTCACTGGGGAAGATTCTCTCCTCGACTACTCACTTCTCTCTAATCCAGCGGCTGACCTACTTGATGAGTTTGTGCCTGTAACTTTGTCAGCTCCAGCATCCGCAGGTAAAGAAAGGATATGTGGCTACAAACCATGTCGTCTCAGGACTGTGGGTTAATTTAATCCATTTATATATGTCTTAGAATTTTACCCTGTTTATTTATTTTTTATCCCTTCTGTACAAGGTTTATCGTCTTCTTACTGTGTCTGGGCCAAGAACAATTATTTCTTTGGGATGTGCAAGTCGTTCCTTCTTTTCTCTTTCTCTCTGCTTTTCCTTCTTTTATCTGTTCTTTTCTGTCTCTATATATGTATTTATTTTTTCTTCTTTTTTTTGTCTCCCTCTTTCTTTCCCTCATTTTCTCAGTGGAGAAAAAAATCCACAAAAGCTTTGTTTTTTTATGATAATTTTGACATATAGGTGTCAATCCTTCAAATCCAGAACCCCGTATAGTGAGATAATTGGCTCTCAAGCTAAAATTTGCCTTTCTCAAATGTATTGAGGTATCTTGCGGCACTGACGAGACTTCTAAGATATTGTTGCCTTTGTCTTTCTCTATATCTGTCATCTCTCAATCTCTCCATGTTTATTTCACTCTTTCTTTCCTCTCTCTGATTATCTATCTTTATCTTTTTTCTTTCTCATTATCTGTGTATTTTTACTTCACCTCTTGTTTGTGGAAGTTGACATTTTGTATTTGGGAAATATGCTTAGGAGGTCATTATTTTTTAATTCTAGGTAAACTTTCCCTTCTAGAGCAGTTTTGGAAGATACTTGCTAGATAGTACACTTCATAGTAACTACGCATATTATGAAGTCGTCTACACATCTGTTTACAAACTAGTTCTTTTTTATATACATTTCAGGAACATGCCCATTTTAATTGACATCTTTTAGTTTTTAAATAAATACAAATGTACAAATAGATTTTAAAAATATAAAAGCCAAATGTTCATGTTTATTATTTCTTTTTAGATATTATTTATATCAGGGCTCGACAAACCCAGGAGCCAGGGAGCCATTGGCTCCTACAATTTTACTCCTGGCTTCTAACTCTTTGGGTTATTCTTCATATGTCTATATACAAATACCACTGTTTGGCTTTTCAATATTCTTACTATCTCTTTTGTTCTTTCTCTGTAGCATTGATCTGCTGTAATTTGGAGTTCAGTCCATGTAGCGATATTGTAGATTACGTATCACCCAGCAATAAGTGACTGGATGTTTTCAAGCCATTTACTTAGAAACATGCAAGCTAGATTTGCTCAAAGGTAGAGCAGGGGCGTCTATATTTTACTCTCACTCTGATTGTTTCTCATTTTCTCTTCCTGACTGGCCTCATTTTTCCTAATCGTCTATTTACTTGTAGTAACTTTTCACCGGCTTATGGGTCTCATTCCTCCTTGCTTTGACTTCCTCTTAAAGGACATTAAGCTGCTGAACACAACTTCAGCGCTGTTCTCTTATTTAACCTTTTACAGGTCCATGTTATGAGGCAGCTCATTCTCATGCTTGGCTCTACCAAATTGGAGTTCACGTATTCTGTGGCAAGAGCTGTGAACTATTCACAGATCGTTGATATCGGTGTGTCTTTTTCACAGCTGAATCATCTCATGCCCACTAGAGAGTGTGTTTTAATACACAGTTTAGAAGTTACACAACATATACAAAAAAGGGTCCACATAAATAATATAGAGCAATCCGCCTGCTGCATAAAAGTAAATATCCAACGCTATCATGCAGGCTATACCAAATGGCACAGTAAAGTTGTCAAAAATACAGTAATGTCACTAATCTGTGAATGCACAGCTCTTCTGTCACAGTGCAAAAATACCTAATGTCCAAGATGGTAGCTCCTAGTATATAAAAAATTGGAGCTTGACCAACCGACACCAGTAAGGGGTTAAAAGAAGGGTAACGGCTTTGAAGAAAGCTACAGACAGAGGAGAAACAATAGCATGGTAACATAGTGAGTAAGAACCATGTTATCGTAGTTGTGCCCAACAGTTTGATGTCCCTTTAAGTTTTTTTATGACTTCGGTCTCCAGTCTTTTTATGACCTCTGTCTCTGTGACCTGTAAAATGGTTTCATTTGTGTAATTTTACAAATAAGCATATCTAGCACACTGATTTATTGACAGAAAGCAACGTAAGTCCTGGATACAACAGTCTAAAAAAGAGACATTACATCCCAAATTTGTTTCCTCCAAAAAGATTTAAAGGGACATAATGGTATATATTGATATGCGCATGAGTGCCTTTTTCCAATATATTTCTATTATTAGAAATTAATCTAGTTAAAGTTATAACAGTTTCAAGCACATGTGCACATCTGCTACTCATGCACCATGCACATTCATCAAAGCTGTAACAGCTCAAAGAAAAGGCTGTGGCATTTATCATATTAGTGATAAGCTAATTTACCCCATATAAGCTACTGCTACCTTTCTGAGCACACTTTGTATTTGCTGGTGTACAGGGTATGCATAGTATATGTGAACTCCTAGAATCTGTTTTGGTGAATTTAAATTTATTTGAAAAATAATTCACCATTGAAATGCACATTTCAATTTTGATTACGGTGCATCCTGTGCACACAAGCAGTGATGCGCATGAAATATGTGTGTGTGTATATGTTTGTAGATATGACACATTTTAATAAATGAAAGGCAACTTTTTTTTAAATCAATGAATACAATACAGTACATTAGATCATATAGCACATTTAAAATTTAGAAGAAATACATTTATATAATGTATCTGTGTGTATATATAATGTATGTATATAAATATGTGTGTGTGTGTGTGTGTATATATGTATATGTATGTATATATATATATATATATATATATATATATATATATATATATATATATATATATATATATTCTATCTGTATGTGTATTTACCGCCCTGTGTGTGTAAATCAAAATTTATATATACTGTATGCCATTCACAGTTGATAATCTTTTATTTGATTTACATAGTCTGTATGTGGACTGAAAATAAAATTGTTACATTCTTTACTCTTGTACATAACTTTATTGAAAAGCCAATGTAATTAGCTTTATGTATTTTATAACTCATGTAATTTAGGTTTTGTGGTCTATGCAAGGCGAATCTAACCTCTTGTGGGTTAAATAAGTCTGATCCCCACCCTGTTTGTAAGCGTTTTTTCAAGGAGGTCCTAAGATCTAAAGATGCCTTTGCTCAGATTATTCTGTATTCTCTGAAACTCTCATTGGTTGCTTAATTTTTTTTTATTTTTTTTTTTAATATGAGTTCTGGAAAAATAAATGTCATATATGTGAGTTGCTAAAAGTATAGCTTTTGCTTAAAGGGACAGTCTACACCAGAATTTTTATTATTTAAAAAGATTTTGCACAACCAACAATGTTATATTAATATACTTTATAACCTTTAAACTTCTAAATTTCTGCTTGTTACTAAGACACTACAGACAGCCTCTTATCCAGGGACGGAACTACCGGTGGTGCAGAATTCGCGACTGCGACCGGACCCGGCAGGTCCAACCCTCAGGGGGGCCCCAGCTTCAGCACAACAAACTTTTTTTTCTTCAACAAACTTTTTTTTTCAACAGACTTTATTTTTTTTTTAACAGACTTGTTTTGTTTTTAGAATTGTTCTTTAGCGGCTGCTGGGGCTGAGCACTAACATTTTTAAATCAGAGCGTTGCCGCGGGTTACCATGGCAACGGTCTGAAACATTTGCTCCTGAGCGGGAAAGAAGGAGGCAGGAGCTGTCTGCGTGAACGCAGCCAATTACGCTGCCGCAGTTAAAGCCTAGTGAGACAGACAGACAGTGAATGGAACTTAGGAATAGGTAAGCCAGTGCACAGACATTGCATTGCTAAACATAGGAGCTGCTATCTACTCGGTCATTGCGACGATGCGACCCTATAACCACGCAGCACAGCTGATATTAATGTGAGTATTAACTAATTGGCTGCCAGCCGCTGAGCCCACAGATAAACCCTTCTGGTAGCCAAGTGTTTGCAGCAAACTAATTCTGTGCCGATTCCTGCTTTAACTGACTAAGTAGGTAATAAGCAAACGGTCATTTATCATCAGAGCAAAAGCAGTGGTTCTGTCTGTGCTGTAACCCCTAAGACTCCTTAGAAAACATTATTATGTCATTAGTAAAGCCGTGGCATAACTTGACTGGGTTTATTACAGTAAATACTCATTTGGCTTTACAGACCAATCGTCTGTTTTATATGGTGACAAATTTCCGTCTCGCTATACAGGACAGACAGTAGCTGGGAATAAAAGGAGTTTCTAAAACTAGACGAGAAATGGTATAGTTGTATGGAACAGCCTACCGGTACTGGAGTTAGTTACTGTAGGTGGATCCCAAAGTTCATTACAAAACTGGCACTTGATGATTCATATGAATAAAAAGATCAAGCATATTATTATCAAACGACTGTGAAGAAATTGGTTGCTGCTTTGTTAGGACTTTGAAAAGGTGGTTGTTGTGTAAGACCTGCCCCTTGCAAATAACCAGCCTTAGGTTTCTATTATTGTTGTGATTAGCTTTATAGTCCGTTTCAGGCTGTTTTTTTTTTTTTTTTACTGCAGATCCTGACAGTTTCCATTAGGAGCAGCTTAGTGCTGTGTAGTAAAATGACATCAGTCTTCTTGTACCAAACTATGCAGAGCACACAGAGAGGTTGCACACACTATTGGTACACTATGTACAAATACAGTAGTCTAGTAACATTATTTTAGAACAGATCTTGTTAACCCCATCAGATCAGTTATGGACATAGGGACTGGTAAGGATCTGCTGGAATTTTATGTTAGCCAATAGAGCAGCTGCATTCATTAAAGGGACATGGAAGTGAAAATTCTTGGCATACTATACTAATAAAAGGACATTAAAGTAATTATTTTTTTATATTTTATAAATGTAGAGTTTATAAACCAGGGATCAATCTGCATTAACTGTTTCACCAGCAGATTACAGACTGTGTCCCTAACTCACTATACTGGTGGGTTAAACAGTGTCACTATATACAGTAATAGGGGGTCAGACCATCTCACAGACTGTGGTCACAGGGTACCTCCTTTTGCAGACGTAATCTGATTCACATTTTTTTTTCTGTGTTAAATGTGAAAAAAAAGATATGTATTAAATTCACCTTTTTTGGGGGAGGGGGGGGAGTAAGGGGGGTGGGGGGCCCTTCTTAGATTCTTGCACCTGGGCCCTGTGGTTTCTAGTTACGCCTCTGCTCTTATCACATGCTTTTTTATCTGATCAAGGGGCTGTCAGAAAAGGCTTAGATACAAGGTAATCACAGAGGTAAAACTTATATTAATATACCATGTTGGTTATGCAAAACTGGAGAATGGGTAAATAAAGGGGTTATCTATCTTTTTAAACAATAACATTTTTAGAGTAGACTGTCTCTTTAAAGGGACACAAACCCCAATTTTTTTTTTCTTCTTTCATGATTCAGAAAGAGCGGGATATTTCAAGCAATGTTCTAATTTACTCCTATTATACATTTTTCTTAGTTCTCTGGCTATCTTTATGTAATGTATTTAAATGTAACCACCAATCAGCAGGCGCTACCCAAAAATTTGCTGGCTCTTATGCTTACATTTCTGCTTTTTCAAATAATCATAGCAAGAGAACGAAGAAAAAATTATAATAGGAGTAAATTAGAACGTTACTTAAAACTGCATGCTCTATCTGAATCATGAAAGAAAAAAATGGTGTTTTGTGTCCCTTTAAGAACGAAATAAGTAATTTGGGTAAGGTTTTGTACCTTGAAAACAAATAGCTAATTGGGCAAGACACCGGATTATTATGTGCTGCGAAATTGCTTCCATACTTGCTCTTATTACCAAACATCAATGTAATAAATGTTACACCAATTGCAACATAGACCATTTTGTCAATTTAGATGCAATACAAATCTGAGGAATGACACTTGCCTTTTATTTCTGAATGGGGGCAATTATTTTATTGTACAAAGACAGAAAATAATTTAATTATACAAGTTCTCTTCAAAGATACAAAATAATAAGATCTCTCATGTACTCTTTTGATATCATCTTCTCTAAGGGCCGTACCGCTTGAAATAGATTTTAAAAAAAAATAATCCCAGAAGTCTGTGGGACTTTTTCCCCTTTTCCTATGTATACACTGTCCCTCCTCCTTGCTTCAGTTTTATTTCAACCTATTTGGGCTTATTTTTTATTTACAATTTAAATAAAAATCATCTTATTTATTTATATAACAAAATTTAAAAAATCTTGGTTTAAGTAGATTGTACAAACTTCCAAATTGTATAAGATTCTAACACTCCCATTGAAAAGCCAGGGCTAATTTTGAGGTTCCTCTAAGACAAGACTACAGCTGTTTCTGCTCATGGCTATTAAACCTTATAGTTTAAAACTTCAAATACGGAAAAGGGCTTTCTTTCTCTTGTAAGGTGTATCCAGTCCACGGATCATCCATTACTTGTGGGATATTCTCCTTCCCAACAGGAAGTTACAAGAGGAGGAAAGTGGTGTAATATAGTTAGTTTTTTCTTCAATCAAAAGTTTATTGTTTTTAAATGGTACCGGAGTTGTACTATTTTATCTCAGGCAGCATTTAGAAGAAGAATCTGCCTGCGTTTTCTTTCATGTAATTAGCAAGAGTCCATGAGCTAGTGACGTATGGGATATACATTCCTACCAGGAGGGGCAAAGTTTCCCAAACCTTAAAATGCCTATAAATACACCCCTCACCACACCCACAATTCAGTTTTACAAACTTTGCCTCCCGTGGAGGTGGTGAAGTAAGTTTGTGCTAGATTCTACGTTGATATGCGCTTCGCAGCAGGCTGGAGCCCGGTTTTCCTCTCAGTGTGCAGTGAATGTCAGAGGGATGTGAAGAGAGTATTGCCTATTTGAATTCAATGGTCTCCTTCTACGGGATCTATTTCATAGGTTCTCTGTTTTCGGTCGTAGAGATTCATCTCTTACCTCCCTTTTCAGATCGACAATATACTCTTATATATACCATTACCTCTACTGATTCTCGTTTCAGTACTGGTTTGGCTTTCTACTACATGTAGATGAGTGTCCTGGGGTAAGTAAGTCTTATTTTTTTGTGACACTCTAAGCTATGGTTGGGCACTTTTATATAAAGTTCTAAATAGATGTGTTTAAACATTTATTTGCCTTGATTCAGGATGATCAATATTCCTTATTTCAGACAGTCAGTTTCATTATTTGGGATAATGCATATGAATAATTAATTTTTTTCTTACCTTAAAAATTTACTTTTTTTCCTGTGGGCTATTAGGCTCGCGGGGGCTGAAAATGCTTCATTTTATTGCGTCATTCTTGGCGCAGATTTTTTTGGCGCAAACATTTTCTTTGTCATTTCCGGCGTCGTACTTGTCGCCAGAAGTTGTTTGTGATTGCGTCATTTTTTTGACGTTTTGCGCCAAAAATGTCGGCGTCGCCGGATGTGGCGTCATTCTTGGCGCCAAAAGCATTTAGGCGCCTAATAATGTGGGCGTCTTTTTTTCTCGCTAAAAAATATGGCCGTCATTATTGTTTCCACATTATTTAAGTCTCATTGTTTATTTGCTTCTGGTTGCTAGAAGCTTGTTCATTGGCATTTTTTCCCATTCCTGAAACTGTCATTTAAGGAATTTGATAGATTTTGCTTTATATGTTGTTTTTTCTATTACATATTGCAAGATGTCTCAGATTGACCCTGGATCAGAAGCTACTTCTGGAAAAACGCTTGACTGAGTTCAGTCCTACCAAAGCTAAGTTCATTTATTTTAAATGTTATGAATGTTTATCTTTAGCTATGGTTTGTAATAGGTTATCATGATAAACTTTTACATGCAGAATCCATTAGTATTTATGCTTTATATATTGCCATTCTTTTTACATCTTATGTACAAGAAATATTTAGAAGATTTTTAAGAAATATTTTTCTGATTCTATTTTAAAGGCTTTGTCTGACTTTGTGCCTTCTAATAAAATTTTTAGGTCTTTTTCAAACTTCTTTTTTATTAAAGTTTCAAATGACCAACAACATACTGATTTATCCTTCTCTGATGATGTTTTTTCTCATTCAGAATTTTCTTCATCAGATATTGACACTAACAAATCTACTTTTTTATTAAAGTACATTTGTTCTTTGTTGAAAAGGTGTTGATTATTTTGGACATTAAGGTAACTAGTTCTTTTTCAAGACTAGCTAACACTATTTCTGCTTATTTATTCTTCTGTGTTTTCAGAGGTTTTTTTCCAATTCCTTATACTAGGGAATGGAATAGGCTGAGAATTTTCTTTTATTCCTTCTTCAAAGGTTTTAAACTATACTCTTTGTCGGCAGTTTAATTCAATTTGGAGGGTTCTCCAATTTATTGGGGCTATCTCTACTCCTACTAATTATGCTATTGTTTCTATAGCAAAATAGTATTTATTTTCCTTTAGATGGTTGTATCTTATTTATGGAAAATTATTTAGTTTCAGGTACCTTTCTTGGACCTGTGATTTATTTGGATGTTGCAATTGCTTCAGTTTTTCTGTTTACTTTAAGATCAAGTATCAGATTATGATTTATTTTAGCATTGTTAAAGGGACAACATTTACTAGACTAGGTGCTGTTGCATTTATCTTGTTGTTTTGCATTTATTGATTATGCAAGTCCACTGTATTGTCTGGTCCTTTAACTGGACTATCATGCTAATAATTTCATTTGTGTCTTCATTTTATTGAATATTTTCGCAAATGAGGTTTAATATATGTCTTTAGCTGTTTGAGCTAGAAGAATTTTGTGATTTCTAAAAATCCATATTTCTTTTGTTCTAAGATAATCAATTATTTGTTTTATAATTGGATTCAATTCTTAACTGTTACTCTGGGCTTCAAGATTGAGTTCTAAGACTAAAACTTTAAGCTTATACTAATTTGGTTGTTCTTATTAAGGAATGAATTCCTGAATTCTTTCCCACGTAACATGTTTTTAATTGGAATTTTTTTCAATTCGAAATCAGCTCCCTTAAATAGCGATGTATGTGCCGTATTCCAGCTTGGCTGGCAAGGGGCAGGTTAAGACTTTTTGGAAATTTATTTGGTTCTATTCGGTCCAAATTTCTTTGATTTTATTCCAGTAAGGCTAACACTTTCTTTAAGTGTGTTTCGGTCCTATTTATTTTGGGTACTGTTGAAGCATGGCTGGTCACCTGTGGGGTTCAAGCGCTGCTCAGACCTGGAATCTTCTGGGGTATTTCTTCCAGTTCCACTTTTAGGAACTGGGTTTTGGAGTTTTTTATTCAAACTATTCTGCCTTTTTTTGGTCAGTGATAGCATTATTTGTTTTCATTAGATACAATAAATGCATATTTTTTCTGTATTTATTCAGATTATTTTCTGAGGATGCGGAATCTCATATGATTCACTTTGTTCTTCAGGACATAGTTAGAGGATCTTTTTTTCAAAAGCTCTTGATTCCTCTCACCAGGGTCACCTTTTTTAGGTTTCCAGATAGTTTGTGTCACTGTCTTTGTCTCTATCAGACAAGGGACAATTTTATTGGGTTCCGTCTGTCGGTACCTTTAGTCTCTATTATTTCCTTCAGTTGCTATATATGCATAGAAGTTTTAGGTCTTATGGCCACAGCATTGGATTCAATTCCCTTTGCTCATTTTCAATAAACAGAACCTTTCCAGTCTTTTATGCTGAATTATGGTGCAGGGATTCTAGGATTTCGCATTTTAAATCTTCAAATCCTAATATTTATCTCGCTTGATTTGGTGGTTAAGATCACCATCATTTAGTTCTCAACCTGGACCATGATCTCTACAGATGTGAGTCTTTTTGGTTGGGAGGCTGTCTGAGGATCTCTGTCAGCACAAGGGGTTTGGAAATCTCAGGAGGCGAGATTACCATTTGATATTTTAGAACTCTGTGCTTTCTCAGAGTTTTTCAGTTAGTTTCTTTTTGAGGAAGAGACGTTTATTGTTTTTCAGACAATATCACAACTATGGTGTATGTCAATCATAAGGGTAGGACTATCAGTCCTTAGGCTGTGACAGAAGTGTCTCGGATATTAGCTTAGGCTAAATCCAGCTCCTATCTAAATTCTGTGGTTTTTTTTCCCAGGTATAGATATTTGGGAAGCGGATTATCTCTGTTAATCAAGCTTTACATCCGGGAAAATGGTCTCTCATACCCAGATATGTTTTTCAATTTTTCAGATGTGAGCATTTCTAGAAATAGATCTGTTGGCATCTCATCTGAATAAAGAACTTCCCAGGGGCCTATTCAGGTCCGGGGATCCTCAGGCGGAAGTAGTGTATGCATTGACATTTCTTTGGAAATTATCTTTTTGCCTATTTCTTTCCGCCTCTAGTTCTTCTTCCAAAATGATTTCCAAAATTCTTATGGAGTATTTGTTTGTTATGCTGGTGGCTCCAGCATGGCCTCTCAGGTTTTGGTATGCGGATTTCATTCGGATGGCCAGTTGCCAACCTTGGACACTTCCGTTTAAACCAGACCTTCTTTCTCAAGGCCCATTTTTTCCATCAGGATCTCAAATCATTAAATTTGAAGGGATGGAGATTGAACGCTTGGTTTCAGGCTTCTAAATCTGTCTCTAGAAAGATTTATTATTGAGTCTGGAAGACCTACTTTTCTTGGCATTCTTTTAAAATTCATAGAATTTTATTATTTTTTTCAGGTTGGTTTGGATAAGGTTTTGTCTGCAGTTCTTTGTTAGGACAAATCTCTACTCTTTCTGTTCTTTTTTCACAGAAAGATTGCTAATCATCCTGATATTCATTGTTTTGTTCAGGCTTTGGTCCGTATCAAGCCTGTCATTAATTCAATCTCTCCTCTTTGGAGTCTCAATTTGGTGCTGAGGGCTTTACAGGCTCCTCCGTTTGAAACTATGCATTTTCTGAACATTAAATTACTTTCTTGGAAAAGTATTGTTCCTTTTGGTTATTTTTTCTGCTAGAAGAATTTTTGAGCTATTTGCTCTTTTTTGTGAATATCTTTTTCTGATTTTTCATCAGGATAAGGCGGTGTTACTTCCTGATAGTCATCATTTTTTTCAGGTTTTGATTCGTATCAAACCTGTCATTAAGCCAATTTCTCCTCCTTGGAGTCTTAATTGGGTTCTGAAGGTTTGTCAGGCTCTTCTATTTGAGCATATGCTTGCTCTGGACATTAATTATTTTCATGGAAAGTATTGTTCTTTTTGGACATCTCTTCAGCTAGAACAGCTTTTGAATTATTATTATGTTCTTTCTTGTGAATCTCTTTTTTCTGATTTTTTTCATCAGGAAAAGGTGGTTTTTGCTGTCCTCATTTCAATTCTTACCTAAAGTTTGAATTCTAACAAACATTAGGAAGGAATTATTGTTTTCCTAAGATTTCTTTGGTGAGATTCTTACTTTCTATGTTGAAGCTATTCAGATTTCAGATAGACTTCTAGTCTATTTTTTATCTTTTCTGGTTTTAGGAAGGTCAAAAAGCTTCTGCCATTTATTTGGCATCTTGCTTAAACTTTTGATTCATCATGCTTATTTGGAGTCGGGTGGATTCCCGCCTCGGAGGATTATGGCTCATTCTACTAGGTAAGTTTCTACTTCCTGGGCTTTTTAAAGAATGAAGCTTCTGTTGATCAGATTTGCAAAGCAATGACTTGGTCTTCTTTGCATATTTTTACTATGTTCTACCATTTTGATGTTTTCTCTTCTTAGAAGCAGTTTTGGTAGAATGGTACTTCAGGCAGCTGTCTCAGTTTGATTCTTCTGCTTATAATTTCAGTTTTTTTTTTTCATTATAAAAATTTAAACTTTTTTGATTTGGGTAGTGGATTCATTTTTCAGCGGAATTGGCTGTCTTTATTTTATCCCTCCCTCTCTAGTGACTCTTGCGTGGAAGTTCCACATCTTGGGTATTTATTATCCCATACGTCACTAGCTCATGGACTCTTGCTAATTACATGAAAGAAAACATAATTTATGTAAGAACTTACCTGATAAATTCATTTCTTTCATATTAGCAAGAGTCCATGAGGCCCACCCTTTTTTGTGGTGGTTATGATTTTTTTGTATAAAGCACAATTATTCCAATTCCTTATTTTTTTTATGCTTTCGCTCTTTTCTTATCACCCCACTTCTTGGCTATTCATTAAACTGATTTGTGGGTGTGGTGAGGGGTGTATTTGTAGGCATTTTGAGGTTTGGGAAACTTTGCCCCTCCTGGTAGGAATGTATATCCCATACGTCACTAGCTCATGGACTCTTGCTAATATGAAAGAAATGAATTTATCAGGTAAGTTCTTACATAAATTATGTTTTTCTATGATCTTAGCAGAAGTAACTAAGATCCACTGCTGTTCTCACATATGTCTGAGGAGTGAGGTAACTTCAGAGGGAGAATGGCGTGCAGGTTATCCTGCAATAAGGTATGTGCAGTTTAAGTTTTTCTAGGGATGGAATTTGCTAGAAAAAAGCTGCTGATACCGGATTAATGTAACTTAAGCCTAAATACAGTGATTTAATAGCGACTAGTATCAGGCTTGCTATCAGAGGTATATACTCTGATTAATGTGCAATATAAAACGTTTGCTGGCATGTTTAATCGTTTTTATATATGCTTTGGTGATAAAACTTATTGGGGCCTAGTTTTTTCCACATGGCTAGCTTGATTTTTGCCTAGAAACAGTTTCCTGAGGCTTTCCACTGTTGTAATATGAGTGGGAGGGGCCTAGTTAAAATTACAGACAGAGACATTCAGCTTCCCTCAGCAGTCCCCTGCATGCTTTAGGACATCTCTGAAGGGCTCAAAAGGCTTCAAAAGTCATATATTGAGGAAGGTAAAACCACAGTGAAGCTGTGGCAGTTGTTGTGACTGTTTAAAAAACGTTTTTTTCAATTTGTTAATCCGTTTTTTGTATTAAGGGGTTAATCATCCATTTGCAAGTGGGTGCAATGCTCTGCTAACTTGTTACATACACTGTAAAAATTTCGTTAGTTTAACTGCCTTTTTTCACTGTTATTTAAAATTTTAGAAAAATTTGTTTCCCTTAAAGGCACAGTAACGTTTTTTATATTGCTTGTTTAACTTGATGTAAAGTGTTTTCCAAACTTGCTAGTCTTATTGCTAGACTGTATAAACATGTCTGACATAGAGGAAACTCCTTGTTCATTATGTTTAAAAGCCATGGTGGAACCCCATATGAGAATATGTACTAAATGTATTGATTTCACTTTAAACAATAAAGATCAGCTTTTATCTTTAAAAAATGTATCACCAGAGGATTCTGGCGAGGGGGAAGTTATGCCGACTAACTCTCCCCACGTGTCAGACCCTTTGACTCCCGCTCAAGGGACTCACGCTAAAATGGCGCCAAGTACATCAAAGACGCCCATAGCGATTACTTTGCAGGACATGGCGGCAATCATGGATAATACCCTGTCAGCGGTATTAGCCAGACTGCCGGAATTCAGAGGAAAGCACGATAGCTCTGGGGTTAGACGTAGTACAGAGCGCGCAGATGCCTTAAGGCCCATGTCTGATACTGCGTCACAATATGCAGAAGCTGAGGAAGGAGAGCTTCAGTCTGTGGGTGACATTTCTGATTCGGGGAAACCTGATTCAGATATTTCTACTTTTAAATTTAAGCTTGAGAACCTCCGTGTATTGCTTGGGGAGGTGTTAGCTGCTCTGAATGACTGTGACACAATTACAGTACCAGAGAAATTGTGTAGACTGGATAAATACTATGCAGTGCCGGTGTGTACTGATGTTTTTCCAATACCTAAAAGGTTTACAGAAATCATTAATAAGGAGTGGGATAGACCCGGTGTGCCGTTTTCCCCCCCTCCTATTTTTAGAAAAATGTTTCCAATAGACGCCACTACACGGGACTTATGGCAGACGGTCCCTAAGGTGGAGGGAGCAGTTTCTACTTTAGCAAAGCGTACCACTATCCCTGTCGAGGACAGTTGTGCTTTTTCAGATCCAATGGATAAAAAATTAGAAGGTTACCTTAAGAAAATGTTTATTCAACAAGGTTTTATCCTGCAGCCCCTTGCATGCATTGCGCCTGTCACTGCTGCTGCGGCGTTCTGGTTTGAGTCTCTGGAAGAGGCCTTTCGGACAGCTTCTCCGTTGACTGAAATACTTGACAAGCTTAGAACACTTAAGCTAGCTAATTATTTTGTTTCTGACGCCATTGTTCATTTGACTAAACTAACTGCTAAGAATTCTGGATTCGCCATCCAGGCGCGTAGGGCGCTATGGCTTAAATCTTGGTCAGCTGACGTGACTTCAAAGTCTAAATTACTTAACATTCCCTTAAAGGGGCAGACCCTATTCCGGCCTGGTTTGAAGGAAATTATTGTTGACATTACTGGAGGTAAGGGTCATACCCTTCCTCAAGACAGGGCCAAATCAAAGGCCAAACAGTCTAATTTTCGTGCCTTTCGAAACTTCAAGGCAGGTGCAGCATCAACTTCCTCTGCTACAAGACAAGAGGGAACTTTTGCTCAATCCAAGCCGGGCTGGAAACCTAACCAGTCCTGGAACAAAGGCAAGCAGGCCAGAAAGCCTGCTGCTGCCTCTAAGACAGCATGAAGGAACGGCCCCCTATCCGGTAACGGATCTAGTAGGGGGCAGACTTTCTCTCTTCGCCCAGGCGTGGGCAAGAGATGTTCAGGATCCCTGGGCTTTGGAGATCATATCTCAGGGATATCTTCTGGACTTCAAAGCTTCCCCTCCTCAAGGGAGATTTCACCTTTCGAGATTATCTGTAAACCAGATAAAGAAAGAGGCATTCTTACGCTGTGTGCAAGACCTCCTAGTTATGGGAGTGATCTGTCCAGTTCCACAGTCGGAACAGAGACAGGGTTTTTATTCAAATCTGTTTGTGGTTCCCAAAAAAGAGGGAACCTTCAGACCCATTTTGGATCTAAAGATCTTAAACAAATTCCTCAGAGTTCCATCGTTCAAAATGGAAACTATTCGGACCATCCTACCTATGATCCAGGAGGGTCAGTACATGACCACAGTGGATTTGAAGGATGCTTACCTTCACATACCGATTCACAAAGATCATCATCGGTTCCTAAGGTTTGCCTTTCTGGACAGGCATTACCAATTTGTGGCTCTTCCCTTCGGGTTAGCTACAGCTCCAAGAATCTTTACAAAGGTTCTGGGATCGCTTCTGGCGGTCCTAAGACCGCGAGGTATATCAGTGGCCCCTTATCTGGACGACATCCTGATAGAGGCGTCAAGCTTTAAGATTGCCAAGTCACATACGGACATAGTTCTGGCATTTCTCAGGTCACATGGGTGGAAGGTGAACGAGGAAAAGAGTTCTCTATCCCCACTCACAAGAGTCTCCTTCCTAGGGACTCTGATAGATTCTGTAAAAATGAAGATTTACCTGACAGAATCCAGGTTATCAAAGCTTCTAAAATCTTGCTGTGTTCTTCATTCTATTCCGCGCCCTTCGGTGGCTCAGTGTATGGAAGTAATCGGCTTGATGGTAGCGGCGATGGACATAGTGCCATTTGCGCGACTACATCTCAGACCGCTGCAACTATGCATGCTCAGTCAGTGGAATGGGGATTACACAGATTTGTCCCCTCTGCTAAATCTGGATCAAGAGACCAGAGATTCTCTTCTCTGGTGGCTATCTCTGGTCCATCTGTCCAAAGGTATGACCTTTCGCAGGCCAGATTGGACAATTGTAACAACAGATGCCAGCCTTCTAGGTTGGGGTGCAGTCTGGAATTCCCTGAAGGCTCAGGGATCGTGGACTCAGGAGGAGAAACTCCTCCCAATAAATATTCTGGAGTTAAGAGCAATATTCAATGCTCTTCTAGCTTGGCCTCAGTTAGCAACCCTGAGGTTCATCAGATTTCAGTCGGACAACATCACGACTGTGGCTTACATCAACCATCAAGGGGGAACCAGGAGTTCCCTAGCGATGTTAGAAGTCTCCAAGATAATTCGCTGGGCAGAGACTCACTCTTGCCACCTATCAGCAATCCATATCCCAGGTGTAGAGACTGAGAGGTTTTCTAAGTCGTCAGACTTTTCATCTGGGGGAGTGGGAACTCCATCCCGAGGTGTTTGCTCAATTGGTTCATCGTTGGGGCAAACCAGAACTGGATCTCATGGCGTCTCGCCAGAACACCAAGCTTCCTTGTTACGGATCCAGGTTCAGGGACCCAGACGCGGCACTGATAGATGCTCTAGCAGCGCCTTGGTTCTTCAAGCTGGCTTATGTGTTTCCACCGTTTCCTCTGCTCCCTCGACTGATTGCCAAAATCAAACAGGAGAGAGCATCAGTGATCTTGATAGCGCCTGCGTGGCCACGCAGGACCTGGTATGCAGACCTAGTGGACATGTCATCCTTTCCACCATGGACCCTGCCTCTGAGACAAGACCTTCTACTACAAGGTCCTTTCAATCATCCGAATCTAATTTCTCTGAGACTGACTGCATGGAGATTGAACACGAAAGCCTGTCACCAGGAAAATCTACCATAAGATATGGCGTAAATACCTTTATTGGTGTGAATCCAAGAATTACTCATGGAGTAAGGTTAGGATTCCTAGGATATTGTCCTTTCTCCAAGAGGGTTTGAAAAAAGGATTATCAGCTAGTTCCTTAAAGGGACAGATTTCTGCTCTGTCTATTCTTTTGCACAAGCGTCTGGCAGAAGTTCCAGACGTTCAATCTTTGTGTCAGGCTTTGGTTAGAATTAAGCCTGTGTTTAAACCTGTTGCTCCCCCATGGAGCTTAAACTTGGTTCTTAAAGTTCTTCAAGGGGTTCCGTTTGAACCCCTTCATTCCATTGATATCAAACTTTTATCTTGGAAAGTTCTGTTTTTGATGGCTATTTCCTCAGCTCGGAGAGTCTCTGAGTTATCTGCCTTAAAATGTGATTCTCCTTATCTGATTTTCCATTCAGATAAAGTAGTTCTGCGTACAAAACCTGGGTTTTTACCTAAGGTAGTTTCTAACAAGAATATCAATCAAGAGATTGTTGTTCCATCATTGTGTCCTAATCCTTCTTCAAGGAAGGAACGCCTTTTACATAATCTGGACGTGGTCTGTGCTTTAAAGTTTTACTTACAAGCTACTAAAGTTTTTCGCCAAACATCTACACTGTTTGTTGTTTACTCTGGACAGAGGAGAGGTCAAAAAGCTTCGGCAACCTCTCTTTCTTTTTGGCTTCGGAGCGTAATACGCTTAGCCTATGAGACTGCTGGACAGCAGCCCCCTGAAAGGATTACAGCTCATTCTACTAGAGCTGTGGCTTCCACCTGGGCCTTTAAAAATGAGGCTTCTGTTGAACAGATTTGCAAGGCGGCGACTTGGTCTTCGCTTCATACCTTTTCAAAATTTTACAAATTTGATAGTTTTGCTTCTTCGGAGGCTATTTTTGGGAGAAAGGTTCTACAGGCAGTGGTTCCTTCCATTTAAGCCTGCCTTGTCCCTCCCTTCATCCGTGTACTTTAGCTTTGGTATTGGTATCCCACAAGTAATGGATGATCCGTGGACTGGATACACCTTACAAGAGAAAACATAATTTATGCTTACCTGATAAATTTATTTCTCTTGTGGTGTATCCAGTCCACAGCCCGCCCTGTCTTTTTAAGGCAAGTCTAAATTTTAATTTAAACTACAGTCACCACTGCACCCTATGGTTTCTCCTTTCTCGGCTTGTTTCAGTCGAATGACTGGATATGGCAGTTAGGGGAGGAGCTATATAGCAGCTCTGCTGTGGGTGATCCTCTTGCAACTTCCTGTTGGGAAGGAGAATATCCCACAAGTAATGGATGATCCGTGGACTGGATACACCACAAGAGAAATAAATTTATCAGGTAAGCATAAATTTTGATTTTTAAAGACGCGATGAGTCCACGGATTTCATCCTTGTGGGATATTCACCTCCTGGTCAGCAGGAGGAGGCAAAGAGCACCACAGCAGAGCTGTTAAATAGCTCCTCCCTTCCCTCCCACTCCTGTCATTCTCTTTGCCTGCGTTAGTGATAGGAAGTGGCAAAGTGAGGTGTTAGAAAAGATTCTTCAATCAAGAGTTTATTATTTTTAAAGTAGTGCCAGAGTGTGCTGCTTTGTTCTAGGGTGTAGCCGTAATCCATATCAGTCTCTACACTAGAGCTTTTTGGTGGCTTTAAAGCAATGGGAACTTGTGGGACATAATTCTCACTGCGCCTCCCATACTGATGCTGCCCTGACTGAGAAAACCTGAAGCATTTTACTCAGGACTTTCATTTCTTTCCAGGTCCATGGGAGGGAGAGGACCTCTTAAACCTGGGAACTGCCTTGCTGCGAGGCAGACAATGAGGTAAGTGCTAACCTTTTTCCTGGGGATTGAGATCTCAGAGAAAGTTTGGGCACTTTCTTAAATTAACATTTGACCTCATTTAAATGGGATTCAGTCTCCCCTAGTTTGCAGGGGACATTTAGGCAGTCAGGAAGCTGGCTTATCTTTCAGAGCCTCTCCTGTGGTTTAGTGGGTAGCATGTCTGATTAACAAACTCAGGGTTAAGAGTTTGAATCCACCCCCATGTGCTACACTTTATTCCCCTGGCTAATAATAGGGCTGTCTGGGTGAAGGAGACAGTATATCTGCTTGAAGTCTTTTACATTTGGGCTTGCATTTCGGCTTAGACCCCTAATACTCTGCTAGGCACTGACTGTAATATAAATAAGCCTGACACTAAGGGAGTATGACACATGTTGCTGGTCAAGCTGTCTACTTGATTCCGGGGGTGACAAGGGACCGGGTGGGTACATGTTTTCCCTTTTATTTATGTATTGATGACAGTCTGCTTGAGTGTTTGGTTATTCAATTGACACATTAGCTGATTAGCAATGTCAACACTGATCCAATGCATCTTTCTACCGGAGTGACATTACCCCGATAACTGCGGTGGTGCATAGGTTATCTTGAGAAACTTCGTAAGTTTTAGCCTTTTACTCCCGGCGCAATTACTCAAACAATGGCGACCGGGAGATAATTTGGATGACGCTCACGAGGGGCGGAGTTGGTAAACTGCGCCAAGACTTTCTCTCCTCCCTCCTAACAGTTCTGGTTACGCTAGGAGTGGAGGATGGCGCCGTGCAGAGACACTCTTCCTTATTGTCACTTCCGGTTATCGGAAGACACGGATGACTTTGTGGCTAAATGTTTGCACTTTAGTTAAGCGCTATAATGTGTTCAGCTTCGGTATAGGCAGGTTGCTTAACATTTCGGCTAGGTAAAGCTGAAGGTTTAGATGGACTGACAAGTTCCTCACGCATCTTTAATGTTTGCTTTAATAAAAATGAAGATGCGTTACTTTAAAGGGACAGTACCACTTGCCATATTTGTTTTTTTATTTGCAATTGGTTAAGTTTTTATTTCATTATTCTGCCATAGGTGAGGCAGGTTGATTAAACAAGTGTGCACTAATTTTTCTATTTCACATGCAGTGCCCTGCAGTTCCTTGTAATTTCTATCTGGAATTGCTGCACAAAACATTGTTTCCTTAATATTATTGCAATGTCTATGGACAACAATGTTGACATGTTAACTTGCTTGCTTCTGCACACAGTACTAAGAACTTACCTTTAAAATTTAAAGAGACAGTATGTATCAATTTTTTCTTCAAAATTTCACTTTCTTTCATGTAATTAGCAAGAGTCCATGAGCTAGTGACGTATGGGATATACATTCCTACCAGGAGGGGCAAAGTTTCCCAAACCTTAAAATGCCTATAAATACACCCCTCACCACACCCACAATTCAGTTTTACAAACTTTGCCTCCTATGGAGGTGGTGAAGTAAGTTTGTGCTAGATTCTACGTTGATATGCGCTCCGCAGCAGGTTGGAGCCCGGTTTTCCTCTCAGCGTGCAGTGAATGTCAGAGGGATGTGAGGAGAGTATTGCCTATTTTGAATGCAGTGATCTCCTTCTACGGGGTCTATTTCATAGGTTCTCTGTTATCGGTCGTAGAGATTCATCTCTTACCTCCCTTTTCAGATCGACGATATACTCTTATATATATATACCATTACCTCTGCTGATTTTCGTTTCAGTACTGGTTTGGCTTTCTACAAACATGTAGATGAGTGTCCTGGGGTAAGTAAGTCTTATTTTCTGTGACACTCTAAGCTATGGTTGGGTACTTTGTTTATAAAGTTCTAAATATATGTATTCAAACATTTATTTGCCTTGACTCAGGATGTTCAACATTCCTTATTTTCAGACAGTCAGTTTCATTTTTGGGATAATGCACTTGAATCAATTATTTTTCTTACCTTAAAAATTTGACTTCTTTTCCCTGTGGGCTGTTAGGCTCGCGGGGGCTGAAAATGCTTCATTTTATTGCGTCATTCTTGGCGCAGACTTTTTTGGCGCAAAAAATCTTTTTCTGTTTCCGGCGTCATACGTGTTGCCGGAAGTTGCGTCATTTTTGATGTTCTTTTGCGCCAAAGATGTCGGCGTTCCGGATGTGGCGTCATTTTTGGCGCCAAAAAGCATTTAGGCGCCAAATAATGTGGGCGTCTTATTTGGCGCTAAAAAATATGGGCGTCGCTTTTGTCTCCACATTATTTAAGTCTCATTTTTTCTTTGCTTCTGGTTGCTAGAAGCTTGTTCATTGGCATTTTTTCCCATTCCTGAAACTGTCATTTAAGGAATTTGATCAATTTTGCTTTATATGTTGTTTTTTCTCTTACATATTACAAGATGTCTCACGTTGCATCTGAGTCAGAAGATACTTCAGGAAAATCGCTGTCTGGTGCTGGAACTACCAAAGCTAAGTGTATCTGCTGTAAACTTTTGGTAGCTATTCCTCCAGCTGTTGTTTGTATTAATTGTCATGACAAACTTGTTAATGCAGATAATATTTCCTTTAGTAATGTACCATTACCTGTTGCAGTTCCATCAACATCTAATGTTCAGAATGTTCCTGATAACATAAGAGATTTTGTTTCTGAATCCATCAAGAAGGCTATGTCTGTTATTCCTCCTTCTAGTAAACATAAAAAATCTTTTAAAACTTCTCTTTATACAGATGAATTTTTAAATGAACATCATCATTCTGATTCTGATGACTCTTCTGGTTCAGAGGATTCTGTCTCAGAGATTGATGCTGATAAATCTTCATATTTATTTAAAATGGAATTTATTCGTTCTTTACTTTAAGAAGTACTAATTGCTTTATAAATTGAGGATTCTGGTCCTCTTGATACTAATTCTAAACGTTTAGATAAGGTCTTTAAATCTCCTGTGGTTATTCCAGAAGTTTTTCCTGTTCCTAGTGCTATTTCTGAAGTAATTTCCAGAGAATGGGATAAATTGGGTAATTCATTTACTCCTTCTAAACGTTTTAAGCAATTATATCCTGTGCCGTCTGACAGATTAGAATTTTGGGACAAAATCCCTAAGGTTGATGGGGCTATTTCTACCCTTGCTAAACGTACTACTATTCCTACGTCAGATGGTACTTCCTTTAAGGATCCTTTAGATAGGAAAATTGAATCCTTTCTAAGAAAAGCTTATCTGTGTTCAGGTAATCTTCTTAGACCTGCTATATCATTGGCTGATGTTGCTGCAGCTTCAACTTTTTGGTTGGAAACTTTAGCGCAACAAGTAACAGATCATGATTCTCATAATATTATTATTCTTCTTCAACATGCTAATAATTTTATCTGTGATGTCATTTTTGATATTATCAGAGTTGATATCAGGTTTATGTCTCTAGCTATTTTAGCTAGAAGAGCTTTATGGCTTAAAACTTGGAATGCTGATATGTCTTCTAAATCGACTCTACTTTCCATTTCTTTCCAGGGTAACAAATTATTTGGTTCTCAGTTGGATTCTATTATCTCAACTGTTACTGGTGGGAAAGGAACTTTTTTACCACAGGATAAAAAATCTAAGGGTAAAAACAGGGCTAATAATCGTTTTCGTTCCTTTCGTTTCAACAAGGAACAAAAGCCTGATTCTTCATCCTCAGGAGCAGTTTCAGTTTGGAAACCATCTCCAGTCTGGAAGCAAAGCCAGCTTCTAAGTCCACATGAAGGTGCGGCCCTCATTCCAGCTCAGCTGGTAGGGGGCAGGTTACGTTTTTTCAAAAACATTTGGATCAAATCTGTTCACAATCTTTGGATTCAGAACATTGTTTCAGAAGGGTACAGAATTGGTTTCAAGATAAGACCTCCTGTAAAGAGATTTTTTCTTTCCCGTGTCCCAGTAAATCCAGTGAAAGCTCAAGCATTTCTGAAATGTGTTTCAGATCTAGAGTTGGATGGAGTAATTATGCCAGTTCCAGTTCTGGAACAGGGACTGGGGTTTTATTCGAATCTCTTCATTGTACCAAAGAAGGAGAATTCCTTCAGACCTGTTCTGGATCTAAAAATATTGAATCGTTATGTAAGGATACCAACGTTCAAAATGGTAACTGTAAGGACTATCTTGCCTTTTGTTCAACAAGGGCATTATATGTCCACAATAGATTTTCAGGATGCATATCTGCATATTCCGATTCATCCAGATCATTATCAGTTCCTGAGATTCTCTTTTCTGGACAAGCATTACCAGTTTGTGGCTCTGCCGTTTGGCCTAGCTACAGCTCCAAGAATCTCGGTGCCCTTCTGTCTGTAATCAGAGAACAGGGTATTGTGGTATTTCCTTATTTGGACGATATCTTGGTACTTGCTCAGTCTTTACATTTAGCAGAATCTCATACGAATCGACTTGTGTTGTTTCTTCAAGATCATGGTTGGAGGATCAATTCACTAAAAAGTTCATTGATTCCTCAGACAAGGGTAACCTTTCTGGGTTTCCAGATAGATTCAGTGTCCATGACTCTGTCTTTGACAGACAAGAGACGTCTAAAATTGATTTCAGCTTGTCGAAACCTTCAGTCACAATCATTCCCTTCGGTAGCCTTATGCATGGAAATTCTAGGTCTTATGACTGCTGCATCGGACGCGATCCCCTTTGCTCGTTTTCACATGCGACCTCTTCAGCTCTGTATGCTGAATCAATGGTGCAGGGATTACACAAAGATATCTCAATTAATATCTTTAAAACCGATTGTACGACATTCTCTAACGTGGTGGACAGATCACCATCGTTTAATTCAGGGGGCTTCTTTTGTTCTTCCGACCTGGACTGTAATTTCAACAGATGCAAGTCTTACAGGTTGGGGAGCTGTGTGGGGATCTCTGACGGCACAAGGAGTTTGGGAATCTCAGGAGGTGAGATTACCGATCAATATTTTGGAACTCCGTGCAATTTTCAGAGCACTTCAGTCTTGGCCTCTTCTGAAGAGAGAATCGTTCATTTGTTTTCAGACAGACAATGTCACAACTGTGGCATACATCAATCATCAAGGAGGGACTCACAGTCCTCTGGCTATGAAAGAAGTATCTCGAATTTTGGTTTGGGCGGAATCCAGCTCCTGTCTAATCTCTGCGGTTCATATCCCAGGTATAGACAATTGGGAAGCGGATTATCTCAGTCGCCAAACGTTGCATCCGGGCGAATGGTCTCTTCACCCAGAGGTATTTCTTCAGATTGTTCAAATGTGGGGGCTTCCAGAAATAGATCTGATGGCGTCTCATCTAAACAAGAAACTTCCCAGGTATCTGTCCAGATCCCGGGATCCTCAGGCGGAAGCAGTGGATGCATTATCACTTCCTTGGAAGTATCATCCTGCCTATATCTTTCCGCCTCTAGTTCTTCTTCCAAGAGTAATCTCCAAGATTCTGAAGGAATGCTCGTTTGTTCTGCTGGTAGCTCCGGCATGGCCTCACAGGTTTTGGTATGCGGATCTTGTCCGGGTGGCCTCTTGCCATCCGTGGACTCTTCCGCTAAGACCAGACCTTCTGTCGCAAGGTCCTTTTTTCCATCAGGATCTCAAATCCTTAAATTTAAAGGTATGGAGATTGAACGCTTGATTCTTGGTCAAAGAGGTTTCTCTGACTCTGTGATTAATACTATGTTACAGGCTCGTAAATCTGTATCTAGAGAGATATACTATAGAGTCTGGAAGACTTTTATTTCTTGGTGTCTTTCTCATCATTTTTCTTGGCATTCTTTTAGAATTCCGAGAATTTTACAGTTTCTTCAGTATGGTTTAGATAAAGGTTTATCCGCAAGTTCTTTGAAAGGACAAATCTCTGCTCTTTCTGTTCTTTTTTACAGAAAGATTGCTAATCTTCCTGATATTCATTGTTTTGTGCAAGCTTTGGTTCGTATAAAACCTGTCATTAAGTCAATTTCTCCTCCTTGGAGTTTGAATTTGGTTCTGGGGGCTCTTCAAGCTCCTCCTTTTGAACCCATGCATTCATTGGACATTAAATTACTTTCTTGGAAAGTTTTGTTCCTTTTGGCGATCTCTTCTGCCAGAAGAGTCTCTGAATTATCTGCTCTTTCTTGTGAGTCTCCTTTTCTGATTTTTCATCAGGATAAGGCGGTGTTGCGAACTTCTTTTGAATTTTTACCTAAGGTTGTAAATTCCAACAACATTAGTAGAGAAATTGTGGTTCCCTCATTATGTCCTAATCCTAAGAATTCTAAGGAGAAATTGTTGCATTCTTTGGATGTTGTTAGAGCTTTGAAATATTATGTTGAAGCTACTAAGTCTTTCCGAAAGACTTCTAGTTTATTTGTTATCTTTTCCGGTTCTAGAAAAGGCCAGAAAGCTTCTGCCGTTTCTTTGGCATCTTGGTTGAAATCTTTAATTCATCATGCCTATGTCGAGTCGGGTAAAACTCCGCCTCAAAGGATTACAGCTCATTCTACTAGGTCAGTTTCTACTTCCTGGGCGTTTAAGAATGAAGCTTCGGTTGATCAGATTTGCAAAGCAGCAACTTGGTCCTCTTTGCATACTTTTACTAAATTCTACCATTTTGATGTATTTTCTTCTTCTGAAGCAGTTTTTGGTAGAAAAGTACTTCAGGCAGCGGTTTCAGTTTGAATCTTCTGTTTATGTTTTTCATTAAACTTTATTTTGGGTGTGGATTATTTTCAGCAGGAATTGGCTGTCTTTATTTTATCCCTCCCTCTCTAGTGACTCTTGCGTGGAAAGATCCACATCTTGGGTAGTCATTATCCCATACGTCACTAGCTCATGGACTCTTGCTAATTACATGAAAGAAAACATAATTTATGTAAGAACTTACCTGATAAATTCATTTCTTTCATATTATCAAGAGTCCATGAGGCCCGCCCTTTTTTGTGGTGGTTATGATTTTTTTTTATAAAGCACAATTATTCCAATTCCTTATTTTATATGCTTTCGCACTTTTTTCTTATCACCCCACTTCTTGGCTATTCGTTAAACTGAATTGTGGGTGTGGTGAGGGGTGTATTTATAGGCATTTTAAGGTTTGGGAAACTTTGCCCCTCCTGGTAGGAATGTATATCCCATACGTCACTAGCTCATGGACTCTTGCTAATATGAAAGAAATGAATTTATCAGGTAAGTTCTTACATAAATTATGTTTTTGTCTAAATCTACCCTTTTTAGGGTGTTTGCTGCTTAGGAGTCTGTTGACACATTTCTCCTTTACTTTAGTGTCCCACGAAATTTTATGGCCCACATGCAGTGCCCTGCGCTTCCTTTCATACTCCAATTGGAGTTATGATGCATTATATGTTTTTCCCACAAGGTAGAAAACATTACTAGCGGAATAATTTCAGTAGTTGCTGTTCTGAATGGTTCCTCCCTGTTACTGAAGGAGGAATATAGAGAATTCTCAAACTCAGATAGAATTGTTACTTTAGAAGGTTTTTACTATCCTGGGCAACCCCGACATAGTACGTCCATTATCGACATTTCCGGTGTAATCTATACTAGTGCGTCCAGTAAATGATAAGGATGGACGCATTTCCTATAGTTACAAAACTGTTTCCCATAGCCAACTCTGCTAAGAAAGCTGGACAAACATCCCCTAGGGGGGAAGGAGTAGTTTCAGCTTAGCTAAGAGAACTACTATTCCCTTAGAGGATAGTTGGGTTTTTGAAAGGTCCGATGGACAAAATTAGAAAAGGGATGTACACCAGAGCTTACAATGGCAACCAGCTGTGTACTTTGCTACCGTCACTAGTGCGACGGCATATTGATTTGATGCGTTGTCTGATGCTACTAAGTCAGAAACTCCCCTGGTTAAAATCCAGGGTAGGATAAAAGCTTTCATATTGGCTAATTCCTTTATTTCAAATTCTTCCTTTCAAGTTATCAGATTGTGAACATAGGTTTCTCTGTTCCAGCTCACAGACCCTCATGGTTAGAGCCTTGTTCTACGGATATATGCTCAAAGTCTAAACCTGTAGTGATTCCTTACCAGGGGAAGACCCTGTTGGGACCTGGCTTGACGGAAATAATCTCTTTTGAAAATTTCAAGAATTTCAGAAAAAAAGGAGAATCAAAAATCAATCTCCAAATAGCCTGCTGTTGAATCAAGGACAGCATAAAGGTAATGCCACCGATCCGGTGGCATTGTAGGGGGCAGACTTTTTTTTTCTTCGCTCAGGCTTGGGTTCTAGATGTTCAGGATTCCTGGGCAATAGATTATAGTACCCCAGGGATACAAGTTAGAGGTCAAAAGTTTTCTCCCAGAGGCAGGTTTCTGCTTTCAAGATTATCTGAAGATCAGGCAACAAGGAGAGATGTTCTTACACTGCTTAGGAGACCTCTCAGACCTGGGAGTGATTGTTCCGTTTCCTATACAGGTACAGGGTCTGTTTTGTTTTTTTTATTCCTATCATTTTGTGGCTCACAAAAAAGAGGGAATTTTCAGACCACTTTTTAGATCTCGAGAGTCTAAACAAATTTCTTGGTGTACCGTTTTTTTCCAGATGGAAACTATTCGTTCCATTCTGCTCCTGATCCAAGAGGGTCTATTTATGACACCAATGGATTTTAAGGAGGCGTACCTTCATGAGTCATTCACAAGAATCGCCTCAAGTTATAAGGTTTGCCTTTCTGGACAAACGCTTGCAGTTTTTGACTCTTCCTGCCATGCTTACAGTAAGCAAGTTTTCACTCGGACAAGGTGTTATTCTTCCCGCAATCTCACGGGTGGAAGGTAAATTTGGAAAGGAATTTCTTAGTCCCAAGCACAAGGTTATCTTTTTTGGGAACCATAATAGATTCCATATCTCTGAAGATTTTTCTGACAGAAGTCAGGAAATCAAAAATTATCGACTCTTGTCTAGTTTTTCAGTCCATTCCTATGCTTTCAGTGCTCAGTGCATGGAGGTAATTGGGCTGATGGTGGCGGCAATGGACATCATCCTGTTTCCTCAGTTTCACCTCAGACCTCTGCAGTTAAACATGCTTAGGCTGTGGAATGGAGATTATGCAGACTTGTCTCCCCGAATAACCCTGGAGTAGGAGACAAGGAATTCACTTCAATGGTGGTTGTCTCTGGATCATCTTTCCCAGGGAACATGCTTTCACAGACCATCCTGGGTGATTGTGACAACAGATGCCAGCCTTCTAGGGTGTGGAGCTGTCTGTGGTCCTCTAAAGGCTCAGGGAGTGTGGACTCTGGCGGAATCTGTTCTTTCTATAAACATCTTGGAACTGAGAGCGATCTTCAATGCTCTTCTGGCCTGGCCTCAGTTGGTTTCGGCCCAGTTCATCAGTTTTCAGACAGACAACATATCCACAGTGGCTTACATCAATCATCAAGGAGGAACGAGGAGTTCCTTAGCGATGACCGAGGTAGCCAAGATTATCTGGTGGGCGGAGGCCCATTCTTGTCATCTGTCAGCGATCCATATCCCAGGGTTGGACTACTGGGAGGCGGACTTTATGAGCAGACAGACTTTTCATCCGGGAGAGTGGGACCTCCATCCGGAAGTGTTCTCCAACCCGATTCTCAAATGGGGTCGGCCGGTGTTGGATCTCATGGCATCTTGTCAGAATGCCAAGCTCCCGAGATACGGGTCAGGCAGAACTGATAGATGCTCTGGCGGTTCCTTGGTCCTTCAATCTTGCATACCTATTTCCTCCGTTTGCGCTTCTTCCTCGAGTCGTTGCTCGAATCAAACAGGAGAGGGCATCAGTGATCCTCATTGCTCCTGCGTGGCCTCGCAGGATTTGGTATGCAGATTTGGTGGACATGTCATCCCTGCCATCTTAGAGACTTCAGTTGAGGAAGGACCTTCTCATTCAAGGGCCCTTACCTCACCCAAATCTAGTTTCTCGGAAACTGACTGCTTGGAGATTGAACGCTTAATCCTATCCAAGCAGGGGTTTTCTGATTTCGTCATAGAGACCATGATCCAGGCTTGTAAACCTGTGACTAGAAAAATTTACCATAAGAGCTACTCATGGAGTAGAGTTAGGATTCCTAGAATTCTATTTTTTCTCCAAGAAGGATTGGAGAAGGGTTTATCGGCAAGTTCACTAAAGGGTCAGATCTCTGCCTTATCTATTTTGTTACACCAACGTCTGGTGGATGTCCCAGACGTTCAATCCTTTTGTCAGGCTTTGGTTAGAATCAGGCCTGTGTTTAAACTTCTGGAGTCTGAATTTAGTTCTTAAGGTTCTTCAAGGGGTTCCGTTTGAGCCTATGTATTCCTTAGATATTAAAGGGATAGTAAACCCAATTTTTTTATTTCATGATTCAGATAGAGCATGAGATTTTAAGCATCTTTCTAATTTACTCCTATTATCAATTTTTCTTTGTTCTCATGCTATCTTGATTTGAAAAAGCAGTACTGTAAGCTTTAGAGCCAGACCATTTTTTGTTCAGCACATGGGTAGCACTTGCTGATTTGTGGCTAAATGTAGCAAACCAATCAGCAGTTCTACCAAGGTGCTGAACTAAAAAATGGGCCGGCTCCTAACCTTTTATTACTGCTTTTTCAAATCAAGATAACATGAGAACAAAGAAAAATTGATAATATGAGTAAATTAGAAAGTTGCTTAAAATTGCATGCTCTATCTGAATCCTGAAATAAAAAAATGAGGGGTTAGTATCCCTTTAAGTTGTTATCTTGGAATGTTTTATTTCTTGTTGCCATTTCTTCAGCTCGAAGAGTGTCTGAGCTTTCGGCATTACAATACAATTCTCCTTACCTTATTTTTCATTCGGGTAAGGTAGTTTTACGTACTAACCTATGGTTCCTTCCTAAGGTTGTTTCAAACAGGAACATTAATCAGGAGATTGTTGTTCCTTCATTGTGTCCTATTCCTTCTTCTCAAAAGTAACGTCTTTTGCACAATTTGGACGTGGTCCGTGCTTTGAAATTTTATTTACAAGCGACTAAGGACTTTCGTCAGTCGTCGTCTTTGTTTGTCGTTTTCTCTGGAAAACGTAAGGGTCAGAAAGCTACGGCTACCTCCCTTTCTTTTTGGCTGAAGAGTTTCATTTGTTTTTGCACATGAGACTGCTGGACAGCAGCCTCCTGAAAGAGTTACGGCTCATTGCACTAGGGCTGTTGCTTCCTCATGGGCATTCAAAAATGTAGCTTCTGTAGAACAGATTTGCAAGGCTGCAACTTGGTCCTCTCTTCACACTTTTTCTAAATTTTACAAATTTTATACTTTTGCCTTGGCTAAGGCTGTTTTTGGGAGAAAGGTTCTTCAAGCAGTGGTGCCTTCCGTTTAGGTTCCCTGTCTTGTCCCTCCCTTATCATCCGTGTACTCTATGGTATTGTATCCCACAAGTAAGGATGAAATCCGTGGACTCATTGTGTCTTTTAAAAAGAAAAGAAAATGTATGCTTTCTTTTTAGACACAATGAGTCTACGGCCCGCCCTGTTCTCTGAGACAGGTTATTAATTTTGTAAACTTCAGACACCTCTGCACCTTGGCTTTTTCCCTTCTCTTCCTAACTTTGGTCGAATGACTGAAGTGGGAGGGAAGGGAGGAGCTATTTAACAGCTCTGCTGTGGTGCTCTTTGCCTCCTCCTGCTGACCAGGAGGTGAATATCCCACAAGTAAGGATGAAATCCGTGGACTCATTGTGTCTAAAAAGAAATAAATTTATCAGGTAAGCATAAATTTTCTTTTTATACCCCAACCTGAAATCTATAATTTAATATAGGTGCCATACTTCTGGTTCAGCAATACTGTTTCTAGACAAGGCAAGATTCCAGTCAGACTGGACTATAGTCACCACAGACACCAGTCTGGTAGGCCTGCAGTATGCGATAAACTCATAGCTTAAATAAGGTAGTCTCCATAGTAGTTTTCTCTCCTGAAAAAGATAGGGTTTTTTTGTGGTGTTGGTTTGTTTCTGAGGACATGGGTTCCTGGTTATTTGTAACCAAAACACTACACATCCTGAGTTTGGCCAAGATAGCCCTAAGGATTGTTTCTGCCAATAACATTCCAGTTCTCGAGAATAGGGAAATATTTTTCCTGAATTATTATTTTTTTTCTTTTCATTTCTAAGATTTTCCAAAAAATTTAATATTCCAGATATGTCTTATGATTGCAAAGAAAAACTGCATAATGTTGCTTATTCTTGAAATGGCATTCCCTTTATAATTCAGATGATGAATCCTATTTAAGATGTACATGTATTATAGTTTTAAAATTTGAGCTATATTTTTAACTTTTTGTTAAACCAAAAAACAATTGTCTTTACTAACATGTAAACTGAGCAAAAATGTCAAGGACAATTTTGTTTTTCAAAAGTTGTTCAAATATAAACACTAAAAAAAACAACTTGTGGTCTCTGAATCTACTCAAATGGGTTAATATCACAATCCTCTAGGAAAGCTTATCCAATGATTTTTCAAAAATTACAAAATCATCATAAGCTTTATTAGTGAATGTTGTCAAAAAATCATTTGATAATCACTTGACAAACTTTTTTAAATGATTGATCAAAACCATAGAGTTTTACGAGTGATTGGAATACAATTGTTGATTTTTTAACATGGTGTGAATTTGCAGGAAATGGTTTCCTAATGGATTCGAATGACCTTGAGTTTCAAAGCCCCACGGAAAGCCATATGAAAAGGAAGAGAAGGGGTATATATTAAGAAATTGTAAGAGTTCCAAAGACTTCTGGGAAAATTTTAATAAAAATAAGTAGCAAAAGCATATATATATCCACCAATGGGGATCATTTATAATTTCATTATGAAGAGACGGATCATAAATGTAATGTTTCATGGGAATCAAAACTGAAATTTCATGGTTCATATAGATTGCACAATTAAAAAAAAAAATAACATTCTAGTTTACTTCTCTTTTCAAATCTACCTCTTTCTCTCTGTCGGCTTGGTTGGAAGGTGCCTTGAGCACTGTAATAACATTCTTACAAACATTCTTGCAAACAATGCTGCCAATACAGTGTTGAAGAAACATGCATGCCGTTGAGCCTACCTAAGTATCCTGTCTTGGATACTTTTTTTTAACTTTTTTTAACAAAGGTTACCAAGAGAAAGAAGTCAATTTAGTAACAGGAGTAAATTGGAATGTTCTTTTAAATAGTATGATCTATCTGAATTGTGAAAGTTTAGATTTTTCCATGTTCCATTAAATCTTTCCTCTATTCCTTTTAGGGATTAAAAATTTGACTTCATAGTCTCTCTTCTGACCCTTTCCTACATCATTCCCTGTCCGATTCACACCACCAGTTTGCACTGTGACCCTCTCACCCCTGCTTGGCTTGTGTGCACATTTCCTAACATGCTTCTTTTTTCTGCTATCTGAGCTACCTGCTTCTCTTTCTCCTCCGCACGCTGCAGACGATACTAACCTGCTAACAGGTTTTGATATCCCGGACGATAGAGAAAAAAGGGCTGATGATGAATTTGATCCTATTCCTGTTCTCGTATCCAAAAATTCCCAAGGTAAGACAGGGGGAGATGGGAAAGAGGGAGCAGAAACTTATTACTTGGATACTATCTCATGAATAAATATGCCCTGCGTATGTGGGCGAATAAAGTACAATGTGTTGTATCTATGTTAAAAAAAAAATGAACTTTTTTTTTTTAATCCACGCTGGGAGTTACAGATTTGTTCTTCCTGTAGCATTGTCCATTCTCTTAAGAAGTGAAACGTCGTACAAGTACAATCTGAACGTGGCAAATGATTTCTTGAGGAATATATAGGATTGGAAAAAATTGTTGTTTGTAAACAATAACTTTGTAAATTGAATAATGTAATCGGGCAGGATCCTAACTGATCATTGTTCAGAATTGAATGTCACATTAGGTCAAAATTAGGCATGTGCGTTAAGATCATTCACGATGATCCAAATGCTGAAGAAGGTGGTCGCTCTTGGCATTTGGCTCTTTGTAGAGCTGGATTTCTTCTTGTGAAAGTGAAACACACTAGAGCCGCGTTTGGGTAGGGCTTACACCCAGCGCCGGCACATAGGCAGTGGTGATGAAGTGGCGCTGGAGATGCGTCACCAGTTAGGGAGCTTTGAGAAAACGCTCCCATCGCAACGTACCACGTCACCACGCATTGACAGATTAGTAGGCATGCGCAAATGGATCTGCATAGTAAAGAGACGCTGCATAGTAAAGAGACGCTGGAAATGCTGGGACTTACGTTATCAGAGCACTGAGGGAATGCCCAGCGCCTCACTGGCGTGTATTCACGGAACACTTCAAGCTTGCCGAACGTGGCCTAATATATAAACTTGCACAGATCTTAGTGTGTTGCACTTTCACAAGTAGAAGTCTGGCTCAGAATGCTGCGAGCAGCCACCGCCTTCTGCATTTGAATCGTCATAAGTGGTCGGAATGCACAAGCCTAGTCAAAATATATAGAACAATAATGTTATGTAGAACTTAATCTGTCTGCATTGTAATTGTTATATTTAGACTCATGCTACTGGAAATTACATCCTGTATCTCCCACACTATTTTTATATATATATATACACACACACACACATGTAGCCCTTAGTTTACAGTTCTAAAGGTCTAAAGGAACAGTTGCAAAACAATGGTGTAAAATGAACCTACATATACTGTCCCTTTAAGTTATATTCCTATGCAAAAAAAAGTCTTAATGGTCTCTCACACAGTTTCAGATAATTATGTATTACTGGTAATTTATCCTTTTCAAAAAGAGTGCACACACAAAGTACAATATGTAATTTATTTCCAGCCAGCATACTATTGCAGCTGTTCTGTCAAAAACTCCAATAAATCGAAAACTCCAAGATGACATTACTTCCGGGGACTTTTCCATTTTAACTATCTGTTTTTGCCTCTATCTGGGGGGCGCACCACCGATTCGCCCCCCTTGAACCCACCGGGCGGAGTCAAAATAGATGGTGAAGATAGGCAATTACAGTCCCATCTGATTGGCCCGTGTCTCTGTGAGGGACAGGATGCACAACCAATCAGATGTATGGATTTACCGGAAGTGACATAATCTTAGAGTTTCCGATTTCTTGGAGTTTTCGATAGAACACAGTACCTGCTTTGTCAGAGCATACTTTGACCTCTCTTCTCTCCTGGTCATGTGGTATCTCATGACCAATCAGGCAGCATTAAGCTTGGCATTTTTTCTTGAGTCTTTCAGCAGTTAGGAAATTTTATTAATTTAAAAAATAAAAGTTTCTGTTAGGCACTATATGCGCTAACAACACCCAAAACTTTATCAAGGTGTGCGGTTAAAGGGACATGAAACCCAAATTTATCTTTCATGATTCAGATAGAGAATACACTTTTAAACAACTTTCCAATTAATTTATAGAATTTGCTTCATTCTCTTGGTATCGTAAGTTGAAGAAGCAGCAATGCACTACTGGGGGCTATCTAAACACATTGGTCAGCCAATTACAAGAGCCATATATGTACGGCAACCAATAAGCAGTTCCTGAGTCTACCTATGTATCCTTTTCAACAAAGAATATCAAGAAACAAAATCAATTAGATAATATAAGTAAATTGGAAAGTCGTTAAAAATCACTTGTTCTTTGTTAATCATAAAAGAAAAAATTTGGGTTTAATGTCTCTTTAATGCTTTAACCTTTATTTTGAATTGTTGCAAGATTAACTGTTCCAAAATGAGGGCTACCTGTGCTTCTATTTTATATTTTTATTTTATACCTTCATTAATTCCATCTTGTTTCATATTTATAGAGCACATATTTTATTCTGGTGATAGTACCCAACCCACTTTAATGCATGCCCATCTCTGGCTGTGAAAATATATATATTTTTTTAGAAATTATAGAGCTTCTTTTATTTCAAATGCTTTAGTATATATCTCTGGATCCCGAAGAGCTTATAATTCAATTGGATACTGAAGCGGTTGACCTTTCTGGTCTATATTTTCTGATTTGTCTTTTAGGGAATCTCACAAACTTTCCTCTTGCCTGAAAAAGGATTGTTAAGATAACATCCGCTAGATATATTTTGTAAATTTAAAATTCTAAGCCAACCATTGCTTTAGATATAGGAGGATATTTTGATTGTTATTGATTGATTTGATAAACATATTAAAGTTTATTTGAAATACAAACCATATCATTTTCAATATGATGCACAAAAAATTGTATAGTACTTGACGGAAAACATTATTTTAGTGCTAAAACGGTCACATTTTAGTAAAAACACTGCTATAATATTTGCAATTAATTTAAATGGACATAAAACTCAACATTTAATCTCCCTGTAAAATATTTAATTGTTAATTATTTAAACAATTGTAATATACTTTCATTGTTTATTTTGCCTGCCCTTGCTGTAAAATACCTGTGCTACTTAATCAAAGAGAGGCTGGAGTGCTTCTATCATACTTAAATATTGGAAAAAATGTACCCAAGCCGCAACATTCTAATTGGCTAGATTAGAGCACAAGATAGTTTACATCTGTCCCTAATTAGTTACAGCAAAGGAGACTAGGGACATATGGATTCAATCAGCCTTTTCAAGAGGTGTATAGCTAAACTACTGTTAATTTGCAAAACATTCGGCTAGATTACGAGTTGTGCGTTAGGGTAAAAAAGCAGTGTTAAGAGGTCCTAACGCTGCTTTTTTACTACCGCTGCTATTACGAGTCTTGAAGGTTTAGGGTCACCGCCCACTTCTTTGGCCTTACCGCAGAACGACTTACGTAAACTTCGTAAAGTCTTTTTTCTATGACTTCCATAGCGCTGATATAACGAGTCTGTCCTGGGAGGCCAAAAAGTGAGCGGTACACCCTACCCCGTCAAGAGTCCTAACACATTTAAAAGTCAGTAGTTATGAGTTTTATGGTACAACGCTGTAGCATAAAACTCATAACTAAAGTGCTAAAAAGTACACTAACACCCATAAACTACCTATTACACCCTAAACCGAGGCCCTCCCACATCGCAAACACTATAATAAAAATTTTAACCCCTAATCTGCCGCTCCGGACACCGCCGCCACCTACATTATATGTATTAACCTCTAATCTGCTGCCCCCAACATCGCCGACACCTACATACTATTTATTAACCCCTAATCTGCCGCCCCCAATGTCGCCGCAACCTACCTACATTTATTAACCCCTAATCTGCTGCCCCCAACGTCGCCACCACTATATTAAAGTTATTAACCCCTAATCCTAAATCTAACCCTAACAACACCCCCTAACTTAAATATAATTTCAGTAAATCTAAATAAATATTACTATCATTACCTAAATTATTCCTAATTAAAACTAAATACTTACCTATAAAATAAACCCTAAGCTAGCTACAATATAACTAATAGTTACATTGTATCTAGTTTAGGGTTTATTTTTATTTTACAGGCAAGTTTGTATTTATTTTAACTAGGTAGACTAGTTACTAAATAGTTATTAACTATTTAATAACTACCTAGTAAAAATAAATACAAATTGACCTGTAAAATAAAACCTAACCTTTGTTACAATAACACCTAACACTATACTATAATTAAATAAATTAACTAAATTAAATACAATTACCTAAATTAAATTAGCTAAAGTACAAAAAAACAAACACTAAATTACAGAAAATAATAAACAAATTACAGATATTTAAACTAATTACACCTAATCTAATAGCCCTATTAAAATAAAAAAGCCCCCCCAAAATAAAAAAAACCCTAGCCTAAACTAAACTACCAATAGCCCTTAAAAGGGTCTTTTGCGGGGCATTGCTCCAAAGTAATCAGCTCTTTTACCTGTAAATTTTTTTACAAACAACCCCCCCAACAGTAAAACCCAGCACCCACACAAACAACTCCCCAAATGAAATACTATCTAAAAAAACCTAAGCTCACCATTGCCCTGAAAAGGGCATTTGGATGGGCATTGCCCTTAAAAGGGCAGTTAGCTCTATTGCAGCCCAAAGTCCCAAATAAAACCCACCCAATACACCCTTAAAAAACCTAACACTAACCCCCTTAAGATCGACTTACCGGGAGAAGTCTTCATCCAAGCCGGGCCCGAAGTCCTCAACGAAGCCGGGAGAAGTCTTCATCCAAGCCGGGCGAAGTGGTCCTCCAGACGGGCAGATGTCTTCATCCAGACGGCATCTTCTATCTTCATGCATCTGGCGCGGAGCGGGTCCATCTTCAAGACATCCGACGAGGAGCATCCTCTTCATCCGATGACTAAAGCTAAATGAAGGTACCTTGAAGTGAAGATGGCGTCCCTTAGATTCCGATTGGCTGATAGAATTCTATCAGCCAATCGGATTAAGGAACAGCCAATAAAATGCGAGCTCAATCCTATTGGCTGATTGAATCAGCCAATAGGATAGGATTGAACTTCAATCCTATTGGCTGATTGCATCAGCCAATAGGATGTTTTCGACCTTAATTCCGATTGGCTGATAGAATTCTATTAGCCAATCGGAATCTAAGGGACGCCATCTTGGATGACGTCACTTAAAGGTACCTTCATTCAGTAAGAAGATTCCGGATGAAAAGTATGCTCCGCGACGGATGTCTTGAAGATGGACCCGCTCGAATGGATGAAGATAGAAGATGCCGTCTGGTTGAAGACTTCTGCCCATCAGGAGGACCACTTCGCCCGGCTTGGATGAAGACTTCTCCCGACTTCGTTGAGGACTTCGGCCCGGCTTGGATGAAGACTTCTCCCGGTAAGTCGATCTTCAGGGGGTTAGTGTTAGGTTTTATTAAGGGTATATTGGGTGGGTTTTATTTTTAGGTTAGGGACTTTGGGCTGCAATAGTGCTAACTGCCCTTTTAAGGGCAATGCCCATCCAAATGCCCTTTTCAGGGCAATGGGGAGCTTAGGTTTTTTTAGTTAGTATTTTATTTGGGGGGTTGGTTGTGTGGGCGGTGGGTTTTCCTGTTGGGGGATGTTTGTATTTTTTTTACAGGTAATAGAGCTGATTACTTTGGGGCAATGCCCCGCAAAAGGCCCTTTTAAGGGCTATTGGTAGTTTAGTTTAGGCTAGGGGTTTTTTTTTGTTTTTTTTAATAGGGCTATTAGATTAAGTGTAATTAGTTTAAATATCTGTAATTTGTTTATTATTTTCTGTAATTTAGTGTTTGTTTGTTTTTTTTACTTTAGCTAATTTAATTTAGTTAATTTATTTAATTATAGTGTAGTGTTAGGTGTTATTGTAACTTAGGTTAGGTTTTATTTTACAGGTAAATTTGTATTTATTTTAGCTAGGTAGTTATTAAATAGTTAATAACTATGTAATAACTATTCTACCTAGTTAAAATAAATACAAACTTGCCTGTAAAATAAAAATAAACTCTAAGCTAGCTACAATGTAACTATTAGTTATATTGTAGCTAGCTTAGGGTTTATTTTATAGGTATTTAGTTTTAAATAGGAATAATTTAGTTCATGATAGTAATTTTATTTAGATTTATTTTAATTATATTTAAGTTGGGGGGGGGTTAGGTTTAGACTTAGGTTTAGGGGTTAATAACTTTAATATAGTGGCGGCGACGTTGAGGGCGGAAGATTAGGGGTTAATAAATGTAGGTAGGTTGCGTCGACATTGGGGGCGGCAGATTAGGGGTTAATAAATAGTATGTAGGTGTCGGCGATGTTGGGGGCAGCAGAGTAGGGGTTAATACATATAATGTAGGTGGCGGCGGTGTCCGGAGCGGCAGATTAGGGGTTAATAATTATACTGTAGATGTCTGCGATGTCGGGGGCGGCATATTAGGGGTTAATAAGTGTAAGATTAGGGGTGTTTAGACTTGGGGTTCATCTTGGGGTGTTAGGTGTAGACATAACTTTTATTTCCCCATAGGAATCAATGGGACTGCGTTAAGGAGTTTTGCGCTGCTTTTTTGCAGGTGTTAGACTTTTTTTCAGCCAGCTCTCCCCGTTGATTCCTATGGGGAAACAAGCATGTACGAACAGCTCACCGCTGAAAGCAGTGCTGGTATTGGAGTGCGGTAATGAGCAAAATTTTGCTCAACGCTCACTTCTTGTCTTTTAACGACAGGTTTGCGAAAACTCGTAATACCAGGGCTGTAGGTAAGTGAGTGGTGAGACATAACTGCTCGTTAGCACCGCATAGCCTCTAACGCACAACTCGTAATCTAGGCCATAGATTGGCCAAAATTATTATTACCAACAAAATGATGGTAATCACTGATATGTGCAATGCATTTAATGTCCCTTTAAGTTATGCTGCTTCTTAAATGTTAGTTAAAAAAGATTAGAGGAACCTTGCATTGCTGCTTGAACCCGTCCTTCCTTTTGCTTTCACTGCTCTGCTTTTTTTTCTTGCTTTTTTCTGCTTTGCTCTGTTCTCATAACAATACTGAACTGCTGTCTTTCCAACACTTTTCTAGGTTCACATTCTAATAACAGCAATGGAAACTCTGATTCCAGCCTTCCAAACTTGACCAGATCTCTTCTGCTGGTGGATCAGCTCATAGACTTGTAAACTGCACATATACTAACAAGATCCCCCCTTGTGATATCCCCCTTCCCCTACCAGAGGAGTAACCCTGCATATATATATAGATATATATAGATATATATATATGTACATCTCTTTATTTTTTATTTCATTCTTATGTGCACATCAGTATAGCGTGGATTTGCTAAGGAACCTGTGATTAATTCTGAATACATATCCTTATTTGTGTTGTACAAAAAGCTTCCTTTTGAAGGGACGGAAAGGCCTATATTATGTATGGAAAGATGGTGTAATGTGATGAGGAAAACGTGGGAACAAAGAGAAACTATAACTTATAATAGCCACTGCAATAATCGCTTACACTATATAAAAAGTAATTTTTATGTTTTAACTTGAGATACACACACACACACACACATATTTATTTATATGGATATATATATATTTCATGTAATTGGCAAGAGTCCATGAGCTAGTGACGTATGGGATATACAATCCTACCAGGAGGGGCAAAGATTCCCAAACCTCAAAATGCCTATAAATACACCCCTCACCACACCCACAATTCAGTTTTACAAACTTTGCCTTCTATGAAGATGGTGAAGTAAGTTTGTGATATGCGCTTCTCTGCCTTTTGAATCCCGATTCCTCTCAGTACAGTGAATGTCAGAGGGATGTGAAGGGAGTATCACCTATTGAATGCAATGGTTTTCCTCGCGGGAGATCTATTTCATAGGTTCTCTGTAATCAGTCGTAGAGATTCATCTCCTATCTCCCTTATTCAGATCGACGATATACTATTCCATTACCTCTACTGATAACCGTTTCAGTACTGGTTTGGCTATCTGCTATATGTGGATGGGTGTCTTTTGGTAAGTATGTTTTCATTACTTAAGACGCTCTCAGCTATGGTTTGGCACTTTATGCATTAATATAAAGTTTTAAATATATGTTTTGTACTTATATTTGTCATGAGTCAGGTTTATGTATATTTCATTTTGCAGACTATCAGTTTCATATTTGGGGAAAAAACATATTTAGGAAAAATAATTCTTACCTGGGGTATAGTCTTTTCTCAATTGACTGCTTTTTCATTAAATTTCGCAGGCAAAATTAGGCTCGCGAGGTCGCAAAATGCCAAAGCTTATTGCGTCATTCTTGGCACGAGAATTTTTTTGGCGCGAAGGTACGTCCGATGACGCAAATTTGTCATTTCCGGCGTCTTAGTTGATGCCGAGTTCCTTGCACAAGGTTGCGTCTTCAATGTTGCAAGTGTGTTATTTCCGGATGTTGTTAGCGCCAAAAAAATTCAGTTTGCGCTGTGCGTCATACTTTGCGCCAAAGAATTTCATTATTTAAAACCCCATTCCTATATGCCTTTTTCTATGTCAGAGGGCTATGCTGTTTGCATTTTTTCCCATTCCTAAAACTGCCATATAAGGAAATTGATAATTTTGCTTTATATGTTGTTTTTTTCTCTTACATTTGCAAGATGTCTCAATCTGATCCTGTCTCAGAAACCACTGTTGGAACCCTGCTGCCTGATAACAGTTCTACCAAAGCTAAGTGCATTTGTTGTAAATTTGTGGAGATTATATTACCAGCTGTGGTATGTAATAGTTGTCATTATAAGCTTTTACATGCAGAGAATGTGTCCATCAGTAATAGTACAATGCTTGTTGTTCCTTCAACATCTAATGTACATGATATACCTGTGAATATAAAAGATTTTATTGCTGATGCGATTCATAAGGCTTTGTCTGTCATCCCGCCTTCTAATAAATGTAAAGGGTCTTTTAAAACTTCTCATAAAGTTGATGAATTTTCAAATGGCCGACAACATACTGAATTATCCTCCTCTGATGAGGATCTATCTGATTTAGAAGATCCTTCCTCAGATATTGACACTGACAAATCTACTTATTTATTTAAAATGGAGTATATTCGTTCCTTGTTAAAAGAGGTGTTGATTACATTGGATATTGAGGAAACTAGTCCTCTTGATATTAAAACTAGTAAACGTTTAAATTCAGTTTATAAACCTCCTGTGGTTACTCCAGAGGTTTTTCCATTTCCTGATGCTATTTCTGATATGATTTCTAAGGAATGGAATAGGCCTGGTACTTCTTTTATTCCTTCTTCAAGGTTTAAAATATTGTATCCTTTGCCAGCAATTAGATTGGAGTTTTGGGAAAAGATCCCCAGAGTTGATGGGTCTATTTCTACTCTTGCTAAACGTACTACTATTCCTATGGAAGATAGTACTTATTTTAAAGACCCTTTAGATAGGAAACTTGAATCTTATCTAAGGAAATCTTATTTATATTCTGGCTATCTTCCCAGGACTGCCATTTCTATGGCTGATGTTGCAGCTGCATCAACTTTTTGGTTGGAAAGCTTAGCGCAACAGGAAATGGATCCTGATTTGTCTACCATTGTTCACGTGCTTCAACATGCTAATAATTTTATCTGTGATGCCATTTTTGATATCATCAAAATTGATGTTAAATCTATGTCTTTAGCTATTTTAGCTAGAAGAGCTTTGTGGCTCAAATATTGGAATACTGACATGGTATCTAAGTCCAGATTGCTATCTCTTTCTTTCCAAGGTAATAAGTTATTTGGTTCTCAGTTGGATTCGATTATTTCAACTGTCATTGGGGGGAAGGGAGTTTTTTTGCCTCAGGATAAAAGACTTAAGGGCAAATCTAAAGCTTCTAACCGTTTGTCGTTCCTTTCGACAAAATAAGGAACAGAAACCTAATCCTTCCCCCAAAGAATCTGGTTCCAATTGGAAACCTTCTTCAAGTTGGAGTAAATCCAAATGATTTAAGATTCTTCCAAAGCATTTGGGCAGATTCTGTCCAAAATCAATGGATTCAGAGTATTGTCTCTCAAGGGTACCGAATAGGATTCAGAATAAGACCGCCTGTGAGAAGATTTTTTCTCTCACGCATCCCAGCAAATCCAGTAAAGGCTCAGGCTTTTCTGAAGTGTGTTTCAGACCTGGAGCTTTCAGGGGTAATCATACCAGTTCCGTTTCAGGAACAGGGTCTGGGGTTTTATTCAAATCTATTCATTGTCCCAAAGAAAGAAAATTTATTCAGGCCAGTTCTGAATCTGAAAATGTTGTAAGAGTGCCAACTTTCAAAATGGTGACTATAAGGACTATTCTGCCTTTTGTTCAGCAAGGGCATTATATGTCAACAATAGACTTGCAGGATGCATATCTTCATATTCCGATTCATCCAGACCACTATCGGTTTCTGAGATTCTCTTGCTAGGCAAGCATTACCAATTTGTCGCTCTTCTGTTTGGCCTAGCGACGGCTCCAAGAATCTTTTCAAAAGTTCTCGGTGCCCTACTCTCTGTAATCAGAGAATGGGTATTGCGGTGTTTCCTTATTTGGACGATATATTGGTACTAGCTCAGTCTTTACATTCTGCAGAATCTCACACAAATCAACTAGTGTTGTTTCTTCAAAGACATGGTTAGAGGATCAATTTACCAAAAAGTTCTTTGATTCCTCAGACAAGGGTCACCTTTTTAGGTTTCCAGATAGATTCAGTGTCCATGACTCTGTCTCTAACAGACAAGAGACAATTAAAATTGGTTTCAGCTTGTCGGAACCTTCAATCTCAGTCATTCCCTTCAGTGGCTATGTGCATGGAAGTTTTAGGTGTCATGATTGCAGCATCGGACGCGATCCCCTTTGCTCGTTTTCATATGAGACCTCTCCAGCTTTGTATGCTGAACCAATGATGCAGGGATTATACAAAGATATCACAATATCCTTAAATCCCAATGTTTGACTCTCTCTGGCTTGGTGGTTCGATCACCATTGTATAGTTCAAGGGGCCTCTTATGTTCATCCAACCTGGACGGTGATCACAACAGATGCAAGTCTTTCAGGTTGGGGAGCTGTCTGGGGATCTCTGACAGCACAAGGGGTTTGGAAATCTCAAGAGGCGAGGTTACCAATCAATATTTTGGAACTCCGTGCTATTTTCAGGGCTCTTCAGGTTTGGCCTCTGTTGAAGAGAGAACCGTTCATTTGTTTTCAGACAGACAATATCACAACTGTGGCATATGTCAATCATCAGGGTGGGACTCACAGTCCCCAAGCTATGAAAGAAGTGTCTTGAATACTTGTTTGGGCAGAATCCAGCTCCTGTCTAATTTCTGCGGTTCATATCCCAGGTATAGACAATTGGGAAGCGGATTATCTCAGCCGTCAGATTTTACATCCGGGAGAGTGGTCGCTCCATCCAGATGTGTTTTCTAAGATTGTTCAGATGTGGGGTCTTCCAGAAATAGATCTGATGGCTTCCCATCTAAACAAGAAACTACCCAGGTACCTGTCCAGGTCCAGGCGGAAGCAGTGGATGCCTTAGCAGTTCCTTGGTGTTACCAACCTGGTTATATCTTCCCGCCTCTGGTTCTTCTTCCAAGAGTGATTTCCAAGATCAACATGGAACAATCGTTTGTGTTGCTGGTAGCTCCAGCATGGCCTCACAGGTTCTCGTATGCGGATCTTGTCCGGATGTCCAGTTGCCAACCTTGGCCACTTCCATTAAGGCCAGACCTTCTGTCTCAAGGTCCGTTTTTCCATCAGGATCTCAAATCATTAAATTTGAAGGTATGGAAATTGAAGGTGTAGTGCTTAGTCATAGAGGTTTCTCTGACTCAGTGATTAATACTATGTTACAGGCTCGTAAATCTGTTTCTAGGAAGATTTATTATTGAGTTTGGAAGACTTATATTTCATGGTGTTCTTCTCATAAATTCTCCTGGCATTCTTTTAGAATTCCTAGAATTTTACAGTTTCTTTAGGATGGTTTGGATAAGGGTTTGTCTGCAATTTCCTTGAAGGGACAAATCTCTGCTCTTTCGGTTTTATTTCACAGAAAGATTGCTAAGCTTCCTGATATTCACTGTTTTGTACATGCTTTGGTCTGTATTAAGCCTGTCATTAAATCAATCTCTCCTCCTTGGCGTCTTAATTTGGTTTTGAAGGCTTTACAGGCTCCTCCGTTTGAGCCTATGCATTCTTTGGACATTAAACTACTTTCTTGGAAAGTGTTGTTCCTTTTGGCCATCTCTTCTGCTAAAAGAGTTTCCGAATTATCTGCTCTTTCTTGTGAATCTCCTTTTCTGATTTTCCATCAGGATAAGGCAGTTTTGCAGACTTCATTTAAATTTCTACCTAAGGTTGTGAATTCTAACAACATTAATAGAGAAATTGTTGTCCTTTCTTTGTGTCCTAATTCTTTGGAGAGATCCTTGCATTCTTTGGATGTGGTAAGAGCTTTGAAATATGTTGAAGCTACTAAAGATTTCAGGAAGACTTCTAGTCTATTTGTTATCTTTTCTGGTTCTAGGAAAGGTCAGAAGGCTTCTGACATTTCCTTGGCAACTTGGTTAAAGCTTTTGATTCATCAGGCTTATTTGGAGTTGGGTCAGGCCCCGCCTCAGAGAATTACAGCTTATTCTACTAGATCAGTCTCCACTTTGTGGGCTTTTAAGAATGAATCTTCACTTGATCAGATTTGCAAAGCAGCAACCTGGTCTTCTTTGCATACATTTAATAAATTCTACCGTTTTGATGTATTTGCTTCTTCAGAAGCAGTTTTTGGTAGAAAAGTTTTTCAGGCAGCTGTTTGTTTGATTCCTCTGCTTATGTTTACGTTTTTTCATTTCATTATGACAATAAATTTATATTTTGGGTTGTGGATTAATTTTTTTTCAGTGGAAAATGGCTGTTATTATTTCATCCCTCCCTCTCTAGTGACTCTTCTGTGGAGTTTCACATCTTGGGTATTACTATCCAATACATCACTAGCTCATGGACTCTTGCCAATTACATGAAAGAAAACATAATTTATATAAGAACTTACCTGATAAATTCATTTCTTTCATATTGGCAAGAGTCCATGAGACCCACCCTTTTTATGGTGGTTATGATTTTTTGTATAAAGCACAATTATTTCCAAATTCCTTTGTTGATGCTTTTTACTCCTTTCTTTATCACCCCACTACTTGACTATTTGTTAAACTGAATTGTGGGTGTGGTGAGGGGTGTATTTATAGGCATTTTAAGGTTTGGGAAACTTTGCCCCTCCTGGTAGGATTGTATATCCCATACGTCACTAGCTCATGGACTCTTGCAAATATGAAATAAATTAATTTACCAGGTAAGTTCTTACATAAATTATGTTTTATTTTTATTTTTTTATTTTTTTCCTCTTTATATACTGCATTACAAATTGCACACACACTTCTATTGTAGAAATAATGATTTTCTCAAATATTTGGGGCATGAAAATTAATGACGCATGTAAACCAACATCATCTTCCAACTTACCCCTTTTCTAGCCATTTAGCATAAAAACTAGAGGACTCATCTATTTTCAATTGGTTTAAACATAGAGGTATTATTATTATTACCTTTTTTTGTTTTTGTGGTTGCGCTTTAGATTTAAAGGGACATGAAACCCCAAATTTGTCTTTCATGGTTCAGATAGAACATGGAATTTTCAACAACTTTCTAATTTACTTCTATTATTAAATTTGCTTTGTTCTCCTATGGTGAAAAGCAGGAACATAAGCTCAGGAGCGTGCAAATGTCTGGAGCACTTTATGGCAGCAGTTGTTGCAAGAATGTTCTCCATTTCCAACCAAATACAAAAATGATATAGCAGCACCATCAAAAAGAGTTAAAAAAAATGTAGTCATGACTAAGGACACTGGTCCGAAACGTTGTCTGTTTTAGTTGGCACAATAAAGTAAAAATGTTTTAACTCTTTTTGGTTACTTTGGTGCTTGTGCATTTTTTGGATTTATCATTTCCTGCCAAATAAGTGCTACAGACACCTACCTAGGTAGCAATTCAACAAAGAATCCAATGGGAACAAGTTACGTTGTGGAGTTAATATTATTGCATACTCTGAATCACAACAGAAAAGTTTTTGGTTTCATATGCCTTTTAAACTTGTACTCACCTGTTTTATGCACCCCAATGTATTTATTTTTTTAGGGGAGGGATTTATTGTGAAGTCAGTGGCCAGAATCAAGTTATCAATTTTAAATTTCATCAGTGTGTCATTAAGTGTCTTCATTCACTTCAGATATTTCTGTTAATGACCTCAGGAAAAAAACTCATATCTTGCTTCTTAAAGAACTCTAAAAAAAATTAAAAGATTTATGAAGTAAAAAAAACATGAATATATATATTACATAGCCTACCTAATTTAATTATTTGAGTTTTCTCTCATACTTTTTTGATTGATATATATATATAAAATTGGTTGGTATATTATCAAGTAGGTAGAATTCCTCAGGCTGTTTTTCTTTGTATATAATCCACTGCTACCTGTTTCAAGATAATCCTAATATTTTTTTTTCCTTCAATTAATTATTGCATTTGCTTTATGAGGTCTGCTGGGTCTGTGTCACTGAAGTGTTATCTAGAAGCAGCTATTAGAGAGTTTAATTACATTTTTACCTTCCATTGTAGTTCCAGAATTGACTCATAACACAATCCTTGTGGCCTTCAAGCTTAGAAAGAAGACTGTCTTTTTAAGGTAGACGGTCATCATGTTGGTCTAGCAATAAAGAAGCTTCTGTTGAACAGTTGTGCAAGGCTGCCACCTTGGATACATGTAATACAGGTTTTATTTATCCAAGATGCATGTTTTTTCAATTTGGTTGAAATGTCTTTCAAATCGTGCTTCCGCAAGCCATGAGCATTTTCCCCAAACTGTGCCTTCAAATGCATTGCTGAACTACCATTGAATATGATTTCCCAAAAGTATGAGAGAAAACCAGAGTTATGCTTACAAAACAATCTGTCTATTCATACACAAAGCAATATATGATATAATAGGCATGACAAGGCATGCATTTTGTGCTTGTCTTATGCCTAGTAATATTTTGGGATGATCCTTGTTCTATTTCTCCTAGTTTGGCTGTATGTGAATTGATCAGCAAGTGAAAGGTTCTATATAAGGTTAAGGAAGGAGACTAAAGACTTTTTGGAAGTGTCTACCTATGGCACAGTGCTATACATCCACCATTTTCTTAATATCACTTGGAACAAGAAATTGATATATTGAAATATGTAATGGTGACTGCTGGGATTGTCTCAAGACATTCACATTTTTCCATAACATACAAAGGACAATTATTCTCACACGGTTTTTAATTATTTTAGTTTTATAACATAAAACCATCTGTGATTATTTTTCAGTATATTGTGACCATTAGGGTAATTAGTCAAATATAATATTGTTCAACAATCTCTTTTTTTAACATCACATTTCTGGTTTCATTCCTCATCACAATTCTATGCATTCTCATTTCCCCTACTGTATTTATTTTTATTATAAATTGTATACACATTGTTTTATATTATTATTATTATTATTGTAGAGTGGAAGACAAGATTGTTTATAGCTTCATAGAACAAAATTAAAAGTGCTGCAGACTTAAGGGATCATATCACCAAAAAAAAAGAAAAAAAAATTTCATACCTGGAACAAACAAAGTATCAAGTATAAATGGAGGGACAATGTGTGTGTGTGTGTGTGGTGAAGAATTTGTGTTTTGTCATTCCATTCTGCTCTACGTATGTGAGGAAGTTGCCACATGTATTTTATTGCAGAGCTGACTTTTATTTTAGTTATTTTTCGTATATCCAAAAATAAAATACTTAAAATTATATTTAATAAAAACACAAAATACACAAAAAAGTTCACTAATGCAGATGTGCTAAGTGGAAATTCTGGCTCTAACCCACTTTCTTTAAAATGTCATAGAACATTCAAATGTTTAAATATTATTTACAGTTTGTGGTTTGTGTTTTTTTCTTACTTTTTTAATAGAAGCTTCTAGTTTACTGGATTTTGAAAAATAGCTTCTCTCTTAATTGTGAGAGGACATGAATCAGGAGATGGTTCTTGATCATCTGGTTAATATTCAGCTAACACTTGGAGAAAAACAGATATTTCTAACTGTTCAATAGGAATCTCCTCCTTCCTCCCAATTAATTCTCTACAGTTTTTTGAAGTTTCTTCTTGGAGAAGGCTGTTTTTCTTGGAATGTTGCTCCTTTTTATCTATTACTATGGAATAGATTACTTTCAGTTTTAATTCATAATGTAGAGGCCTATCTGTTCCATTCATGTGGACTGCAATGGTCCTCTTGTGTCTCCTAATCTGAAACTTAAGGATCTCTTCATGTAAACTGCAAGGGTTCTGCCAAGCAGCAAATCTTACCCTTAACTCTTCCCTTCTCTACAGTCTGTATCTTGTTCCGAGTCCTATAATGGTAAAATTAGTTTGCAGAGTTTTCCCAACATTTTACTTTTCCCTCCTTCACATTTCACATGGTCTTAATATTTTAGCATTCTATTCCCATTATGGAGATTTCCACCATTTTGGCATATGGGTGGTCCTAACATTCTTCTTTCCACGACTCTTTAACAAATACTGCCCCCTTTTGTTCTGGATCAGGTCTTTGATATTTACTACACCACAAACTATTCTTATTAGCTGCTTGCCTGAATACTCTATCATGTTACTATTACAGTGTATTCAATGAAGTTGCAGGAACAACTGAGGCTCCTAGCAGAGCTTCACTTTATCTATCTTTGGGGACACACTATTAAGGATTAGTGTAATGAGACTTGAACAAATATCTCCGTTAGTCATCATAACAGGGAGATTCTCACCACAGATGAAGAGCAGCATGGGCGGCTGCCTAATGGATGAGATATGGTCCTCCATCAGATGCATCGTTTCCTACTTACTTTGATTTTTAGAAACAATGGTTTCAGGTTGTGCTGCTCCATTGCCAAGAGGCTATTATAGGCATTTTTGTATTGTTTCATGCAGACAATACCACTGCAATGACTTACTCAGTTTATTAAGAAGACCTACACAATCCTGTCTCAGTGAATGAAGTATCTAAAGTTTCTTGACCTGTGGTGAGTTATTACCCCATCCCTTTCATTTATGTACATTATGAAGGAATTTGGGAAGCCAAAGTGCTTCCACATGATTCATTTTTGATAGTGGTCTCTTCATCATGCCATTATCAAGGTTGCAATTTCTTTCATGTAATTGGCAAGAGTCCATGAGCTAGTGACGTATGGGATATACAATCCTACCAGGAGGGGCAAAGTTTCCCAAACCTCAAAATGCCTATAAATACACCCCTCACCACACCCACAATTCAGTTTTACAAACTTTGCCTCCTATGGAGGTGGTGAAGTAAGTTTGTGCTTAGATTCTACGTTGATATGCGTTTCTCAGCATTTTGAAGCCCGATTCCTCTCAGAGTACAGTGAATGTCAGAGGGATGTGAAGGGAGTATCACCTATTGAATTCAATGGTTTTCCCCACGGGAGATCTATTTCATATGTTCTCTGTTATCGGTCGTACAGCTTCATCATCTTCTACCTCCCTTTTCAGATCAACTATATACTCTCATTCCATTACCTCTACTGATAACTGTTTCAGTACTGGTTTGGCTATCTGCTATATGTGGATGGGTGTATTTTGGTAAGTATGTTTTCATTACTTATATTTGCCATGATTCAGGTTTTCAGTATATTTCCTTTTGCAGACTGTCCGTTTCATATCTGGGAAATGTCTTTTTATGAAAATGTATTTCTTACCTGGGGTATAGTCTCTTTTTCAAATTGACTGTCTTTTAAATTCGCAGGCAGAATTAGGTTGGTGAGGGCGCAAAATGCCAACGTTTTTTGCGTCATTCTTGGTGCAAGATTTTTTTGGTGCAAAGTTATGTTCGTTGACGCAAATTCGTCATTTCCGGCGTCTTAGTTGACGCTGAGTCCTTCACAAGGTTGCATCATCTATGATGCGAGTGTGTCGTTTCCAAATATTTTCATTATTTAAGACCCCATTCCTATTTGCCTCTTGCCTTTTTCTATGTCAGAGAGCTATGCTGTTTGCATTTTTTCCCATTCCTGAAACTGCCATATAAGGAAATTGATAATTTTGCTTTATATGTTGTTTTTTTTATCTTACATTTGCAAGATTTCTCAATCTGATCCTGTCTCAGAATTCACTGTTGGATCCCTGCTGCCTGATAACAGTTCTACCAAAGCTAAGTGCATTTGTTGTAAACTTGTGGAGATTATACCTCCAGCTGTGGTTTGTAATAGTTGTCATGATAAACTTTTACATGCAGAAAATGTATCCATCAGAAGTAGTTCATTACCTGTTGCTGTTCCCTCAACATCTATTGCACAAGATATACCTGTAAATTTAAAATAATTTATTTCTGATTCTATTCAGAAGGCTTTGTCTGCCATTCCACCTTCTAATAAACGTAAAAGGTCTTTTAAAACTTCTCATAGAGTTGATTTAATTTCAAATGACCAGCAACATACTGATTTATCCTTCTCTGATGAGGATCTATCTGATTCAGAAGATCCTGCCTCAGATATTGACACTGACAAATCCTCTTATTTATTTAAAAAGAAGTATATTCGTTCTTTATTAAAAGAAGTGTTGATTACATTAGATATTGAGGAGTCTAGTCCTCTTGATATCAAAACTAGTAAATGTTTAAATTCTGTTTATAAACCTCCTGTGGTTATTCCAGAGGTTTTTCCAGTTCCTGGTGCTATTTCTGATATGATTTCTAAGGATTGGAATAGGCCTGGTACTTCTTTTATTCCTTCTTCAAGGTTTAAAAAATTGTATCCTTTGCCAGCAGTTGGATTGGAGTTTTGGGAAAAGATCCCCAAAGTTGATGGGGCTATTTCTACTCTTGCTAAACGTACTACTATTCCTACGGAAGATAGTACTTCTTTTAAACATCCTTTAGATAAGAAACTTGAATCTTATCTAAGGAAGGCTTATTTATATTCAGGTCATCTTCTTAGGCCTGCAATTTCTTTGGCTGATGTTGCAGCTGCTTCAACTTTTTGGTTGGAAACTTTAGCGCAACAAGTATCAGATCATGATTTGTCTAGCATTGTTAAGTTGATTCAACATGCTAATAATTTAATTTGTGATGCCATTTTTTATATCATCAAAATTGTTGTTAGATATATGTCTTTAGCTATTTTAGCTAGAAGAGCTTTGTGGCTCAAATCTTGGAATGCTGATATGACTCATAAGTCCAGATTGCTATCTCTTTCTTTCCAAGGTAATAAATTATTTGGATCTCAATTCTCTTTTCTAGACCAGCATTACCAATTTGTTGCTCTTCCTTTTGGCCTAGCGACAGCTCCAAGAATCTTTTCAAAGGTTCTCAGTGCCCTACTTTCTGTAATCAGAGAGCGGGGTATTGTGGTGTTTCCTTATTTGGACGATATCTTGCTACTCACTCAGTCTTTACGTTCTGCAGAATCTCACACAAATCAACTAGTGTTGTTTCTTCAAAGACATGGTTGGAGGATCAATTTACCAAAAAGTTCAGACAAAGGTAACCTTTTAGGTTTCCAGATAGATTCAGTGTCCATGACTTTGTCTCAAACATACAAGAGACATTTAAAATTGGTTGCAGCCTGTCGGAACCTTCAGTCTCAGTCATTCCCTTCAGTAGCTATGTGCATGGAAGTTTTGGGTCTCATGACTGCAGCATCGGACGCGATCCCCTTTGCTCGTTTTCATATGAGACCTCTCCAGCTTTGTATTCTGAACCAATGGTGCAGGGATTATACAAGGATATCACAATTAATATCCTTAAATCACAATGTTCGACTTTCTCTGACTTGGTGGTTAAATCACCATCGTATAATTCTAGAGGCCTCTTTCGTTTGTCCAACCTGGACTGTGATCACAACAGATGCGAGTCTTTCAGGTTGGGAAGCTGTTTGGGGATCTCTGACAGCGCAAGGGGTTTGGAAATCTCAAGAGGCGAGATTATCAATCAATATTTTGGAACTCCGTGCAATACTCAGGGCTCTTCAGTTTTGGCCTCTGTTGAAGAGAGAACCATTCATTTGTTTTCAGACAGACAATATCACAACTGTGGCATATGTCAATCATCAGGGTGGGACTCACAGTCCTCAAGCTGTCTAATTTCTGCGGTTCATATCCCAGGTATAGACAATTGGGAAGCGGATTATCTCAGTCGTCAGACTTTACATCCGGGAGAATGGTCTCTCCACCCAGATGTGATTTCTCAATTTGTTCACATGTGGGGGCTTCCAGATATAAGTCTGATGGCATCTCATCTAAACAAGAAACTTCCCAGGTACCTGTCCAGGTTCAGGGATCCTCAGGTGGAAGCAGTGGATGCGTTGACACTTCCTTGGTGTTATCAACCTACTTATATTTTCCCGCCTCTAGTTCTTCTTCCAAGGGTGATCTCCAAAATCATCATGGAGCAATCGTTTGTGCTGCTGGTGGCTCCAGCATGGCCTCACAGGTTTTGGTATGTGGATCTTGTTCAGATGTCCAGTTGCCAACCTTGGCCACTTCCATTAAGGCCGGACCTTCTATCTCAAGGTTTGTTTTTCCATCAGGATCTCAAATCATTAAATTTAAAGGTATGGAAATTGAACGCTTAGTGCTTAGTCATAGAGGTTTTTCTGACTCAGTGATTAATACTATGTTGCAGGCCCATAAATCTATTTATAGAAAGATTTATTATCGAGTTTGGAAGACTTACATTTCATGGTGTTACTCTCATAGATTCTCTTGGCATTCTTTTAGAATTCCTAGAATTTTACAGTTTCTTCAGGATGGTTTGGATAAAGGTTTGTCTGCAAGTTCCTTGAAATGACAAATCTCTGCTCTTCCTGTTTTATTCCACAGAAAAATTGCTAAACTTCCTGATATTCACTGTTTTGTACAGGCTTTGGTTCGTATCAAGCCTGTCATTAAATCAATCTCTCCTCCATGGAGTCTTAATTTGGTTTTGAAGGCTTTACAGGCTCCTCCATTTGAGCCTATGCATTCTTTGGACATGAAACTACTTTCTTGGAAAGTGTTGTTCCTTTTGGCCATCTCTTCTGCTAGAAGAGTTTCTGAATTATCTGCTCTTTCTTGTGATTCTCCTTTTCTGATTTTTCATCAGGATAAGGCAGTTTTGCTGACTTCATTTAAATTCTTACCTAAGGTTGTGAATTCTAACAACATTAATAGAGAAATCTTTGTCCCTTCTTTGTGTCCTAATCCTAAGAATTATTTGGAGAGATCTTTACATTATTTGGATGTGGTGAGAGCTCTGAAATATTATGTTGAAGCCACTAAAGGTTTTAGGAAGATTTTTAGTCTATTTGTTATCTTTTCTGGTTCCAGGAAAAGTTAGAAGGCTTCTGCCGTTTCTTTGGCATTGTGGTTAAAGCTTTTGATCCATCAAGCTAATTTGGAGTCGGGTAAAGCCCCGCCTCAGAGAATTACAGCTCATTCTACTAGATCAGTTTCCACTTCTTTTTTTTTTTTTTTTTTTTTTTTTTAAAGTTATTTGATGGATATTTACTAATTTCTGATCTGTTCCCCCTCTGGAAACACAGTTGTTTTAAAAGATGTTTTAAAGGTGGAGCTAAGACAATATACACTCTAGAGGTTATGCACTTGGCACTGAAGGGATGCCTACAAAACAATTTCTCACTAGATATCATTTATATTATATATATGCTTATATAAACAATACCAATTACCCCCCACTACCTAGGTAAGAACCATAGAGTAACTGGTAAGAAGAGAGGTACTAATACAACATATACAATAAGAACAATGGCTACCACACTTACATTGTTAAGCATAGCGTATATAATGGCTGTTTTTTTAACTATAACTGTTAGCAAACTCTATATTGAACAGGGCTACCCTAGTAAACCCTTAGATGGGTCCATGTCATCAATGTAAATCCCAGCTGATAACTTTGTCGCAACTCTAAGTGAATAAAGCATCTGGTGTTCACACCCAGGCCAGTCCAAAATCCTGAAAGTCTATCCTATGCTGGACTTTAATTGGCCCCTTAAAGCTTGATATCGAACACCCCAGATATTGGTCAATTGAGTGTGTCCACTAGCCGCGATAGTAAAAAGTGAGTCACTTATACCATATCCATCGACTGTAGGGACATCAGGAATCAACTCTGCACCGCAGCTCCACGGCCCATCTGCCTCCGAGACCGCAACCTACGCAGCTGCATGGATGCCAGACCCGCTGGACTCAAGCGTCAACGAACAGAAAACCTCATCCTCCTTGTTGGGCCTTTAACCTAGAACCATTAGCCCCCACAAAGGTACCTGAGCGGCTGAGTCCCGACTTAGAGTAGGGTTCTCTCCCAATACCGGAGACAGAGTAGAGATGGATAGAGGCTCCGTGTCTGACAAAGGTGTGCGCATCTGATATCTCACTCTCTCTTGCCGCAGGAACATCCGTTGCTCGCGGTGATCATCCACAAGGAATGTGTAATCAAACTCGGGTTGAGTAGGACCGCGTTGCATTTTTCTGACTGGGATGCTGTAAAGATCCAGATCTGGGAGCAACAACAACTCCTCGCAGTGCCGTAGTGTGGTCGGACTTGCCTGTAGTCTTACATCAGGAGCGTGAGTTTCAAATCTAGGCTCCTCTATGCAGGTACAGCATATCTGGGGCATATATGTCTCCCGCAACATGGCACAAAAGTTATTCTCAAAGTCCAATAGAAGTTGCCCTAGAACAATTGGTAGATCCTCCATGATTGTAGTGCAATAGGAATTTTCCTCTGTATAGCAGAGTAAGTTGCAAAGCGGTCTTAATTAAAAGAAAAAAAAAATTGCTTCAGCGCAAATGGCTGGCTGGACTGACAGGTCAGAATAATAAAGGGGGGTAGGGGAAGGTATAGGCCGCTCCAGGGCCTCTGTTACGCACCTTCCCTAATCAGGTCTGCTCGTACTCAATGTTATGAAAGAGTTATATGGATCTGTTCCTTAAGTTGTACTATTCTCAAATCTCACACAAAGGGTAAGTTCTGCAGATTCCCAAAAGAATAAAAAGCAGTTCATATCAACTTCAAGAGAGGACAGAAACTAACAGCAGCCATCTTAGTCGGTGGTTGGACACGCCCCCCAGTTTCCACTTCTTGGGCTTTTCCCTTCAGTTGATCAGATTTGCAAAGCAGCAACTTGGCCTTCTTTGCATACATTTGCTAAATTCTACCATTTTGATGTATTTGCTTCTTTGGAAGCAGTTTTTAGTAGGAAAGTTCTTCAGGCATCTGTTTCAGTTTGATTCTTCTGCTTATGATTTAAGTTTTTATTTTTTGAGAATAAACTTATATTTGGGTTGTGGATTAATTTCAGCGAAATGGCTGTTTTTATTTTGTCCCTCCCTCTCTAGTGACTTGCGTGGAGTTCCACATCTTGGGTATTGCTATCCCATACGTCACTAGCTCATGGACTCTTGCCAATTACATGAAAGAAAACATAATTTAGGTAAGAACTTACCTGATAAATTCATGTCTTTCATATTGGCAAGAGTCCATGAGGCCCACCCCCTTTTTTATGGTGGTTATGATTTTTTGTATAAAGAACAATTATTTCCAAAATTCCTTTGTTGATGCTTTTTACTCCTTTCTTTATCACCCCACTTCTTGGCTATTCGTTAAACTAAATTGTGGGTGTGGTAAGGGGTGTATTAATAGGCATTTTGAGATTTGGGAAACTTTGCCCCTCCTGGTAGGATTGTATATTCCATACGTCACTAGCTCATGGACTCTTGCCAATATGAAATAAATGAATTAATCAGCTAAGTTCTTACATAAATTGTGTTTTCTTTGGTCCTCTTCCTCTATCTCCCTATCTCATATTGTTATTTTCTATTCTAGTTTACGAGTTTTAGTTCTGGTGGCCTAGTTTCAGGGCTCCTGTTTCTCTCCTACCTATTGCCTAATTTTATAAACTGCGGGTGCACAAGGTTCCAAGAGGAAGAATCTGTCCACCGACGTTCTGGACAACCAAGGCAGCATCCATAGTACTTTTGCAACCCCACCCCCTAGGAGATCTAACTTGAGCACTTGTACAAATTAATCATTGAGCTCTCTTTACATATTAAATGTTGTTTCATCCAACATTGCCTCTGACAGAACAACATTTGGGAGATTATTTCTGCAGTTTTCTAGTTAATATTATGTTTTGTCTTGTTTGCGGGTCATATGGTCCTGTTTGTCACAGACCATTAAACCTTATCATGATTCACACTGCTTTGGTACTAACCCAAAGGTAACAAGTCATCTCCTGCTTCATGTGATATCAGTATTAACATGAGGGAAAGTAGGATTGTTATGCTGACATTTAACGCATAGTATTACCATATAAATATCCCGTTATCATAAGAGTATAAAATTATATTAAATTCTCCATACTTTAAGATTGTTGTAAATGTTCAAGCACACCCACAATTAAAGGGACATAAAACCGAAAATGTTTGTTTGATGATTCAGATAATTGTAAACAACTTTACACTTTACTTCTGTTTATCAAATTTGCTTCATTTGTTTTTGCATCCTTTGTTAAAGGAGCAGCAATGTACTACTAGGAGCTAGCTGGTGATTGATGGCTGCACATATGTCTCTTCTCTTTGGTTACCCAGATGTGTTCAGCTAGCTCTCAGTAGTTAATTGCTACTCCTTCAACAATTTACTTCTTGTATATCATTTTCTTTGTTCCCTTTATATACTTTGTTTAAAAAATAACATATTTATGCTTCTTGCCAATGCCTCACCCGATGTGCTCAGCTACCAGTAGTGCATTGCCACTCTAGAGAGGACTATTGAACAAATAATACCAAGAGAACAAAGAAAATTATATAATAGAAGTACATTGGAAAGTTGTTTAAATCGCATCCTGTCCCCTTTAAAGATGGTTAGCAAGAGGCCTGTGCATTCAGAGGCTTCGGATGCCTCCAAATGCAGGAAGAAGGCGCATTCCCTTTTGGCCCTTTTCCAATCCGTGTTTCTTCAGTGCAACACACTAATATCTGTGCAAATCCAGATCTTAATGAAGTGTTGCACTTTCACAAGCAGTAATCAGGTTTCAAAAAGAGCCAAATGCTGTGAGCGGCCATCACTTTCCACATTTGGAGGTATCCAAAAACTCAGAATGCACATGCCTAGTTTTCTTTTTGTGACACCCTTGTTGACACCTGATTTAATTTATAGAATCCTAGGACACCTGAAGAACTACAATATTGCACGGTATGTGCCACTAAGGATTTATAACATAGTAACATGTAACCTAGTAGATGAGGTTGAAAAAAAGACCATCAAGCTCAACCTATACAAATCTAATATACTTACAAAAAAGCTCCAGTTGAGCTTAAATGAATCCCATTAAAAGTTGACCCATTTAACACAAGGAATCATATCCATGAATTCTGTTTCTACCCAGAAATATGTACTCAAAGTAGTATGAGCAGTTTGAGATCTATTTACCTCAGGCCGAATTCTTTGTGACACCCTAGGGTGTCCCCAACACCCTTGTTGAGGAACACTTCTATCAACAGCATAGGTTTTTACCAGGGTAATACCTGTGATGCAAAACTTTTTTTTTTTTTTTTTTATGTTCGTTTGTTTTTCAATTATTCTTAAGTATTTAAATCTGTGTCTGTGAGTGTGTGCGTCCGGCAAGAAAATTGTTTTGTTTGTGTAGATGTCAGTGAGAGAGTTTCAAATGTATTTGTACCTTGTGCACAATGTGTACAAATTATATGGTGGGCTATTTCTGGATGTCTAAATCAGCCCTTCTGCCATGTGATAATTATTTTCTGTCTGTAAATAGAATTTTGACTGTAATTGCGCAGAGGCTCCTCTCTACGATTTTGATTTCTACCTTTGTCCAATACACCAATATTGCTGTATTCTTCCATATCGTATAGAAAAACTAATTCTCTTTAGCGGAGCAACTTTCATCATTACTGTAGACAAAACCTATAAATATATATTCTTTAGTGAAGTGATTGGTAGATATTTTCAGTTGTGTATATATAAATATATAAATATTTTTGTTAATTTAGTCCATGCATCTGCTCTGTTAAAAAAAAAAAAAAATAATCCTTTAGTCCTGTTATATTTTTTAGTTTATGAAAGTAAAAAAAAATCATATGGCGTTTGGACCCGCCTATTTCCTGACTGTATATTAGAATCCAATCTATTTCTGTGAATTAAAGTATTTTAAAGAATGGCTTCTGCTGTGAGACTTGACTTTTTAGCCTAATGTTGTTACGTTTATTTTAAACAATCTTAAAGGAGAGCTTCCAACTCTGTAAATATTCATACTAAGAGGTAGATCTAAAACTTTTATTTACATTTAAAAAAAAAAAAAAAAAAATTAAAAATGTTCCACGCATTTTGCAAAATAATTTAAGGTGCTTTTTTATTTTATTTCATAAACCAAAAAGATTTTTGAAAAACTGTGAATATTTGACTGATTTTTAACCAGTTTTTCAATCAATTTAAGCACAGTGGGTCACTGAAATTTAATACATTTTTACAGTCGTTTTTTTTTTTTGCTTGTCAGTGATAGTTTTGACTTCTTTGCAAAAAATAATTTACTCATTAATATGATTGTTATAAAGTTGGATATCTTCTATAAATGGACATAATACTCATATGCTAAATCATTTGAAAGTGATGCAGAATAACTGTAAAAACCTGACAAGAAAATATCACCTGAACAAGGAAGATATTCTACCTCAAAGTTTCTTCAGCTCACCAAAGTAAGTGCTGTGTAAACAGTTATACTTTCAGCTGCTGCCCAGCTGCTGATTTCATAGAACTTCTTTAAACTTAATAGGAAAATAACATAATTGTGCCTGCAGATGCCAGATCCACACTTCCTTGCAAGTCCTGGGACAAGCATTTTGACTGGCTGCTTTAAAAATTGTTTACAGTGGGGTGTGAATACTTAGGAAATTTGAGGTAAAATATCTTCCTTTTTTATATAGAGATGTTCAGGTGATATTTTCTAGTCAGCATTTATCAGCTATGTGCTTCAATATTTGGGTATCTTGTCCCTTTAATAAAAAAAAAAAAAAGATTAAACTATGATGATGAACCATTACACACAGTGTATTTTAGCCTGTTATACTAATATGAAAACATTCATAGTGCATACCAGTCACAAGGGACAGTGCTATTCAAAATATTTTGGAGTTTTTACATACTTTGGACAGTAAACTTTTCTTTTTAAAGGGACACTGAACCCAAAAATTTTCTTTTGTGATTCAGATAGAGCATGCAATTTTAAGCAACTTTTAATTTACTCCTATTATCAATTTTTCTTCATTCTTTTGCTATCTTTATTTGAAAAAGGCATCTAAGCTTTTTTATTAGTTCAGACCTCTGGACAGCACTTTTTTATTGGTGGATGAATTTATCCACCAATCAGCAAGAACAACCCAGGTTGTTCACCAAAAATGGGCCGGCATCTAAACTTACATTCTTGCATTTCAAATAAAGATATCAAGAGAATGAAGAAAATTTGACAATAGGAATAAATTAGAAAGTTGCTTAAAATGTCATGCTCTGTCTAAATCACGAAAGAAAAAATTTGGGTTCAGTGTCCCTTTAACAATTTTGCACTTACAATTTCCTCAACCTTTGTCACGATCGGTTTTCTAAAACTACATGGATGTACTTGATTATTGTCAAATTAATTTATTTTAAATCTGTCCTTAAAGAGCTATGAACCCCCAAAATTTTATTTTATGATTCAGATAGAGCATGCTTTAAACAACTTTATAATTTACTTCTATTATCAAATTATTTTTGTTCTCTTGTTATCTTTTTTGAAAAGCAGGGATTTAAGCTTAAAGCATTATATGGCAGCAGTTTTGTAAGAATGTTATCCATTTGCAAGTAATATTTACTGCCATGTAGTGCTCCAGATACCTACCTAGGTATCTCTATAACACAACATATCATAGGAATCAATCAAATTTGATATTAGAAATAAATTAGAAACTTTTTTAAAATGGTATGCTCTGTCTGAATCACACAAAAAAAATATTTTGGGGTCTCATATCCCTTTAATGTCGCATATTAAAGTAGTCTTATTTTGTAGGACTACATTATTGTAGGAAACAGGCTACTGCATGTTTAGATGAAGCATACTTTAATGAATAATTTGGGCAGTTGTGACACGCAATATATTTAAAGTAATTAACCATAGCACACGTCTTGTATGCAATTCTGAAAACTCTTATGTGAACGCACGACCTCCATAGTAAGTAACTGTAATGGGATTACCAGCAGTGTTTAATATAATAATTTGTTGGGTCTCTTCAGAAAATTCAAGATATGCACTGCTATTCAAAGTTTTACTTGCATTGTGTTACTGGTTTCTCTAGCAGTTTAGTGTTTAATATAAAACTTGATATAATGTTTCTTAATCTCAATCTTGATATAATGCGCCTCAACATTTCAAGATTTTTCCCCCCACATCTTTCTTTGCTTTCATATTGCCAAAAGCGTCTAGCCTGCTAATATAACCCTAAGGTAAGCAATGTAAATCATAATACCCTTTTTATATATTGTATCAAGCTAAATAAGGGTTTCTTGGGTAATCTAAAGATTGTTGGATGAATCATGTATTGATCTTGCCTTTTTAACTTCGTTTTCCTATCTATGATTTAAATATACCACTTTTATGTATAATTTTAAGCAACATGTCGTGTACAATTTCTGTAAATAATATCGTTAAAATGGCTTATTTTATCCAGGTAAAATAATTTCTTGAGGAAACCATAAGAAATAAAATTTAAATTTGTCCATTTATCCAAATGATGTAGTCTTTTGAATATTGACATTGTTGTCCATATTTGTTTTTTGAGTTACAAATTCCCAGGAATTTCTGAACCAGTTGTACTAAATTAATTAGTCATTTATATTATGTCACCTTTACCGAATGTAGAAATGTTGGTCATTGAGAACTAGAGTTCTGCAACTCTCATTTTGAACATTTGTACATTTCAACATCAATCTTCAAACACTATCTACACACCAGTCTTATTCCAGTTGAAAAAAGAATAAAACGTTTTTAGGTTAAAAAAATCGAATCTATAACCTAATTTATCTATTTTTAATAGATACATTATGTGATAACTGTTGCAACTGCAGTATAATAATTTTTCATGAATGTAGTATGTTCCACCATTATTAAACGTGGCTTAATCAGTAGAACAGTCATTAATCTGTTAACCCAATAAGATTTAAGCAGAGGTATACCAATAACAATAAAAAAAAAAGATTTTGCTCTCACCATTCTCCTTCAGGTACACCAGCAAATATGAAAACCTCTAATTCACTGCCCTCAACTGTTCATACAATAAATGTATTAACATGCAAATTGAGAATAATCCATTTATTTATGTTTTATGTGAGGTTTGCTTTCATATCCTACAGAGCAGAGTGGTGATCTCTGGTTCTCAATTACTACAAAACAGAACAGAATTTCAGGTTCTTTTTACTGGGCTCTTAGTAAAATAGAATGTCATGTTTAGTCCATTTAATTAAATTTATATCTGTAAAGATAACAAAATCCAAGGTTGGCTTTGCCAATCTAGAACAAAGTTTAGGCTACCTTTTAATAGATCAAGATTAATCTATTCTAATTTTTTAGGAGACCATAAGTGTTTCTGTGTTTTATTCTTTTAGGTCTACCGATAGACTCTCTAAGTTTTCCAGCTGGAAGTACTGGGCAACTCAAAACACCAAATACTGGAGGATACCCTTTGTCTGAAAAAACGAATGTCCTAGAAATGAAGAGTGACTTTCCATCCAAGGGTCCATCTAGTTGCAGCTCTTTTCACAGTAGTGAAGGTGAGGGTACTGACCATGAGCCCGACCTTTTGGACTGTAGTGGGTCAAGGCCTCTTCTGCAGGAATCAGATGAAGAAGATGGTTCTGGTAAAGCCAAGGTTGCAGAATTAGTATCTGCTCAGAAGGAAAACCTCCACACACAGGCTATCCATGGCTATCCTTTCCAAAAAGGGGTAAATCAACCACCTATAAAAGATGTAAATCAAGAGCCTGATGTTTTTGCCACAGCTCCATTCAAGGGCCCTAGGTTACCACAGGACGATTCTGATATCTTCACTAAAGCTCCCTTTGCGGCTAAGGCCGTATTAGCTGTTAGTCAAGTAGAAGAGTCTGATGTGTTTCTCAGAGCCCCTTTTTCTAGAAAGATTAGCATGGAAGAATCTACCCCAAGTATCTCACCCCAACCTAACCCACCGCCTATAGGTTTTGACATGTTACTTGCTGGTAATTCTACATTCCGAAATGTTGATTCAGTAGTAGGATCACCTTCCATGAAGACCTCATATACTACAGGAAACCTTTACGCACATTCCAAAAGAGCTGTAGATTCAGTTGAGGCATCTCCTTTTGCAAACTCCTCCAAAGACCCTCATACACTGGAAAACCACAAAGTCCCAGGGCATGATGGTGCCCAAGAGAATTTGTTTGGAACCGTTGTCACAAAGCCCTTTCGCCCACAGTCCTTGTCCAAGTATTCCCGTCACTACAGTCCTCAAGATGCCCAACCAGTGGCTGCTTTCAAAGTAGTATCCCATTCAGCAAAAGCCTCTGTGGCTGGATCTGTTTCAATATCCCCTGTGACCTACAGGACTTCAGATATCACTAGTGCTGATCCATTTGGTTCTGCCCCTTTCCCTGCAAAACCTGGCAGAACAAATCCATAAGGCTATATTATTGTGTTGTGGGTTGTTCTTCAAATAAACTTTCTATTAGGCCCCCTTCTCACAGCAACCCATATATAATATATGTATATTTGAAAGGCATATTGCAGTGCACTTACTATGAGTTAACCTGTTTGCTGACCCTATTGCTGTTGAAGATGTTGCTTTTGTTAAGACAACACAAATATAGTTGTTGTTTTTTTTCTTCTCATTCATGATTGTTTGGGACATATCTCTGAGCAGCCATTATTTAGGGAAATGCACCAATTTGTACAAGGTTCCTAACACCAAGTTCCACCCTTTCCAAGGTTTGGATTTTGTTCCCAGTAAAGACATTGGAATCTGTAATCAAAAATGGTTTATCAAATCCTTTAGTAAAATGTAGAAATGTCTTCAACTTTTGTTATTTCATTTTATAATTTCTTTTAATATCTTTTTTTTTATTATTATTATTTTTCTCCACTGTTATACAGTGTTCTTCCATTAAAAGCACTTAATAATAATGACCTCTCACACTTAATGATTGTCCCTTTAAGTCATTTAGAGTTGAGCATTTTGAGAGTGGAGTAGCAAAACTGAGCGGTGCAATATATTGTTCAATAACATCTTTATACACTTCCAAAAAAGAAATTGGAAAACTACCTGTAGGACATGTATACAGTATTGGGTTTTTATAATTATCAAACAAAATCCAAATTTAAATAATTATATATATATAGATAGACACAGGGTACATACAACATAACATGATCCAGGTTAACATAAATATTATTTTAGGTGCCCTATCTTCTAGGATATCTCTACTCCTATAACCTAAGTTAGACAAATGCCTGTATGTGTCATTGATTGACCAGTTGCCGGTAAAATAGGAGTGTTGGGAAATAAACTGGGTTATGCAAGCACACATTACATACCATCATATGGTTGTCCTATTAACCAATGGTAATAGATTCATTTTAGCTTATGGTATTGGTTCAGATCAGTCGTCAAATTTCTTTAAGCTATTTGGGGATTTGGGTAAACTTCACCTTACTTATGCATTATAACTCAAGATAAATATGTGAATGTTTTTCTGCACCTCCCTGGCAAGATGTAAGGTTTGTATATTACAAAATAAAGTAAATGTGATGTCTGGTGTCACTTTTTTGCAGATATATAAATGTACAGTATATGTGCGTATAAATAAATATATATTTATACATGTGTATGTGTGTATATATATATATATATATATATATATATATATATATATATATATATATATATATATGTGTGTATGTGTATATATATATATCTATATATATATATATGTGTGTATATATATATATATATATCTACTTTTGATTATCATCATTTCAGATTGGATCCTATTGAGTACCAATTAAACAAGTTAAAAATAGATATAAATATTTTTCTAAGAAAAAGGTAAATAATAAGGTTGGTTTTTTTTTTTCCTAACAGGAAATTTATGGGGGAGTTTTCTCAATATAGGACCATCCTTTTTTCAGATTTACACATTATGATGCTCTATTAGATAGCACAAAGGGAAACAAATGTTAATATCCCTTTAAGAGTATCAGTTGTACAACAGACATTGTCATTTCTATGACTGTTAGAAATAGTGACAATTATATCAAGTGGATCATCTTAAACTTCTCTATTTATGCCACGATGACTCTATTGTATTGCACATGGTTCAGATAAGATATCCAATTTATATTGACCACAACTGCTTGTGCAATGTTAAATGCGGACATTGTGTGCTGTCAGCATTTAGCGATGCAGCGCGGACATGATTCGCTATAGCGAATCATGTCCGCCCGGGGTATAATAAATCTACCCCCATGAATAAATAGTTCTAATTTATTTAATATTAGTATTGCTATACGACTAATGTATTATGTGTTTGATCCTTGTTAAACATATAGTTATGTCCCACGGCAAAAGATTTGCAGGACACGGCCAGTAATTGGCAGCTACATGCATATGACACTCCTTACTGGTCAAATGCCAAATTCTGCAATACGTCTGAGTGGGGCTTAAAAGTACATGAAAGCCAAACGTTTTCTTTTATGATTCAGAGAGCACTGGACGCTCCTGAGCTCGTCTCTGTTACAAAGAAAATTTGATAATAGAAGGCCAGGTTTTCAGGATTACCTTGGATTAGAGCAGGTAAAATAACCATGCTTAATTCATCTGTACTCCAATTCAGATATCCTCAAAATGTGGCCTGTTAGTGAGGCCTGAGAACAGTTTGGAAAACCATTGAGATAAAGCATACCATTTTAAACAACTTTCTCATTTATTTATGTTATCACATTTTCTTTGTAACAGAGATATGAGCTCAGGAGCATCCATATGTCTGGAGCACTATTACAGTAGTTTTTCAAGAGCACTAGATAGCAGCACTATTTATTACCATGTGATGCTCCAGAAAAATACCTATGTATCTCTTTGGGAACAAAGCATATTTGATAATACAAGTAAATTTGAAACCTTTTTTTAAATTGTATGCCCTGAAACAAAATATGTTTTGTGGTTTCATATCTCTTTAAAGGGACAGTCAACACTAAAAATGTTATTGTTTAAAAAGATAGATAACGCCTTTACTACCCATTCCCCAGCTTTGCACAACCAACATTGTTATATTAATATACTTTATAACATTTAACCTCCAAATGTCTGCCTGTTTCTAAGCCACTACAGACAGCCTCTTGAAAGCTCTGTATTTAACATGGCAGTGAATACCACCATTTTTCGTTTTGAATGTAAAAAAGACTTTCTACATTGATATTGAAACTAGGAGGAAATAAATGTTTGTTTCTCCAACATAGGTGTGTCCGGTCCACGGCGTCATCCTTACTTGTGGGATATTCTCTTCCCCAACAGGAAATGGCAAAGAGCCCAGCAAAGCTGGTCACATGATCCCTCCTAGGCTCCGCCTACCCCAGTCATTCTCTTTGCCGTTGTACAGGCAACATCTCCACGGAGATGGCTTAGAGTTTTTTAGTGTTTAACTGTAGTTTTTCATTATTCAATCAAGAGTTTGTTATTTTCAAATAGTGCTGGTACTCAGAAACAGAAAAGAGATGAAGAGTTCTGTTTGTATGAGGAAAATGATTTTAGCAACCGTAACTAAAATCCATGGCTGTTCCACACAGGACTGTTGAGAGCATTAACTTCAGTTGGGGGAACAGTTTGCAGTCCTTTGCTGCTTGAGGTATGACACATTCTAACAAGACGATGTAATGCTGGAAGCTGTCATTTTCCCTATGGGATCCGGTAAGCCATGTTTATTACGATTGTAAATAAGGGCTTCACAAGGGCTTATTTAGACTGTAGACATTTTTTGAGCTAAATCGATTGATATTAACACTTATTTAGCCTTGAGGAATCATTTATTCTGGGTATTTTGATATAATTATATCGGCAGGCACTGTTTTAGACACCTTATTCTTTAGGGGCTTTCCCAAAGCATAGGCAGAGTCTCATTTTCGCGCCGGTGTTGCGCACTTGTTTTTGAGAGGCATGGCATGCAGTCGCATGTGAGAGGAGCTCTGATACTGATAAAAGACTTCTGAAGGCATCATTTGGTATCGTATTCCCCTTGGGTTTGGTTGGGTCTCAGCAAAGCAGATACCAGGGACTGTAAAGGGGTTAAAGCTTAAAACGGCTCCGGTTCCGTTATTTTAAGGGTTAAAGCTTCCAAAATTGGTGTGCAATATTTTCAAGGCTTTAAGACACTGTGGTGAAAGTTTGGTGAATTTTGAACAATTCCTTCATGTTTTTTCGCAATTGCAGTAATAAAGTGTGTTCAGTTTAAAATTTAAAGTGACAGTAACGGTTTTGTTTCAAAACGTTTTTTGTATTTTCTTATCAAGTTTATGCCTGTTTAACATGTCTGAACTACCAGATAGACTGTGTTCTGAATGTGGGGAAGCCAGAATTCCTATTCATTTAAATAAATGTGATTTATGTGATAATGACAATGATGCCCAAGATGATTCCTCAAGTGAGGGGAGTAAGCATGGTACTGCATCATTCCCTCCTTCGTCTACACGAGTCTTGCCCACTCAGGAGGCCCCTAGTACATCTAGCGCGCCAATACTCCTTACTATGCAACAATTAACGGCTGTAATGGATAATTCTGTCAAAAACATTTTAGCCAAAATGAACCCTTGTCAGCGTAAGCGTGGATGCTCTGTTTTAGTTACTGAAGAGCATGACGACGCTGATATTAATATCTCTGAAGGGCCCCTAACCCAATCTGAGGGAGCCAGGGAGGTTTTGTCTGAGGGAGAAATTACTGATTTAGGGAACATTTCTCAGCAGGCTGAATCCGATGTGATTACTTTTAAATTTAAATTGGAACATCTCCGCATTTTGCTTAAGGAGGTATTATCCACTCTGGATGATTGTGAAAATTTGGTCATCCCAGAGAAACTATGTAAAATGGACAAGTTCCTAGAGGTGCCGGGGCTCCCAGAAGCTTTTCCTATACCCAAGCGGGTGGCGGACATTGTTAATAAAGAATGGGAAAGGCCCGGTATTCCTTTCGTCCCTCCCCCCATATTTAAAAAATTGTTTCCTATGGTCGACCCCAGAAAGGACTTATGGCAGTCAGTCCCCAAGGTCGAGGGAGCGGTTTCTACTTTAAACAAACGCACCACTATTCCCATAGAGGATAGTTGTGCTTTCAAAGATCCTATGGATAAAAAATTAGAAGGTTTGCTTAAAAAGATGTTTGTTCAGCAGGGTTACCTTCTACAACCCATTTCATGCATTGTCCCTGTCACTACAGCCGCATATTTCTGGTTTGATGAGCTGATTAAGGTGCTCGATAGTGACTCTCCTCCTTATGAGGAGATTATGGACAGAGTCAATGCTCTCAAATTGGCTAATGCTTTCACTCTAGACGCCTCTTTGCAATTGGCTAAGTTAGCGGCTAAGAATTCTGGGTTTGCTATTGTGGCGCGCAGAGCGCTTTGGTTGAAATCTTGGTCGGCTGATGCGTCTTCCAAGAACAAGCTACTAAACATTCCTTTCAAGGGGAAAACGCTGTTTGGTCCTGACTTGAAAGAGATTATCTCTGATATCACTGGGGGTAAGGGCCATGCCCTTCCTCAGGATCGGCCTTTCAAGGCAAAAAATAGACCTAATTTTCGCCCCTTTCGTAAAAACGGACCAGCCCAAGGTGCTACGTCCTCTAAGCAAGAGGGTAATACTTCTCAGGCCAAGCCAGCTTGGAGACCAATGCAAGGCTGGAACAAGGGAAAGCAGGCAAAGAAACCTGCCACTGCTACCAAGACAGCATGAAATATCGGCCCCCGATCCGGGACCGGATCTGGTGGGGGGCAGACTCTCTCTCTTCGCTCACGCTTGGGCAAGAGATGTTCTGGATCCTTGGGCGCTAGAAATAGTCTCCCAGGGTTATCTTCTGGAATTCAAGGGACTTCCCCCAAGGGGAAGGTTCCACAGGTCTCAGTTGTCTTCAGACCACATAAAAAGACAGGCGTTCTTACATTGTGTAGAAGACCTGTTAAAAATGGGAGTGATTCATCCTGTTCCATTGAGAGAACAAGGGATGGGGTTCTACTCCAATCTGTTCATAGTTCCCAAAAAAGAGGGAACATTCAGACCAATCCTAGATCTCAAGATCTTAAACAAATTTCTCAAGGTCCCATCTTTCAAGATGGAAACCATTCGAACTATCCTTCCTTCCATCCAGGAAGGTCAATTCATGACCACGGTGGATTTAAAGGATGCGTATCTACATATTCCTATCCACAAGGAACATCATCGGTTCCTAAGGTTTGCATTCCTGGACAAACATTACCAGTTCGTGGCGCTTCCTTTCGGATTAGCCACTGCTCCAAGGATTTTCACAAAGGTACTAGGGTCCCTTCTAGCTGTGCTAAGACCAAGGGGCATTGCAGTAGTACCTTACCTGGACGACATTCTGATTCAAGCGTCGTCCCTCCCTCGAGCAAAGGCTCACACGGACATCGTCCTGGCCTTTCTCAGATCGCACGGCTGGAAAGTGAACGTGGAAAAGAGTTCTCTATCCCCGTCAACAAGGGTTCCCTTCTTGGGAACAATTATAGACTCCTCAGAAATGAGGATTTTTCTAACAGAGGCCAGAAAGACAAAGCTTCTGGACTCTTGTCGAATACTTCATTCCGTTCCTCTTCCTTCCGTAGCTCAGTGCATGGAAGTGATCGGGTTGATGGTAGCGGCAATGGACATAGTTCCTTTTGCGCGCATTCATCTAAGACCATTACAACTGTGCATGCTCAGTCAGTGGAATGGGGACTATACAGACTTGTCTCCAAAGATACAAGTAAATCAGAGGACCAGAGACTCACTCCGTTGGTGGCTGTCCCTGGACAACCTGTCACGAGGGATGACATTCCACAGACCAGAGTGGGTCATTGTCACGACCGACGCCAGTCTGATGGGCTGGGGCGCGGTCTGGGGATCCCTGAAAGCTCAGGGTCTTTGGTCTCGGGAAGAATCTCTTCTACCGATAAATATTCTGGAACTGAGAGCGATATTCAATGCTCTCAAGGCTTGGCCTCAGCTAGCGAGGACCAAGTTCATACGGTTTCAATCAGACAACATGACGACTGTTGCGTACGTCAACCATCAGGGGGGAACAAGGAGTTCCCTAGCGATGGAAGAAGTGACCAAGATTATTCTATGGGCGGAGTCTCACTCCTGCCACCTGTCTGCTATCCACATCCCGGGAGTGGAAAATTGGGAAGCGGATTTTCTGAGTCGTCAGACATTGCATCCGGGGGAGTGGGAACTCCATCCGGAAATCTTTGCCCAAGTCACTCAACTTTGGGGCATTCCAGACATGGATCTGATGGCCTCTCGTCAGAACTTCAAAGTTCCTTGCTACGGGTCCAGATCCAGGGATCCCAAGGCGGCTCTAGTGGATGCGCTAGTAGCACCTTGGACCTTCAAACTAGCTTATGTGTTCCCGCCGTTTCCTCTCATCCCCAGGCTGGTAGCCAGGATCAATCAGGAGAGGGCGTCGGTGATCTTGATAGCTCCTGCGTGGCCACGCAGGACTTGGTATGCAGATCTGGTGAATATGTCATCGGCTCCACCTTGGAAGCTACCTTTGAGACGAGACCTTCTTGTTCAGGGTCCGTTCGAACATCCGAATCTGGTTTCACTCCAGCTGACTGCTTGGAGATTGAACGCTTGATTTTATCGAAGCGAGGTTTCTCAGATTCTGTTATCGATACTCTTGTTCAGGCCAGAAAGCCTGTAACTAGAAAGATTTACCATAAAATTTGGAAGAAATATATCTGTTGGTGTGAATCTAAAGGATTCCCTTGGGACAAGGTTAAGATTCCTAGGATTCTATCCTTCCTTCAAGAAGGATTGGAAAAAGGATTATCGGCAAGTTCCCTGAAGGGACAGATTTCTGCCTTGTCGGTGTTACTTCACAAAAAACTGGCAGCTGTGCCAGATGTTCAAGCCTTTGTTCAGGCTCTGGTTAGAATCAAGCCTGTTTACAAACCTTTGACTCCTCCTTGGAGTCTCAATCTAGTTCTTTCAGTTCTTCAGGGGGTTCCGTTTGAACCCTTACATTCCGTTGATATTAAGTTATTATCTTGGAAAGTTTTGTTTTTAGTTGCAATTTCTTCTGCTAGAAGAGTTTCAGAATTATCTGCTCTGCAGTGTTCTCCTCCTTATCTGGTGTTCCATGCAGATAAGGTGGTTTTACGTACTAAACCTGGTTTTCTTCCAAAAGTTGTTTCTAACAAAAACATTAACCAGGAGATTATCGTACCTTCTCTGTGTCCGAAACAAGTTTCAAAGAAGGAACGCTTGTTGCACAATTTGGATGTTGTTCGCGCTCTAAAATTCTATTTAGATGCTACAAAGGATTTTAGACAAACATCTTCCCTGTTTGTTGTTTATTCAGGTAAAAGGAGAGGTCAAAAAGCAACTTCTACCTCTCTCTCTTTTTGGATTAAAAGCATCATCAGATTGGCTTACGAGACTGCCGGACGGCAGCCTCCCGAAAGAATCACGGCTCATTCCACTAGGGCTGTGGCTTCCACATGGGCCTTCAAGAACGAGGCTTCTGTTGATCAGATATGTAGGGCAGCGACTTGGTCTTCACTGCACACTTTTACCAAATTTTACAAGTTTGATACTTTTGCTTCTTCTGAGGCTATTTTTGGGAGAAAGGTTTTGCAAGCCGTGGTGCCTTCCATTTAGGTGACCTGATTTGCTCCCTCCCTTCATCCGTGTCCTAAAGCTTTGGTATTGGTTCCCACAAGTAAGGATGACGCCGTGGACCGGACACACCTATGTTGGAGAAAACAGAATTTATGTTTACCTGATAAATTTCTTTCTCCAACGGTGTGTCCGGTCCACGGCCCGCCCTGGTTTTTTAATCAGGTCTGATAATTTATTTTCTTTAACTACAGTCACCACGGTACCATATGGTTTCTCCTATGCTATTATTCCTCCTTAACGTCGGTCGAATGACTGGGGTAGGCGGAGCCTAGGAGGGATCATGTGACCAGCTTTGCTGGGCTCTTTGCCATTTCCTGTTGGGGAAGAGAATATCCCACAAGTAAGGATGACGCCGTGGACCGGACACACCGTTGGAGAAAGAAATTTATCAGGTAAACATAAATTCTGTTTTTTGTGTACAACTCATACTTGAGTCTCTGTTGCTCATTGGCTGATATATACAACTCACACAGATCTACTGGCAGACAAGTCCTATGAAGCCTTAAAACAAGTGGGTTTCACAGTATTTTTATATGTGCTGTACATTTTAAAGGTGCAAGAAAAATAATATTTTTAATATGTAGGCAGTGCTGCAGTATTTATGTTTATTAGTTAACAATAACAACCTAAACATTTCTCATTGGTTGACAAGAAAAAGGTTTATTTAGTACTGAGAGATAATTAACACTTACACTGAAATTACCTTTTTTATATATATTATTATACCAATTTTAGAAACGAAGGAACAGATTACAAGTGGAGCGTTATTTGCACTAGAAGTAAGCACGTGTCAGGTTGCGCTCGTATTATGAGTTAAAAGTAAACTGTTTTCACTCTTGCACTAACCTGATGCGCGTAAACAGCTGAACTTGCAATATGGCGCACGTGATATCCTATTCCCCCATAGAAGTCAATGGAGCAAAAAAAGACACCTTACTCCCGCGCAAACCCGATCGCATATTCTTATGTGCGGTAACGCAACATCAAAAGATGAATATTTCACATTCCAATGTTCTTTAAATAGAAGAATATGTTTTATTCATATTTCTACATATATCTGATGTTATATTGGTAATATATATATTATTATTAGGGTTTGATTTTGCACAAGACCTGAGAGTGCATTTGTTTTTTAACATATTCTATTGCATTTTTGCACCCAGGCAGTTGGCCTCTGGAGGGATCGGCTGTTAATCAAACGCTTTATTTCCTAGTAATACTGATTTGACACCCACCTGGACGGCTTATAATCTTTATTTAGTTAACATGATTTGCGCTGGCATAGAGCATTCTGTACCCTAATTCCCTTTCCCCACTCCCCCTCCATTCCCATTTTCTTCTATTATTGGTTAGATTATTTGTTAATGCTCCCGTGCACCCCCGGATATAACTACTTTAATATCAGGGGTTTATCTATATTTTACTAAATTGGGTTTAGCTGACTTACCGCATGTTCTTTGTGTGTATATATATATATATATATATATATATATATATATATATATATATATATATATATATATATACTGTGTATATGTGTGTGTGTGTGTATATATATATATATATATATATATATATATATATATATATATAAAATATGATGTGTCATTTGCTCGTGACACCTCTCCAATGCCTCTGTCTGTTGGAGTACCTCAAGGATCTGTTCTAGGTCCTCTACTATTCTCCATTTATACTTCCTCACTGGGTAAACTTATCAACAGCTATGGCTTCAAATTTCACCTCTATGCTGAAGACACCCAGATCTACCTCTCCACCCCTGCTCTCTCTCCCTCTGTCCTTTCTCAGGTCAGCGACTGCTTATCTGGCTTTTCTTTCTCGATGGCCTCTCACCACCTAAAGATTAACATGTCCAAGATTGAGCTCCTTCTAATCACCCCCTCTAGCTCTACGCCGACTTCTGACTTTTCTATCCCTATTGACAGCATCGTCATCTCCTCATCACCCCAAGGCCATTGCCTCAGAGTTACACTTGACTCAAACCTATCCATACTCCACATCCAATAGCTTTCGTCATCCTGCTGCAACCACCTACGCAATATTACCAAAATGTGTCCTTTTCTGAGCGCTAACACCACAAAGCAAATAATCCACTCCCTTGTTATTTCCTGACGACTACTGCAATAACCTACTTAATGGCCTTCCTCTTTCCCGCCTCTCCTCCCTTTAGTCCATCCTAAATGCCTCTGCCAGGCTAAACCACCTTTCCCGTCTCTCTGTATCTGCTGCACCTCTCTGTGAGTCCCTTCATTGGCTCCCCATTCACAGCAGAATTAAATTAAAAATCCTCACCCTTACATACAAAGCTCTCACCAATGCCACTCCCCTTTAACTTTCCTCTCTAATCAACAAGTATATTCCAGCCTGCCCACCCACTGAGATCCAACAATGACCTGCTCCTTGCATCTTCGACTATCACCTCTTCCAATGCTAGACTGCAGGACTTCTGTCATGCAGCACCTATCTGGAACACTCTCCCTCGTGCTGTCAGACTTTCCCCTAATCTTTCTTCTTTTAAATGCTCTCTGAATCCTTTTTTGTTCAGAGAAGCTTACCATCCAACTCAATAATAAATTCATTTCACTTACCTAATATTTCCCTCATCTAACTCTGTATTAACTTCTTTCTCACTCTTACAGTCCTCACCTCCTGTTTCTCAACCTCCTTCCCTTCTAGATTGTAAATTCCCACAGGAATAGGGCCCTCAATTCCTCCTGTATGTGTTCGTCAAATTTTGTCCTGTCTCTTACAAGTTTTATATCATTGTTTTATTTAAATGAATTGTACCCATGGACAGCGCTGCGGAATAAATAAGTATAATAATAATAATAAAATAATGATTATATACAGTATAGATATATTCAGATATACTTAGGCATATCTATTTATAAATACTTAGAACATATTGTGCTATTTGCAGAACATTGGAATGTGAAATATTTACAGTAATTACATAGTTAAAACCTTTATTAAATATGAATATTGCCTAAATGATTTTTCATGTTTTCATCTACTTAACTGCAAAGGGCTCCAATGCATTTATATATGTCTATATATGTGTACATATGTTTGTAAATACATATATACACACATACATAAATGCATATATATATATATATATATATATACACAGACACACACACATCTTTAGAGATGGATATGTCTGTATCTCTATGTTAAAGCCCATTGCCTGTTTTTTTTTTTCTTCCATGAGACCTCATATGAGCCCTTATAACTTTTTTTGTGTGCAATATTGTTTTTTTAAATAACTTTATTAGATGGTGTTATGAGTGTAACTGTACTTTGTAATGTATTCTTCATGTGTTTTGTGACACTTTTTTGTTTGCGCTCAAGCGATCAAATTTACTTTCAACTTGTAATACGAGCGAAAAACACAACACGCACAAACACCTGCGATACACCCCTTATCGCCTGTGCATAACTGTTAGTGCTCCACTTGTAATCTGACCAAAAATGTTCTGTGTTTCTATAAGAAATATGTTACATTAGCCCACCAAAAATAGCCAGAACTTTATGCTAAGACCAATAAGGCAATCATACTAAAGTGTCATATTGAGAGTTATCATGTAAATATGCATGTTAGATTTTGTACGTATACACGTATTATTGTATTACTGTATTATTGTATTACATTTTTTAGGACGATTTAAAAGAGAGTAAGAAAAAAATATTTGCACAGAGAATTTGCATTTAAAGGAATATAAAAGATGTCTCTTTGTGACATCTAAAAGAGGTTATTTTAAAATGCATTGGCTTTTTTGTTTGTTTTAAACAAAAAAATTACTTTGCTGAGAAAAAAAATAAATATATTACTATAAAATAAATATATTTTGCTTGGGGCTTTTTCACTATCTACTAATAGATATGTGCGAGGTACAATCCCACATCTCAGATAATGCACTATATAATTATTTCAAAATCAAAAAGATAAAACTTTTTTTCCATATTTAAAAGAACAAGTCAATATTAAAGGGACATGAAACCCACTTTTTTTCATGATTCATTTAGCGTATATATTAAATAACTTTACAAAAAAAAATTATATAAAAAGTCTCATTCTCATGATATCCTTTGTTGAAGGAGCAACAATGCACTACTGGGAGATAGTTGACTGAGCCAATGACAAGAGGCTTATATCTGCAGCCTCCAATGAGAAGTTAGCTCCCAGTAGTGCATTGCTACTCCTGAGCCTACCTAGGTATAATAAAGTTTAATTTTTACTTAAAGGGACACGCAAGTTTTAAGAAACTTTACAATTTACTTCCATTATCAAATTTTGCACAGTCTTTTTATATGCACACTTTCTGGGAAACAAAATCCTACTCAGCATGTGCATAAGCTCACAGGGTATACGTATACTAGTCTGTGATTGGCTGGTGTCTGTCACATGATACAAGGGACTGGAAAATGGGAGATAAAATAAATTAGTCGATTAGACGACTGCTTATTTGAAATTCAGAGGTGTTAAATCATTGTCTTTTTATTATGCACTTGTTAATTATGCAATTCTACTGCATTGAGCGGTCCTTTAACTGTCTCTTTGAATTTGCATGATTCAGACAGAGCTTGCGATTTTAAACAACTTTCCAATTGACTTCTATTATCAAATTTGCTTCATGCTCATGGTATCCTTTGTTGAAGGAGCAACAATGAGCTACTGGGAATTAGCTGAACACAGGTGAGCCGAGGTATGAATATATATATACACATACAAACACAGCCACCAATCTGCAGCTAGCCCTCAATAGTGCATTACTGCTCCTGAGCTTACCTGGGTAAGCTTTGCAACAATGGATGCATTCTCTATCTAAGTCATGAAAGTTTAATTTTGACTTTAGTTTTCCTTTAACACCAAAAATGTTATTGTTTAAAAAGATAGATCATCTCTTTTATTACCCATTCCCCAGTTTTGCATAACCAACACAGTTATATTAATATACTTTTTGCCTCTGTGATTACCTTGTATCTAAGCCTCTGCAGACTGCCTCCTTATCTAAGATCTTTTGACAGACTTGCATTTCCGGAAATTAGTGCTGACTTTTAAAAACCTCCACGTGCATGAGCACAATGTTATTTATATGAAACACATGAACGTCCTCTAGCTATGAAATACTGTCAAATGCATTCAGATAAGAGGCGGCCTTCAAGGGCTTAGAAATTAGCATATGAGACTACCTAGGTTTAGCTTTCAACTAAGAATACCAAGAGAATGATAAATGTAAATTTGAAAGTTGTTTCAAATTACATGCCCTATCTGAATCATGAAAGTTTAATTTAGACTATACTATCCTTTTAAATAGTGTTCTTTATTTCACAGTCATTGACATTTGTTTGTTAGAGTTTAATGGAAATCCACACCGGTGCTAATATGCAGTATTTATGGCTATAACTTAAACATAATGTATTTTACATGGTCTCACTAACCCATGATGTAATTGTATAAACTAGATTTATTTATTAAGATGTGGGCAAGAATAAGCCTCATTCTGTCTGCAAGTGAATATCTGTACCAGCTCTGTAATATTTGGTCATTATTTTTGCAGTGCAGAAAATGCTGCTCATTTAGTGTTCTTAAAGTTCCGCTACATATGTGTCTGAAGACATTACAAATACATTTGTGGTTAATAGAAAATAAATTTTTAGTCACCTGAGTTGTTGTCTTGCTTTTTATTAATAAATGTTCTTTACACACTTAATAGTAGTAAGTGCTCTGCATTTTCATTAAGTTGTTTGATGTTTAAGATTATAAACATTTACAATGTATTACATAAGCTGCAGGAGTATAAAGATATGCTATGCCAGGGGCAGGCAACCTTTCATAAGGTCAGTGGCAGAATATTATGAACTGCCCCAGAATGTTAGATTCAGATCAGCCTCCAGGGTCATGACTTTACACAATTCAGACCCCTAGCCCTTGAATCCCATACCCACATCACACCTTAGATCAGTCTTGTAATCATATAGCCAGATCAGACCTCTTACTCCAAAACCCAAAAGAATATCAAGTCAGACATCTAGCTCTTCAACACCATACCCAAGTCAGATCTCTTGCGCAGCAATACCTTACTCAAATCAGACCTCCGGTCAGAGGTCTAACTTTACAACACCATATCCAAATCAGACTTTAGTACAGATATCTGACACTGCAATCCATATCTCAGATCAGACCAATGGCCCCATACTCAAATTAGACTCCCGGTAATTAAAGCCCCATACAAAAAATATCAGACATCAGATTAGAGCCCTGGACCTGTGGCCCCAGATCAGACCCATGACCTTGCAGTCCCAGTCTCGAATAAAACTTTAGATTACAGGGGGGGTGTCTTAGCCGCCGCCATCTTAAGTCAGGTTTTTCTGTAGCTCCGTTCCTAGCTTCTGTACTATCAAGATTATCATCGATTTCTGATGTATACTACTACTAAATATACTTTCACATTTACTATAGGGAAGATTTGGAATTGAATGATTTCGTTTTTGAGGAGCTCTTAAATTCAGAAGATCCTAAATGTTCGTGAGAGTTGGTGGCGGCCTCTGTTACCTTTTAACCATCCCCCCCCCCCCGGTTAGACGACTGAGAAGAGAGGCTTTCCCCCATTAGAACTGGCACCATACTAGAGGGACTTTCAAGTGGCCGATGGGCTATCTGGACTGTTGATGGACTCATGATAGAGTGCAAGATCATTTTGAGCTATAATGGAGACAGAAATTACAACCCTTCTGTAACTACTTTCCTATAAGTTGGAGCACCACCATGCTTCCCTTGTGGCGAAGCTGAGATCTGAGAGGGACAGCACTGAGGAAGAAGATACGGTTTGTAGCTCATGTCTGAACACAACCATTCCACAGAAACAGATTACAGCAGCCTACAATGGAGACTATGCTGGCAGCGCAGAGGAGGTTAGGTGCCCTGAGATCCCATCCAGACTCATTGGACAGTCGCTCCTAAACCCTCTTCCACCAAACACCCTGCTTTACCCACACTTAAGCTACAGTGCCTTACCTGATGGGATCGAACTGATACCGGACCCCCTGGAGATGCGGCCGGTCGAAAGGGGACCCCAATTGGACTCTGACATGGGGCAGCTCGAGCATTTCTTGCTCGGAACTACAGATATTTGGCCCGGTCCGTCAGGGTCCCCATGTGCCTGTGTCTCAGCAACTAGACATCGCTTCTGGAACGGGAAGAGCGGGACTATCTGGAATGTGTCTCTCCTTGCCAATTCAACACTACTGGGATTGGTTAAAATACAGTAATGCAACAGCTTGCAGTGAGGTTTTAACTATACTAACCTATATTTTGAGGACACCTACCAATACTACAATTTTCATATCAGCCTCTAATGACAACCTTACGGTTTGATATACAGGACTCAGTCATATATATTATTTCCTTTAAGTGCCCAATGTTTTGAGTTTCATAAATAATATCTCTTAGCAATTTAATAGTCCATAGGACAACACCGTGGCTCATAACATGTAACCCTGATTTATCTGCAGTCAGAGCCCTGCTTATAGTTTATATTCTTAGAGATGTGTATTACACGAAGTACCGGAAAACATGTAATGGAAGGTAGAATAAATGGTTAGATTTCTACAGTAGTTAATTGCCTGTTAGTTAAAGGCTCCTATTAATTGTACATAAATAGTATATAGCCTAGTCCATCTATTTCTATACGGTTGTGGGCCCCTGGAGTCCCACTTTTAGTTTCATTCTATTCTTATCCTCAAATGTGTTTCTAATATTGCTCTTGAGTATGCTTTCTGGTTTCCACAGTGGTTCATATAAATATGCACAGATACAAAACAAATATCTATCCACGCTCTCCTTCATAAGTTATGCTTAATGAGGACACATATTTTATTTCTTACAGGCCTAACATCCTATATTACAGCCCCTATAGGTACAAGCATCTCACATACTATAATAAACCCTTGTCATAATGCTACTCATTTTATAGTTAACACAGGCTTTATATTCCACCTGGAAACAAGAGCCCCAATTATTATTTTCCTATGCCTTTAGCTTTGCTTTGCCTTTAGCTATCGCACACTACAAAGCTGCATGAAGTTGACTTTAAATTATTTCAGAATACCCACATCTGTGACTCTAGACCTTATAATATTATTTGTCTCCTCTATCCTCATATAGCCTTGAAATTACCACCTCTCATTAATTAGTTAGACCTGGCCTACTGCTATTCGAGAACCTTTATAACTCCCTCTAATACAGCAGCTTGCAGAGAAGCTGAACTATGTTACCTATACTCTGGGGACTAAAGCTGTCCAAACCTAATATTACAGACATCCACCAATACTTTAGTTGTTATGTTAACCTCTAATGACAACCTTGCGGCTTGATATACAGGACTCTGTCATATGTATCACTCTCTATAAGTACCCAATGTGTTTGGAGGTTCATAAACAATAAAAGTTCCCAACATACTAATAGTGCATAGGACAACGCTGTGGCTCATAACATGTTACCCTGATTTATCTGTAGTCAGAGATTTGTCTATAGCAAATATGGTCAGATATTTATATTACACGTGACACCAGAGAACACGTTGCTAAAGGTAGGCTGAATGTCTAGATTTCTAGAGAAGCTAATTGCCTGTTAACCATAGGCTCCTATTGTTGGTGCATAAAAAGTATATAGTCTGGTCCTTCTATTACTATACTTCTATGAGTTTGTAGGGTAGGATTTCATTTTATTGTTATATTGTGAATGTTTTCCATTAAGGCATTTCGGTATGTTTTCTGATCCCCATAGTAGACGCACATAGATATACATTTATTCACACTCTTCTACATAAGCTATCCTCGATGAGGACGTATATTCTATTTCATGTGGGTTTAATATCCTGTGTTACATTCCTTATAAGTACGAGTAATTTGCACACTAAAATAACCCCTTGTTATAGTGCTACCCACTCCATAGTTAACACAGGCTTTAAATCCCACCTGACTACAAGAACCTCAAATATTATGGTCCTATGCCTTCACATTTGCTTTCACACACCCCAAAGCTACAAGTAACTGAATTTAAATTATCATAGAGTACCTATTTCTGTGACCCTAGGCCTTATACTCTTATTTGATTCCTCTATCCCTAGATAGCCTTGAAATTACCACCTATCACTAATTGGCTAAGCTTGACCCTCTGTTCTCTGAGAACCTTTGCAGTTCCCTTTTCTATACACTCAGTTCACCCATATAATTCATATGCTCTCTCTTAGGATCTAAGATTTAATCCCAGAATATAAATGTTACTTCATTAGATCTCTACCCACCCATTATTAAACATTAGATGCTAATTACTTTCTCTTATATAAATATACCAGAGCGGCTCTTGTCCGCTGATTTCTTTATACAGGGAGTGCAGAATTATTAGGCAAGTTGTATTTTTGAGGATTAATTTTATTATTGAACAACAACCATGTTCTCAATGAACCCAAAAAACTCATTAATATCAAAGCTGAATATTTTTGGAAGTAGTTTTTAGTTTGTTTTTAGTTTTAGCTATTTTAGGGGGATATCTGTGTGTGCAGGTGACTATTACTGTGCATAATTATTAGGCAACTTAACAAAAAACAAATATATACCCATTTCAATTATTTATTTTTACCAGTGAAACCAATATAACATCTCAACATTCACAAATATACATTTCTGACATTCAAAAACAAAACAAAAACAAATCAGTGACCAATATAGCCACCTTTCTTTGCAAGGACACTCAAAAGCCTGCCATCCATGGATTCTGTCAGTGTTTTGATCTGTTCACCATCAACATTGCGTGCAGCAGCAACCACAGCCTCCCAGACACTGTTCAGAGAGGTGTACTGTTTTCCCTCCTTGTAAATCTCACATTTGATGATGGACCACAGGTTCTCAATGGGGTTCAGATCAGGTGAACAAAGAGGCCATGTCATTAGATTTTCTTCTTTTATACCCTTTCTTGCCAGCCATGCTGTGGAGTACTTGGACGCGTGTGATGGAGCATTGTCCTGCATGAAAATCATGTTTTTCTTGAAGGATGCAGACTTCTTCCTGTACCACTGCTTGAAGAAGGTGTTTTCCAGAAACTGGCAGTAGGACTGGGAGTTGAGCTTGACTCCATCCTCAACCCGAAAAGGCCCCACAAGCTCATCTTTGATGATACCAGCCCAAACCAGTACTCCACCTCCACCTTGCTGGCGTCTGAGTCGGACTGGAGCTCTCTGCCCTTTACCAATCCAGCCACGGGCCCTTCCATCTGGCCCATCAAGGCTCACTCTCATTTCATCAGTCCATAGAACCTTAGAAAAATCAGTCTTGAGATATTTCTTGGCCCAGTCTTGACGTTTCAGCTTGTGTGTCTTGTTCAGTGGTGGTCGTCTTTCAGCCTTTCTTACCTTGGCCATGTCTCTGAGTATTGCACACCTTGTGCTTTTGGGCACTCCAGTGATGTTGCAGCTCTGAAATATGGCCAAACTGGTGGCAAGTGGCATCTTGGCAGCTGCACGCTTGACTTTTCTCAGTTCATGGGCAGTTATTTTGCGCCTTGGTTTTTCCACACGCTTCTTGCGACCCTGTTGACTATTTTGAATGAAACGCTTGATTGTTCGATGATCACGCTTCAGAAGCTTTGCAATTTTAAGAGTGCTGCATCCCTCTGCAAGATATCTCACTATTTTTGACTTTTCTGAGCCTGTCAAGTCCTTCTTTTGACCCATTTTGCCAAAGGAAAGGAAGTTGCCTAATAATTATGCACACCTGATATAGGGTGTTGATGTCATTAGACCACACCCCTTCTCATTACAGAGATGCACATCACCTAATATGCTTAATTGGTAGTAGGCTTTCGAGCCTATACAGCTTGGAGTAAGACAACATGCATAAAGAGGATGATGTGGTCAAAATACTCATTTGCCTAATAATTCTGCACTCCCTGTATATTATTCAAGCTATCCTCCAGAATATAAAAAATTATCTTCAGATCCAAGCCTGGCCTTTACACTCACAGGAGGGTTTTTTTTATATACTGAAAAATGAGATTTCATTTCAGCTTGCTCAACACAGCTGCTCCTATATATATATTTCATAATATTCCTTTTGTTTAAAATATGTAATATCCTTAGCTATGTAAACTGTTTATCTTACAGACCAAAGTATTCACTTCATGACTATCCTTCTATTGGGTATTGACTTATATACTACTCTGTATACCTCATTCATGATCACACCCAATATGCTGTAATCGTTAATAATGGTTTAAACATTTTTACAACCCTGTTTTCGTTCTGTATGAACATATTTGCTATGTTGTAATAACCACAAATCTCAATAAAAATTAAATTAAAAAAAAACCCTTAGATTACACTCCTAGACCTGCAACCACATACCATAATTAGGTGCCTGTCCCTGCAACCCTATTTCCAAATTTGATCTCAGATAAAATCTCTGACACTGCAAACCCCCATACTCCAAACAGTTATTTAACAAGGGGGCATCAAGCTGTGGCACATGTGCCAAATGTGGTACATTTAACAGCACTTAAGTGGTGCACTGAGGACTGACACAGCCTTTGGTTCCAACCTTGTCACATTTCTGCTATGTAGGGGGGCAGCAAGGTCCAGTGTTACCCTTCTCTTCACTCCCCCCACAAAGGCACCATGCACAGTACTTGAGAGACTACACCCTATAGGCTTGGAGCGAATTCAAAGCAACAATCTGTAACACTGGAGGCTTGGAGGAAATCAACATTAGGAGCTGATAGAGGAACTTTAGGGTCAGGTGACTAAGATTTGTGGTCTGATATGGCTATAGGATGAAAGAGAGGCTATGGGTCCAACAGTCTGATCAGACATGGGTGTGTGGCGAACATAATGACTGAAGAGCTAGGACTTTAGGAGTGAAACAGCAACTTAAAGCTCTTTATCCTGCGCAAGTGAAGACAGGGACTCTGCTAAATCCCCCAATCACATCAGTACCACACACATGTCCACAGCGCTGGTACAGTAATACTTATTTATTTTATTATACAGACATCACATAACATAGCGACGTTTCGGGTTAACAACCCTTATTCATGCTATATATACATAAAATGTCACTCTTTTAAAACCCTTGGAATTCGCGCCAACCGCAAAAATGTGGCTCTGCTGCCCCCTACTGGTGAAAAATCATTATTACTATATATTAAAAACAATCGCCTAAAAAGCAGCGTTGAGAGGTCCCAATGCTGCTTTTTAACGCCCGCTGGTATTACGAGTCTGACAGGTACAGGTGTACCGCTCACTTTTCTTCCACGACTCGAGGCTACCGCAAATCCCCTTACGTCAATTGTGTATCCTATCTTTTTAATGGGATTTGCCTAACGCCGGTATTATGAGTCTTGGAAGAAGTGAGCGGTAGACCCTCTCCTGTCCAGATTCCTACCGCATTTAAAAGTCAGTAGTTAAGAGTTTTATGGGCTAACGCCGGAACATAAAGCTCTTAACTAAAGTGCTAACAAGTACACTAACACCCATAAACTACCTATTAACCCCTAAACTGAGCCCCCCACATCGCAAACACTAAAATAAATATTTTTAACCCCTAATCTGCCGACCGGACATCGCCGCCACCTACATTATACCTATGAACCCCTAATCTGCTGCCCCTAACATCGCCGACACCAACATTATATTTATTAACCCCTAATCTGCCGCCACCTACCTACAATTATTGACCCCTAATCTGCCGACCGGACATCGCCGCCACTATAATAAATGTATTAACCCCTAAACCTAAGTCTAACCTCCCCAACTTAAATATAATTTAAATTTAACGAAATTAATTTAACATAATTAAATAAATTATTCCTATTTAAAACAAAATACTTACCGATAAAATAAACCCTAAGCTAGCTACAATATAACAGTTACATTGTAGCTAGCTTATGATTTTTATTTTTATGTTACAGGCAACTTTGTATTTATTTTAACTAGGTACAATAGTTATTAAATAGTTATTAACTATTTAATAACTACCTAGCTAAAATAAGTACAAAATTAGATGTAAAATAAATCCTAACTTAAGTTACAATTACACCTAACACTACACTATCATTAAACTAATTACCTAAACTACCTACAATTAATTACAATTAAATAAAATAAACTAAATTACGAAAAAAACAAACACTAAATTACAGAAAATAAAAAAAGAATTACAAGAATTTTAAACTAATTACACCTAATCTAATCCCCCTAATAAAATAAAAAGCCCCCCAAAATAATATTTCCCTACCCTATACTAAATTACAAATAGCCCTTAAAAGGGCCTTTTGCGGGGCATTGCCCCAAAGTAATCGGCTCTTTTACCTGTAAAAGAAAAATACATTACCCCCCAACATTAAAACCCACCACCCACACACCCCTACTCCTAAAATCCACCCAATCCCCCCATAAAAAACCTAACACTAACGCCCTGAAGATCACCCTACCTTGAGCCGTCTTTACCCAGCCGGGCTCAAGTGGTCCTCCATACGGCAGAAGTCTTCATCCGATCGGGGCAGAAGAGGTCCTCCAGACGGCAGAAGGCTTCATCCAGGTGGCATCTTCTATCTTCATCCTTACGGAGCGGAGCGGGTCCATCTTCAATCCAGCCGACATGAAGCATCCTCTTCAAACGAAGTCCTAACGAAGAATGAAGGTTCCTTTAAATGACATCATCCAAGATGGTGTCCCTTGAATTCCGATTGGCTGATAGAATCCTATCAGCCAATGGAAATTATTAATTAAGGTAGGAAAAATCCTATTGGCTGATGCAATCAGCCAATAGGATTGACCTTGCATTCTATTGGCTGATTGGAACAGCCAATCGGATTGCACTTCAATCCGATTGGCTGATAACATCAGCCAATAGGATTTTTCCTACCTTAATTCCGATTGGCTGATAGGAATCTATCAGCCAATCGGAATTCAAGGGACACCATCTTGGATGACGTCATTTAAAGGAACCTTCATTCTTCATTAGGACTTCATTTGAAGAGGATGCTCCGTGTCGGCTGGATTGAAGATGGACCAGCTCCGCTCCGCCTGGATGAAGCCTTCTGCCGTCTGGAGGACCTCTTCTGCCCCAATCGGATGAAGACTTCTGCCGTATGGAGGACCACTTGTGCCCGGCTGGGTGAAGACGGCTGAAGGTAGGGTGATCTTCAGGGGGTTAGTGTTAGTTTTTTTAAGGGGGGATTGGGTGGGTTTTAGAGTAGGGGTGTGTGGGTGGTGGGTTTTAATGTTGGGGGGTATTGTATTTTTCTTTTACAGGTAAAAGAGCTGATAACTTTGGGGCAATGCCCAGTAAAAGGCCCTTTTAAGGGCTATTTGTAATTTAGTATAGGGTAGGGAAATTTTATTATTTTGGGAGGCTTTTTTATTTTATTAGGGGGATTAGATTAGGTGTAATTAGTTTAAAATTCTTGTAATTCTTTTTTTATTTTCTGTAATTTAGGGTTTGTTTTTTTCCTAATTTAGTTTATTTAATTGAATTGTAATTAATTGTAGGTAGTTTAGGTAATTAGCTTAATGATAGTGTAGTGTTAGGTGTAATTGTAACTTAGGTTAGGATTTATTTTACAGCTAATTTTTGTACTTATTTTAGCTAGGTAGTTATTAAATAGTTAATAACTATTTAATAACTATTGTACCTAGTTAAAATAAATACAAAGTTGCCTGTAAAATAAAAATAAATCATAAGCTAGCTACAATGTAACTATTAGTTATATTGTAGCTAGCTTAGGGTTTATTTTATCGGTAAGTATTTAGTTTTAAATAGGAATAATGTATTTAATTGTAGTTATTTTATTTAGATTTATTTAAATTATATTTAAATTAGGGGGTGTTAGGGTTAGGGTTAGACTTAGGTTTAGGGGTTAATAACTTTATTAAAAATGGCGGCAACGTTGGCGGCGGCAGATTAGGGGTTAATTAATTTAATATAGTTGCGGCGACGTTGGGTGGGGCAGATTAGGGGTTAATAACTATAATGTAGGTGTCGGTGATGTTGGGGGCAGCAGATTAGGGGTTTATAAGTATAATGTAGGTGGTGTCGGTGTCCGGAGTGGCAGATTAGGGGTTAATAGTATAATGCAGGTGGCAATGATGTCGGGGGCGGCAGATTAGGGGTTAATAAGTGTAAGATTAAGGGTGTTTAGACTCGGGGTTCATGTTAGGGTTTTAGGTGTAGACATATTTTTTATTTTCCCATAGGAAACAATGAGGCTGCGTTAGGAGCTGAACGCTGCTTTTTGCAGGTGTTAGGTGTTTTTTTTTCCAGCCAGCTCAGCCCCATTGTTTCCTATGGGGAAATCGTGCACAAGCACGTTTAGCCAGCTCACCGCTGACTTAAGCAACGCTGGTATTGAGGTGAGATGTGGGGCTAAATTTTGCTCTACGCTCACCTTTTTGCGGCTAACGCCAGGTTTAAAAAAAAACTGTAATCCAAGCGTTGGCTTAAGGGAGCGGTGGGAAAAAAAGGAGCGTTAGCCCCGCAAGCCTTACCGACAAAAACTCGTAATCTAGCCGAATGTTTGCATTTATACATATTTCAAACCTTATTTCTAATTTTTATTACATGATGCATTTATATGTAATCCCAGGTGTTAAACCAATACACCCAACCTGAACTTTCTTTACACCTAATTAGAAATCAAATATAACTACAGGAACACTGTCCAATCAAAGTGCCTGTTTAGGGGTCATACACTCCAGTTCTTGTATCCAAAACATTTCCTTTTGTTTTAATAGCTTTTCCCTATTACTACCATTCCTTTGGGGGCCTACACTGTCTATTATTTGCCACCTAAGCTGACTCCCTTGGTGACCACATTTCAAAAAGTGATTTGACACTGGTGCTTCCAAATTATTACATCTAATATTAGAACAGTGTTGTGACATCCTGTCCCTGACCATGCGGGTGGTCTCACCCACATAGATCAGGGAATAAGAACATTTTATTAGGTACACGACATAACTGGATTCGCATGTATAGTAGTATTTTTACCACCCACGAAGAGGAAAGTAATACCAAATTAGGGACCGCTGCTCCATAACTTGTCCGTCTGCTCTGAGGTGGCGGACAGAAATCAACCCGATCGATTGACACCCCCTGCTAGTGGTCGAATGCCAGCGAATCTGCAGGGGGAGGTATTACAACAGCAGTTCACAAGAACTGCTAGTGCAATGATAAATGCCGACAGCGTCTGCTGTCGGCATTTATCGATGTGCAGTGGACATGATACGCTACATTGTATCATGTCCGCTCAGACATTAATAAATTGACCCCTTGGTCTTTATTGTTATTATATAACTATTTGTTCTTTATTTTCAAACTTTATTCAAAAGATAAGGCTGGCACACATGGTCACATTATAGTATTACTTTGGTATAGCGTGTCAGTTACCAGCCCCTGCTCTAACAGAATAACTAAATCAGAACAGAGCTGTGTATCAGCAATATACTGAAACCATACCTCAGATTAGATCCTTAGACCAATAGCCCCATACATCAGACTGCATATTTGGGCCTTGGCTGTACAACCCCATACTCAAACCTACATCAAGCTTAAAATTAGGTGCTAAAAATAAATACACAGAGCGCCTCCTAAAAGGCTAAGACACTAGTAGTGACAAGATTATTTAAATAAAAAATATATTGAAATTCTATAGGGGTATATAAAATATTTTATAAGCTACTTATAGCTAAATATACAAACCAGATACAAAAGTGGATCCACTTAAAATTAACAATAAAATATGTATATATCTATATAAAAAACAATACAATTGTGGTTAAAAACCACAACAAAATACAATCTTAATCACAAAATAAATTACAATAAAACAGCTGTTAACAGATAAGCTGGTTGATGGTTGGATAAAAAATATAAATATATAAAAACATCAATTTACTGAGTAGGTGTCCATAAATATGTAGGTCCCAAACTTTAAATTCTGTCCAGAGAGTGAATGTCCAATATGAAGATTTTATTTTAAAACAATTATCCTTATATATCCCTTGATAAACGGTGAAATGATGAAGTGTGTAAAAAAGAAAAACGTAGTGGTTTTCAAATCAAATTTCAAAAATTATTATGAATATCCAAAAAATCCTGAAAAGATGATGTGATGAAGTGGGTGTGAATAATCAAAAATGTGTGTACACAAAAATGAAAAAGGAAAAAATGTGAAAAAATAATCCAAATGAATATTTAGGATGTGTTAAAGTGAATAACACACTTATAAAGTGACCCTTATGTGAATACAAGATGTGAAAAGATGCTCCTAAAAAATTATTCCTGTGTGTAAACGATGAAAAAATACAGAAATGGATCCTATGTCTCAGGGATCAATTCATTCAAAGATATACCATATATGTCAACGCGTTTCGGCCCTAAGAACTGGGCCTTTATCAAGACTATGATATAAATTCGGCATTTATCGATGTGCAGTGGACATGATACGCTACATTGTATCATGTCCGCTCACACATTAATAAATTGACCCCTTTGGTCTTTAATGTTATTATACAGGGAGTGCAGAATTATTAGGTAAGTTGTATTTTTGAGGATTAATTTTATTATTGAACAACAACCATGTTCTCAATGAACCCAAAAAACTCATTAATATCAAAGCTGAATAGTTTTGGAAGTAATTTTTAGTTTGTTTTTAGTTATAGCTATTTTAGGGGGATATCTGTGTGTGCAGGTGACTATTACTGTGCATAATTATTAGGCAACTTAACAAAAAACAAATATATACCCATTTCAATTATTTATTTTTACCAGTGAAACCAATATAACATCTCAACATTCACAAATATACATTTCTGACATTCAAAAACAAAACAAAAACAAATCAGTGACCAATATAGCCACCTTTCTTTGCAAGGACACTCAAAAGCCTGCCATCCATGGATTCTGTCAGTGTTTTGATCTGTTCACCATCAACATTGCGTGAAGCAGCAACCACAGCCTCCCAGACACTGTTCAGAGAGGTGTACTGTTTTCCCTCCTTGTAAATCTCACATTTGATGATGGACCACAGGTTCTCAATGGGGTTCAGATCAGGTGAACAACGAGGCCATGTCATTAGATTTTCTTCTTTTATACCCTTTCTTGCCAGCCACGCTGTGGAGTACTTGGACGCGTGTGATGGAGCATTGTCCTGCATGAAAATCATGTTTTTCTTGAAGGATGTAGACTTCTTCCTGTACCACTGCTTGAAGAAGGTGTCTTCCAGAAACTGGCAGTAGGACTGGGAGTTGAGCTTGACTCCATCCTCAACCCGAAAAGGCCCCACAAGCTCATCTTTGATGATACCAGCCCAAACCAGTACTCCACCTCCACCTTGCTTGCGTCTGAGTCGGACTGGAGCTCTCTGCCCTTTACCAATCCAGCCACGGGCCCATCCATCTGGCCCATCAAGACTCACTCTCGTTTCATCAGTCCATAAAACCTTAGAAAAATCAGTCTTGAGATATTTCTTGGCCCAGTCTTGACGTTTCAGCTTGTGTGTCTTGTTCAGTGGTGGTCGTCTTTCAGCCTTTCTTACCTTGGCCATGTCTCTGAGTATTGCACACCTTGTGCTTTTGGGCACTCCAGTGATGTTGCAGCTCTGAAATATGGCCAAACTGGTGGCAAGTGGCATCTTGGCAGCTGCACGCTTGACTTTTCTCAGTTCATGGGCAGTTATTTTGCGCCTTGGTTTTTCCACACGCTTCTTGGAACCCTGTTGACTATTTTGAATGAAACGCTTGATTGTTCGATGATCACGCTTCAGAAGCTTTGCAATTTTAAGAGTGCTGCATCCCTCTGCAAGATATCTCACTATTTTTGACTTTTCTGAGCCTGTCAAGTCCTTCTTTTGACCCATTTTGCCAAAGGAAAGGAAGTTGCCTAATAATTATGCACACCTGATATAGGGTGTTGATGTCATTAGACCACACCCCTTCTCATTACAGAGATGCACATCACCTAATATGCTTAATTGGTAGTAGGCTTTCGAGCCTATACAGCTTGGAGTAAGACAACATGCATAAAGAGGATGATGTGGTCAAAATACTCATTTGCCTAATAATTCTGCACTCCCTGTATAACTATTTGTTCTTTATTTTCAAACTTTATTCAAACGATAAGGCTGGCACACATGGTCACATTATAGTATTACTTTGGTATAGCGTGTCAGTTACCAGCCCCTGCTCTAACAGAATAACTAAATCAGAACAGAGCTGTGTATCAGCAATATACTGAAACCATACCTCAGATTAGATCCTTAGACCAATAGCCCCATACATCAGACTGCATATTTGGGCCTTGGCTGTACAACCCCATACTCAAACCTACATCAAGCTTAAAATTAGGCACCTGAACTTGCAACTCCATACCCAGATCAGACCTCTGGATCTACAGCCCCAAATTCCGATCAGACACCTGTGTCTGTCAGCCCTATAGCCAAAATTGAAACCCCATTTTAACCATTGACACTGCAACCATATATTAGTATATTTAAATTAACGTTTAGGTTACAATATTATTTATATTGATCTCAGCAGTACCCTCCAGTAATATTATATTTCTTTCATGTAAGTGGCAAGAGTCCATGAGCTAGTGACGTATGGGATATACATTCCTACCTGGAGGCGGCAAAGTTTCCCAAACTTTAAAATGCCTATAAATACACCTCCCACCGCACTCATACTTAAGTTTTACAAACTTTGGAGGATGGTGAAGCAAGTTGTGCTTGATTTCTTCTGTGAAAGGCGCTTCTAAGCATTTTGAAGCCCAGTTCCTCTCAAAGTACAGTGTTTGTCTGAGGGATGTGAAGGGGGTATTTGCCTAATGATGCCATGTTTTCACCTATGGGAAATCTATTCTAAGGCTCTCTGTAAATTCGGTCTTGGGGATTCATCTGCCACCTCCCTTTACAGATCGACATTATACTCCTCTACTATTACCTCTGCTGATTTGTTTCAGTACTGGTTTGGCTATCTGCTATATGTGGATGGGTGTCTTCAGGTAAGTATATATCTTTTGTTAAAACACTCTCAGCTATGTCTGGCACTTATATATATATATATATATATATATATATATATATATTTTTTTTTTTTATATATAGTTACTTTTTATTGAAGACACATAGAGATGCAATAAGGTTACATACATATTGTCATAAAGTTACATAGACATGAGAGTATATAGAAATACAAGATTATTCACATTCTAAATCTATAGGCATGCTTATAATGTGCAGACTCACCAATGAAAAGGATACAAAATTCTAAAACAAGTCGAGTGCAGACAATAGTCGAGCTATGCATTTATAATATGGAAATAGAGAATGGTCTCCACGTGTCTTCCTAACTTTTCATAACACAGTGAAACAAGTTTTATTATGTATAAATAGGATGACATTTAAATTGTTGGGTTTAAGACTTTTAACTCAATTTGTAAGTGAAGCTGATCATTTTAACTATGCTAAATAGGAGAGATAAAGTCAACACTGTGGTAAAATTGAAGGCTGCAAATAAAAAAGTAGTGAAGGTTGCGGTATTGGTTAGAGAAACCGCATAGATAGTCCTCCCAAACTAGGAGGCATATTATAAGATGGTGGGGGGGGGGGGAGGTGGTCATTGGAGTGCAGTAGGTAATTTATATGCTAATTATATATTAGATTAATGTTATATCTAGTACAAGGGAGCCACAAATTCTATATTCACAGTGCTGGCATAGTTTATGGAGCTTATTCAGAAAACGGTGCATAATAAGGGTATAAATTATAATAGTAATGCAGGACCTGCCTGCACTAAAGACACTGTGGTGGACTTCTAAATGAAGTTATGCGTCACAGTATATCTATGTCCACACTAACAGGTCACAAAATCTGCACTCTATGCCTTGAATTAGGACAGGAGAGCACTTAGTAAGATGTCTATGAACTAAACAGCTAAACCTGGTGACAAGTGAATTGTGACTTCTAAATTCTTTTTAGGTCTGTCAAGCTCTTAATAGTAGAGATAATAGTTTGAGTTAAATTTAGCTGATAAAATGAGTATTATAGTTTAACCTCTGAAGTGCTATACAAGCGACACATAAGGTCTAATTTGGTTGAGATATGGTAAACTACCATAAGTATGCAAATTATATACATAAGCAAAAATAGACTATGGGAGTCAGAATGAGATCTCTTTGATAAAAGACACACTTAACTATGAAAGACTGCCCCTAAAATAATATGGGACCTTTAGTTGGGATTGGAGTTGGAGCAAATGGCGCCCTCTTTATAGCTTAGATGACAACAATGCAGCTGCAACATTGTAGGAAAAGGAATGAAGCAGCTGAACAATATATAACAGCTGCATGATGGGGCTTAGTAAATGTTAGGGTGCAGCCTCGGCCACTGGCAACGCCTATGTTGTAGTGAAATAAAACTCAGTATTCAAATTATTAAGTCTCCAAGTGAGTTCTGGTAGGTGCTAGTAAGGGTATTGGAGTAATGAATGTCCCTCTTTTTTGTTTTTGGGAAAAATAGTGGAGGCAATATAGGATATTTAGTAAAAAACAGACAAACAAAACTAACAGGTGGTTGCTTAACAAGGCACAAAACAAAAGAGTAAGGCAACATTCCCTGTTATTGACTTGTAGAACGGAAGAGAACTTTATATGTAAGATACCCTACATGTCCTCCAACAGAAGTCATCATTATTTGCAGCAAATACAAAAGAGGAGACATATTTTTACTGACTATAGGGAGAAGTGTTGTATGCACTACAAGTCTGCTTAATCCACTCCCGCCGCAGACACACTTCAACAAAGATTGCCGACACAAAAAACTGACTCACGCTGTTGGTTGCCCATCAATTGCGTGTTTAAGGCAAGTTAAGTTATCAGAGGCATGATAAAAAGTCTGCATAGCTGTAAATATTCAGATCACTAGAGAGCCGTATGTGGGTCACTAGGCACTGCCACTCTCCAATCGCATATTGGGATGTAACCCACTCCGGTTTTCAATGTAAGTGTGCGGGGGCTAAGATATGCAGAACCACAACAGAGGCCTGTGCGGGTATGTCCACATATCTGGAAGTGTTTCTTCCTGAGAAGTGTTCGTTCCGGTACTGTTAGTTTTATCACCAGGGCCATGTGGGAATCATTATAGTCTCTTTGCCGATACCGGGTTATGTCAATAGCGAAGCTCTTAGCAGCAGCACTTGTTATCATGAGCTCATCAGGAATTCCCTCGACTGCATGGAGCCTCTTTTCCTCAGCAAATACTATAGCAGAGTTGAGCAGTAGACGCTGGGGCCCCGAATCGTCCCCACCAACAGTGATCTCCTCTGCTGGGCTTAGATAACCCTCTGTCGCAGTCACGCATTCCTCTATAGGGCCAAGAGCTTCGTTCAAGACTGCAGTAAATTGAAGCTGGTAAGCAGTTAGGAGTTTGCTGAGTTCGAGCAATATCTGGCAGCACTTTATATTTTTAAAGTTTTAAATATATATTGCATATATTTGCCATAAGTCAGGTCTATGTTTATTTCCCTTTGCAGTCTAAGCTTTAGCATGGAAAATTATGTTTGGGAGAAATTTAGTATATTTTTTACTTACCTGGGGTTTCAGCTAGTTGTAACTTTGGTTTGTTTTTTTCTAATTTTCACGGGCAAATTAGGCTCGCAATGGCGCAAAATACTTCTATTTATTGCGTCATTTTTGGCGCGAAGAGTCACGCCATTTCTTGCGTCTTAGATGCCGCAAAAAAATTTTCGGGGGGCAAAGTGGCACCTGTTATGATGCGAATTGTGTCATTTCCTGTTAACCTTGGCGCCAAAAGTTTTTTTTCTCTCTCTCTTGTGCTCTCTGCTTTCATTTGTTACAGAGGGCTATGATATTTGCTTTTGTTTTTCATATAAGCATTTTCCCCATTCCTGAAACTGCTATTTTGTGGAAATTGGATATTTTGTTTAAATGTTATTTTTCTTTTTTGTTACATCTTTCAAAATGTTTCAACCTGATCCTGATGTTACTGTAGGAACCAAGTTGCCTGAAAACAAATCTACCAAAGCTAAGTGTGTATGTTGTAAATTGGCTGATCTTCCTTCTTCAGCTCAAGTATGTGGCACTTGTTATGAGAAATTGTTTCATGCTGATAAAGTTTCTATAAGTACAAATACATCTACTGTTAGACCTTCACAGTCAAATGTACATGATATTCCTGTAGATATAAAAGATTATATTGCTGCAGCCATAGAGAAGGCTATGACTGCTATTCCGCTTTCAAATAAACGTAAAAGTTTTCTTCCTACTTCTCATAATTCTGATGAAGTTTGTATTGACCAACAGAATACTGAAGTATTGTCTGCTAATGAGGACTTCTCTGGCTCAGAGGATCCTACTTCAGACTTTAAGATTTATAAATCTTCTTTTCTTTTTAAGATGGAATATATCTGTTCTTTGTTAAAGGAAGTATTGTTTACTTTGGGTATTGAGGAATCTAGTCCTCTTGATATTAAGAATAGCAAACGTTTGAATTCTGTTTTTAAAACTTCTGAGGTTACTCTTCAAGTTTTTCCTATTCCAGATGCTATCTCTAATATGATTACTAAGGAATGGTCTAAGCCTGGTACTTCTTTTAATCCTTCTTCTAGATTTAAAAAATTGTATCCTTTTCCTGTGTCTAATTTAAAGCTTTGGGAGAAAGTCCCTAAGGTTGATAGCGTTATTTCTACTCTTGCCAAACGTACTACAATTCCTATGGAAGATAGTACTTCTTTTAAGGATCCCTTAGATAGGAAGATTGAATCTTATCTTAGGAAGGCATATTTATATACTGGCTATATTCTTAGACCTGCTATCTCTATATTTGATGTTGCTGCTGCTTCAACTTTTTGGTTAGATAGTCTAGCACAGCGGATCCTGATTTAACTAACATTGTTCTTCTACTTTAAAATGCTAATCATTTCATTTCTGATGCTATATTTGATATTATTAAGATTGATATTAAATCTATCGGCTAGATTACGAGTTGTGCGTTAGGGTAAAAAAGCAGCGTTAAGAGGTCCTAACGCTGCTTTTTTATGCCCGCTGCTATTACGAGTCTTGAAGGTTTAGGGTCACCGCACACTTCTTTGGCCTTCCCGCAAAACGACTTACGTAAACTTTGTAAAGTCTTTTTTCTATGGGACTTCCATAGCGCCGGTATTACGAGTCTGTCTTGGGAGGCCAAAAAGTGAGCGGTACACCCTACCCCGTCAAGAGTCCTAACGTATTTAAAAGTCATTAGTTATGAGTTTTATGGTACAACGCCGTAACATAAAACTCATAAATAAAGTGCTAAAAAGTACACTAACACCCAAAAACTACCTATTAACCCCTAAACCGAGGCCCTCCCGCATCGCAAACACTAAAATTTAATTTTTAACTCCCAATCTGCCTCTCCGGACACCGCCGCCACCTACATTATATTTATGAACCCCTAAACTGCTGCCCCCAACATCACATCGCCGCAACCTACATTATATTTATTAACCCCTAATCTGCCACCCCCAATGTCGCATTCACTGTAATAAACATATTAACCCCTAAACTGCCGCACTCCCGCCTCGCAATTATTAGTTAAATAGTATTAACCCCTAATCTGCCGTCCCTAACATCACCGCCACCTACCTACATTTATTAACCCCTAATCTGCTGCCCCCAACGTCGCCGCCACTATAATAAACATATTAACCCCTAAACTGCTGCACTCCCGCCTCGCAAACATTAGTTAAATATTATTAACCCCTAATCTGCCGTCCCTAACATCACCGCCACCTACCTACATTTATTAACCCCTAATCTGCCACCGCCAACGTCGCCGCCACTATACTAAATTTATTAACCTCTAAACCTAAGTCTAACCCTAACACCCCCTAACTTAAATATAATTACAATAAATCTAAATAAAAATTCCTATCATTACCTAAATTATTCCTATTTAAAACTAAATACTTACCTATAAAATAAACCCTAAGATAGCTACAATATAACTAATAGTTACATTGTAGCTAGCTTAGGGTTTATTTTTATTTTACAGGCAAGTTTGTATTTATTTTAACTAGGTAAAATAGTTATTAAATAGTTATTAACTATTTAATAACTACCTAGCTAAAATAAATACAAAAGTACCTGTAAAATAAAACCTAACCTAAGTTACAATAACACTACACTATAATTAAATTAACTAAATTAAATACAATTACCTAAATTAAATTAAATTAGCTAAAGTACAAAAAACAAAAAAAAACACTAAATTACAGAAAATAATAAACAAATTAGATATTTAAACTAATTACACCTAATCTAATAGCCCCCCCAAAATAAAAAAATCTAAGGGACGCAATGTTGGATGACGTCACTTAAAGGAACCTTCATTCGTCGGGTAGTCGGATGAAGAGGATGCTCCACGTCGGATGTCTTGAAGATGGACCCGCTCCGCATCGGATGGATGAAGATAGAAGATGCCGTCTGGAGGACCACTTTGCCCGGCTTGGATGAAGACTTCTCCCGGCTTCGTTGAGGACTTCGGCCCAGTTGGATGAAGGCTTCTGCTGCTTCCTTGAGGATGGATGTCCGGTCTTCAGAACTGTAAGTCGATCTTTAGGGGGTTAGTGTTAGGTTTTTTAAGGGTGTATTGGGTGGGTTTTAATTTTAGGTTAGGGTTTGGGCCTGCAAAAGAACTAACTGCCCTTTTAAGGGCAATGCCCATCCAAATGCCCTTTTCAGGGTCAATGGGGAGCTTAGTTTTTTTTAGTATTTTATTTGGGGGGTTGTTTGTGTGGGTGGTGGGTTTTACTGTTGGGGGGGGTGTTTGTATTTCTTTCATGTAATTAACAAGAGTCCATGAGCTAGTGACGTATGGGATATACATTCCTACCAGGAGGGGCAAAGTTTCCCAAACCTTAAAATGCCTATAAATACACCCCTCACCACACCCACAAATCAGTTTTACAAACTTTGCCTCCAAGGGAGGTGGTGAAGTAAGTTTGTGCTAGATTCTACGTTGATATGCGCTCCGCAGCAAGTTGGAGCCCGGTTTTCCTCTCAGCGTGCAGTGAATGTCAGAGGGATGTGAGGAGAGTATTGCCTATTGAATGCAGTGATCTCCTTCTACGGGGTCTATTTCATAAGGTTCTCTGTTATCGGTCGTAGAGATTCATCTCTTACCTCCCTTTTCAGATCGACGATATACTCTTATATTTACCATTTCCTCTACTGATTCTCGTTTCAGTACTGGTTTGGCTTTCTACAAACATGTAGATGAGTGTCCTGGGGTAAGTAAGTCTTATTTTCTGTGACACTCTAAGCTATGGTTGGGCACTTTATTTATAAAGTTCTAAATATATGTATTCAAACATTTATTTGCCTTGACTCAGAATGTTCAACTTTCCTTATTTCCAGACAGTCAGTTTCATATTTGGGATTATGCTTTAATTTTCATATTTTTCTTACCTCAAAAATTTGACTTTTTTCCCTGTGGGCTGTTAGGCTCGCGGGGGCTGAAAATGCTTCATTTTATTGCGTCATTCTTGGCGCGGACTTTTTTGGCGCAAAAATTCATTTCCGTTTCCGGCGTCATACGTGTCGCCGGAAGTTGCGTCATTTTTTTGACGTTATTTTGCGCCAAAAATGTCGGCGTTCCGGATGTGGCGTCATTTTTGGCGCCAAAAGCATTTAGGCGCCAAATAATGTGGGCGTCTTATTTGGCGCCAAAAAATATGGGCGTCGCTTTTGTCTCCACATTATTTCAGTCTCATTTTTCATTTGCTTCTGGTTGCTAGAAGCTTGATGTTTGGCATTTTTTTCCCATTCCTGAAACTGTCTTATAAGGAATTTGATCTATTTTGCTTTATATGTTGTTTTTTCTCTTACATATTGCAAGATGTCTCACGTTGCATCTGAGCCAGAAGATACTACAGGAAAACCTCTGCCTGCTGGATCTACCAAAGCTAAGTGTATCTGCTGTAAACTTTTGGTAGCTATTCCTCCAGCTGTTGTTTGTATTAAATGTCATGACAAACTTGTTAATGCAGATAATATTTCCTTTAGTGATGTACCATTGCCTGTTGCAGTTCCCTCAACATCTAAGGTGCAGAATGTTCCTGATAACATAAGAGATTTTGTTTCTGAATCCATAAAGAAGGCTTTGTCTGTTATTTCTCCTTCTAGTAAACGTAAAAAGTCTTTTAAATCTTCTCTCTCTACAGATGAATTTTTAAATGAACACCATCATTCTGATTCTTTGGACTCTTCTGGTTCAGAGGATTCTGTCTCAGAGATTGATGCTGATAAATCTTCATATTTATTTAAGATGGAATTTATTCGCTCTTTACTTAAAGAAGTACTAATTGCTTTAGAAATAGAGGATTCTAGTCCTCTTGATACTAATTCTATACGTTTGGATAAGGTTTTTAAAGCTCCTGCGGTTATTCCAGAAGTCTTTCCTGTTCCTAATGCTATTTCTGCAGTAATTGCTAAGGAATGGGATAGATTGGGTAATTCATTTACTCCTTCTAAACGTTTTAAGCAATTATATCCTGTTCCGCCTGACAGATTAGAATTTTGGGACAAAATCCCTAAAGTTGATGGGGCTATTTCTACCCTTGCTAAACGTACTACCATTCCTACATCAGATGGTACCTCGTTTAAGGATCCTTTAGATAGAAAAATTGAATCTTTTCTAAGAAAAGCTTATCTATGTTCAGGTAATCTTCTTAGACCTGCTATATCATTGGCTGATGTTGCTGCAGCTTCAACTTTTTGGTTGGAAACTCTAGCGCAACAAGTAACAAATCGTGATTCTCATGATATTATTATTCTTCTCCAGCATGCTAATAATTTCATCTGTGATGCCATTTTTGATATTATTAGAGTTGATGTTAGATTTATGTCTCTGGCTATCTTAGCCAGAAGAGCTTTATGGCTTAAGACTTGGAATGCTGATATGGCTTCTAAATCAACTCTACTTTCCATTTCTTTCCAGGGAAACAAATTATTTGGTTCTCAGTTGGATTCTATTATTTCAACTGTTACTGGTGGGAAAGGAACTTTTTTACCACAGGATAAAAAGTCTAAAGGTAAAAACAGGGCTAACAATCGTTTTCGTTCCTTTCGTTTCAACAAAGAACAAAAGCCTGATCCTTCGTCCTCAGGAGCAGTTTCAGTTTGGAAACCATCCCCAGTCTGGAATAAATCCAAGCCTGCTAGAAAGGCAAAGCCTGCTTCTAAGTTCACATGAAGGTACGGCCCTCATTCCAGTTCAGCTGGTAGGGGGCAGGTTACGTTTTTTCAAAGAAATTTGGATCAGTTCTGTTCACAATCTTTGGATTCAGAACATTGTTTCAGAAGGGTACAGAATTGGTTTCAAGATGAGACCTCCTGCAAAGAGATTTTTTCTTTCCCATGTCCCAGTAAATCCAGTGAAAGCTCAAGCATTTCTGAATTGTGTTTCAGATCTAGAGTTGGCTGGAGTAATTATGCCAGTTCCAGTTCCGGAACAGGGGATGGGGTTTTATTCAAATCTCTTCATTGTACCAAAGAAGGAGAATTCCTTCAGACCAGTTCTGGATCTAAAATTATTGAATCGTTATGTAAGGATACCAACGTTCAAGATGGTAACTGTAAGGACTATATTGCCTTTTGTTCAGCAAGGGAATTATATGTCCACAATAGATTTACAGGATGCATATCTGCATATTCCGATTCATCCAGATCATTATCAGTTCCTGAGATTCTCTTTTCTAGACAAGCATTACCAATTTGTGGCTCTACCGTTTGGCCTTGCTACAGCTCCAAGAATTTTCACAAAGATTCTCGGTGCCCTTCTGTCTGTAATCAGAGAACAGGGTATTGTGGTATTTCCTTATTTGGACGATATCTTGGTACTTGCTCCGTCTTTACATTTAGCAGAGTCTCATACGTATCGACTTGTGTTGTTTCTTCAAGATCATGGTTGGAGGATCAATTTACCAAAAAGTTCTTTGATTCCTCAAACAAGGGTAACCTTTCTGGGTTTCCAGATAGATTCAGTGTCCATGACTTTGTCTTTAACAGACAAGAGACGTCTAAAATTGATTACAGCCTGTCGAAACCTTCAGTCTCAATCATTCCCTTCGGTAGCCTTATGCATGGAAATTCTAGGTCTTATGACTGCTGCATCGGACGCGATCCCCTTTGCTCGTTTTCACATGCGATCTCTTCAGCTCTGTATGCTGAACCAATGGTGCAGGGATTACACGAAGATATATCAATTAATATCTTTAAAACCGATTGTTCGGCACTCTCTGACGTGGTGGACAGATCACCATCGTTTAATTCAGGGGGCTTCTTTTGTTCTTCCGACCTGGACTGTAATTTCAACAGATGCAAGTCTCACAGGTTGGGGAGCTGTGTGGGCACAAGGAGTTTGGGAATCTCAGGAGGTGAGATTACCGATCAATATCTTGGAACTCCGTGCAGTTTTCAGAGCTCTTCAGTTTTGGCCTCTTCTGAAGAGAGAATCGTTCATTTGTTTTCAGACAGACAATGTCACAACTGTGGCATACATCAATCATCAAGGAGGGACTCACAGTCCTCTGGCTATGAAAGAAGTATCTCGAATTTTGGTTTGGGCGGAATCCAGCTCCTGTCTAATCTCTGCGGTTCATATCCCAGGTGTAGACAATTGGGAAGCGGATTATCTCAGTCGCCAAACGTTGCATCCGGGCGAATGGTCTCTTCACCCAGAGGTATTTCTTCAGATTGTTCAAATGTGGGGGCTCCCAGAGATAGATCTGATGGCCTCTCATCTAAACAAGAAACTTCCCAGGTATCTGTCCAGATCCCGGGATCCTCAGGCGGAGGCAGTGGATGCATTATCACTTCCTTGGAAGTATCATCCTGCCTATATCTTTCCGCCTCTAGTTCTTCTTCCAAGAGTAATCTCCAAGATTCTGAGGGAATGCTCGTTTGTTCTGCTAATAGCTCCGGCATGGCCTCACAGGTTTTGGTATGCGGATCTTGTCCGGATGGCATCTTGAAAACCATGGACTCTTCCGTTAAGACCAGACCTTCTGTCTCAAGGTCCTTTTTTCCATCCGGATCTGAAATCCTTAAATTTAAAGGTATGGAGATTGAACGCTTGATTCTTGGTCATAGAGGTTTCTCTGACTCCGTGATTAATACTATGTTACAGGCTCGTAAATCTGTATCTCGAGAGATATATTATAGAGTCTGGAAGACTTATATTTCTTGGTGTCTTTCTCATCATTTTTCTTGGCATTCTTTTAGAATACCGAGAATTTTACAGTTTCTTCAGGATGGTTTAGATAAGGGTTTGTCCGCGAGTTCTTTGAAAGGACAAATCTCCGCTCTTTCTGTTCTTTTTCACAGAAAGATTGCTATTCTTCCTGATATTCATTGTTTTGTACAAGCTTTGGTTCGTATAAAACCTGTCATTAAGTCAATTTCTCCTCCATGGAGTTTGAATTTGGTTTTGGGAGCTCTTCAAGCTCCTCCGTTTGAACCTATGCATTCATTGGACATTAAATTACTTTCTTGGAAAGTTTTGTTCCTTTTGGCCATCTCTTCTGCTAGAAGAGTTTCTGAATTATCTGCTCTTTCGTGTGAGTCTCCTTTTCTGATTTTTCATCAGGATAAGGCGGTGTTGCGAACTTCTTTTGAATTTTTACCTAAAGTTGTGAATTCCAACAACATTAGTAGAGAAATTGTGGTTCCTTCATTATGTCCTAATCCTAAGAATTCTAAGGAGAAATCATTGCATTCTTTGGATGTTGTTAGAGCTTTGAAATATTATGTTGAAGCTACGAAATCTTTCCGTAAGACTTCTAGTCTATTTGTTATCTTTTCCGGTTCTAGGAAAGGCCAGAAAGCTTCTGCCATTTCTTTGGCATCTTGGTTGAAATCTTTAATTCATCTTGCCTATGTTGAGTCGGGTAAAATTCCGCCTCAAAGAATTACAGCTCATTCTACTAGGTCAGTTTCTACTTCCTGGGCGTTTAGGAATGAAGCTTCGGTTGACCAGATCTGCAAAGCAGCAACTTGGTCCTCTTTGCATACTTTTACTAAATTCTACCATTTTGATGTATTTTCTTCTTCTGAAGCAGTTTTTGGTAGAAAAGTTCTTCAGGCAGCGGTTTCAGTTTGAATCTTCTGCTTATGTTTTTTGTTAAACTTTATTTTGGGTGTGGATTATTTTCAGCAGGAATTGGCTGTCTTTATTTTATCCCTCCCTCTCTAGTGACTCTTGTGTGGAAAGATCCACATCTTGGGTAGTCATTATCCCATACGTCACTAGCTCATGGACTCTTGTTAATTACATGAAAGAAAACATAATTTATGTAAGAACTTACCTGATAAATTCATTTCTTTCATATTAACAAGAGTCCATGAGGCCCACCCTTTTTTGTGGTGGTTATGATTTTTTTGTATAAAGCACAATTATTCCAATTCCTTATTTTATATGCTTCGCACTTTTTTTCTTATCACCCCACTTCTTGGCTATTCGTTAAACTGATTTGTGGGTGTGGTGAGGGGTGTATTTATAGGCATTTTAAGGTTTGGGAAACTTTGCCCCTCCTGGTAGGAATGTATATCCCATACGTCACTAGCTCATGGACTCTTGTTAATATGAAAGAAATGAATTTATCAGGTAAGTTCTTACATAAATTATGTTTTTTTTTTTACAGGTAAAAGAGCTGATTACTTTGGGGCAATGCCCCGCAAAAGGCCCTTTTAAGGGCTATTGGTAGTTTAGTTTAGGCTAGGTTTTTTTTTTTTATAATATCTGTAATTTGTTTATTATTTTCTGTAATTTAGTTTTTTTTTGTACTTTAATTTAGGTAATTGTATTTAATTTAGTTAATTTATTTAATTATAGTGTAGTGTTAGGTGTTATTGTAACTTAGGTTAGGTTTTATTTTACAGGTACATTGTATTTATTTTAGCTAGGTAGTTATTAAATGATAACTATTCTATCTAGTTAAAATAAATACAAACTTGCCTGTAAAATAAAAATAAACCCTAAGCTAGCTACAATGTAACTATTAGTTATATTGTAGCTAGCTTAGGGTTTATTTTATAGGTAAGTATTTCGTTTTAAATTGGAATAATTTAGGTAATGATAGGAATTTTTATTTAGATTTATTGTAATTATATTTAAGTTAGGGGGTGTTAGGGTTAGGGTTAGACTTAGGTTTAGGGGTTAATAAATTTAGGGGGGCGGAAGATTAGGGGTTAATAAGTGTAGGTAGGTTGCGGCGACATTGGGGGCGGCAGATTAGCGGTTAATAAATATAATGTAGGTGGTGGCGATGTTGGGGGCAGCAGATTAGGGGTTCATAAGTATAATGTAGGTGGCGGCGGTGTCCGGAGTGGCAGATTAGGGGTTAATAAATATAATGCAGGTGTGGGCGGCAGATTAGGGGTTAATAAGTGTAAGATTAGGGGTGTTTAGACTCGGCGTTCAAGTTAGGGTGTTAGGTGTAGACATAAATTTTAGGAATCAATGGGGCTGCGTTAGTGAGTTTTATGCTGCTTTTTTGCAGGTGTTAGACTTTTTCTCAACTGGCTCTGCCCGTTGATTCCTATGGGGAAATCGTGCATGAGCACGTACGACCAGCTCACTGCTGACTTAAGCAGCGCTGGTATTGGAGTGCGGTAATGAGCAAAATTTTGCTCAACGCTCACTTCTTGTCTTTTAACTCCGGGTTTGTAAAAACCCATAATACCAGCACTGCAGTTAAGTGAGTGGTGAGAGAAAACTGCTTGTTAGCACCGCACAGCTCAAAACGAAAAACTCGTAATCTAGCCGTATGTCTTTAGCTATTCTATCTAGTAAAGCTTTATGGCTCAAATAATGGAATGCTGATATGGCGTCTACCTCTAGATTACTATCTTTATCCTTTCAGGGTAATAAATTATTTGGTTCTCATTTGGATTCTATTATCTCCACTATCACCAGGGGTACGGCAGTTTTTCTGCCTCAAGATAAGAAATCTAAGGGTAAATTTAAAGCTCCCAATAGTTTTCGTTCCTTTCGTCAGTCTAAGGAACAAAAAAACACTCCTTCCCCTAAGGCCTCTGGTTCCAATTGGAGACCATCCACAAATTGGAATAAGTCCACGCCTTATAAGAAACCAAATACAGCCCCTAAGACTGCATGAAGATGTGGCCCTCAATCCAGTTCAACTGGTGGGGGGCAGACTAAAATTATTTCAAGACATTTGGGCAGATTCTGTCCAAAATCAGTGGATTCGGGATATTGTTTCTCAGGGGTATCAAATAGGTTTCAGAATAAGACCTCCCATTGAAGATGCTTTCTTTCCCATGTTCCAAAAAACCCTGTGAAGGCTCAGGCTTTTCTGAAGTGTGTTTCAGACCTAGAGCTTTCAGGAGTGATTGTTCCAGTTCCTCTACAGGAACAGGGTTTGAGTTTTTATTCAAATCTGTTCATTGTCCCAAAGAAGGAGGATTCATTCAGACCAGCTCTGGATCTGAAAACTTTAAATCATTTTGTAAGAGTCCCAACTTTTAAGATGGTGACTATAAGGGCTACTCTGCCTTTTGTTCAGCAAGGTAATTTCATGTCCACAATAGACTTACAGGATGCTTATCTTCATATTCTGATTCACCCATATAACTATCGGTTTCTGAGATTCTCTTTTCTAGACAAGCATTACCAATTTGTTGCTCTTCCGTTTGGTCTAGCGGCAGCTCCAAGAATCTTTTCAAAGGTTCTCAGTGCCCTTCTATCTGTATTCCAGTGTTTCCTTATTTGGACGATATCTTGGTACTAGCTAAATCTTTTCATTTAACAGAATCTCACACAAAACAACTTGTGTCGTTTCTTCAAAGACACGGTTGGAGGATCAATTTACCAAAGAGTTCCTTGATTCCTCAGACAAAGGTCACCTTTTTAGGTTTCCAGATAGATTCAGTGTCCATGACTCTTTCTTTAACAGAAAAGAGACGAATGAAGTTAGTGTTAGCTTGTCTAAACCTTCAGTCTCTATCATTCCCTTCAGTGGCTATGTGCATGGAAGTTTTAGGTCTCATGATTGCAGCATCAGACGTAATCCCCTTTGCTCGTTTTCATGAGACCTCTTCAGCTTTGCATGTTGCACCAATGGTGCAGGGATTATACTCAGATATCACAGTTGATATACTTAAATTCCAATCTCTGTCTTGGTGGTTAAACCATCACCTTATTGTTCAAGGGGGCTCCTTTGTTTGCCCTTCCTGGACTGTGATCACAACAGATGCAAGTCTTACAGGTTGGGGGCTGTCTGGGGGTCTCTGACAGCACAAGAGGTTTGGGAGCCTCAGGAGGCGAGGTTACCAATCAATATTTTAGAACTCTGTGCTATTTTCAGAGCTCATCAGGCTTGGCCTCTATTGAAGAGATAACTTTATATTCATTCCAGACAGACAATATCACTACAGTGGCATGTGTCAATAATGAAGGGGGGACTCGCAGTCCTTTATCAAAGAAAGAGGTATCTCTGATACTTTCTTGGGCAGAATTCAACTCTTGTCAAATTTCTGCAATTTATATTCCAGGAGTAGACAATTGGGAAGTGGATTATCTCAGTCATCAGACTTTACATCCGTGATAGTGGTCTCTCCACTCCACTAAGAGCATGACCAGATCAGAAGCCAGGTAAGACAGCTAATTTTCAGACATCGCCTATACTACACTGACCGGTCAGTAGGATTCTAGGCTAAACCAGTCTCCTTTCATTTGGATATTTACCAGAGAGCTTTTATGAGACTTACAAATATAGCGGAGTATACATTAGGGAAAACCCTGAAAATCGGATGTATAAACACTGCCACTACTTAATACACTAACCATTTAAGGATTGTGCAGCACTAATCGGATGTTCACTCTGATTTATTGCTAAGGTTAAAACTTGAATTTACCATTATTTTAGCTTTTGCTTTTAGAAAAAATTGCAATCTATGATAACCTTTGAAAACTCTAGTTTTTTTATACTAGTTTTTTATATTAGCAATTCATATATTTATTATATTGTATATTTTTGATTTTTTACAACTTTGTATATCCATGAGATACTATATTGTCTATTTGTAAAAAGGAACACCAGCACATATTAAATATTTTGTGCTTGAATACCTAATCCATTACATAGGTCCTCATGGAAAGACTATATGTATCATATGAATAATATAAAAGGAACTTTTTAAAAATATATTTCAAATATATTTTAATTAGGTGTGGCCACACCATATATGTTTTTTATGTAACATTATACAACTTATTTTATATTTTGAAGTTCTTTTCATTGTGTGTCAGTTTAGAAATGTTTGTATATTTTATTTTATATTTGATTCTTTATTTTCCTATAGTAAAAATGTTCTTTTTGATATATGAGTGTTATATAATAGATTATTTATACAGACTTTACTAAGAGACTATCTACACATATTTCACAAAGATTTGTATATTATTTATCTTTTACTGCTCACTATTCCTCAGCTCCCTCTGAGAGCGCCACTCAAATACTTATCTTGAACTTTTACTTCCTTTGACCACAACTTGAGAGAGTGTGGTGTAATTTCTAGAGTTGGCTCTGAGGATTAGATAAGGGTCCAGATTACCATTTCTTCATAGATTATTGTACCCCTCTCTCTCAATATCTGTTTGACCCTATCTTATAGTGACCCTAGCTTTTAGTGACTGTTGTGTGTGTGTATATATATAGACATAAACACAAATATATAGAAATATGGACATCTTCAATCTAACAGATGACATCCTAGCTTAAACACAGTTGATACACCCTTAGACTGTTTGAGCCTACTAGAGAAATAAGACAGTCTAATAAGAGATAAAATTAAAAGCTGAATTAACATTCACCCAAAAATACATTGATAAAACTATGGTTCCAAGAGGTTTAAAATTAAAAAAAAAACTGCACATTTGTATTAGATATACTAGAAAAAGCCTCCCTAGGACTTTTAAAAGTTTTGGTAAAATCTAGAACAAGGGCATTAGAAAATATTGGAAAAACCATTAATGAATATAAAGATGAATTAGTTAAATTTTCATATGATAAGCAAAAAGAAGTCATTTGGAATATTAAAAGAATGAAAAATGAAATACTCGAGAATAAGTGGAAAAAACTCTATAAAGATGAATTAGATTATTCTAATGAAAAAATAACTAATGAACCAAATACAACTGCACAAGCGAAAATGTCAACACCATCTGCCATAAGAGAAAGTAGAATAGGAACACTTTAGAAAAAATAACAGAGTGAATTATAATAACAATAATAACAGTACAGTAACTTATAACCATAATAAAAAATTGGATTGGAGAAATAGAGAATATCAATTTAAAGATAACTCACATAGAATGACGAGAAATTCTAAACCTATAAATAATTATAATAGCTCAAATCCAAATGATGGCTATAGAATAAGCCACAATTCAAACTATAACCTGAATTATAAACAACAAAGAGAACAAACCCAGAGAAATGGAGGCCACCATAGAGAATATAGACAAAATAAGAGGGGAGATTTTGATCATAGAGGACAGTGGGGTAACCATAGAGAAGAATATAGAGATAATTATAATGAACAATGGAGGAATACAAATACCCAGAAATACCCAAAATAAAGATTATCAATATAAGAATAGGGAGGAATATAAGTATAAGTCCGGTTATAGGTCAAACTATGAGAACAAATTGAGAAACAATACAAATTACACTACTAATAGAAGACAGAATAGATTACAGGAATTTTCCCTACAAAATAAATACAACCCCCTTGAGGAGATTAGAGAAGAGAACACATCAACTAGGCCTTTTTTAGGACCAAGTTCACCAACAGAAGGAACATTGTGGAGAACAAAGTTAGATCAGCCAAGAGAAAAAAAAATGGGTTCAAAAAGGAAAAAGAAGACGAGGAAAGAGAGGGAGAGGAAGAAATGCAGGAAACAAAAAGATGGAAATAGTGAATACAGGAGGTATATTTATTATTAGTAAACTAAGCCTTAATAAAGAACAAGAAAAATTCTTGAGCAAAGGCCTGTCATTTGCCCCAACATGTAGAATTAGTAAATTCAATACAATGATCAATATAAATCAATATGTTAGGAAACTAACTTTAAAACGTTATTTTATAAAAAAAAAACTTTAGAGCATTCATCCAATATGACCCAATCAAATAAGAGTAATAATAATGATGATATTTATAATCACACAGATCTTAAACCAAGATCGTCATTTTATCCGACTGAAGAAAAAGGGACATTTTTGGAATTATTTGAAAAATCTGTAAAGGATGATCTGTACAAATTAAAAAGGAAAAATAAACAGAAATATAACCTTACATTAAAAGAAAGTAAAATGGTGAAAGAACTAAAAAACAATCCTGATATCATCATCAAAGGAGCCAATAAAGGGGGAGGCTTGGTTATACAGTACAGGTATACCTCACTTTACAGCGCTTCACTTTACAGCGCTTCGCTAATACAGCGCTTTGCTAATACAGCGCTTTGTGGAGCTGAAGTTCAGCCTCCAAGGATTTTGAAACAGTGCTGTAATCATTGTGAGATTGCAAGAAAAGTGACTGGCACCATTTTGTTATGCTTAGTTCACTCTGTTTACATCATTACAGTGCAATCTGTGTCTCAGTGCTATAGTCTGGTAAATTGTACTACAGTAATTGTCACTATTTTACAGGTACAGTATTTATTGAATACTAATTGAATACTGTGCTGTGCTAATGTTAAACTAAACATAGCACTATTGCACCCCTAATATATGTTAGTTCAAACATATTTTCAAGTCTTTAAACACACTGGCAAGTGAAAAGAAAGCTAAAACTGCCTTGTTTCACTTTAAGGCGGTTTTCACTTTACAGCGAGGCTTCGGTCCCTAACCCGCTGTATGAGCGGGTTATACCTGTATTAGATACCACCGAATATTTAGAAGAAGCATACTGTCTTCTTGATGATAAAGAAACATACAAAATGTTAAGATCTAACCCAATAAGTAAAATCACTCTAACTTTAGATTAACTTATTTTCTATGCTAAAAAACAAAAAATATTAAATGATAAAGAATTACAATTCCTTAAAATTACACATCCGATCACTCCTATATTTTACTATCTCCCCAAAATCCATAAGTCCTTACACAAACCCCCAGGTAGACCTATTATTTCCGGTATTAATTCACTAACATCAAACCTTTCAAAATATGTAGATCAATTTCTTCAACCATATGTTACAAAACTACCCATGTATCTAAAAGACTCTACTTCATTTTTAAATTCTCTTAAAGATATCAGTTGGCAGAAAAACTATTTACTAGTGACATGTGATGTCAGTGCTCTATATACAAATATTAAACACAAATTAGGTTTAGAGTCAGTAAAATGTTATCTCCATGAAGATGATAATATATCTACAAATTAGGCAGACTTTTTATTACAATGTATAGAATTTGTTTTAACAAATAATTATTTCAGTTTTAATTCTTAATATTTTCTTTAAATAAAAGGGACGACGATGGGTACGAGGTTTGCGCCCAGTTACACAAATCTTTTTATGGGGAGATTTGAGAATACTAACATTCTTGATACGAACTGGTGCGCAAACCTCGTACTCTTCAAACGTTATATTGACGATATGTATTTGATTTGGACAGGTGGGGAAGAACTTCTAAAAATGTTTTTCGAGGATTTAAATAATAATCAATGGGGCATTTCTTTCACATATGAATACAACAAGACACATATTAACTTTTTGGATATTTCGGTTGAAACAACTGATAATATAATAAAAACAAAAACATTTTTTTAAAAAGTTGATTCGAACAATTACATCCACTATGAAAGTTGCCACTATGATCAGTGGAAAATGAATATCCCCAAAAGCCAATTTCTCAGACTAAGAAAAAATTGTTCGGACACGAATGATTACATCGTACAATCAAATATAATGAAAAACAGATTTATAGAAAGAGGCTATAATGAAGAACTAGTTTTAGAAGCACTATCAAGTTCAGAGAAAACTGAAAGAGAATCCCTAATGACACCTAGAGTCAAAACAAATGACAGTGATAATAACATAAGAAGACATTTTGATACCACTTTCATCACAAATTATAGTGCAGATCATAAACTAATTAGAAGAATTATTCATAAGCATTGGCACCTTGTTCAAAAAGATCCCCTACTGAATGAAATAACTGCAGAAAAAACAAAAATTATATATAGAAAAGCGAAAACACTGAAAACGATTCTAGCTCCCAGTGAGTTTAAAAAACAAAATTCAAATTTCAACAAAGATGTACATGGTAATAAATTAGAGGTTTTTTTTTCCATGCTACAAATGTAAAGCCTGCAAATTCAGTATGAAGTGTAAAGAAAATACTACAACAAACTAAGATTTTAAAATAAAGATTAGAGAAATTATAAAATGTACTTATTGTAATGTTACCATAATCAAAAAACTGATGGTCTGCTATACTGGGAAGCTAAATAACTAACTTTAAAACGAGGCGGTAATATAGCCAAAAAATTACTATTTACAGAAGCTGAACTAATTTTCAATTTTGCTACCCTAACACCAGGAGGACTCAATGCGGAGCTTGATCTCAACCCTTTCAATTAAAGATTTGCAATTAAGGATTTGTAATTATATGAGTTTTTTTGTACATATTGATATAACTCTACATATAGACCTATACATTTTGAGCAGGTAATGTATATTATACTTATCTCTCTTTTTTTTTTTTTCTTTATTATTTTTTTATTAAAATTTTCATAAAGAAATCCAATACAAAGTAAAAGAAAATATACAACATCATTGCAGTGATTACAAGTTATCTGACACTTCAATAAACGGTGAAACAGACTCAATGCCATGTGTCCCAGTTGAAATTTAAGATATTATGATCTAAGTCCTCTTACACATTCCAGCAAGCTCTTTGCTTCTCGCAACTTATTAGGTTTGCTGCTTTGAAGTGAAGTTGAATCTTGACTCAGTCCTGATCACAACATTGACATCAACATTATATATGATAAACTTAATTACCATAACATAAACATAAACATTAACATAAACAAGAAACAAAAAGGAAATACATCTAACTAACTCCTGCAGAGAGCATCTATTCTTAGTCTTTGTCTGGCTATTTGTTCGGGACAGCTGAACTAGTGATTATAGAACTTTCTGTCTTCGCTAAAGGTAGTTAATGTTGTTCAATGGCTCCTATATATGACTCCCAGTAAAACCACATATCGTTGTATAATGCTATTTGGTTTGTTTTGAAATAGTGGTATCTTTCTAGTAATACTGCTCCCTTCACCTTCTCCCTCCACTCCTCTATTGTAGGGATACTGTCAGTTCGCCATTTGGCTGCAATGAGCTGCTTGGCTGAGTTAAGCATGACGTGTCCAAGGTTCCTTCTTATTTTACATTTAATATTATCTAACTTATTAAATAGACAACTCTGAGGTGAAAAGGTAATATCGCCAGCTAAGGCCAATTTTAATTCTTCAATTATCTTCCCCCAATACGTGTTTATCTTAGAACAAGACCACCAAATGTGGCCCATAGTACCTTCCTCCCTCCTACATCTCCAACATTTTTCATTGGCTGAGGGGAAAAGATGTTTCATTCTATTTGGTGTTAGATACCAGTGAAACAGCACTTTGTAATTTGTTTCTAACGCTGCAGTTGTGTGTGCTGAGTGGGCTATGGTCCTAAATGTGTTTTCCCATATCTTTGGATCTTGTGGCCCCAATAGGTCTCTTTCCCAGATTTTCACATAATTATGGGGATTGGGTATTGTGGATGAGAGTAATAATCTATAGATAGAAGAGATAATCCCTTTTGATGGAGAATTAGATAGACACATTTGTTCAAATATCGTCAATGGCCTTGTCATCATTGTTCTATTCCTATGTGTCATAATGTAATGGCATGTCTGGTGGTATCTCATCCATTTACCGAAAAACCTGTCGCTCACTCCTTCTAAGTCTGCCCTGGGCAGCAACTTCCCTGCCTTGATTAATGTTGTGACTGGGATGTGTCCCTGTAGGCTATTGTTATCCTCTGTATTGTAATTCTGGCCTTCTAAAAACTCCGGGTTAGCTAGAATTGGAGTCAAGGGTGAGTAGGCACTAGAGATACCCCTATACTTATCCCGAATATATTTCCAATCTGACACAGTTGCCACTACTGTGGCCGTGAAGGTGTTCTGAGATTTAGATAAAACCTTAGGTAACCAGCACATGCCCCCTAATTGGGGGACCCCTGAAATGTCATGTTCTAGTTGTATCCAATGTTTAGGATTATTATCAGTGTTTCTACTCCATTCTAGAATTCTTTGTAGGGAAATAGCTTGCTTATATAATAATAAATTAGGGACTCCCAGTCCTCCTGATTCTTTATTAGCATACAGTGAGGCCTTGGATACTCTTGGTGGTCTCCCCTTCCATATAAAGCTATGTAACATTCTTTGTATTTTTTGTATATATGTGATAGTGTGTGGTAGGGGTAAAGTTTGTAATATATACAAGACTTTTGGCAAAAATACCATCTTGACTGTATTCACTCTCCCTATCCATGATATATTCTTAGACATCCAGGACGAAGCCTGGTTAGAAATTGTTTTTGATAGCCTGGTGTAGTTGACTGAGCGAATTGAGTCCAGACTACTAGTTAGGTGTATACCCAGGTATCTTATGGCTTTCGTCTGAATTGCGAAGGTACATTTATTTTGTATAATGGTGATATCATTGGGAAGCATATGTAGTGGCAGGAGCTCTGATTTATTCATATTTACTGAGAAGTTTGATACTTCCCCATATTCTTCCAGTTCTTTCTGCACCGCGGGGAGAGACCTCAGGGGATCCGACAGAGACATCAAGACGTCATCTGCAAACATGGACAGCTTATATTCTCTGTTTTCAACGGTTATGCCTTTAATGTTTTCATTTAGTCTAATTTTGCATGCAAAAGTTTCCAATGATAGTATAAATAGAAGGGGGGACAATGGGCAGCCTTGCCGGGTACCGTTTCGAATCTCAAATTGTTCCGAGAGAGTGCCATTTATTCTGATTTGGGCTGTGGGGAAGGAATATAGGGCCATAATTTTGTTTATAAATGCTGTGGGAATTTTAAATTTAGTGAGTACTGATTCCAGAAAGGTCCAATCTAGTCTATCGAACGCTTTCTCAGCATCCGTAGACAATAAAACTGAAGATATTTTGTTTTTATTGATGAATTCTATAATATTTAAAAGTTTCACGGTGTTGTCCCGGGCCTCCCTCCGCGGCACAAAACCCACCTGGTCTGGGGAGATTAAGGATGGGAGAAGAACATTCAACCTAGTGGCCAGGACTTTGGTGAAAATTTTTAGATCAAGATTCAATAATGAAATAGGTCGAAAATTGGCTGGAGTGTTGGGCTTTTTCCCAGGTTTGGGAAGGACTGTGATGACTGCTTGTAACATTGTTTCTGGTAAAATGTCCTCTTTATCAATTTGGTGAAAGGTATTTAAGAGATGAGGTATTAATAGGTGTGAATATAGTTTATAGTATGCGCCCGAGAACCCGTCTGTGCCGGGGGCCTTTTCGGGTTTCAGTGATTTTATTGCCTCGTTAATTTCTTTGTGACTCAATGGGGCCTGCAACAACTCGCTATCTTTTTCTGAAATGGTTGGAACTTGAACTTTCTCTAGATACTCATCGCATTTACTTTTATGATCCACTTGGGACCTATTAGGGAAGAGGTTATATAGTGTGTGGTAATAATGTTTAAATGCATCTGCTATCTGTTTGGTATCTTCTACCTTCTTACCTCTGGAGTTATTAATTGTATGAATGTAGGTTTTTGCCTGTTTGGTTTTAAGCAGTCTAGCCAACTGTCTGCCAGGTTTTCCAGCTTCGCCATAGAATTTCTGTTTAAGTTTAAAAGCTATGCCTTGGGCTTTAATATGTAGGTGAGAAGTTAATTTAGATCTGTAAAATTTTAATTGTTGAAAGATTTTGTGCAGGTGGTCCAATTGTGTGATTTCTCTGGTAATATGTAAGTATTCCTCTCTCTGTTTTTTGAGTTTTCTGGCTCTAATTTTGATTAGTATACCTCTTATGTAGCTTTTATGCGATTCCCACACTGTTGATGGTGGCATACCTACTTGAACATTTCTATTGAAAAATTCTTGTAGTTCAGTTTCTAGAGTCTTATTTGTCTCTGGATCTAGAAGTAAGGATTCATCTAATCTCCAACTAAATTCTCTGATTGGGGCTGAGGGCCAAGTGATAGAGCATCTGACCATAGAGTGATCTGACCATGCTGTGTGTGAAATGTTCATTGTGATTGCATGAGATAGAGTGATATGATCTAGGAAAATATAGTCAATCCTTGAGTAGGATTTATTCGGACTGGAGAAGAAGGTGTAGTCTCTCCTTTCCGGATTGGCAACTCTCCATGGGTCATGTAAACCTAGTATCTTAGCTAGATTCCACATGGCTTTAAGTTTGTTGTTTGCAATGTGTATATTCGGGTTGGAACTGTCTAATTTAGGATTAAAAGGCAGGTTAAAATCTCCCATGACTATCAATTGGCCCTTTCGTATATCTTGTATCAGGGGTAATATTGACTTATAAAAGGTTGCTTGTTTTTGATTGGGAGCGTAAATATTAACAAGGGTGACTACTTTGTTGTAAAGAACTCCACACACTGCCAAGAACCTACCGTCTGAATCTTTTTTTTTGATCTATTAATTGGAAGGGAATGGAGCTATGTATGAGGATGCTAACTCCATTTATCTTTTTCTTGGGGTGAGAACTGTGATAATGTTGAGGGAAGTTGTTATGTATATATTTGGGGATGGAACCTCTTTTGAAGTGTGTTTCCTGCAAACCTATTACTTCCCCTCCCTTTTGTGTTATATCTCTCATAGCTAATGATCTTTTATTAGGAACATTAAAACCCTTTACATTTTGCGTTATAAATTGAACGTTTTTGTCTACCATAGTATTACCTTACCATCGCCTACTCTATTCATGGATAGCATGTTGGTCTCGAACTTGATGATTCGTCTCTGCAGAACAAAACTTATAAACATTCTAACTATTAAAACAATAATATTGTAATAGAACATACAAACATAGAAAACATAAACATTTTTAACTCTATATAAACAATAGAGGGAAATGGCAATGAAATCCTAGAAGGAAAACATTCAGCTCTCGAAGTACAGGTATACATATAGAATTCAAATAACCTGTTAACTTTTCAGCTAATATGCAATCCTGAGATACAGATACCTAGCTTCTATGAGAAGACCATAGAAGTTCTCTTGAGGTCTCTTATATTAGTGTCTGTGAGGTCTTTCTCATAGTGATAACTCAAGTCACAAAAAAAAGAAAGAAAAAAAAACACCTGTTATAAAAGGATACTGTTCACCAGCTTAAACTTTGAGATCCGATGAAGAAGGGTTCTTTTTCCGTCCACTACGAACCATCTGCCACTCTTTACGTTGCGGAAGGGGAGAAGCTTGTGAGTTAGAAGTGTCCGTAGAGTTTCGGTCTTTAACAGTGCATACGTCTGGTGGAGGAATTTCCAGCTTCCTGCAGCAATCTTCGATTTCTTCGGTGGATGAGCAACGTGCTCTCCTATTTTTCCAGATGACTGTAAGTTGGAAAGGGTGGCCCCATCTGTAGGGAATGTTTCTGGCTTGAAGATGCTTTGTGAGGCTTGAAAGTTCTTTTCTCCTGGCTAGAGTTCTAGCCGATAGATCAGCGAAGAATTGTATAGGAGCTCCATCTTTTTGTATATGTCTCTTTTCTCTAGCTGCTGTCATGAGGTGTTCCTTAATTTGATAATTTGTTATTTTTATGATCACATCTCTGGGTGGTGCCTCTTCAGGAGGTCTTGATCTTAGGGCATGATGTGCTCTGTCAATTCCTACCTCAGAGTTATCTGTGGGGTCTCTAAGCTGAGAGAATAAGGATTGTAGGTATTCTTGTAGAGTGGAGGCATCGACTGTTTCTGGGATACCTTGTATCCTGATATTTTGTCTTCTGGACCTATTCTCTAAGTCCTCAAGTTTATCTTCTAATTGACGAACTGTTTGGTCTTGAAGGTCTAGGTGATCATTTACTTTTGAAATGCATAGATCTTGTTCTTGAACATGTTTTTCTAGGATGTTAACTCGATTCCCTATTTCCGTGATATCTCTTTTCAACTCGGATATTTCTTCTTTGATACACTGCTTTACTTGGGTAATGAGTGATGAGAAATCTTGCTTTGAAGGTATGGAGGAGATCACTGATTGTGGAACAGAGATCATGTTATCCTCTCCATCCGATTCAGAGTCAGAAGAGCTAGATGAGTGTAGGCGTTGGGTTATTTGCGGGGTGGAGGGATCCTCTAGAGGTGTAGGCAATGCTGCTGCTTTAAGATATTTATCCATACATGGATTGTTTCTGCCCCCATTTTTGTTTTGCTGGATTTTTGGCGGATTCTTCTTTGGTGACATCTTGACTGCAGATATTGTTGTGACACTTGCAGGTTGCTTGAAATATATATTGATTTCTATAAAGAGAGCGTCACTACAGTTGACAGTAATCAAATATATGAATCTTTAGACAGTCATGAAGAACCTGGGGCAGAATATCTTTATTGAGGTTGTGTTGTAACTCACAGATTGCACCTCAGTATGTTACTGTTAGAGATTGCTTGTAGTTTTCAGCTTTGTTAAAGGCATAAAATCCCCCTTTGACAAGATGTATCGGATTCCAACTTCAGTGCTGGTGTTGTTGTGGATCGAACACAGTTATTTAACAATTAGATCTGCAAAACCATGTTGATTCTTGCAGTGTTCTGTTTAGTGCAGCTCCATTCTTGAGCTACTGCAGCCGGGAGATCATAGGTTAATTTGTCACTTATTGTAGGTTTTTATAAGAGGGAACTATTGATAGGCTGATATAGCAGACTAGGTATCCTTTCATTCCTAGCCATAATGAGTGTGAGAGGGAACCATCTAAAAAAAAAAACTCTTGTTTCTAGCAAATATATGCCGAGTGTCTGAGTCTCTATTATGTTGCTGTCAGAGTTTATATCTTTACTTGCAATCGGCCACAATGCTTCTGACTCTTTCTCTATGGTCCCCTTTGTGTATCACGCTGCAGGGTAGGCTAATCTCCCTGTCTTTATGCCTTTGATCTGCCTTATTTTATTGTAGGTGCGTGTCATGCAGGCTTCCTTGCATTAATAAGTGCGTGTGACTCACCAAGATGGCGCCCGCCAGTGTCGTTCGGAGCTCGTCAGTATGCAACAGAAGGCCGACTTCTTCTCACGGCATCTGCTCTCACCCGATATGGGTAATCTTTCGTGTCTGCGACATATGCGGTAACGATCCACAGATTGTAAAATCCCTTTATGCTGATTACTCTTGCAAGTGTTAGAGCGGGGTCTGTAGTTGAGGGGACTTGTCTGCTGATTCACGTATCTCCCAAGAGCGATCTTTTAGGATTGTACCCCTGTTCAGGCTAAGGTATACAGCAGTAAAGCAGTATTTATCCGGCGATATAGTCAGGTTTTAAGTGTTTACATTGCACTTTTTGGGCTGAAGCTCCGGAGCTCACCTAATGTGCGGCCATCACTATCCAGTGCCGGCTCCGCCCCCCCTGTATATTATACTTATATTATCTTTTACCAGATTTTTTTCTCATATTTTTTCTCATACTTCTCTATCATACTCTTTTATTACATTAGTATTCCATATTATGGATAACAATATTTTAGTTCTTTGATTGTGATTGAAATAAATGTTTGCATTACTAGCTTCATATAAAATACGGGAAGTGGTAAATATATTATAAACATATTAAAGGTAATATTAAAGGTAATATTAAGGAAGTATATTGAGTAATCTGATACTACAAGGTATAGACAAAATGAAAATATATATAAACAATAAGATGTTTCAAAGTTGTATTAAACATGAACAATCCTTTATTATATTAGATGCTAACTATGAATATATAAACTTAGACTGATAGGGTTATGCGAAATATGGAAGGTGATATCTCTTTAAGGATTAACTGCAAGAAACATGGGAAAAAGTATAAAGGTCCCCCCGTATCAAGCCCACAAATCATCTTGATAAAGGCAGATTTTGCCGAAACGCGTATAAGTGATTTGCTGGGACCCTGATCTTAGAACTGTTAGTTCTGAAGAAAGACTTTGCATAAAAAATTGAAAAGGAAAAGAGTTTCTAACTCCAATGCAAATTGGAACAATGAAGGACTACCGGCTTCCTGATTGGTCTAAAGACACTGTTGATCACCTTACGTCACTGCTGACAGTGAAGACGCTGAAACTCCCGCTTAAGAACACCAAGCGTGGACGAAGATAACGGGTAACCAAGTCTGTCAGGTACGGTGCTCTTACTAAGAGCGTGACCAGATCAGAAGACAGGTTAGACAGCTAATTTTCAGCCATTGCCTATACTACACTGACCGGTCAGTAGGACTCTAGGCTGAACCAGCCTCCTTTCATTTGGATATTTACCAGAGAGCTTTTATGAGACTTACAAATATAGCAGAGTATACATTAGGGAAAACCCTGAAAATCGGATGTATAAACACTGCCACTACTTAATACACTAACCATCTAAAGGGACAGTCTACACCAGATTTTTTATTGTTTTAAAAGATAGATAATCCCTTTATTACCCATTCCCCAGTTTTGCATAACCAACACAGTTATAATAATATACTTTTAACCTCTGTGATTATCTTGTATCTAAGCCTCTGCAAACTGACCCTTTTTTCAGTTGTTTTGACAGACTTGCAGTGTAGCCAATCAGTGCCTGCTCCCAGATAACTTCACGTGCACGAGCACAGTGTTATCTATATGAAATATGTGAACTAACACCCTCTAGTGGTGAAAAACTGTTAAAATGCAATCTGAAAAGAGGTGGGCTTCAAGGTCTAAGAAATTAGCATATGAACCTCCTAGGTTAAGCTTTCAACTAAGAATACCAAGAGAACAAAGCAGAATTGGTGATAAAAGAAAATTGGAAAATTGTTTAATATTACATGCCCTATCTGAATCATGAAAGTTTATTTTGGCCTAGACTGTCCCTTTAAGGATTGTGCCGCACAAATCGGATGTTCACTCTGATCTATTGCTAAAGTTAAAACTTGAATTTACCATTATTTTATCTTTTGGTTTTAGAAAAGATTGCAATCTATGATAACCTTTGAAAACTCAATTTTTTTTATACTAGTTTTTTATATTAGCAATTCATATATTTATTATATTGTGTATATTTTCGATTTTTTGCAACTTTGTATATCCATGAGATACTATATTGTCTGTTTGTAAAAAAGAACACCAGCACATATTAAATATTTTGTGCTTGAATACCTAATCCATTACATAGGTCCTCATGGAAAGACTATATGTATCATATGAATAATATAAAAGAAACTTTTTAAAAATATATTTCAAATATATTTTAATTAGGTGTGGCCACACCATGTGTTTTTTTATGTAACATTATACAACTTATTTTATATTGTGAAGCTATTTTCATAGTGTGTCAGTTTAGAAATTTTTGTATATTTTATTTTCTATTTGATTCTTTATTTTTCTATAGTAAAAAAAATCTTTTTGATATATAAGTGTGTTATCTGACTTATAATAGACTATTTATACAGACTTTACTAAGAGACTATATACACATATTTCACAAAGATTCATATACCATTTATCTTTTACTGCTCACTATTCCTCAGCTCCCCCTAAGAGCGCTACTCAAATACTTATCTTGTGGTCTCTCCATCCAGATGTGTTTTTTCAATTGGTACAGATGTGGGGTCCCCCAGAAATAGATCTAATGGCCTTGCGTCTGAATAAGAAGCTTTCAAGATATCTTCCCAGGTCCAAGGATCCTCAGGAAGAGATGGTAGATGCTCTAGCAGTTCCTTGGTCTTACAAACCTGATTAAATTTTTCCGCCTCTGGTTCTTCTTCCAAAGGTGATCTCCAAGATCATAATGGAACAATCTTATGTGTTTCTGATAGCTCCAGCTTGGCCTCTCAGGTTTTGGTATGCAGACCTTATCAAGATGTCCAGTTGCCAACCTTGGCCACTTCTTTAAGGCCAGACCTTCTGTCTCAAGGGCCATTTTTCCATCTGGATCTCAAATCTCTAAATTTGATGGCATGGAAATTGAACGCTTAGTCATAGAGGTTTTTTCTGACTCGGTTATTAGCACTATGATACAGGCTCATAAGTCTGTTTCCAGGAAAATGTATCATCAGGTTTTTAAAACTATTTTTCTTGGTGTTCCATTCATAATTATTCTTGGTATTTTTTAGAATCCCTAAGATTGTACAGTTTCTTCAGGATGGTTTGGATAAGGGTTTGTCTGCAAATACTTTGAAAGGACAAATTTCTGCTCTTTCTGTCTTATTTCATAGAAAGATTGCTAAACTTCCTGATATTCACTGTTTTGTTCAGGCTTTGATTCGTATTAAAGAACTACCACGCTGTGCCTCTGCACTATCCCATTGGGCTCCACACAGACTAGTCGCAGCTTAACCTCCAGACTTAGTAGTTAATCGACTGAGGTGGTGGACATGCTGAGAACCGGTGAACTTTGGAAACTGCTTATCTGGGGTGGCATATATAAATACAGTTACACTGATGAGCCTTTTATCATTTTAAATCCTGTAAGTTGCCATTTAGCGGTGTGTGCGCTTACCCATTAAATGTTTTACACTTGAGTCGGGCTGCGCCTGTCTTTTTATTCTGTTACAGCTCTCCTTCGTTTGGGTGCTTCTTTGAAAATACACACCCGGTACTACGGGCAGCAGCAGACGACCTCATTGGATACCACATTTACACGGGACCATTTTACTACAGGCCTAAGATCTTGGTTATCCCTTCTATTTCACTACTACATTGAAACTGGCTATCTTTACTCCATATCCTCATAAGGTGACATACCTTTTAAACAGCTGGGCACTTGATACCGGTACTGTTGTTGATTCGTATTAAACCTGTTATTAAATCTATTTCTCATCCTTGGAGTCTCAATTTGGTTTTGAAAATTTTGCAGGCTCCTCCTTTTGAGCCTATGCATTCTTTGGATATTAAACTACTTTCTTGGAAGGTGTTATTTCTTTTGGCTATCTCTTCTGCTAGAAGAGTTTCCAAGTGTTCTGCTCTCTCTTGTGAGTCTCCTTATCTGATTTTCCATCAAGATAAAGTTGTGTTGTGGACTTTATTTAAATTCTTGCCTAAAGTTGTGAATTCTAACAACATCAATAGGGAAATCGTTCCTTCTTTATGTCCCAATCCTAAGAATACTCTTGAAAGTTCTTTACATTTTTGGATGTGGTAAGAGCTTTGAAATATTATGTTGGGGCTACTAAAGATTTTTAGAAAGACTTCGGGGCCTATTTATCAAGCTCTGTATGGAGCGTGAAGGCCCGTGTTTCTAAAGACCGCTGCTCCATAACCTGTCCACCTGCTCTGAGGCGGCGGACAGAAATCAACCCGATCGAATATGATTGGGTTGATTGACACTCCCTGCTAGCGGCCGATTTGCCGCAAATCTGCAGCTGCTGACATTGTATGCTGTCGGCATTTATCAATGTGCTGCAGACATGATACGCTACATCAGATCATGCCCATCCGCACTATCATAGACTTCTAGTCTATTTGTTATTTTTTCTGGCTCTAGGAAAGGTCAGAAAGCCTCTGCCATTTCTTTGGCATCTTGGTTGAAACTTTTGATTCACAAAGCTTATTTGGAGGCGGGGCAGTCTCCGCCTCAGAGAATTACAGCTCATTCTACTAGATCAGTTGCCACTTCTTGAGCTTTTAAGAATGAAGCTTCAGTTGATCAAATTTGCAAAGCAGCAACTTGGTCTTCTTTGCATACTTTTACTAAATTTTACCTTTTTGATGTGCTTGCTTCTTCGGAAGCAGCCTTTGGTAGAAAAGGTTCTTCAGGCAGTTGTCTCAGTTTGATTCTAATGCCTTTTTTATTTGAGTTTTTCTGACATTTTTAAGAAAACGTAATAATTTTTTTGGATTTAATTTCTCAGCGGATTTAGCTGTTTTTATTTTATCCCTCCCTCTCTAGTGACTTGTGGACTTCCACATCTTGGGTATTATATCCCATACGTCACTAGCTCATGGACTCTTGCCACTTACATGAAAGAAAACATAATTTATGTAAGAACTTACCTGATAAATTAATTTTTTTCACAGTGGCAGGAGTCCATGAGACCCACCCTATTTTTTGTGGTTTTGATTTTTTTGTATAAAGCACATTATTTTTTTCATTTCCTCTTTTTTGTATGCATTTTATTCCTTTTTTACACCTCACTTCTTGGCTATACATTAAACTGAAGTATAAGTGAGTTGGGAGGTGTATTTATAGGCATTTTGAGGTTTGGGAAACTTTACCCCCTCCAGGTAGGAATGTATATCTCAGACATCACTAGCTCATGGACTCTTGCCACTATGAAAAAAGGAATTTATCAGGTAAGTTCTTACATAAATTATGTTATTTTGTCTATAGAATATCTCAGCGGTGTATTCCAATAATATTAGTATATCTCAGGAGTTGAAGTATTAGCACAAATCAGGAGCACCAGTTCGTCCTTTTAAATAAAACATAACATTTATTGTTGAGTACAGCTGAATAAAAAGTTACAAACGTAACCACATTCCATCAGTAAGTAGCATATGCAATGTCCATTGTGCTAACACGTTTCGGCATTAGCCGTAGTCATAGCTTAATGTAAGTAATGCATACACAACCTTTTAAAAGACCTTCTCTACTAGGATTGGTTAATTAAAATTGAAATCCTGCTTACTGATTGGTTTATTCATCAATAAAATTCCCTCATTGATCCGCACAGAGGTGTGGCTTAGTGTGATTAATTTAACCCTTTAACATGTATCCACGGTACTTGAGAAATGACTATAAACCCATAATCTATATTTAATGTAAAAATAAACACTAATACCTATTATGTGTTTGGACCTAATATTGAGTGACTTTGCATAGTGTCCCTGATAATATTATCGATAAACACTTATGCATGGAACAATACATGAAATGCTGTATTTAGCTCTAGGATATAGAATCTATGATGGCTTTTTGTTGCTAGTGTTGATTCGTTAAACTTTAAAGGCACTTATTAAGCTACTTCTAAAAATGTATAATATGATGTATAAATACATAGATAAAGTTATCCATCAGAGCATAGTAATCTTGCCCTATTATCAGCATCTTTAGGGTGATAATTTCACTAGTATTACTTATAGTGACACATAAAGATAAGTATTATTAACCATATTAGCTTTGTCAAATCCAAAGCTAAGTACATAGGCAAGATTGCCTAACAGAGCAATTATATGTTGCTGTGTGAGTTTCTATAGTTTTACCTCATTATGAGACCTCTGAAATAGACGCATGTACAAACTGATATTTTAACTAGTTGACATTCAAAGAGCAAGTTATACAACACAGTTTGTGTTAACCCCATAGATCTCATAATATCAAATGAAATAAAATAAAAATAAAAATTTAACGCCAAAAGTTAATCACATCAAATTGTGAGTTTAGCCCTTGTGGAATCCTAATCTTAAGCTTATGTATCCAAAAGACTTCTCTGAGTGCTAGTCTGGAATCTCTGGATGAACCTCTCTTACTGAACACTTTTTCAATAATAGTCCATCTCATGGGCTCTGGGCTTTTATGATGATGTTCTTTAAAATGTTGAACTAATGGCGTGGTTAACACACCATTTTTAATATTAGTTGCTCTCTAATTCTCTCACGTAACTCTCGTGTAGTGAGCCCAACGTATTGTAAATCACATAGGGTGCATGTGAGTAGGTATACTGTATATAAATCTCTACAATTGTGACACATATTGTGTTTAAATATCTCTCCTGTTACTGCACACCTAAAACCATCACCTTCCTGTAAAAATTCACATGCTCGACAATTTACATTACTACAATGGTAAGTACCTCTAAATCTTAACCATGAGCTCTGTTCTGTTTTGGGACAAGGTAATCTCGTAGGCTATTCCCTATTGACATACCTTTCTTAAATGTAAATGTAAATCCTTATTGTGCTATTTCTACTAGTTTCTCATCCGCTTGTAAAAGTGGTGTATGTTTCTTTATGATGTTACGAATCTCATGAAATTGACTGCTATAGGTCGTTACAAATGTAACTTTTTCTTCTAAATCCGTTTGTTTTATCCTGTCTTTAAGGAGATCACTTCTATTAATTTTGTCAACTGATGTTTTCGCTTTGTTTATCATCTTATCTGTATAGCCTCGATTTCTCAATTTATTGGACAGACTATCAGAATGTATGTTATATGTTTCATCTGTGCTACAATTACAATTGAGTCTAGTGAATTGTCCTTTTGCAACCAATCCAAATACTCTCTTTGGATGATTACTATGTGCATGAAGGAGAGTGTTTCCAGTTATGGGTTTGATATACACTTCTGTATGTATTTTATGATCACCTCCCCCTGATAATTTAACATCCAAGAAATTGATCTCTCTATTGTTATACTCTGAAGTAAACCCTATTCCTTCATCATTAATGTTCAAAAGTTTAACAAAATCTTTGGCTTCATTGTTATCACCCCTCCATATGAAAATCATATAATCTATAAATCTTCTATAATGGACGATATTATCTTTGAGGGGATCTTCACATCCGTAGATGTGGGACATCTCCCACCAAACCATGAAGAGGTTGGCGTATGAGGGCGTAAATTTTGGTCCCCATGGCTGTCCCACATCTCTCGAGGTAAAAGGTCCCCTCAAATGAAAAATAATTGTGAGTCAAAAGAAACCTTGTGACTCTGAGTATATACAATCTGAATGAGTCACTAACACTTATCCTTCTATTCATAAAAAAATTGATAGCTTTTAGTCCCATAGCATGGGGGATTGACGAGGGCCTGTACATCAATCGTCAGCCAACCATATTCAGGTTTCCAGGGGAATGTATTGATTTCCCTAAGTAATTGTTTAGTGTCACGTAAGTAACTAGCTAGTCCCCTTACTTGTGGCTGCAAAATCTCATCAAGCCACTGAGATAAATGTTCAGTCACTGACCCTATGCTGCTCACTATGGGGCGGCCTGTCATATTTTCTATCCCTTTATGAATTTTAGGTAACAAATTGAAAACTGGTATGACCGGATGGTCGACCTGTAGAAATTCCTTAGTCTGATGGTCAAAAAACTTATCAATTAAATGGAATAACTCTCTGCTCCTTTTAATTCTCATGTGAGGTTGGGTTTAATGGATTCTGATCTATAGGCCAAAGCTGTTAAGTCTTGTTCTATTCTTTGTTGGAATTTTTCTAATATAGTTCCCCTACTTTGAATGGGATAAAAAACAGACGGTTTCCTAAATTTCGTTGTAACTATGCTCTCAGACCCATACTCTAAGTTAGCCCCTTCTGCTGCCAAGTCATCTAATGCAGCTAGATACTTCAGTAAAGGACAACTCACTTATAGTGTGTGTAGATGTACCATGTAAATTTGAACTTAAATTATCATTGGCAATGTCATGTATATCCTTTGAAAAATGCTTTTTAAGGGTTAGGTTTCTGATGAGTTTATTAATATCTAATAAAGTTTGGAAAAAGTTAAAACCCTCATCTGGGACAAAACTTAGGCCCAATCTCAACACTTTTTCTTCTGCATTAGTCAAGTGATGTTTGGAAAGGTTAACTATCGTGTTTAATTGTACTTCGTTTGATTTCTGCTTCTCCTGATAGGATATCTGTTTGATCTTATAGAGTCTTTGCCTCTCCCCCCTTCTGGTCTTGTGGTTTTTTTTAAAAAAAACCTGGGCCAGATCTCAATGATCAGATTCTTTTAGGATGTATCGCTGGTAGAGGGGGTAGCTTGGTACTTTGGTACCGCACCCGTTCTATCATGTGGGGGATCATATATGCTGAGATTACTGCTAGCTTTTGGTCTTACTGTTAGTGTTTCATATTCAAATGTATTTGCACTAATGTCGGCCCTTTCTTCCTCCCCTGAGGTAAATCCATCTCCTGAGTATTCTCCTTGTGACTCAGCTTCACTATCTGTGAAAGTTACTCTTCTCTGTGTTAGTGTATTATCTCCATGGTGTCCCCCTTTATTGGTGTTGCCTCTACTGTTTAATCTACCTCTGCCCCTTCCTCTACCTGTCCCTCTTCTGTAGTTGGAACTTTGTTTTCTCTGCCAAATATAAACTTTGTTTGTATCATAATCAGATTGGTCCCTAAGGTATTTACCTTGTTTGACCTCCAATATCAATGTTATAGTTTCTGCTATAGTGTTTTTAAGAATCTGATCAAATTGTTCTTCCTGACTGCGCATGCTCAAAACCTCTTCTATAGCATCTATTTGTTTAGAAATTTCTTTAAGCAATTTACTTTTTTATTTAATTAATAGTAACATCAATTTCATAGAACAGTCAGTAAGTGTTAAGTTCCAAAATTAATAAACTTTGCATCCTCTGTGCTAAAGGTACGTTTGTAACTTTTTATCCAGCTGTACTCAACAATAAATGTTATGTTTTATTTAAACGGACAAACTGGTGCTCCTGATTTGTGCTAATACTTCAAATCTTGAATCTGGGGAGAAGTGAGCACAGTTCATCAGTCCGTTACAGACCGGAAAGGCTACAGGAGGATTTGCTATACACAGACAATTTGGAAAGGAGACAGTCAGTGTACTTGATGACGTCATCAGAGGTTGCCACAGGTTGAAAGAGGGAGACAAGCGGTTACACAGACGGAGGAAACTTTCATAGCACAGGAGTGCAAGAAAAACCACGAATACAAAGTGGATACGCCAAGAGTACTCCTTATGACCGACCGGAGCAACCTAGACGTGCTAGAAACAGAGAAGTGTGCCTGCCCACTGGTAAGGACTTAGCGTTATAAACGCACGTTCCTATTTGTATTTGCCAAATCCATAGCCTATTATATATGAACTTTTATAATATCAATCACCTACACTGACTGTGCTGAGACGTTCTGTTCTTATGATTAATTGATTAATACAATTTTAAAGTATAATGCAGGCTATAGGAATATCTAGATTAATTAATATTCAATTTATATTGTCTGTTATCCTGTGAATAGACAATATTATTTATAAATTAACCTTAACTCAAGATAAATTAAATATCAAATAACACAATTAGAGTGATATTTATCAAGCCATCAACTATGCTGCATTAGACGGCACCAATATGCTCGCCTAACATCGAGGCTGCGGACCTGAATACAATCTCCATATTTATAAAAAAGCTGTCAAAATGCTGCGCACCAAGTACGGGGCGATGAGCAGCGGACTGTTAACTAACAGTCATTAATCTCGCTGCTATTCGACTTTTTCCCAACTTTATTTATACCCTGTCACTAAACACGCCACTATACTAAAATGTTTAACCCCTATCCCGCCGCTCCCGGACCCCGCCGCAACTAAATAAAGTTATTAACTCCCATCCCGCTGCTCCTGGAGCCCACCGCAACTCTAATAAAGTTATTAACCCCTATCCCTCCACTCCCGGAGCCCACTGCAACTCTTATAAAGTTATTAACCCCTATCCCACAGCTCCCGGAGCCCACCGCAACTCTAATAAAGTTATTAACCCCTATTCCGCTGCTCCCGTACCCTTCCGCAACTAAATTAATGTATTAACCCCTGGCCTCCCACATCACTACCACTTACTAAACCTATTAACCCCTAAACGCCAGCCCCCCACATCGCCATAAACTAAATTAAGCTATTAACCCCTAAACCTAACAACCCGCTAACTTTACATTAAATATTAACTCATCCCTATCTTATAATAAATTTAAACTTACCTTTAGAATTAAAATAAACTATATTAAACTACCTATTAACCTACCCTAACTATTATACTAAAAATACATTAAACTATATTAAACTATTAATTAACCTACCCTAACTGTTATACTAAAATTACATTAAACTACAAATGAAATTAACTATATTACATATTTAAAAACCTAACCCTACTCAAGTTATTTAAATCTACAATAAAGAATTACTAAGTTACAAAAAAATAACAACTAAGTTACACAAAATAAAAAACACTAAGTTACAAAAAAATAAAAAACACTGTTACACAAAAAAAAACACTAAGTTACTCAAAATAAAAAATAAATTATCAAATATTTAAACTAATTACACCTAATCTAATAGCCCTATCAAAATAAAAAGCTCCCCCAAAATAAAAAAAAACCCCTAGCCTACAATGGCCCTTAAAAGGGCCTTTTGCGGGGCATTGCCCCAAGAAATCAGCTCTTTTACCTGTAAAATAAAATACAAACACCCCCTCCAACAGTAAAACCCACCACCCACACAACTAAACCTCCCAAATAAAAACCTATCTAAAAAACCTAAGCTTCCCGTTGCCATGAAAAGGGCATTTGTATGGGCATTTCCCTTAAAAGGGCATTTAGCTCTTTTTCAGCCCAAAGTCCCTAACCTAAAATTAAAACCCACCCAATAAACCCTTAAAAAAACTTAACACTAACCCCCGAAGATCCACTTACAGTTTTTGAAGACCGGACATCGGTCCTCATTCAAGCGGCAGAAGTCCTCAGCGAATCAGCCAATAGGATTGAGCTCACATTCTATTGGCTGATTGGAATAGCCAATAGAATTCGAGCTCAATCCTATTGGCTGATTGGATCAGCCAATAGGATGAAAGCTCAATCCTATTGGCTAATTGTAACAGCCAATAGGATTTTTTCCACCTTAATTCCTATTGGCTGATAGAATTCTATCAGCCAATCGTAATGTAAGGGACGCCATCTTGGATGACATACCTTAAAGGGAAACTTAATTTGTCGTTGACCATCGGAAGAAGAAGATGCTCCGCGCCGGATGTCTTGAAGATGGAGCCGCTCCGTGCTGGATGGATGAAGATAGAAGATGCCGTCTGGATGAAGACTTCTGTCCGGTTGGATGAAGACTTCGGCCCGCTTGGATGAAGACTTCTGCCGCTTGGATGAGGATGGATGTTTGGTCTTCAAAAACTGTAAGTGGATCTTCGGGGGTTAGTGTTAGTTTTTTTTTAAGGGTTTATTGGGTGGGTTTTCATTTTAGGTTAGGGACTTTGGGCTGAAAAATAGCTAAATACCCTTTTAAGGGCAATGCCCATACAAATGCCCTTTTCAGGGCAATGGGGAGCTTAGGTTTTTTAGATAGGTTTTTATTTAGGGGGTTTGGTTGAGTGGGTTGTGGGTTTTACTTTACAACTTACTATCAGAGCGCCAACACAAATACGGCAGGGTCTATGACATATATGGTTATAAATAAAATAAATTTATTGAACAGTTTAAAATTTAATATAAAATGTAAAAATTACTTTATGAGGATAACAATTAAGTATGGATGAAATGATTCTAATCTGTTCTTGTTAGAGAACTTCCTATTAGAATAAGCGGGCTTGAGCTTCAATACAATTTAGTTTAAAATATAAAAATTAAGTTTATCAACGATAATCTTTATCAATGATTAAAATCCTAATGCTCCCTCATGGATCCATGTTAACAGTCTAAAATGGTCTAGTTGTTTATAAGGTGCGAGTATTAGCTTCCAGCAATTTTCTTGCTGTTCATATATTGTATCAATGGCTGAATGCAGGGTATTTTAGCCCTTGACTGCTGGGATCTGGTAAGCTTAAACCGCCATGCTGTTTTACTATTAAGGTTTTACTCAGATCTCAGTGTTCAGCTGTGGGTTGATTTTTCACGGCGTTTTCACGCCAATGATTTACCCGTGTAAAATGTTTTGCCCAAATATTTTACTTGGACAAACAGTATATAAATCTTGGGAATATATATATATATACTGTTTGTCCAAGTAAAATATTTGGGCAAAACATTTTACACGGGTAAATCATTGGCGTGAAAACGCCGTGAAAAATCAACCCACAGCTGAACACTGAGATCTGAGTAAAACCTTAATAGTAAAACAGCATTGCGGTTTAAGCTTACCAGATCCCAGCAGTCAAGGGCTAAAATACCCTGCATTCAGCCATTGATACAATATATGAACAGCAAGAAAATTGCTGGAAGCTAATACTCGCACCTTATAAACAACTAGACCATTTTAGACTGTTAACATGGATCCATGAGGGAGCATTAGGATTTTAATCATTGATAAAGATTATCGTTGATAAACTTAATTTTTATATTTTAAACTAAATTGTATTGAAGCTCAAGTCCGCTTATTCTAATAGGAAGTTCTCTAACAAGAACAGATTAGAATCATTTCATCCATACTTAATTGTTATCCTCATAAAGTAATTTTTACATTTTATATTAAATTTTAAACTGTTCAATAAATTTATTTTATTTATAACCATATATGTCATAGACCCTGCCGTATTTGTGTTGGCGCTCTGATAGTAAGTTGTAAAGTTTCTATATTTATTGACCACTAGGGGTCAGTTTATCTCAGCTAAGGGTCTAAACATCAGGCGCTAGGTGATAATAATTTTGTTATATAATTCGGTTGTGGGTTTTACTGTTGGGGGGTGTTTGTATTTTATTTTACAGGTAAAAGAGCTGATTTCGTTGGGGCAATGCCCCGCAAAAGGCCCTTTTAAGGGCCATTGGTAGTTTATTGTAGGCTAGGGTTTTGTTTTGTTTTTGGGGGGGGGGGCTTTTTTATTTTGATAGGGCTATTAGATGTAGGTGTAATTAGTTTAAATATTTGATAATTTATTTTTTATTTTGTGTAACTTAGTTGTTATTTTTTTGTAACTTAGTAATTATTTATTGTAGATTTAAATAACTTGAGTAGGGTTAGGTTTTAAAATATGTAATATAGTTAATTTAATTTGTAGTTTAATGTAATTTTAGTATATAGTTTAATGTAATTTTAGTATAATAGTTAGGGTAGGTTAATTAGTAGTTTAATATAGTTTAATTTAATTCTAAAGGTAAGTTTAAATTTATTATAAGATATGGATGAGTTAATATTTAATGTAAAGTAAGCGGGTTGTTAGGCTTAGGGGTTAATAGCTTAATTTAGTTTATGGCGATGTGGGGGGCTGGCTGTTTAGGGGTTAATAGGTTTAGTAAGTGGTAGTGATGTGGGAGACCAGGGGTTTAGGGGTTAATACATTTAGTTAGTTGCGGTGGGCTCCGGGAGCAGCGTGATAGGGGTTAATACATTTATTCAGTTGCGGTGGTGTCGGGGAGCGGAGGGATAGGGGTTAATATATTTATAGGAAAAGAAATGACAGGCACTGCAGACCAGGTGAAATAGCATATAAATTTTTTTTATACCAATCCAAATACAGGGGACCAAAGTGAAGGTGACTCACAATTGGTTAGGGTGGCACACAGGAGACTGTCTGACGCGTTTTGCTCCCCCTACAGGCGCTTACTCATAGACACAGTACAGGTAAGACTAGAATGCTATAAATACACATATAGGCAATTAATTAAGAGTGGGGATTAACCCTATGTAACCCGGACCAAACAGGACCAGGCCTAAAACAGTGTATGTTTACAGTGTATGTTTAAACTATAGCAAGCAAAAACATATATGTACAAGCAGAGTTCAAGTGGAAAGTTATACAATCTGAATGTATATATTGGTACTCTAATATATAAATCCTATTGTTTTTGCTTGCTATAGTTTAAACATACACTGTTTTAGGCCTGGTCCTGTTTGGTCCGGGTTACATAGGGTTAATCCCCACTCTTAATTAATTGCCTATATGTGTATTTATAGCATTCTAGTCTTACCTGTACTGTGTCTATGAGTAAGCGCCTGTAGTGGGCGCGAAACGCGTCAGACAGTCTCCTGTGTGCCACCCTAACCTATTGTGAGTCACCTTCACTTTGGTCCCCTGTATTTGGATTGGTATTTACCGTATTTATCTTCGAATAAAATTGGGACTTTTTTTATATGCTATTTCACCTGGTCTGCAGTGCCTGTCATTTCTTTTCCTGTTTATCTCTGGTGTTGGATTCAGCACTCTCCGGCTACGGCACTCCTAGGGCAGCCTAAGCGGCCCCACAGCACACTTCCGGTTGGACGGATCGAGGAAGCATTTGTGCTAGAGCAGTAGGATTCCACACACTTTTGGTTAATATATTTATTTAGTAGAGGTGGGGTCCGGGAGCGGCGGGATAGGGGGGAGGTGCGTGCATGCGTGCGCCACATTTCCATTACATTGTAAGAGGAGGGTTTGGAAAGGGGGAATCAATGTTGGGAAGGGATCGGAAAGGGGGGCAGCTATACTACAGAAAGTGAAATGGTGGCATGAAATGGTGGCTATACTACAGCGGTGAAATGGTGGCATGAAATATACCAAAATAGGCCTACTTTGGGTTGTCTACTACACTACACTAAAGATCAAATTAACCCTACAAGCTCCCTAATTAACCCCTTCACTGCTGGGCATAATACACGTGTGGTGCGCAGCGGCATTTAGCAGCCTTCTAATTACCAAAAAGCAATGCCAAAGCCATATATGTCTGCTATTTCTGAACAAAGAGGATCCCAGAGAAGTATTTACAACCATTTGTGCCATAATTGCACAAGTTGTTTGTAAATAATTTCAGTGAGAAACACTAAAGTTTGTGAAAAAGTGAATGATTTGTTTTATTTGATTGCATTTGGCGGTGAAATGGTGGCATGAAATATACCAAAATGGACCTAGATCAATACTTTGGGTTGTCTACTAAAAGAAAATATATACATGTGAAGGGTTATTCATGGATTCCTGACAGATATCAGTGTTCCAATGTAACTATCGCTAATTTTGGAGAGAAAAAAAAAGTTTGGAAATAGCAAAGTGCTCTTTGTACTTATTGCCCTAAATCTAGCAAAGAAAGCAAAGAACATGTAAACATTGGGTATTTCTAAACTCAGGACAAAATTTAGAAACTATTTAGCATGTGTGTTTTTGGTGGTTGTGTATGTGTAACAGATTTTGGGGGTCAAAGTTAGAAAAAGTGTATTTTTTTCCATTTTTTATTTTTTTATAGTAAATTATATATGATGAAAATAATGGTATCTTTAAAGTCCATTGGTGAGAAAAACGGTATATAATATGTGTGGGTACAGTAAATGAGTAAGAGGAAAATTACAGCTAAACACAAATACTGCAGAAATGTGAAAATAGCCCTTGTCCCAAACGGTCAGAAAATGGAAAAGTGCTGTGGTCACTAAGGGGTTAAATAAGTTCAATTTAACCACAATAATAATTTCTAAAATATTTCACAGTAACTTCAATTTAACTCATCATTATAAAATACAAAATCCTTTCCTATTAATTGTGAATTATTTATGCTAAATATGATTATTTATAGACTACACGTGTCTATAAATTACACTTTTCAAATAAACTACTACAATAAAGAATATCTTTGCTAAAAGCTATTTAATATAAATACATTAAACCGCTTATACATTACCAGTTACCAATATTTGAGAGTTTCAGTATCCAATATTCCTCTATTGTCATATATAAAGGACATATTGCACACATTTGGGAGAGAAGTGAGCCCAATAATATCTTATCCAGAAAGAGGGTCCCAATAGGATTTGTCTTACTAAGGACTGTGTCCGCACACTAGCGTCTCTCTGTAAGCAAAATGGCAGCAAAGCAGGATTGCAATAAGACAGCAAAAAGTAAGGGCAACCATCAAGGCAAAGGTCAGTCAGTAAGTCACAAAAAGAAGACCCTTCTCTCCCTGTGCAGAGAGTTTTTGTCAGAGACCAAAACTCCTTCCCATTTCTGAATCATCCAATGAGAAATCTCTGGGTCTGGATAACTCATTGGTTATGGTAATTTTGCAGGCCTGGTAACTTTATCCCTCACAATCAAGTACCCTTTTGGCTGCAATTCCCGCATCGGGGGGCAGGCCCTTGAATGGAGTTTTTTTTTTAGTAAATTATTTAACTACAGAAATATATATATATAAATGTACATTTAATACATTTATAATTTCCTGGTTTTAATACAGCATTTGGTAAATATTATATGTGATTATTTAATTTGACAGAGTATATACATTTTTAAGACTAAACATGGGTATAATTTAATTGAGTATGTATTTTTAAGACTAGACATGGGTATATGGTATATATTGTAATATATAAATATATATATATGTATATTAAGATTGATACACTTCACAACGCTACACCTTATTCTACTGAAGAGTAATGCATTCAATTCTGTATAATATTCTAATAAGTACAAAGTATTAATATACAATAGGTATGTAAAGTATTTGTATATAGTTAAAAAATGTTTCCTACTTATTGAAAAATACAGAATAGTTAAATTATTAAAGCAATCAACAGATACTATCGGTGGCAATAGAAAAAATTCAAATAATTCATACGGACCGTAAAGCTGTGTTAATGACTACTGCGGTAAAGCTATTAGAATATGTAGAAAACAAGGCAATAGTCAATTTAATATACAGGGACTATCGTATCAAAAAAAGTCCAATTTCCAACAACATTCAGCTTGATCAATGTCACACGAAATCCCTTATTGGGCTCCTATCTTACTTACATCCGGATACCTCAATCGTATGAGGTAAGTGTATTGCACAAAAGGTTAGATCGGTTCTGGATTGCCCACCGGATCACCTCCGCTCAGTACCTCCGGCTCCTAATCCCACCAACGGTCACAGGTTCTCTTAGGTGCTTGCAACGTGCAGCAGCTCGTCTTCAGTCAGGAATACCACAGCTGGGTCATCGCTTTTTACAATTCTGATACTGGGCAGGAATTCCCACCATGACACTTGACAGCAAAAAACATCTGGAAAAATCAGGAATCGCTCCGGATCCAGGTGAGCACTCTGACTTTTATTATTATTCCTTTAAGTGTAACCCAGCAAACAAATAAGGCGAGATCCCTCCGCAGGTCAGTGTCCTCCGACTCCCGGGCACCCTGACCACAGCTGCAGCCGCACAGCTCCTGCTCCTTGCGCCTCTCCTGCCCTCAATTCTCTTGCACTATTTTGTCTCTCGCACAAATCTCTCACCTTATTTGTTTGCTGGGTTACACTTAAAGGAATAATAATAAAAGTTAGCGTGCTCACCTGGATCCGGAGCGATTCCTGATTTTTCCAGATGTTTTTTGCTGTCAAGTGTCATGGTGGGAATTCCTGCCCAGTATCAGAATTGTAAAAAGCGATGACCCAGCTGTGGTATTCCTGATTGAAGATGAGCTGCTGCAGCATGCAAGCACCTAAGAGAACCTGTGACCGTCGGTGGGATAAGGAGCCGGAGGTACTGAGTGGAGGTGATCCGGCGGGCAATCCAGAACCGATCTAACCTTTTGTGCAATACACTTACCTCATACGATTGAGGTATCCGGATGTAAGTAGGATAGGAGCCCAATAAGGGATTTCGTGTGACATTGATCAAGCTGAATGTTGTTGGAAATTGGACTTTTTTTGATACGATAGTCCCTGTATATTAAATTGACTATTACCTTGTTTTCTACATATGCTAATAGCTTTACTGCAGTAGTCATTAACACAGCTTTACGGTCCATATGAATTATTTGAATTGTTTCTATTGCCACCGATAGTATCTGTTGATTGCTTTAATAATTTAACTATTCTGTATTTTTCAATAAGTAGGAAACATTTTTGAACTATATACGTATACTTTACATACCTATTGTATAATAATACTTTGTACTTATTAGAATATTATACAGAATTGAATGCATTACTCTTCAGTAGAATAAGGTGTAGCGCTGTGAAGCGTATCAATCTTATTGTACATTTATTCTTATTTTGACAGATAGGGACAAGGGTACACCCCATCAGTTATCCTTTACACATACATAGCAGCTTCACTTCTGTACTGAGATTTACAGCGCCTTCCAGTGGTTGCAATGGTTTTTGTCACAGCAACCACTTACACAATTCTTTTTGTATATATATATGTATATATATATATATATATATATATATATATATATATATATATATATATATATAAAATTCCGAAAAGCAGCAACAAACCAGGATTTGTATCAAAATATAAAGCCAAATTTATTGACGTTTCAGGGATATTTCTCCCCTTCTTCAGAACAATTATTACTCACAAGTGCTGAGCTTATAAAATGTACAACCACACAACAATACCTCCCACTGTGTGGTTGTAGACTTTTTGGAATTCTATTATATACAAACAGACTCACCAGGTGGTTGACCACAGGAGGGGCAGATTCATATGTCTTAAGAGATGTGCTTAAAAGTAATTTTTATATTAGGGGACTTGGTAGTTAATTTAATACTTTCAGTATTATATTAAAAAGTACTTCATGAAATTTAAATAGTATCATTTCATCAGTATTTATAGTATATTTTGATTTTGTTACATTTTCCAGTCATCTTTATATTATATCTTCTCATGTGAGTAGAATTCTGTAGTAATTAAATCAGGACAGATATATATATATATTTGAGCATTATTTTGTATTAATTATATAATATATATATATCTTATTTCATCATTTCACATTTCTGTAATTTTGTTGTTTTGAATGTGTGACAACATAATTATGATACAATTCATGGCACAAATTATATAGGTAAGTATTCATTTTAAAACCTCATTGGTACATCAGATTTCTGAAACAAAAAAAATGTTGTTGGTCAAACATTTTTAAATATAGCAATGCAGTTATTTATATATATATATATCAGACACAGTTGTGCTAGGCATTAGATACAACAGGCATTAGATATATATATTAGATTTATATAACAGAACCCACATATATATGTATTAGTATTTAGTATATTAACTTATATGAAAACTATATAGACGATTTATTAAACTTTAAATCTTCAAACTCTCCCATGCCTTCAATATAGACGTAAGTCTGGGCTTTGTATATTGAAACTCAGTGTGTATTAATTAACTCTTAGGTGGGAAGTAGTTTAATTGCTGGTCATCCTGAGATTCTGAGCATATCTCAACTGAGAGTAAAGAATTGTGTCTCTGTCACCCCAGGGGGCATCATATCTCTAGTAAGAAGGATATCTCTTAGACAGTGATGAAAAGGTTCTTTGAAGTGACCTATCTTTACTATTTAAACAATGCTTATCAAATGGATATCCACAGCGCCAAAATGCAGCCACACAAGCAGATCTCATATATATAACCCAAGAAAAAAATCTAGAAAAAATATCTCGATGTGGAAAAAACAAAAATACAAAAATATATATAGTGTGTCCAAAAAATGGTGTTGATAAAAAATTGTATAATGATCGAAAATATAAAAAACAAATATATGAAAAATTTAAAATTGGTTAAAAAACAAATGGTGTACAGTGCACCTTAAAAAATAAAAATGCAGTGAAAAGAGATACCAGAAAAAATATATTTATTGCACTATATATTTTATCTTTTATAGGAGATCGACACACATTACTTAGAAGACACTTCACTTAGAAGACCATTTTTACCAAACTTTTGAGGATCATCACTAATCAGGATTACTATCGTTAAAGGATATTCACTTATATTTTCACTTTTTTATGATCCTTGTTTGGATAAATAAAAATAAAAATTCTGGTATCTCTTTTCACTGCATTTTTATTTTTTAAGGTGTACACCATTTGTTTTTTAACCAATTTTTAATTTTTCATATATTTGTTTTTTATATTTTCGATCAGTATACAATTTTTTATCAACACCATTTTTTGGACACACTATATATATTTTTGTTTTTTCCACATCGAGATATTTTTTCTAGATTTTTTTCTTGGGACTCTCTTTGGACATGTCTTTGGACATTTTACATGGATTTCCATATGTTATGCATTTTGTAATATCTGTATCCTATGGGTTTTTTATATAACACATCTATATTGGTCTTAAAGAATTTAGCGTAACCTCTCCACTGAGGAGACTCTCTGGATTTTAGTTAAGTTAAATTATAGGATACACCCTGTACAGATCCGATACATGTATAGATCTAGGTGTCTTTCCTAGATCACGCATAGGATCCAACTGTATTATATTTTATTTGTATTATCCTATGTAATTTTATCTGTGTACAAGTGTTATATCATGATATAGGAGGCCATCCATACCTCACTTTTACAAATAAATAGTCATTTTATTTTTTACTTGGCTAACCCTATAGATCCCACCTTTAGCTTTTTGTCTCCCATATAGGAGCTATATTAGCGTTCAGAATTTAATGAAAATCTGTGATATTACAGTACAGAGTTTTAATAAGAGATTTTATTTCAAATAAATGAAATATTATCTGAATAAGATATCTATAGTTTTATAGCATACAATTATCACTCACCTACAGCAGGCACCTGAACAAATAACAGATCAGGCTATTGGTTTCTTATACGTATAAGTCATAATATGATCTTCTCTTCCTGCCCTAAATAAAAAGTGATCACAGTATTTTATGTGGTTGAGATCAAAGGTGTGGTTTAGTGGCCAGGTTGATATATAAAGAATATTGTGGCTAAGTTGAAAAAATAAGAGACAGGGGATGATTGGATGTGACTCTGAGAGCTGTTTTTTTTTAGCTAATCTGCTCAATATCTTTTGAATATGAGGACATCTGTGCAAAGTGTGCTCTAATCCTGCTTTACTATAACACTCAATGAGGCTATGGGGTAAATTTAACAAGAGGCGAGCAGACTTGATTCATGTCCGCTTGACCTCTAGTGAAATGCTTGTGCAATGCCGCCCCCTGCTCACTGGCGGCCAATTGGCTGCTAGAAGGGGTCATCAATCATCCCGATTGGATCAGAATAATTTCAGTCAAGGAGCAGCGGTCTTAAGTCCGCTGCTTCTTAACTTCCGTTTCTGTCAAACCATAAACAATGGGGTTTTCGATGCAGCATCCACTGCTTAATAAATCTACCCCAAGCTCTTTATTTTTGTCCCCAGCATCAATGTTTTGTGGAGAAGTTAGAGACTAGTAAAGGTGGTGGAGGAGGCGTCATTCAAATCCCCAACAGTTTCTTGACGATGCTGCTTTAAAGGGACATGAAACACAAAAAAAATATTTCATGATTCATATAGAGAATACAATTTTAAACAACATTCCAATTTACTCATATTATCTAATGTGCTTAATTCTTTCGATATCCTTTGTTGAAGAAATATAAATGCACATGGGTAAGCCAATCACACGAGGCATCTATGTACAGCTACCAATCAGCATCTACTGAGCCTATTTAGATATGCGTTAAGCAAAGTGTTTTAGGAGAATGAAACAAATTAGTTAATATAAGTAATTTGGAAACTTTTTAAAAATTGCATGCTCTTTCTAAATCATGAAAAAAAAAATTAGGTTCCATGTCCTAAGAGCAGTGCTATCTCACAAGTCACACTCAGTGCAGATTATCTTAAAAATAAAAAAAAACAGCGCTTATTTGGACTATCGTGCTTTCAGCAAAAAATGGCTGTTGCAGCTGAACTGCTCCTGAATGCCATATCCAAACTATTGGATACTCATCATGAAACATTGTCAAGGAAGCTGCTATGTCCCTGTGCAGTTGCCTACTATGTAGATATCGCTTTTTCTGCTGGGCCCTCAGCCTTCACCACCTATCACATCCCTTGATGTTAATGTGCTGGAGGTAGGCAGCATGATTGCAGGGGAGCTAAAGCAAACCAGCATCTCAAATCAGCAAGAGTGATCGCCTATGAGTGAAGTGGAGGCTACTACTTTAGAAGGTAACGCAGACAGCTGTGTTGGACTGCTCTCTGAATTGGAAGCTGTCATCTATAGAGAATTAATGAAGGCAGTTTAAACCTTTGCTGGCATGACTCTTGTGAAGCTAGTAGGCAGAGGCTGAACTAGAAACCACAGGGCCCAGGTGCAAGAATCTATGAAGGCCCCCCCAACCCCCCCCCCCCCAAAAAAAAGGTGATTTATTATTTTTTTTACATTTAACACAGAAAAAAAATGTGAATCAGATTACATGTCTGCAAAAGGAGGTACCCTGTGTCCACAGTCTGTGAGATTATCTGACGCCCTATTACTGTATATAGTGACACTGTTTAACCCACCAGTACTGTATATAGTGAGTTAGTGACACGGTCTGTAATCTGTCGGTGAGGTGGCTGGCCTGACCCTAACCGCCCCAGTACTTTATAAAGTGACCACAGTAGTCTGTGACATAGTCCAGCCCCCCGTACTGTATATAGTGGTACTGTATAGTTTACCCCCCATGCTGTAGTAACAAAGTCTGTAATTTGCTGGTTCCACAAACATACACACACATACATGCATAAATACACACACAGTCACATACATACATACACACAAACACATAAACACCACTGGGTAAAACAGAAACACTAACCCCTGTAATCAGAGATGCTAGTGAAGCATCATGTCACACTCACATGATATAATTGCAGGCAGTGGCAGGTCAATGTTGTTGTTTTTTGGAAAAAAAACTATTTTTTTTTTTAAGCTGGGTCCCCCCACCCACAAGGGCCCAGTCACAGTTGCAACCTCTGCACCCCCTGTAGTTCTGCCCCTACTAGCAGGTACTGATGCACAGAGCTTCGGACATTGTGCAAGATGTTTGTTTTGTATAGAACTGGGATCGACTGAGTATAATATTAACTGGGCAGGTTTGAGACTTTCAGACCTTGCTAAGGCTGCCAGATTTTCATCAGTAATTTCCAACAGGTTTGTTAAAAAACACATGACTATGCTCCCTTTTGAACTGATTCTTATACCCCTGCGGTTTGAATCATGATGTGAAGACTGACGCTATGCCAACAGTACACATTTCTGTTATCAATAGTATGCCCAATTTCAGCTCCAACTTGTGTAATTGCTTGTTATGGCTCTGCTGAGTGCTAACTTTATAAGTTTACTCCTCTTTGTACTATTATTTATTTACAATTTGACCACCCCCCTGTCATGCCCCCTAGCATTATGCTGTTTTTGGGGATTTCGAGTTTCACATTTTAAGAGCAGTTTATTGCATCACTTTATGGTTGTTTGCCAGATTTAGTCCCAATCCTTGCAGGGCCATAAATCTTTCTTTCATACAGTTGGTGAGAGTCCACTTTCCATTTCTCCTGAGAATTACTCTTCCTTACCACTAGGAGAAGGCAAAGATTCCCAAACCCCAAGAGCTCTATAAAACCCCTTACTAGAAACTAGTTTTGTCTTTGCCTCCGCTGGAGGTAGGTAAAGAATGAAGGTGGTCCAGATGTTTTGCTGTGAGAGGGGTTATCAGACTGAGTTGAGGCCCATTTTCCCCTCAGAGTGCTGCTGATTGACGGAGGATTGTATTGGGTAATGGCATTCATACACCTTTTGGAAGTTAGTCATAAGCCTGCCACAGGTGTTGCGGGGACCTGTCCTTTGCCTACTCCTGTTGAATCGTTTATATACTCCTATTTCATATCCTTTGCTGTTATATTTCAGAACTGGGTTAGCTTTCTCCTGGATTCCATCTTGCTTTCTAGTAGTTGGGTGCCTATGGGTAAGTACTTTTTTATTTTTGCTCTCTGTAGCCTAGAGACAATATTAATCATATGTTTAATTCTTGGCTCTTTTTTTTATTGTTATAAGGCTCTATTTCCCTTTTGTTTTTTTGAGTTTGCGCACTACGGTTTGCCGGGTTTGCGCAGATTGGGTATTTTAGCGTTTTTAGCGTGATTTAGTCGTTTTACTCATGTCATTTGCGCTCGAGTTCCTGCTTTCTGTTTGAGCATACTATTAGATTACTTAGTGCGCTCTGTTCTCCCGCATGTTATTTTTATTTTTAGATGTCAGTTTAGCGCTCTTCTGCCTTGCTGTTTAATACATCTTCTGGAGGGGGTACATTTTTCCCTTTCTTCAAGAGCTCTTTTTTTAGAGGGAATATAGCCTTATGGTTGTGTTTTACTACTTTTTGTAGTTTTTCACTAATCATGGAGCCTTCGATGTCTGTCCATGAACCCTTTTTGGAAGCTAACTCCTCTGAACATTCTACTACCAAGTTTTGTGTATATTGTAAACATACTGATGTATTGCCTCCAGCCCTGCTGTGCAGTTCTTGTTTAAATGTTATTATGCATTCTAAACAGACTAATGTTCCTCTTCCTTCTAAAGCTGTCTGCCCTCATAATGTTTGTTCTACAAAGGGCAGTTCTGCAGATTTTTCTCCAGGATTCAGGGATTTAGTATGCTCCATGCTGGCGGCTATACTCCCCTCAAGTAAGCGTAAAAGGTCAGTTCATGATTTACCTTCTACTAGCTTTAAGCCTGTACTAAATAATGTTCAGGATTCTGGTTCAGCTGATTTGTCCTCATAGTGTGAGGTATTATCTGATGATCAGGGGTCTGTTTCTGACCATGATACTGATTTATCCTCTTTTTTTTTTTTTAAGATTGATCATATTTGTTCCCATTTAAAAGAGGTATTATATACTTTAGGTTTTCAAGATCCTAAGGTATTTGTGGACAAGTCTTTTAAATAGACAGAATACAAAAGGAATGTATCCACATGTGAGTATGCCCATATTATGTCCTCTTTATTATTCTCTGTATAACATCAGATAGTTCTATGAGAGTCCAACTCCTGCATGTCCCATCAGATAATTACCCATATAGCGGCACTTGTATGTATGCAACCTCAGAGGACCGGGACCATGTCCCTCCTACCTCTGTGCGATAGTGCTCGGTGTAAAAACAGCAGAGTGAAAACAGCAATGTTTGGCATATTACTGAATCTACAGTTGTCGTAAGTCACTGTCCAGCTCTGTGAGCAATAAAAGAGGGACTCACCCTTTGCTATGTCCTCCGGATCCGCGTAGGGTAGAGAATACCATCAAATAGTTAGCTGAGGGGACCATCGCTCCATTCCCATCTCTGCTCTAAGCCTCTTGCAAAGGTCCTCGATCTGTGTTTGACTTTGTGACGTCACAGGTCTAGCATGCGTGGCCTGCAATTGGCTCCTGGCTTGGAGGTGTGCTTCTTTGGGTTTTATGAAGGAGCCCCAGTGCTCCTGATAGACTTGAGAAAAAATAAGGTATACTTTGTTCCAAAACGAAGCAGGCTCCAGTGAACTTAAAACATAAGGATTTTTTCTACCTTAATTCCGATTAGCTGATAGAATTCTATCAGCCAATCGGAATTGAAGGGACACCATCTTGGATGACGTCATTTAAAGGAACCTTCATTCAGTGTTAGCCGTCGGATGAGGAGGATGCTCCACGTCAGATGTCTTGAAGATGGACCCGCTCCACGCCGGATGGATGAAGATAGAAGATACCGTCTGGACGAAGACTTCTGCCCGTCTGGAGGACCACTTCGCCCGGCTTGGATGAAGACTTCTCCCGGCTTCGTTGAGGACTTCGGCCCGGTTAGATGAAGACTTCTCCCGGTAAGGTGATCTTCAAGGGGTTAGTGTTAGGTTTTTTTAAGGGGGTATTGGGTGGGTTTTAGAGTAGGGTTGGTTGTGTGGGTGGTGGGTTTTAATGTTGGGGGGGATTTGTAATTTTTTTTACAGGTAAAAGAGCTGATTACTTTGGGGCAATGCCACGCAAAAGGCCCTTTTAAGGGCTATTTGTAATTTAGTGTAGGGTAGGGCTTTTTTATTTTGGGGGGCTTTTTTATTTGTTAGGGGGATTAGATTAGGTGTAATTAGTTTTAAAATCTTCTAAGTTGTTTATTATTTTCTGTAATTTAGTGGGGGTTTTTTGTACTTTAGCTAATTTTATTTAATTGTATTGAATTGTATTTAATTTAGGGAAATAATTTAATATAGTGTAGTGTTAGGTGTTAGTGTAACTTAGGTTAGGTTTTAGTTTACAGGTAAATTTGTATTTATTTTAGCTAGGTATTTATTAAATAGTTAATAACTATTTAGTAACTATTCTACCTAGTAAAAATAAATACAAACTTGACTGTAAAATAAAAATAAACCCTAAGCTAGCTACAATGTAACTATTAGTTATATTGTAGCTAGCTTAGGGTTTATTTTATAGGTAAGTATTTCGTTTTAAATAGGAATAATTTAGTTAATGATAGTAATTTTTATTAAGATTTCTTTTAATTATATTTAAGTTAGGGGGGTTAGGGTTAGACTTAGATTTAGGGGTTAATAACTTTAGTATAGTGGCGGCGACGTTGGGGGCAGCAGATTAGGGGTTAATAAATGTAGGTAGGTGTCGGCGATGTTAGGGACGGCAGATTAGGGGTTAATAATATTTAACTAATGTTTGCGAGGCGGGAGTGCAGCGGTTTAGGGGTTAATATATTGATTATAGTTGCGGCAATGTCCGGTTCGGCAGATTTGGGGTTAAAAAAATTATTTTAGTGTTTGCGATGCGGGAGGGCCTCGGTTTAGGGGTTAATAGGTAGTTTATGGGTGTTAGTGTACTTTTTAGCACTTTAGTTAAGAGTTTTATGCTACGGCTTTGTAGTGTAAAACTCTTAACTACTCACTTTAAAATGCGGTACCAGTCTTGACAGGAGAGGGTCTACCCCTCACTTTTTGGCAGACTCATAATACCGGTGCTATGCAAGTCCCATTGAAAAAAGAGGATACGCAATTTACGTAACTGGATTTGCGGTATTGCCAAGTCTGGCCAAAAATGTGAGCGGTACACCTGTACCTGCAAGACACGTAATACCAGCGGGCGTTAAAAAGCAGCGTTAGGACCGGCCAACGCTGCTTTTTAAGCCTAACGCAAAACTCATAATCTAGGTGTTAGTTAATAGAAAGCTTCATTGAATATCCTCCAAAGTTACCTCTGGAAACAATTTATTCCATTTAATTAATAAAACATTCATATATTGCTGCCCCATATGACGTACCAAAGTGGCATAAAACTTAGAAATTGAAAAATTTCCTTTAAGATATACTTTAATAGTATCTGCTAAGTTACCAAGTGTCCAGTCCGAACCATGTTTTGTTTTAATCGCTTGCACATAATGTCGCAACTGGAGATATGCGAAAAAGTCAGATCTCGAAATTCCATATTCTGACACAATCTGATAAAAAGGTTTCATATAACAAGTTAAAGGTTCAACCACCTAATATTCAAAGAAAACAGGAAACCACTGCGATGGATCCATACTAAGAGTTATACCTAAATATTTGAAAACGTTTACTTCCTTAAAAGGATGGCTTTCTATACTACAAGGAGTTCTCAGGATCCAGAGTAGCTCTGATTTTAATATATTAATTGCATATCCTGAGATGGAGCTATAAGTGTCTATAATGTGAATTAATTGAGGGATATTCTGAGCAGTATTACTGAGGAAGATAAGTAAGTCATCTGCATAAAGTAACAAAGTCAAAATGTTTTTCCCCAGATATATCCCTTTCAATTACTGTCTTAGAAATATCGCTAGAAAGTTCCAAAGATCCAGCACCTGGGATTCACACAGTGTGCAAACTAAGGGGCACTGCACAATACCCCCAGTAAAGGTAACTTTAAGGACTTAAACCGTTTTTTTAGAATGTTAAAACTAAAAAGCTTTTTTGCTGATAAGATTGATGTTACTAGTGGTAATGTTAGAGATGTGACAACTGTTACTAATAAAGCATTGAATTTAAACGCACTAGGTCTGTCTAATAAGAGTGTATTTACACCTGTACAGGTTAACCCTGGGGTTCAAGCATATATCCAATTAGTGCAAAAATATGTTGAGGCTTTGGATAAGGTATCTGGGTTCCATAAAAATTGTCATAAGTACAATAAAAAATTTACATCTGAGGATAAATGTGCTTTGGACAATGTAAGTAGTAATAAACAACTGGTGGTGAAAGGAGCAGATAAGGGTGGGTCAATTGTTTTATTGGATAAAAATTATTATGTCCAAGAAATCCAAAAACAATTATCTGATCTAGATGTTTATAAACCATTGACCCACAACCCTATCTTTGAAGTGAAAAAAGAAATTGAGGCTTGTGTTCACTTTGCATTTAAAAATGGCATTATTAATAAAGATGTAAGGAAGTTTATTCTTGAATCAGAAGACATCACTCCAGTGATGTATACATTGCCGAAAGTACACAAGGACCTGCAAGCCCCCCCCCGGGCCGCCCAATTGTGGCGGGCATGGGCTCAGTATTATCCAGGGTATCCATATATCTAGATAAAGCACTTAGACCTTTTGTTATGTCTAGTTTATATATTCAAGATACAGGGGATTTTTTGGCCAAATTACGTGATTTACATTTGGAGGAAACTAAAGGCATTCTCTTCAGCCTTGATGTAACATCATTATATACAGCTATTACCCATGAGGCAGGTATTGGAGCGGTTGAAAAGGTTTTGAGTGAATCTGACAGATATACTGTCCCACAGGCAGAATTTATTTTGCAGTTGTTAAACATTGTTTTAAGATGTAATTATTTTCTTTTTGGGGATAATTATTATCTTCAGCTCCAAGGCACGGCTATGGGTTCCAATGTCGCCCCCACATACGCCAATATTTTTATGAATATGTTTGAAGAACATTTTGTATACAGCAATCCTTTATTTTTATCATATGGCGCCATATAGATGATGTGTTTGGCGTGTGGGGGGGGTGACATTGAAACCCTGGTTAATTTTGTTAATGATTTAAACACAGCCACCAGTCACATCAGGTTTAAGTTGGTCTCTAGTGAGGAGGGTGTTGTATTTCTGGACACAGTTGTGTCAAAATGTACATCAGGCCTGACAGTAGACCTTTATAGAAAAACAACAGACTGCAACACTCTCCTGCACTATATGAGTGCACATCCCCCTTCGTTGGTTAGATCCCTTCCAAAAAGTCAGTTCTTACGTGTGAGACGTATTGTGTCTGAGGAAACAGTGGTTAAGGATAGACTTAAAGAAATGGGAGATTGTTTCCTACAAAGGGGATACCCTCGTGAGCTTATTGAAACTGAAATTGAGAATGCATTGAATACTCCTAGACAAATGTTACTAGAAAAGAAAAAATTTACTGACCAAAAACCCTCTAGATTAGTATTTGTGAGCCAGTATGCACCTTGGAATCAACATGTTCTGAGAATTCTCCGTAGACATTGGCACATTTTAAGCACTTGTAATCCAAGTGTTCAAGAATTTAAAATTCCGCCTATGCCTGCTTTTAAAAGGGGCAAAAATTTAAAGGATGTTTTAGTAAGGGCAGATATTGGTCCCTTTAAAGGTTGTGCCCAAACATATATTGGTAAGAAAAACTTGGGTAGTTTTCCCTGTTTAGGGTGTTCAAATTGTAATAGCTTAATTAAAGGGCCAACCTTTAATCATCCAAGGACTGGTAAAAAATATTCTACCAAAGGGCACTATACCTGTAACTCTGACTTCGTTGTTTATTTAATTAAATGCCCATGTGGGCTGGGGTACGTGGGGGAGACCTCACGTTGTGTACGTGAACGCATTTTCCAGCACAAAAGTTGCATTAGGACTAAGAAAATTGATGCCCCAGTAGCCCATCATTTTTTGTCTGCCGGCCATAACCTTAGTCAATTAAGGTTCCAAATAATTGAGCAGGTTAAATACCCTAGGAGGGGGGGGGGGGGGTGATCGTGCCAAACTTTTAAAAAAACGTGAAGCGTTTTGGATTTATGAACTAGGTATGTTATTTCCAGGTGGCATGAATAAAGAATTAGACTGGCCAATTTTTCTATAAATATATTTATTGACAATACATATTTCACCATTTTCATATATATTGTGAATTGTACAATGTAGTATTGATCTAGGGCAGGGGTCAGCAACCTTCGGCTCCCAGATGTTTTGGAACTACATTTTCCATGATGCTCAGATAGCCTAAAGAGTGTCTCAGCATCGTGGGAAATGTAGTTCCAAAACATCTGGGAGCCGAAGGTTGCTGACCCCTGATCTAGGGATTCATTATGTATTACATATATGTCTGCACTGCTTATATATATATTCTGGCTATGTGTAAATTCTCTGTTGTTTTAGAAAAAATATTTGCTTGTGATTTTTTGTATGACCACTAGGTGGTAGTATTTGGTAAAGGTATTGTACCTGTTGTACACAGGTGATTTAATTAACTTGGAAGGTGGGACTTGTTTAGGTATTTAAGAATGAAATCAGTGTCTGTTTAACTATGCATGATTAAGGACACTTGTCCGAAACGTTGCTGATTTTTGGAATTTGGCTCAATAAAAGCAAAAAAAAAAAGGGATTCTTGTAAATAATATGGACAAATCGCCAAAATTGTCCTTTAAACTCAAATTTATCTAAGGAAGTGAATAAGTGATCCCAAATTATTGAGTTGAACGACTTCTCTGCGTCGACTGTAAGAATAGATAAGTTGTTTCTTTGGTATGATTTCTTAGAATTACATTTATTCCAGAACCAATCCAACAACACTGTGATTTTACACAAGTTTTTCACTGAACTTCGGCCTGTCATGAAACCTACCTGATCATGATGAATTAAAGCTCAAGACATGTTTGCAGTCTCTTAGATAAAATAAATGTTAAAAACTTATAGTCTACATTAAGTAGCGATATTGGCCTATGGGAAATATGATTTTCTGGATCTTTGCCCTTTTTTTAAAATCAGAGCAATATTTGAGGCTGCAAAATTAATAGAGCATTCTTTTTTTCTCCCTGATAATATTCATTAAACAAATTATGCAAAACAGGGATTATTTGTTCTTGCAATATTTTATAAAATTCAGCCGGGAGAAAATCAGGACCTGGGGCTTTGTTTAATTTATAAGTCTTAATGCACTCTTTGATTTCCTCAATAGAAATAGATTGGTTATGTTCCGCTAATTGATCCAGAGGTACAGTGGGGCAAAAAAGTATTTAGTCAGCCACCAATTGTGCAAGTTCTCCCACTTAAGAAGATGAGAGAGGCCTGTAATTTTCATCATAGGTATACCTCAACTATGAGAGACAAAATGTGGAAACAAATCCAGACAATCACATTGTCTGATTTGGAAAAAAATTATTTGCATATTATGGTGGAAAATAAGTATTTGGTCACCTACAAGCAAGCAAGATTTCTGACTCTCACAGACCTGTATCTTCATCTTTAAGAGGCTCCTCTGTCCTCCACTCATTACCTGTATTAATGGCACCTGTTTGAACTTGTTATCAGTATAAAAGACACCTGTCCACAACTTCAAACAGTCACACTCCAAACTCCACTATGGTGAAGACCAAAGAGCTGTCGAAGGACACCAGAAACAAAATTGTAGACCTGCACCAGGCTGGGAAGACTGAATCTGCAATAGGCAAGCAGTTTGGTGTGAGGAAATCAACTGTGGGAGCAATAATTAGAAAATGGAAGACATAGAAGACCACTGATAATCTCCCTCGATCTGGGGCTCCACGCAAGATCTCACCCCGTGAGGTCAAAATGATCACAAGAACAGTGAGCAAACATCCCAGAACCACATGGGGGGACCTAGTGAATGACCTGCAGAGAGCTGGAACCAACGTAACAAAGGCTACCATCAGCAACACACTACGCCGACAGGGACTCAGATCCTGCAATGCCAGACGTGTCCCCCTGCTTAAGCCAGTACATGTCCGGGCCCGTCTGATGTATGCTAGAGAGCATTTGGATGATCCAGAAGCGGATTGGGAGAATGTCATATGGTCAGATGAAACCAAAGTAGAACTGTTTGGTAGAAACACAACCCGTCGTGTTTGGAGGAGAGAGAATGCTGAGTTGCAACCAAAGAACACCATACCTACTGTGAAGCATGGGGGTGGCAACATCATGCTTTGGGGCTGTTTCTCTGCAAAGGGAACAGGACGACTGATCCGTGTACATGAAAGAATGAATGGGGCCATATATCGTGAGATTTTGAGTGCAAACCTACTTCTATCAGCAAGGGCATTGAAGATGAAACGTGGCTGGGTCTTTCAGCATGACAATGATCCCAAACACACCGCCCGGGCAACGAAGGAGTGGCTTCGTAAGAAGCATTTCAAGGTCCTGGAGTGGCCTAGCCAGTCTCCAGATCTCAAACCCATAGAAAACCTTTGGAGGGAGTTGAAAGTCCGTGTTGCCCAGCGACAGCCCCAAAACATCGCTGCTCTAGAGGAGATCTGCATGCAGGAATGGGCCAACATACCAGCAACAGTGTGTGACAACCTTGTGAAGACTTACAGAAAACGTTTGACCTCTGTCATTGCCAACAAAGGATATATAACAAAGTATTGAGATGAACTTTTGATATTGACCAAATACTTATTTTCCACCATAATTTGCAAATAAATTCTTTCCAAATCAGACAATGTGATTGTCTGGATTTGTTCACACATTTTGTCTCTCATAGTTGAGGTATACCTATGATGAAAATTACAGGCCTCTCTCATCTTCTTAAGTGGGAGAACTTGCACAATTGGTGGCTGACTAAAATACTTTTTTGCCCCAATGTATCTTTGGGATTTTAATATTTTGCCAAAATTAATTTTTATTTTAAAAATGTACCTCTCTGCATATAATTCCTGATAAAACTGGAAAAAAACTTTTTTTAATATCTGAATTATTAGTGAATCTCTGAGATCCTAGTTTAACTGCCAAAATGTGATCTTTTCTTAGTGACCCAAGCTAAATATTTAGCTGAATATCCTATATAGCCCCCATATAATGCTTTTTGTCTCATTTCACTAATAGCTGTTTGTTGCTTGAAAAATATAGCTCTCTCTGACTTTGTTTTGATATATTTATCCCAATTTTGTTCGCTTGACGTTGAAATATATGCCCTATAGCTATTCTTAAGACCATTGGCTAATTGGAATTCCCTTTGTTTATTCTTCCGTTTCCACTTGCACATGTACGCTTTGATTTCTCCTCTAAAAAAAACATTTTGCAGTCTCCCAAAACATTTCTGGTTTATTTGTGTATGTCTTATTAAAATTATAGAACTCAAACTACTTAGATTGGAGCCAATTTTTAAATGTAATATTATTTAACAAGTGTTTTGGTGAAAAATAATTAGATAAATTATTTAAGTCCTTTCTTAAATTAAATTTGATAACTAAAGTTAAAATCGCATGATCTGAAAGGCCAATATCTGCAATATCTGTTGCTATCTCCAGACCACACAGTTTATCAGAAATCAAAAACAAATCAATTCTTGAAAATGTTTTATGACTTTTGGATTCACACGTATAAGTTCTTAAATCAGGGTTTTGTATACGCCAAATATCTTTAACCGCAAGCAAATTACAAAAATGTTTAAATATATTGACTTCTTTAGTTTTCTTATTCTGAGATCCTCTTTGAAACCTATCAAGTTTAGAGTCAGGGGCCATATTGAAATCCCCAGCTATAATTACATTTCCTCCATATATTTTGAGAGATTTGTACTAAGATTATCTCAAAATTCCCTATCTATAGAGTTAGGACCATAAACAGTACATACAATTAGTGGTGAATTATTCATTTAAATTTGTATTATTTGGAATCTTCCTTCAGGGTCTCCCTCAACATATAGAATATTATATGTTAAGTTCTTATTAATTAAGTAGCCACCCCTCTCTTTCTTTTGCCATATGGAGTCGCTACAACTTCGCCGACCCAGATCTTTAACTTAGATATTTCTGGAGCTTTAAGATGAGTCTCTTACAGGAAAACTATATCGGGATTAAATTTCCCAGCCTGTATTATAACATATTTCCTTTTAATTGGGGAGGTTATCCCTCCCACATTCCAAGATAACATTTTTATATCAGAACAAGCCATATGTTATGAAAGTATATAGAAAAAAAAAGAGAACCCCCCCCATTCTTAAAACACAAAATCCAATATATACATACTTCATATATGAGTCATTTAAATCATGATTTTCCTAATAGTGGAATCTTCTCGAGAAAATGATTTAATCCTTTTTTCTTCTAGAAAGATTTGCGCTTCTTTTATGTCATTTAAAATTTTAATTTCACCATTGACCGTCAGTGAGATTTTCGCTGGGTACATTAATCTGGCATTATAATTGGCCTCTATAAGTTTAGAACAGAAGGGGGACATTTATCTGCGTTTACTAAGAGTTTCTGTAGAAAAATCTGAAAATAGAAGAATCTTATGTTGGTCTATCATAAACGGGTATTTTTTCCTGTAACATCTGAGGAGATTGACTTTGTCCTGGAAATTTAATAGTTTAACTATTACTGCTCTAGGTCTGGGGTTCCCCTCTTTATTTGTACGGATTGGACCTACTCTATGTGCTCGCTCTACCATTAGTGGGCTATTTATTTGAACATTTAATAACTCTGGAAGTACAGAAGTAGCAAATGCAATTAAATCTTGGAACTTATCAGATTCTGGTTACTGGTAAGCCAATTATCCTGATATTATTACGGCGAGCAAGGTCCTCCATCTCCTCTATATGTCTGTAATTCCTCAATTTTTTGATGTGATATTATAAGATATTCTTGGCTATTTGCCCTATCCTCCATATCTGAGATCCTGGCCTCCGCTTCTTATAGTCTAGTATTAAACTGTCTTACTTCATTTGCTAGTGTAATCATCTCTGCTTTTAATGAGTCAAACTGTGGATTGATAATTCCAGCTATTTGGGTAAGTAGGTTAGGTGGTTCTAAGTTTATGTGTGTGTTAGGAGTGACTTCAGGTGAGATATTTATGCTAGTGTCATTTTGTTTAATGTTTTTTTCCCCTTATATTTAGGAGGCATTACTGGTGACTTTCTGTTTAGTGTGTGAGATAAAACTTTCCATGTGATAAAAAGTGCAATAACAATGTATACATTAAATGGAAAAAAAAAACAGAACACAAACTCAGTGATTATCTGTGTACAAGTGATTGGCCACCTATTCCTAATAATTACATTATTATCTATGCTCTATTATCAATGCACAGAAATTTTAATGTGGTTTGACACTCCCTTATTCAATTATATATAAGATAATACTAGCAAATTATTAAAATTGCAGAGTAATTGATGTAATTGGAAGGTAAATAATATAAGATAGAATGGTGTTATTAAGATCACAGGATAGACATAGCAAGAAGTTTTCTGGATCTCCCAATTTACAATTTCTATCAGGACATATACAAAATGTATTAAATACAGAGCTGTTTTCTTATTAACAGTTATATGGTTATATTAGCAGCAAGGCAATCAGACTAGAAAAAAAGCATTATATCAGCAGTGACTTATAGGCCTTTGCCGGCTATATCTAGAAATCTTACACAGAAGTCTGGGTCCAGCTTGACAATTACTTTACAAATTTAAGTGAATGCACCTGTCAGAGATATTCCACAACCCAGCATTAACACTTATACGTTTATAAGTCACACAAAGCTTTCACAAATATAATGAAAATGTGTACATATGACTAGTAGCATCAACAGTGATAATAAACCAAGATTTTTACAGATTAAATGAATATTAGTAGCCCATCACAGAACTGATAGATTATACATATATTGCTGCTAAGTCTTTCCAATACAACAATCTGAACCTTAGACGTAGGAATTCCGCAATCCTTTATCTTTTGCACTGTCCACTTTAGTGAAACACTAATTTCCCAGATCCTGACTGATGCTTATATACATAATAGTATGCATTCAGAGTTCAATTATACATTTGCAGCTCCTTCAAAGATACTTTCCTTCTCAAATTTTTCTCACAGTCATATTACCCAAAACAAGGCTATACAAATAAAACATAAGAGATGCTGTTTCAAACTTCGCACTTCCCCTCAGTATAAAGACACACTCTCTAAAACAATAAAAAAAAAACTCTCCTTCAAGTGTGTAGATAACTCCAGATTATAACCATATAACTGGTACAGATTATTTGTGTGGCACAGACCACTACTTCAATTGCAAGATATTGTAGTGCCAAATATGGCTTTTAACTTTTGCCTGAATACTTTGTTTCCATGATATGACAATGCTATGTGCCCGGTCATTCAATTGCCTTATGTGTTAGCTCTCAGCTTTCAATGACTATGTATAGGTCTTAAAGTAGGACCAGAAATAAGTTTATAAGCAGAGTTCAGATGGCTTCCAATTATTATTAGCCTGGGTGATAGATACTTGCAGTTTATTGATCCTCTGTTGGGAACTCCATATACATGGCTGCTGCTCTCGCCCCTCGCTCACCGCACACCGGTCCGGACACCTCTGGGCAGTCACAGGAATGAACTTCAGAGAGCAGGCTCTGTCTGTATTCTTGCAGCTCTGACACCCCGCGACTTACACGCTACAAGTGTGAGCAAGTTGTAGCTTACAGTCCCAACAGCAACCGCACTGACACCCAGGACTGGACAGGAAGGAGGCTCCAGCCGACAGAGCAAATTTCGGCCTCAGAAAGACTTCTGCAGCGTTAACTCGTTGTCTGGGCTCCAGTATCCATGCTGCAAAGCAGGCAGCTTCCCCAGGAGCAACGGCAAGGTAAACGCTGTGTGGCTGTAATAGAACTCTGCGCCTCTCTATGGTGCGCAATCCGGCATGCAGGTACACCAACTCCACCCAACAGGAAGTCTCTCCAATTCAGTTTGTTCAGAATTACTCTTCTGTACCACTAGGAGGAGGCAAAGATTCCCAAGACCCCTTTAAAACCCCTCACACATACCCGAGTCTTTACTTTGCCTCCATTGGAGGTGGTTAAAGAATGAAGATGTGCATTTGATTCTTCAGAGAAAAAGGTTTTCAGTCTATGTTGCGGATCAGTTTCCCCTCAGAGTACAATGCTAGTCAGAGAGATATATATGGGGTATGGTTTGTGATTGTTTTTTCACCTCATGGGAAATTTTTCATAATTGCTCGTAGGAACTTGTCTTTTGCCTCCCTTTATTGATATACAATATACTCCAATTCCATAACCTCTGCTGATATGTTACAGTACTGGGGTGGCTGTCTGCTGCTTGTTTGCTAGTGGACAAGTGTCTATTGGTAAATATCTTTTTATTAGCATTTAGACACTCGTATAGCTATGTTTTGGGCACTTTTATAGTTATTTATATATATGCTTATATATATGGCCCTGGGACTGATCCCTTTCACTATTCCCTTGCTGTTTTGTGCGCATCAGATTTTTGGCACGCTTAGTTTTTTTGTTTGTTGGCCTCTGGTTACGTGCACACATCGTATTAACGCTTGTCAGGTTAGCTTCCTTACCGTAACAATCCTGCAATATGTAGGACTATTGGGAGCTCTGGAAACCACTAAACCTGGCATACAAAGATTATGTCTGATACTTTTGAAATGAAACGTGCCAACAAAATATATCTAAGGGTGTAATTTATATATACTTTTTTTGCTTCTCATAATTTTTAAAATTTGAAATAAAATTTGATGATTATAATAATAATAGTGTAGTACTTCAGCATACTTAGTTGTAAATTTCTTTGTTCACATGTAATTTGCATAGTTGCCAACGGTCCCATTTTTCATAGGTCAGTCACGTGATACCCAAATGGTTTTTCTTTCTTGATACAGATAGAGCATGCAATTTTAAATAGATTTCCATTATATTTCTATTATATATAATGTGGGGTTTTTTTTTATCCTTTGTTGAAACGTATATCTAGGTACTGCTGCAATGTTTTCTTTCATACAGGTGGTGAGAGTCCACGATCCATTGCTCATGGGAATTACCTTCCCTACCACTTGGAAGAGGCAAAGATTCCCAAACTCCAAGAGTTCTATATAACCCCTCACACATACCTCAGTCTTTTCTTTGCCTCCCTGGAGGTGGTTGAAGAATGAAGCTGTGCATGAGTTTCTTCAGCGAGAGGGATGTTCAATGTATTTTGAAGCCCCGTTTCCTTTAAATGTGCAGTGCTTCTCAGATGGATGTATTTGGGGTATTGTTTATGATTCTTTTATTAATCTCATGGGAATTTCTTCATAAACTTTCCGTAATTGGTTGCAGGATTTGTCTGTTGCCTTTCCTTTTCGGATCTGCAATATACTCCTATTCCATACCCTCTACTGATGTGTTTCAATACTGGTTTGGCTGTCTGCTACTTACTGGTAAGTAATATTTTCTTTCATTTAGAAGGCGAGAGCCCAAGTTCCATTACATATGGTTTATACCATCCTGCCTGGAGGAGGCAAATTTCTCGAAACCCCAAAGCCTATAAAACCCCTCCCACCTCACATATACCTTAATTGGAGGTGGTTAAAGCATGATAATGTGATTACGTGGGTAGCGCTTCCTGATTGGTGGCTAAATGCAGTCACCAATCGCTATCCAGCGTGCTGAACCAAAAATAAGCTGGCTTGTAAGCTTACATACCTACTTTTTCAAATAAAAATACCAAGAGAAAGATAATAGAAGTAAATTATAAAGTTGCTTAAAATTGCATGCTCTATCTGAATCATGAAATAAATTATTTGGTTTCAGTATCCCTTTAAGGGGTAAATAATAGTATTTATTGGATTTAAAAAATCTTTTTTGCCATAATGGAGCAGCATGAATCTGTACCTAAATTTACCATAGGAACTGAGTCTCCAGAACACCTTTCTACCAATATTAAGTGTGCTTATTATAAAACAACTGAAGTACCTTCTTCAGCTCATTTATGTGGCTCATGTTTAGATTTGCTAATGCATACTGATCAATCTAATGTTTCTGTGTACTAACGAACCTACTATCTAGTAATTACTCATTTTCCTACTAATTTACTAATTATACTAATGTCCAAAATCCATGGATTCAAAACATTATTTCTCAGGGATATCGAATTGGATTCAAAATAAGACCTCCCATAGGAAGGTTTTTTTCTAACCCATATTCTGAAACATCCAATAAAAGCTATAGCTTCAATCTGTCTCAGATATGGGAGTAATTGTTCCAGTTCCTTTACAGGATCAGGGGATGGGATTTTATTCAAATATTTTAGTTGTGCCAAAGAAGGAAGACTCCTTCAGACCAATTTTGGATCTGAAAACTCTAAATAAATTAGAGTCTTTAATTCAACAAGGTCACTTTGGCCTAGATTTGGAGTTCGGCGGTAAAAGGGCTGTTAACGCTCCGCGGGCTTTTTTCTGGCCGCACCATAAAATTAACTCTGGTATCGAGAGTTCAAACAAATGCTGCGTTAGGCTCCAAAAAAGGAGCGTAGAGCATTTTTACCGCAAAAGCAACTCTCGATACCAGAGTTGCTTACGGACGCAGCCGGCCTCAAAAACGTGCTCGTGCACGATTCCCCCATAGGAAACAATGGGGCTGTTTGAGCTGAAAAAAAACCTAACACCTGCAAAAAAGCAGCGTTCAGCTCCTAACGCAGCCCCATTGTTTGCTATGGGGAAACACTTCCTACGTCTGCACCTAACACCCTAACATGTACCCCGCGTCTAAACACCACTAACCTTACACTTATTAACCCCTAATCTGCCGCCCCCGCTATCGCTGACCCCTGCATATTTTTTTAAACCCCTAATCTGCCGCTCCGTAAACCGCCGCCACCTACGTTATCCCTATGTACCCCTAATCTGCTACCCCTAACACCGCCGACCCCTATATTATATTTATTAACCCCTAACCTGCCCCCCACAACGTCGCCGACACCTGCCTACACTTATTAACCCCTAATCTGCCGAGCGGACCTGAGCTCTACTATAATAAAGTTATTAACCCCTAATCCGCCTCACTAACCCTATCATAAATATTATTAACCCCTAATCTGCCCTCCCTAACATCGCTGACACCTAACTTCAATTATTAACCCCTAATCTTCCGATCGGAGCTCACCGCTATTCTAATAAATGGATTAACCCCTAAAGCTAAGTCTAACCCTAACACTAACACCCCCCTAAGTTAAATATAATATTTATCTAACGAAATAAATTAACTCTTATTAAATAACTTATTCCTATTTAAAGCTAAATACTTACCTGTAAAATAAATCCTAATATAGCTACAATATAAATTATAATTATATTATAGCTATTTTAGGATTAATATTTATTTTACAGGCAACTTTGTAATTATTTTAACCAGGTACAATAGCTATTAAATAGTTAAGAACTATTTAATAGTTACCTAGTTAAAATAATAACAAATTTACCTGTAAAATAAATCCTAACCTAAGTTATAATTAAACCTAACACTACCCTATCAATAAAATAATTAAATAAACTACCTACAATTACCTACAATTAACCTAACACTACACTATCAATAAATTAATTAAACACAATTCCTACAAATAAATACAATTAAATAAACTAGCTAAAGTACAAAAAATAAAAAAGAACTAAGTTACAGAAAATAAAAAAATATTTACAAACATAAGAAAAATATTACAACAATTTTAAACTAATTACACCTACTCTAAGCCCCCTAATAAAATAACAAAGCCCCCCAAAATAAAAAATTCCCTACCCTATTCTAAATTAAAAAAGTTACAAGCTCTTTTACCTTACCAGCCCTGAACAGGGCCCTTTGCGGGGCATGCCCCAAGAATTTCAGCTCTTTTGCCTGTAAAAAAAAACATACAATACCCCCCCCCCCCAACATTACAACCCACCACCCACATACCCCTAATCTAACCCAAACCCCCCTTAAATAAACCTAACACTAAGCCCCTGAAGATCTTCCTACCTTGTCTTCACCATCCAGGTATCACCGATCCGTCCTGGCTCCAAGATCTTCATCCAACCCAAGCGGGGGTTGGCGATCCATAATCCGGTCCAGAAGAGGCTCCAAAGTCTTCCTCCTATCCGGCAAGAAGAGGACATCCGGACCGGCAAACATCTTCTCCAAGCGGCATCTTCGATCTTCTTCCATCCGGAGCGAAGCGGCAGGATCCTGAAGACCTCCAGCGTGGAACATCCATCCGGACCGACGACTGAACGACGAATGACTGTTCCTTTAAGGGACGTCATCCAAGATGGCGTCCCTCGAATTCCGATTGGCTGATAGGATTCTATCAGCCAATCGGAATTAAGGTAGGAATTTTCTGATTGGCTGATGGAATCAGCCAATCAGAATCAAGTTCAATCCGATTGGCTGATCCAATCAGCCAATCAGATTGAGCTCGCATTCTATTGGCTGTTCCGATCAGCCAATAGAATGCGAGCTCAATCTGATTGGCTGATTGGATCGGCCAATCGGATTGAACTAGATTCTGATTGGCTGATTCCATCAGCCAATCAGAAAATTCCTACCTTAATTCCGATTGGCTGATAGAATCCTATCAGCCAATCGGAATTCGAGGGACGCCATCTTGGATGACGTCCCTTAAAGGAACAGTCATTCGTCGTTCAGTCGTCGGTCCGGATGGATGTTCCGCGCTGGAGGTCTTCAGGATCCTGCCGCTTCGCTCCGGATGGAAGAAGATCGAAGATGCCGCTTGGAGAAAATGTTTGCCGGTCCGGATGTCCTCTTCTTGCCGGATAGGAGGAAGACTTTGGAGCCTCTTCTGGACCGGATTATGGATCGCCAACCCCCGCTTGGGTTGGATGAAGATCTTGGAGCCAGGACGGATCGGTGATACCTGGATGGTGAAGACAAGGTAGGAAGATCTTCAGGGGCTTAGTGTTAGGTTTATTTAAGGGGGGTTTGGGTTAGTTTTGGGGTTTGTGGGTGGTGGGTTGTAATGTTGGGGGGGGGGTATTGTATGTTTTTTTTTACAGGCAAAAGAGCTGAAATTCTTGGGGCATGCCCCGCAAAGGGCCCTGTTCAGGGCTGGTAAGGTAAAAGAGCTTGTAACTTTTTTAATTTAGAATAGGGTAGGGAATTTTTTATTTTGGGGGGCTTTGTTATTTTATTAGGGGGCTTAGAGTAGGTGTAATTAGTTTAAAATTGTTGTAATATTTTTCTTATGTTTGTAAATATTTTTTTATTTTCTGTAACTTAGTTCTTTTTTATTTTTTGTACTTTAGCTAGTTTATTTAATTGTATTTATTTGTAGGAATTGTGTTTAATTAATTTATTGATAGTGTAGTGTTAGGTTAATTGTAGGTAATTGTAGGTAGTTTATTTAATTATTTTATTGATAGGGTAGTGTTAGGTTTAATTATAACTTAGGTTAGGATTTATTTTACAGGTAAATTTGTTATTATTTTAACTAGGTAACTATTAAATAGTTCTTAACTATTTAATAGCTATTTTACCTGGTTAAAATAATAACAAAGTTGCCTGTAAAATAAATATTAATCCTAAAATAGCTATAATATAATTATAATTTATATTGTAGCTATATTATGATTTATTTTACAGGTAAGTATTTAGCTTTAAATAGGAATAATTTATTTAATAAGAGTTAATTTATTTCGTTAGATAAAAATTATATTTAACTTAGGGGGGTGTTAGTGTTAGGGTTAGACTTAGCTTTAGGGGTTAATACATTTATTAGAATAGCGGTGAGCTCCGGTCGGCAGATTAGGGGTTAATAATTGAAGTTAGGTGTCGGCGATGTTAGGGAGGGCAGATTAGGGGTTAATACTATTTATGATAGGGTTAGTGAGGCGGATTAGGGGTTAATAACTTTATTATAGTAGCGCTCAGGTCCGCTCGGCAGATTAGGGGTTAATAAGTGTAGGCAGGTGTCGGCGACGTTGAGGGGGGCAGATTAGGGGTTAATAAATATAATATAGGGGTCGGCGATGTTAGGGCAGCAGATTAGGGGTACATAGGGATAACGTAGGTGGCGGCGATTTGCGGTCGGAAGATTAGGGGTTAATTATTTTAAGTAGCTGGCGGCGACGTTGTGGGGGGCAAGTTAGGGGTTAATAAATGTAATACAGGGGTCGGCGGGGTTAGGGGCAGCAGATTAGGGGTACATAAGTATAACGTAGGTGGCGGTCGGCAGATTAGGGGTTAAAAATTTTAATCGAGTGGCGGCGGTGTGGGGGGACCTCGGTTTAGGGGTACATAGGTAGTTTATGGGTGTTAGTGTACTTTAGGGTACAGTAGTTAAGAGCTTTATAAACCGGCGTTAGCCAGAAAGCTCTTAACTCCTGCTATTTTCAGGCGGCTGGAGTTTTGTCGTTAGAGCTCTAACGCTCACTTCAGAAACGACTCTAAATACCAGCGTTAGAAAGATCCCATTGAAAATATAGGCTACGCAAATGGCGTAGGGGGATCTGCGGTATGGAAAAGTCGCGGCTGAAAAGTGAGCGTTAGACCCTTTAATCACTGACTCCAAATACCAGCGGGCGGCCAAAACCAGCGTTAGGAGCCTCTAACGCTGGTTTTGACGGCTACCGCCGAACTCCAAATCTAGGCCTAAATGTCCACAATAGATTTAAAGGATGCTTACGTTTACATCCCAATTCACTCAGAACATCACCATTTTCTGAGGTTTGCTTTTCTGGAAAAGCATTATCAGTATGTTGCTCTTCCATTTGGTCTAGCTGCAGGTTCTGGGTGCCCTTTTGTCTGTAGTCAGAGCTCAGGGTATTGCAGTATTTCCTTACCTGAACGACATTTTAGTACTAGCTCAATCTTTTAATTTAGCATAATTTTAATCAAAACAACTATTGTTGTCTCTTCAAAGACATGGTTGGAGGATCAATTTACAAAAGTGTTCCTTGATTCCTCAGACAATGGTTACCTTTTTAGGTTTCCAAATAGTGTCCTTGACTTTTTCCCTAACAGAACATAGATTAATACAATTGAAATCAGCTTGTCTGAACCTTCATTCACTCTCATTCCCTTCAGTGGCTCTCTGTATGGAAATATTAGGCCAAATGATTGCAGTTTCAGATGCATTCCCTTTTGCTTGTTTTCACATGAGACCTTTTCAACGTTGTATGCTGCGTCAATGATGCAAGGATCATACATAGATATCTCAAGTGATATTCTTAAACCCCAGCACGCACCTTTCTCTAACTTGGTGGCTGAACCATCAATCTATTACTCAGGGAGCTTCTATTGCTCATCCTACCTGTTCTGTGATCACCACAGATGCAAGTCTTTCAGGTTGGGGAGCAGTTTGGGGGTCCCTAACAGCACAAGGGGTTTGGAATCCTCGGGAGGTGAGGTAACCAATCAATATTTTGGCACTCTGTGCACCTTACAGGACCCTTCAGACTTGGCCCCTATTGAAAAAGGAGCCTTTTCTTCGGTTTCAGACAGACAATATTACAACAGTAGCATATGTCAATCGTCAATGGGGAAATCACAGTTCCCTGGCTATGACAGAAGTATCTCAAATCCTCTCTTGGGCAGAAACCAATTCTTGCCTAATTACTGCGATTCACATCCCAGGAGTGGACAACTGGGAGGCAGACTTTCTCAGTCGTCAGTCTCTACATCCAGGAGAATGGTCTCTTCACCAGGATGTGTTCTTTCTAATTGTGGATTTATGGGGCCTACCCGAAATAGATCTGATGGCCTCTCGTTTGAACAACAAACTTCCTAGGTACCTTGCTAGGTCCAGGGATCTTCAGGTAGAGGTAATGGATGCTCTAGCAGTTCCTTGATTTTTCCAGCCTGCTTATATATTTCCCCCTCTGATCCTACGCCCCAGATTGATTTCCAAAATTAAATTGGATTGTCATTTGTAATCCTAATAGCCCCAGTGTGGCACCACAGGATTTGGTATGCCGACCTGGTCTGAATGTCCAGTTGCCCGCCGTGGCCTCTTTCTCTAAGGCCAGACCTTCTGTCTCAAGGTCCCTTTCTCCATCCACATCTAAAGTCTCTACACTTGGTGGCATGGAAAATAAACACTTAGTTCTCAGTCATAGAGGATTCTCTGACTCTGTGATTAACACTCAGATTGTGGCTAGCAAGCCTGTTTCTAGGAAAATGTATCACAGAGTTTGGAAAACTTATATTTCATGGTGTATCGACCATGATTATTCCTGGCATTCCTTTTGAATTCCTAGGATTCTTCAGTTTTTTCAGAATGGTTTAGATAAAGGTGTATCTGCCAGGTCTTTGAAAGGACACATCTCTGCTCTTTCTGTATTATTTCATATGAAAATTGCTAATCTTCCTGATGTACATTGTTTCGTTCAGTCCGAATTAAACCAGTCATTAGCCCCATTTCTCCTCCTTGGAATTTTGCAGGCTCCTCCTTTAGAGCCTATGCATAAATTGGACATTAAACTACTTTCTTGGAAAGTGTTATTTCTTTTGGCCATCTTTTCTGCTAGAAGAGTTTCTGAATTATCTGCTCTCTCTTGTGGGTCTCCTTATTTGATATTCAATCAGGATAAGGATGATTTGCGGACTACATTTACATTTTTACCTTAAGTTGTTTCCTCACCCATCATTAGTATGGAGATTGGTGTTCCCTCCTTGTGTCCTAATCCAAAAAATGCTTCTGAAAGATCTTTACATTTTTTGGCATTAAAATATTATGTTAATGCAACTAAGGTTTTCAGACAAACATCTATTCCATTTCTTCTTTCTTCTGGCCCTAGGAAAGGCCAGAATGCCTCTGCTATTTCTTTAGCCTCTTGATTAAAACACTTGGTCTTTGCATACCTTTACATTTTTACCATTTTTATGTTTTTGCTTCATCAGAAGCAGCCTTCGGTAGAAAGGCCCTTCAGTCAGTTGTCTAAGTGTGATAATGTGCCTATAATTTGAGTTGTCATAAGAGAGAGATTTTTTTTGGGAGGGTTATGGATTTAATTTCCCAATCGAAAAAAAAGCAGTTTTTCAATCCCTCCCTTTATTTGTTACTCGTGGACTTCCACAGCTTGGGTATTAATTCCTAAATGTAACGGATCGTGGACTCTCACCACCTGCATCAAAGAAAACGTAATTTATATCTCAACTGATAAATTGTTTTATTTCATGGTTTCGAGAGTACACGACCCCCACCCTTTTTTGGGGGTTAATTTATTTTAAGCACATCTTTTTTCCCTGCTCCTATATTTTGGCTCTTACTCCTTCTTACACCTCATCACTTGGCTATACGTTAAATTGAGGTATGTGTGAGTTGGGAGAGTTTTTATAGGCTTTTGGGGTTTGGGAAATGTTGCCTCCTCCTGGCAGGAAGGTATATGTAATGGATCGTGGACTCTCATCACCATAAAATAAATGAATTTATAAGGTGAGATATAAATGATGTTTTTTCAATTTATAATATATATATATATATATATATATATATATATATATATATATATATATATATATATACACATACATGTACAGTCATAAACAGAAAGTTATTTCCCTGCAAGAACAACCAAGTTTAATGGGTTGTGGTTTCAAAGAACAAAACCAGCTATTCATCTATAAAAATAAAGAAGCAATTTATCATACATTTTATAGTCTGCCGCTGGTATAACAAGCCATTAGAAACACATTAAGGGAAAAACAATGTTACAGTACACTGTCTCTTTAAAGGGACAGTATACACTAATTTTCATATAACTACATGTAAAAATCCAGTATAAAACCTTTTAAAAACTTACTTAGGTCCTTTGGACCCACCTGGAGGCTAATATACTTGGATCCAATAATCCAGATGAAATTTTATGGGATAAATCTTTCAGAGACAAACACACTGGGAAATTAAAATTATCTGCCTCAGAAAACACTACATATGCATGGTCTTTTGCCACGAAATCTCAAAATCTTCTACCACTATACTCTTTAATGACGCCTCTTTGATATACACTTCCTAAAGAAACACAGACAATAGCTGACAAATGGGCTAATAAAGGGCTTTATAGGGTGGCAAATGTGCTGGAGAATAGGAAAGCTATGACTTTTATACAAATGCAGAACATCATAAATCCATTAAAGCTGCACTGGTATTAATATCTCCAACTCACTTCAGCTATTCAACCCTACATAAAAAATCCTCATCACTCAGGAAACACTATAATAGAGATAATCTTGTAGGCATCTTATAGACCCAAACAAACCATTTCTAGATTGTACACCTCGATCCAATCAGCGGTCAAAGAATCCAAATTGTCATTAATATTGAAATGGGAACAAGACCTAGAAACTACTAAAGAGAAAAAAAGCTTGGGACAACATTTTTAGTTCAGCATGTAAAGGACTCTTGAGTGCAGACTTGAGGGAAAACACAATTAAAACCATGTTTAGATGGTACCTTACACCTCTAAAAACCTCATATATGTCCTCCACCAACAATAGACTATGCTATAGAGGATGTGGACTGGAGTCATGGGCTTCTATTGCCATATGTGGTGGGATTGTGATCGAATTAAACCAATCTGGGATATTTATCCTTACTTAGCGACTTACTAGACAAACAGATAAAGTTGACTATGCTCCAATCTCTTTTACACAAACCAATACGTAAACATAACAAACATATAAATACTTTAATAAGAATAATATGCTCTGCAACTAGAATTTGTATAGCAAAGTATTGGAAGACAAACGCACCTACATGGACAGAGATTATAAATAGGATTTCTTTAACATATAAAATGTACAACTCAGCAGCTAAGATTCTAGATACAAAAGAAACCTATGATAAGATATGGTATTATTGGATCCTTAAGGAATTTTCAGATAAATAGGATTCGTCACGACTAACAAATGGTAATCCTTTTCACCATTACATCAGGGAAAATATAGTGGTCTCTGTGTCTCAAATTATCCTTTCTAGTTTTTTGAATAATTATATTGGTTCTTTGTTTCTATCAGCTTTATGTAATTTTATTTTTTATTAATTATTTATATTTTTTCTTTTCTCATTAATATTACGTAACTAGTTAAGAATTTGTTATGATAAGTATACAGAAGATAATTCACCAATCGACAAATTCATTCTTCTTATGACTCCCCTATATGGAAACGAGAAACCCATATCAGATATGGGAACTTATCATCGAGAAACTAGAAGGGAGAATATTTAACCTCATTTGGCGATCAGATCTCAAAGGACTTAATTGGTTTACAAGGTTAAGAACAGGAGAAGTGGACCGAGCTCTACACCCAGGGCCTTAAGCTTACTAACTATATAGCCTCCTAGTAGGCTAACAATACAAAAGTTAAAATGGGGAGAGAGTAAGCGCTAAAAAGCTTAAAAGGCTAGTAAAAGGTACATTTTAGTACATATAAAAATTTACAAATGGCAATCAGACGCATGGATCCATGTCTGACTTAACAAAAAAAAAAAAAAAAAAAAATATATATATATATATATAATAAACAAATCTAAAAATATCTAAAAATATCCAATGGAGTATAGCATGTGACGCTGACTTAGTGAGCCAGTGATGAGGAGTTAGGACATGTACATTCAATAATATAAACAACCTAAGTGAGTGATTGAGTGCACACAATAGCTTTCAACAAAGAAAAATAGCATTCACAAAAAATAGTGTTCACAAAAATTGGCGTACATAAAAAATGTTCAAATGTTCAACCGGTTATATGTAAGTGAATCCAGTAGTGTTTCCTCCAAAGTGACGTGTAGAAATATAACGTGAAGTCAATAATAGTAGAATGTAAACGTTGAGTGGGTCAAATTATTGTGGTTCAGCTGCTAAATTAAAAAATTGTAAATCCGTGAGGTGTATAAAAATAAAAATAAAAATAACTTGTGAAAAAATCCACGTGGAAAACTTGAATTCAAATGATAGACAAAGGTCAAAAATCAAAAGACAAAAATATCAAAAGACAAAAATAGAAAATCAGTGATAATATTAAAAAGCACTAAAGATCTAGTGAAAACAAATCCTTAATTCAGATGTTAAAAATCCTTGGTAAGATCCATAACAAACAAATACATCGATAAAATACCTAAAAGGGAACAAAAGAGAAACAAATAGTGCAACACTGTATATGATATATAATATAGGTAATTAAAACCAAGCTCACCAGTATGCCAACGCGTTTCGGCCTAGACTAGGCCTTTCTCAAGACTATACTGTATCAGAAAATCTGGGAGCTTTAAGTAGGGTCAGTGTTGAAATGATTGGTGCTGTTTTGGCGCCATTTTTAGAGGCACCTCCCTTTCCTGTTTCACCCATTGCATCTCTGGGATATTTCCTATGTTATGTTTCCTGTTTCACCCATTGCATCTCTGGGATATTTCCTATGTTATGTTTCCTGTTTCACCCATTGCATCTCTGGGATATTTCCTATGTTATGTTTCCTGTTTCACCCATTGCATCTCTGGGATATTTCCTATGTTATGTTTCCTGTTTCACCCATTGCATCTCTGGGATATTTCCTATGTTATGTTTATGTTTTCCCATCTTAAAGGTTAATTGGTTCCTATTATTGCCACAAATTCTAGTATAAATCTAGATTTTCCTATTTATTTGTTTTTTATTTTCATTATTAGGTAATAGTAGCGTTTTGTCAATGTTGTTATTATTATATTCTGTGTTAACTCAGCTAGTTTTCTGGGCGGGTTTCCCCTTTCTTTGGGCTCAAATTGCTTATTTATTTACATGGACTGGTTCTCATTTATGAATTGCCCCTGTTGATGTCAAAAACTTAATTTCAAATGCGATCTTATTTTGAAAATTGCTATGACCGGAAGTGGCCTGGTATCGCGGCATCAACTTCCGTTTTAGCTTTTGGGAGACATTGTTTATTCGATTCACCGGTCTCTATCATGTGACCGGAAGTTCTTTGGTCCACCGGTCTGCATCATATGACTGGAAGGTGCAGCATCATATTCCCCATTGACTTATGGGATATGTAGTTCCCTCACTTATTAGGACTACAGATCTTTCTCAGATATTCGGTATTACCCGATCTTACTATGGCTCATTGTCTCTGTGTCTATAACATATAATGTCAGAGTCAATGCGCCAATATGTAATAGAATCGGTTACTGGGAATAGTCAATTCTTTGAATAATGGATGTAATTTCTTACAATGCTAATCTGTCACTGCTTATAGTAAAACTGCTTCTAATAAAACTTGCTATATTAATTCTAAGCACATTCTTGGATCCTAATAAAATTCACTTTCTTAATTCTAGGCACATTCTTGGATCCTAATATTGAATAGCTTTACAATTTACTTTTATTTGTTCATACTTTCGTAATGGATAGCCGTTTCACTGCTTCCTTCTAGTTCTTTTGAAAATAAAGCCTATGGGTATTCTCAAGGAGCCATTGAGTCATATATGACCTTGATAAAGTATAGACCTGCAATGTTTATCTAACTTAACATTGTGAGACGTTTATTGCATCCTAATGCTGTATCTCACCGCCGATGGTGGGATGACAAACTGTAATGTCTCAAGAGGGATCAAGGATCTTCCTATCTGTTCACAGTGAAGGTGTAAGCTCAAATCTAATTGGGAGGGTTTCATTACATTTGTATGTGTATATAAAGGACTTTAGGTGACCATTAACCAGAAATCAGCTGGTGTAAGATCAGACGTAAATACACTCAAAGTGATGGCTTCTGTTTGACTTTGGGGCAGACGTGGGGTAGAGGATACAAGATACAAAATCTTCAAATTATGATATTTCATTTCACACATTAAATAGTCCTACATTGGATTGTTATGTATAGACCAGTGTATGAATACAGGTTTTTTTCTTTTCTATGATACTTTTTTAGTTCAATATGACAATTTTAAAGTTGTCATACTGAATGTGTTCAGTTTGACAAAGCTGGGTGTATTCAATACGACATTGTCGCAATTCTTTAGGTCTATTATTCCCGTGTATGGATCTGTTGCCAGGTGTTAATTACTTGACAAATGTACTTATGCTTGTATATTTACTCATTGGTGCTGATGTATCTTTGTGACCAAATTGTCCTATGCCTGATGTTATGTTTCTCTCTCTGATATGATTTTGTTCTTTAATGAGCGACTAACATTTTGTAATACAGAACAAGTATTATGCCCACTCTGAATTTTTACATTTCCCTTGGTTTTTATAGGAAACGGAGAGGGTTAGTATTTTCGATTTTCACTTCCACTCTAGTTTATAGCTTTCATGTATTCGATCTCCCTTTATAGGTACATAGAAAATAGTGATGAATGCAGAGGTAAATATTTAGTTGGGATACTGTGTGGGGTAACCAACTTAGCGGTCGCATGTTGGGATCCTATCTCTCTAACTTAGGTCATATCATATTTGAACACTCAGAGATGGATGGTGGTTGTTATTTAATAGATGTCATTTAATGGAGAATTGGATGCCAAAAAATCGGTAGATATGGACAACACACGAGAGACCGACCCACCGTATGAGGAAAGGGGGAACTGTCCGCAAGACACAACAGAACAAGACAGTGAAGAGAGAACGGAAGATGTAAGAGACAACTGGACAGAGGTGAACTATAGAAAAAAGAAAAAACAGGGATACTATTCCAAAACAGGGAATGAGAGCTATGGAAGACGAAGACCGTACTTCCGGTCCCCTGTCAGGCCAAACAACAGCTACTATTCTCACACAAGAGATTCTCCATACAACAGAAGCTATGTGTATAATGCACACCGGGAGGACCAACAATACCCGAGAGATTATAACAACTACAACTACCCCGAAAGGAGACCACGCTATGACAACAGAAGAAACCAGGACCAAACAAATTGGGAACATGAACCCAGGTTTGGAAATACCAGGCCATACTATGGCCACCTCCGTCCACAAACTCATTATCACAGACGGCAGCACCATTATCGTGATGATAGAAGATCACCGTTTCCACTAGGGGACAACTATGGAAAGAGTCCATTCTTCATGGACCAAAGGAAAAATCATTTGAGGTTTGATGAGAGACCTTATGCACATACAGGCCATAGAGAACACAATGATTACATGTATAACGGACACAGAAAACAAAGTTGGAAAGACGACCCTCCCTACAACCAAAATATATCCAAAGAATCACAATGGAGGAACAACCAACAATACTCCAATGTGAAGGTGGGCCAACAAAAACACACCCCACAACAACATAGGAGTGTTACAATACAAGAAAAAGGCCAAGAAACAGGAGAGGTTTTTTTAGGGGAAAGCCCCCTTCCACCAAGGGAAAAAGAGAAAAACAAATCAACATTAAAGAGAAAGAACCTGGACATGGAAGAACAATCCTGTTCCGTAAACAAAAAAAGACCTCTAGAGGGTCCAGAGGGGGCAGCAGGTCAAGGAAACAGAAGCCTGAACAGATCATAACACGAAGCCCAAAGAGTAGCGACCCCAGAAGTGTTGATACTGTCAAAACGACGAAAGGACTGTTTAACTTAAGCTCCACAGTTCTGACAGAAAAAGAGAAAGAGGTACTCTCATATGGACTGAGCTTTGCTCCATCTAAGAAAATGGACAAGTTTCAAACTTTCATAAGCGCAAAGGAGCTGGTAAGGAAATTAACCCTAAAAAGGCATTTCCTAAAATCTCCCATTGATACTTATCAAACACCTCTAAGTAGGAATATAGATAACAGATTTACGCATACTGATCTGAAGGCGAAGTCTTCATTCTACCCTATAACCAGCAAAGGGAGTCACATCGAGACATTTGAAATGAATATCTGTTAAGACATCAGGAACCTGAATTTATCCAAATGTAATAAAATCAGGCATAATCTGACAAGATCACAATTGGAGACAATTAAAAGCCTAGAAAAGAATCATAAACTGACTATAAAACCAGCCGACAAAGGAGGTGGAATTGTTATTATGGACAAGGTAAAGTATGAGGACGAATGTCTGAGGATTCTAAATGACACCAATACCTACCAAAAGCTCTGCAGCAACCCAGTAGTTAGGTTCAAGAAAGAGCTAGATGCCCTCCTCGGAACAGCTAAAACCGAAGGGATACTCAGTGAAAGGGAATATAATTACATAAGAATACCATACCCAAAAACACCCGTATTTTATCAACTACCGAAAGTCCATAAATCCTTAAACGATCCACCAGGAAGGCCCATTATATCTGGGATAGGATCTTTGACAAGCAACTTATCTGAATACGTGGATAAGATGTTACAGAAATATGTAATATCATTACCATCACATCTCAGAGACTCCACACAAATTCTGTCACTGCTAAATTCAATGACCTGGAAGAACAACTATATAATGGCCACATGTGACGTTACGTCACTTTATACAAGTATCCCACATGACCTAGGAATTGAAGCAGTAAACTCATTCCTACTAAAGGATGAGGAAATACCAGAAGAACAGAGGATATTCATTTTGGACTGTATTAAATATATCTTGAATCACAACTATTTCTGTAACAATAATCAGTTTTACAGGCAATTGTGCGGCACAGCAATGGGGACCAGGTTCGCGCCAAGCTACGCCAATCTCTACATGGGCCTATGGGAAAACATCTTCTGGGACTCATGTCCAGCTGGCGCGGACCTGGTCCTATATTCAAGATATATAGATGACATCTTTTTGATTTGGAGTGGAACATTGGAAGATCTGCTACATACTATCAATGTAATGAGCCACAACGAAAAGAATCTTAAGTTTACATACCAATACAGCCAAGAGAAACTGGACTTTCTGGATCTGAGAATTGAAGTGAAAGATGGGAAGCTCGAGACGTCAACCTTCTTCAAGGAGGTTGACTGTAACAACTATATCCATAACACAAGCTGCCATCATCCCACCTGGAAGTCAAATATACCCAAGGGCCAATTCTTGAGGGTCAAGAAAAATTGTTCTACTATAGAACAATGGACTGCACAGGCTGACATACTGAAACAACGTTTCTTGGAAAGAGGGTATGACAATAAGTCGTTGGATGATAAAATCGAAGAAGTCAGTAAGATCAAGAGAGAGAACCTCCTGAGTTATAAAAACAAACCAAGAAAAACCTGGGATGATGAAACAATCAACGTGCCTATGATATCCGAGTACTGTGAGAACAGATCCATCCTGGAAAAGATTATTAAGAAACATTGGGCGATACTCAAAGATGATGACGTGATTGGGGAAAGGCTGAATCCACATCCGAGATTCATTTATAGGAGAACTAGGAACCTGAAAACGATGATAGCTCCTAGTATACCTAGGAAAGGAAATAATAACGACACGACCAATCACCAAGGAAAAAGCATTAAAGGCTTCTACCCATGTCCAAGCTGTAAAGCTTGTAAGAACGGACGAAAAACAGATACTTTCTCATCACATCAGAGAAACGAGAAACATAGGATCAAAGAGTTGATCAGATGTAGCGACAAAAATGTGATCTATCTAGTTTCCTGATCCTGCGGATTACAATATATAGGGCAGACATCAAGGGCCCTCAAAGATAGGATCAGGGAACACATCCTATGCATAGAGAAAGGCAGAATAGATACCCCACTCTACAAGCATTTTGCAACTACCCACAAGGGGAATCTGAAAGATTTTAGTTATTTTGGGATACAGAAGGTCAAAAAAGACTGGAGAGGAGGAAACCATGAGCAAAAACTACTATTCAATGAGTCAAGATGGATATTTATGATGGACTGCCTATACCCTAGAGGTTTAAATCAGAAAGAAGACCTTGCACACCTGATCTCCATTAAATGACATCTATTAAATAACAACCACCATCCATCTCTGAGTGTTCAAATATGATATGACCTAAGTTAGATAGATAGGATCCCAACATGCGACCGCTAAGTTGGTTACCCCACACAGTATCCCAACTAAATATTTACCTCTGCATTCATCACTATTTTCTATGTACCTATAAAGGGAGATCGAATACATGAAAGCTATAAACTAGAGTGGAAGTGAAAATCGAAAATACTAACCCTCTCCGTTTCCTATAAAAACCAAGGGAAATGTAAAAATTCAGAGTGGGCATAATACTTGTTCTGTATTACAAAATGTTAGTCGCTCATTAAAGAACAAAATCATATCAGAGAGAGAAACATAACATCAGGCATAGGACAATTTGGTCACAAAGATACATCAGCACCAATGAGTAAATATACAAGCATAAGTACATTTGTCAAGTAATTAACACCTGGCAACAGATCCATACACGGGAATAATAGACCTAAAGAATTGCGACAATGTCGTATTGAATACACCCAGCTTTGTCAAACTGAACACATTCAGTATGACAACTTTAAAATTGTCATATTGAACTAAAAAAGTATCATAGAAAAGAAAAAAACCTGAATTCATACACTGGTCTATACATAACAATCCAATGTAGGACTATTTAATGTGTGAAATGAAATATCATAATTTGAAGATTTTGTATCTTGTATCCTCTACCCCACGTCTGCCCCAAAGTCAAACAGAAGCCATCACTTTGAGTGTATTTACGTCTGATCTTACACCAGCTGATTTCTGGTTAATGGTCACCTAAAGTCCTTTATATACACATACAAATGTAATGAAACCCTCCCAATTAGATTTGAGCTTACACCTTCACTGTGAACAGATAGGAAGATCCTTGATCCCTCTTGAGACATTACAGTTTGTCATCCCACCATCGGCGGTGAGATACAGCATTAGGATGCAATAAACGTCTCACAATGTTAAGTTAGATAAACATTGCAGGTCTATACTTTATCAAGGTCATATATGACTCAATGGCTCCTTGAGAATACCCATAGGCTTTATTTTCAAAAGAACTAGAAGGAAGCAGTGAAACGGCTATCCATTACGAAAGTATGAACAAATAAAAGTAAATTGTAAAGCTATTCAATATTAGGATCCAAGAATGTGCCTAGAATTAAGAAAGTGAATTTTATTAGGATCCAAGAATGTGCTTAGAATTAATATAGCAAGTTTTATTAGAAGCAGTTTTACTATAAGCAGTGACAGATTAGCATTGTAAGAAATTACATACATTATTCAAAGAATTGACTATTCCCAGTAACCGATTCTATTACATATTGGCACATTGACTCTGACATTATATGTTATAGACACAGAGACAATGAGCCATAGTAAGATCGGGTAATACCGAATATCTGAGAAAGATCTGTAGTCCTAATAAGTGAGGGAACTACATATCCCATAAGTCAATGGGGAATATGATGCTGCACCTTCCGGTCATATGATGCAGACCGGTGGACCAAAGAACTTCCGGTCACATGATAGAGACCGGTGAATCGAATAAACAATGTCTCCCAAAAGCTAAAACGGAAGTTGATGCCGCGATACCAGGCCACTTCCGGTCATAGCAATTTTCAAAATAAGATCGCATTTGAAATTAAGTTTTTGACATCAACAGGGGCAATTCATAAATGAGAACCAGTCCATGTAAATAAATAAGCAATTTGAGCCCAAAGAAAGGGGAAACCCGCCCAGAAAACTAGCTGAGTTAACACAGAATATAATAATAACAACATTGACAAAACGCTACTATTACCTAATAATGAAAATAAAAAACAAATAAATAGGAAAATCTAGATTTATACTAGAATTTGTGGCAATAATAGGAACCAATTAACCTTTAAGATGGGAAAACATAAACATAACATAGGAAATATCCCAGAGATGCAATGGGTGAAACAGTAAACATAACATAGGAAATATCCCAGAGATGCAATGGGTGAAACAGGAAACATAACATAGGAAATATCCCAGAGATGCAATGGGTGAAACAGGAAACATAACATAGGAAATATCCCAGAGATGCAATGGGTGAAACAGGAAAGGGAGGTGCCTCTAAAAATGGCGCCAAAACAGCACCAATCATTTCAACACTGACCCTACTTAAAGCTCCCAGATTTTCTGATACAGTATAGTCTTGAGAAAGGCCTAGTCTAGGCCGAAACGCGTTGGCATACTGGTGAGCTTGGTTTTAATTACCTATATTATATATCATATACAGTGTTGCACTATTTGTTTCTCTTTTGTTCCCTTTTAGGTATTTTATCGATGTATTTGTTTGTTATGGATCTTACCAAGGATTTTTAACATCTGAATTAAGGATTTGTTTTCACTAGATCTTTAGTGCTTTTTAATATTATCACTGATTTTCTATTTTTGTCTTTTGATATTTTTGTCTTTTGATTTTTGTCTTTTGATTTTTGACCTTTGTCTATCATTTGAATTCAAGTTTTCCACGTGGATTTTTTCACAAGTTATTTTTATTTTTATTTTTATACACCTCACGGATTTACAATTTTTTAATTTAGCAGCTGAACCACAATAATTTGACCCACTCAACGTTTACATTCTACTATTATTGACTTCACGTTATATTTCTACACGTCACTTTGGAGGAAACACTACTGGATTCACTTACATATAACCGGTTGAACATTTGAACATTTTTTATGTACGCCAATTTTTGTGAACACTATTTTTTGTGAATGCTATTTTTCTTTGTTGAAAGCTATTGTGTGCACTCAATCACTCACTTAGGTTGTTTATATTATTGAATGTACATGTCCTAACTCCTCATCACTGGCTCACTAAGTCAGCGTCACATGCTATACTCCATTGGATATTTTTAGATATTTTTAGATTTGTTTATTATATATATATATATTTTTTTTTTTGTTAAGTCAGACATGGATCCATGCGTCTGATTGCCATTTGTAAATTTTTATATGTACTAAAATGTACCTTTTACTAGTCTTTTAAGCTTTTTAGCGCTTACTCTCTCCTGGTTTACAAGGTTATAAAGATTTAAAAGGAGATTTAATGTATGTACAATTTACTAGTCGATCATTATTTTATTCTTGTTTGTTTCTTTGAAATTCTGAAATACAAATGATTTAAACATAAAAACTTACTTAGAAGCTCCCAGTTTAGCATTGTTGATGAGGTAGTCTGGGACACCCACTGAAAGGAGCAGGGTAAACAAAAAGGGCAGACACTCCCCACCTCCCCCCTTCCCTGCATATGAAAAGACAGATAACATAAACAGTAGCCTGCAGAAGTCTGTAAACGCGTGTATACATCTGGCACTGTGGGGCTTGGTTAGGAGTCTGAAAATCAGCACAATGTTCTTACAAAAAATAAGCAAAACTATACATTTTTATAAAAACACTACCAGATGGGCTATATAAATAGATCATCTACAAAACATTTATGCAAAGAAAAATCTTGTGTACAATGTCCCTTTAAGTATAAGCTTTAGAAAAGCTATAACAAACAACAAGAAGACGAAGAGCACCAGATAAAAACACAGCTTTATTCAAAATCCAACTGGATAAAAATCATTTCCATTTTCGGTTACAAGAGTGTCAGTGCGTCAGTCATAGCAGATGACGCATTTCAGCTACTGCCATAATCATAATTACCTATGCTAAATATCATTCTAGCCCTTTTAAAATGGATTACTCCCTTATTCTTTGGTTAAGAAAAAAATGACATCATAACACTCCTTTTACCTTAGTTTTAGGTGAACTGGAATAATAGGCGGTAATATCATTATTATGTCAAATTAATTTCCCTGTATAACAACTTTACTTTATTAATATATTTATTTCTTATCAACTAATTTTATTTTTTGTACAGATTGATCTATATATATATATATATATATATATATATATATATATATATATATATATATATATATATATATATATATATATATATATATATATATATATATATTAAACCGTATCTATTGTATTTCTGGGGTGAATATCTTCTTTTCCTAATAAATTGCTAGGGTTTGCTACAAGATAACACAATATTTCATAATATTCTTATTTCATTTTAATTCTAGCTTTCATCACTAGTTTTTTTTTTTCTTTCTTCCATCAAGCCTTCCTGCCAGGACTTATTCATCTACATAGGAACAAATAAGTTAACAAGTGAAATTGCGCAATCGTTCTTGCAATCGCCTGATTTCAATGATGGGATTGTGTCTGGGGGGAGTGCTTATGATGCTAGGCACACCCTCCAGCCCGCGATCCCATTCAGGAAGCACCTATGGCTTCAGTACAGCCAAAAGACTAGGACGTTATAAGCTGTCCTAAGGGCATTAAAGACCAGTGCAGTTAGGACGGCATAAAACGTCCTAAGGGCGGGGAGAGGTTAAACCTAATTTTTAGAAGTATTGTTAATTTGATTCTAATTAGACTGTAGATTATTAACTTGAATTACTTATTCAGTCTTTTTTGGATCCCTAAAATTAAGCACAAAAAATTGGACGGATCAAACCCTGAATTCAAACCATGAGGTACCCTAGTCCTTAGCTTATGTATCCAATACACTTCTCTTTTTGCTAAGAGATTATTCAAATTTCCTACCCTAGTTTTTAGTTTTACTTCCTCAATAATGGCCCATCTAAAGCTATCAACTCTTTTCTAAAGGAAACTATTGAAGTGTTGTTCCAGAGGAGTTGCCAAGGATTCTGATTTAATATTCAACAAATGTTCCAGAATGCATGATCGTACTTCTCTTGTGGTGAGCCCTACATATTGAAGTCCACATTCTCCATAAATTGGTTACCAAATTTGGTTATAAATGTGGCCACTTGGAATTCTCCTTCATTCTTTTTTGTTTTTAGAAAAGCTGTGTAAACAAAGCTCAGACATCCCAACCTGCAAAAACTCATTTCAGGGAGGTTGCGTCTCCCGCTACAGCGTCGCCACCCCCCCTCCCAGTTATATATTGGACACCTTGAAACCCTAAATAAGATAGAGACTTATCATTAAAGTAGCTTCCCACTAAAGTCACATTAAAAAAGTAGCTTTATTGCACAACCACATACAAAAAAACTATTTTCCAGTAATCTTACGCTTGTTGAATGCTCAAATATTTTAGAATACGAAGTTTAATTACGTGCAGTAAATAAGGTAGTATTTGTGTTTTATTAAAATCAGTGGGGGCTTTTTGGTTACTGATGGATGCTTTGAGGGTTCTATAACATCCTAGCAACTAAAGGCATTCCATAAAGGGACACTGAACCCACAAATTTTTCTTTTGTGATTCAGATAGAGCAGTGTTTTTCAACCAGTGTGTCGTGGCACACTAGTGTGCCGTGAGAGATCCTCAGGTGTGCCACGGCAGACTGACAACAGTGTGACATATTTTTTAAACTTTGCTTGTTTTTTACTCCCAGTGCAGGGGTAGTTTGTAGGAGGCATGGCATAACAGCACAATACATACAGTATGTGTGTGTGTATGTGTATATATATATGCTGTATTAGGCTACAATGTGTGATTTTTTTAAAAATTTTGGGATGGTGGTGTGCCACAGGATTTTTTAATGTAAAAAAGTGTGCCACGGCAAAAAAAAGGTTAAAAATCACTGAGATAGAGCATGCAATTTTAAGCAACTTTCTAATTTACTCCTATTATCAATTTTTCTTCTTTCTCTTGCCATCTTTATTTGGGAAAAAAAATGCATCTAAGCTTTTTTTGGGTTCAGAACTCTGGACAGCACTTTATTATTGGTGGATGAATTTATCCACCAATCAGCAAGAACAACCCAGGTTGTTCACCAAAAGTGGGCCGGCATCTAAACTTACATTCTTGCATTTCAAATAAAGATACCAAGAGAATGAAGAAAATTTGAGAATAGGAGTAAATTCGAAAGTTGCTTAAAATTTCATGTTCTGTCTGAATCACGAAAGAAAAAATTTGGGTTCAGTGTCCCTTTAAGAAACACTTTTCTGGATTTGGGCCACATTGGATCATCATAGTACTTGGAGTTTCAGGGAGATGCACTCCATTTGCTGGCATCAGGGAGCCTCTATTACAATCAGGGAAACTTGGGATGTCTATAGTGAAAAAGGGTGTGTGTACAAGCGCTAAGGTAATCCCCAAGCTGTATCCAAACAGAGATCCTAACCAACCTCCAACCTGTATTATTGTTTATTAGTTTTTTGCTTGATGCACTTGCTACAGTTGTACTTAGGCTAATTCTGTTTTATCAGTATACACTCTTATTCTGGTGTACCACTCACACTGATCACCTGTTATTACCTCTGTTTTTATTGTAATTATCAGCGTTGGCCCTTTGAGACGCTTCTGTAAGATATTCCTGTATTTGTAATTTTATTTATATGTGCTTTTTACATTTTTTATATATAGTCTTTTATTACTGATGCTTTTTAACATGGTTCATTAAATAATCTTCTTTTATCTCTCTGTGAGTATATTTATCCCTTGGCCTCTTGTTGGCGCTGTATTCACTTCTTAAAACTTGGGATGTCTGAAAGCTAGCAGAAGAAATTACACTCCTATTAAAGGTTAGGAGAGATAAGTAATAGATATGCTTGTGTGCACACATGTAGGTGAAAAGATATTACTGAAACATTGATAGCTGCCAATAAAAGCATTTTTTTTCTAATACAACAACTATATTGCAAAATGTTTCTGATTACAATATTATATAAGTGCTGTTATAACCATGTTAGTGAGACTCAGATAGATTCCAGTTTAGGAGTACCATATAGGTACGTTATTGTTTTAGATCCTGAATATAAAAATAAGACACATAATAATTCCGGCTAACTTGTGCAATTTTAAGATATTGCTAAACTAAAATTAATTTACCATAACACTGGTGAATCTCATTTATAAAACTATGATGCTTGAGATCCATAAACATATCAATACAAAAATAAAACAGGCCGTAGGGATACATAGCAATGTAAAAAGTATTGCAAGTTTTAATTTCTAAGGTCTTTGACCTGCTTTGCTTCAGTCACCATGAAGCTGACTTGTCACTCATAGCTCGGCCTCGTTCGGTATATACAACACACACAGACCATTCATAGTTTCATACTGATGATTTTCGTATACGGTGCAGGCAATGTAAGAACAGCCTATGGTGGTGACGTTGCAGGGGCTTTAGGAAGAGACAACAAAGATGGCGGCGCCCATAGGAAGATGGTTTGATTGCGTACATAGGCTAAGCAAAAGGTCGGTTCAAGTTTTGTTTTTTTGTTGTTTTTTACGGAACATTTAGTAAACAAAAAAAACAAAACATTAAATCAACTATCGAATACGTGTTTATAACAATTTTATTTTCAAACTGATGTAAACATGATTTAACCTCTGAGTCAGCAGCCTAGACACTAGGGGGTTTATTTATGAGGTGACAGCCTTACCATTAGCCTCTTGTTACAGACAGTTCAACTCATAACACAGCCTAGATATGGTGAAAAAAGGGTCACTTAGTTATACGCTCAGGGTAAAATCTGAGTTTAGCGTTCTAAATTATTTTCTCGGCCATATAGCATTATTTTACTTCGAAAATTATTTACCAAGCTCAGAAACAGCAACCACTGGCCGAAGTGTGTTGTATTGACCTGGAATTTTGTGTACATAAAAGTTAGGTATTGTGTTTTAGTAAACATTGTTAACCCTTACCTTGATTATTATATATTCATGAAACTATAATGTTTTGTAATGTAAATATTTAGTATTTCCTGTTTAAGGGTGCTTGTAGTTTATCATAAATGTTGCAATCTTAAAAATACTTTGTGACAAATAATTAAAACAGGTGCAATTTAAAGACTGCACCACCAAAATGTACTTTACAGAGAATTACTATGTAACAGGATTATAGATCTGAGGTCTGTAATAAGTACCTCATCCTCTCTTGGGATTTGGAAAAATAGAACATCCACATATTTTTAAAATTGCAGCTGTGTCAATAAATAAAGTTTGTTACAATATTTTTTTTAATGTCTAATTAAACACATTATGGTAACTTAAAACTTTGTTTAATTTCACTTTTAATGCATGTGAACTGTCCACAGGGAAGAATGCTGTACACATTGTGATTTAGTTTTCAAGTTCTATATCACATTTGTAATGGAAATTCTGTTTCCTCCTTTAAGGATAAGTCTTTCTTGGGTGCAGTCTCAATTACTGGAAAATGTATGAAGCTGCATTCACATATTCTAAGACATTACAGTACAGACTTGCATGAGTGAGCCTGCAACCACAAATTTAAGAAGTTGTTCCTGCTTTTTGTCCTCTCCACTACTTTAGAGATGCTAGAGATAAATCACTCCAAACTCCCTCATTTGAGTTGATTGACAGGCCCTGCTCTCATGAGATTGCACAAGAGAAGTCTTGCGCTACCTTAAAGTGATAGAAAATTCTAGCGTTTGTGAAATGCTAAGATTTAACAATGCAACAAATAAAGGGGACTCAGTCATGATGTATAAAATACTTAATGCTGAAACTTCCTTTATTTATCTGCAGCGTTCGCCGCACTGAGCGCCTCAGACCATCCACGACAGAACGCTACTTTATCACTGAGGCGATCTTAGCCAAAAGCGTGCAAGCTATCTGGCATTATGCCAGCTGACCCGCACGGACGGTTATTGGCTAAGAAGTGTAAACGTCACCTCATTGAAAAATAGACTGCTGCGGGGGCAGCCTTAGGCGCTTAGCACGGGCAAATGCTGCAGACATATAAAGGAAGTTTCAGCATGAAGTATTTTATACTTCATGACTGAAAGTCCCCTTTATTTGTTGCCTTGGTAAATCTTAGTGTTTCAGAAACGCTAGGATTTACTATTACTTAAATCCTTCTGCTCCCGGGAATTTCGGAGAAAAACTTCCCAAAATACCGGAGAATTTTTAGCCTTTTTGCTATCAGCCTTTTTAAACAGAAATAGAGCATTTTTTTAAAGTTTTTTTTATTTACCTATAAAAAGAGCTTTTAGTGGATGACAATTTCAGCTGTTTATTCACAGAATTAAGACATTATTGTAAAATTGCCAAAATAAACGGTACAAAAATAAAACAAGATGATCACATGTCACAAAATCCTGTTGCTTTCTAACTGTAGAATTTTTGTTTATTGGTATCCTCTGATTCAGCTAAGACCTAACATTTTTTTTTGTTTTGTTTTTTTGATAATTTTAAGGTCTTTATCTGCAGCTTTTGGTATATTTGGTATAGGAGAACTGCCCCAATTCTCAAAAATTACCAACAAAACTAAATATATATTTCTCTTGTTAAGTGTATCCAGTCCACGGATCATCCATTACTTGTGGGATATTCTCCTTCCCAACAGGAAGTTGCAAGAGGATCACCCACAGCAGAGCTGCTATATAGCTCCTCCCCTCACTGCCATATCCAGTCATTCTCTTGCAACTCTCAACAAAGATGAACGTAGTAAGAGGAGAGTGGTGTATTATAGTTAGTTTTTTAACTTCAATCAAAAGTTTGTTATTTTTAAATGGTACTGGAGTGTACTGTTTCATCTCAGGCAGCATTAGAAGAAGAATCTGCCTATGATTTCTATGATCTTAGCAAAAGTAACTAAGATCCATTGCTGTTCTCACATATTCTGAGGAGTGAGGTAACTTCAGAGAGGGAATGGCGTGCAGGTTTTCCTGCAATAAGGTATGTGCAGTTAATATTTTTCTAGGGATGGAATTTGCTAGAAAATGCTGCTGATACCGGATTAATGTAAGTAAAGCCTTAAATGCAGTGATAGCGACTGGTATCAGGCTTATTAATAGAGATACATACTCTTATAAAAGTGTAATATAAAACGTTTGCTGGCATGTTTAATCGTTTTTATATATGTTTGGTGACAAAACTTATTGGGGCCTAGTTTTTTTCCACATGGCTGGTTTGATTTTTGCCTAGAAACAGTTCCTGAGGCTTTCCACTGTTGCAATATGAGTGGGAAGGGCCTATTTTAGTGCTTTTCTGTGCAGCTAAAAATACTGACAGAGACATTCAGCTTCTTCCTGCATGATCCAGGACATCTCTGAAGGGCTCAAAAGGCTTCAAAGTCGTGTTTGAGGAGGGTAACAATCACAGTAGACTGTGGCAGTTGTTGTGACTGTGTTTAAAAAACGTTTTTGTCATTTATTATTCTGTTTTTGTTATTAAGGGGTTAATCATCCATTTGCAAGTGGGTGCAATGCTCTTCTGACTTGTTTCATACACTGTAAAAATTTTGTTAGTGTAACTGCCTTTTTTCACTGTTATTTCAAATTTTGTCAAAATTTGTTTCTCTTAAAGGCACAGTAACGTTTTTTTATATTGCTTGTTAACTTGCTTTAAAGTGTTTTCCAAGCTTGCTAGTCTCATTGCTAGTCTGTACAAACATGTCTGAAACAGAGGATACTTGTTCATTATGTTTAAAAGCCATGGTGGAGCCCCATAGGAGAATGTGTACTAAATGTATTGATTTCACCTTAAACAGTAAAGATCAGTCTTTATCTATAAAAGAATTGTCACCAGAGGGGTCTGTCGAGGGGGAAGTTATGCCGACTAACTCTCCCCACGTGTCGAACCCTTCGCCTCCCGCTCAAGGGACGCACGCTAATATGGCGACAAGTACATCAGGGACGCCCATAGCGATTACTTTGCAGGACATGGCTGCAATCATGAATAATACCCTGTCAGAGGTATTATCCAGATTGCCTGAATTGAGAGGCAAGCGCGATAGCTCTGGGGTTAGACGAGATACAGAGCGCGTAGATGCTGTAAGAGCCATGTCTGATACTGCGTCCCAATATGCAGAACCTGAGGACGGAGAGCTTCAGTCTGTGGGTGACATCTCTGAATCGGGGAGACCTGATTCAGAGATTTCTAATTTTAAATTTAAGCTTGAGAACCTCCGTGTATTGCTTGGGGAGGTATTAGCTGCTTTGAATGACTGTGACACAATTGCAGTGCCAGAGAAATTGTGTAGGCTGGATAAATACTATGCAGTGCCGGTGAGTGCTAATGTTTTTCCAATACCTAAAAGGCTTACAGTAATTATTAGTAAGGAGTGGGATAGGCCCGGTGTGCCCTTTTCCCCACCTCCTATATTTAGAAAAATGTTTCCAATAGATGCCACTACTCGGGACTTATGGCAGACTGTCCCTAAGGTGGAGGGAGCAGTTTCTACTTTAGCAAAGCGTACCACTATCCCGGTTGAGGACAGTTGTGCTTTTTCAGATCCAATGGATAAAAAAATTAGAGGGTTACCTTAAGAAAATGTTTATTCAACAAGGTTTTATTTTACAGCCCCTTGCATGCATTGCGCCTGTCACTGCTGCGGCGGTATTCTGGTTTGAGGCCCTGGAAGAGGCCATCCATACAGCTCCATTGACTGAAATTGTTGACAAGCTTAGAACTCTTAAGCTAGCCTAACTCATTTGTTTCTGATGCCATTGTTCATTTGACTAAACTAACGGCTAAGAATTCCGGATTCACCATCCAGGCGCGTAGGGCGCTATGGCTCAAATCCTGGTCAGCTGATGTGACTTCAAAGTCTAAATTACTCAACATTCCTTTCAAGGGGCAGACCTTATTCGGGCCTGGTTTGAAAGAAATTATTGCTGACATTACTGGAGGTAAGGGTCATACCCTTCCTCAGGACAGGGCCAAATCAAGGGCTAAACAGTCTAATTTTCGTGCCTTTCGAAATTTCAAGGCAGGTGCAGCATCAACTTCCTCTGCTTCAAAACAAGAGGGAACTTTTGCTCAATCCAAGCAGGCCTGGAAACCTAACCAGTCCTGGAACAAGGGCAAGCAGGCCAGAAAGCCGGCTGCTGCCTCTAAGACAGCATGAAGGAGCGGCCCCCTATCCGACAACGGATCTAGTAGGGGGCAGACTCTCTCTCTTCGCCCAGGCGTGGGCAAGAGATGTTCAGGATCCCTGGGCGTTGGAGATCATATCTCAGGGATATCTTCTGGACTTCAAAGCTTCTCCTCCACAAGGGAGATTTCACCTTTCAAGATTATCTGCAAACCAGATAAAGAAAGAGGCATTCCTAAGCTGCGTACAAGATCTCCTTGTAATGGGAGTGATCCATCCAGTTCCGCGGACGGAACAAGGACAGGGGTTTTATTCAAATCTGTTTGTGATTCCCAAAAAAGAGGGAACCTTCAGACCAATTTTGGATTTAAAGATCCTAAACAAATTCCTCAGAGTTCCGTCATTCAAGATGGAAACTATTCGAACCATTTTACCCATGATCCAAGAGGGTCAGTACATGACCACAGTGGACTTAAAGGATGCCTACCTTCACATTCCGATTCACAAGAATCATCATCAGTTCCTGAGGTTTGCCTTTCTAGACAGGCATTACCAATTTGTAGCTCTTCCATTCGGGTTGGCTACAGCCCCAAGAATTTTTACAAAGGTTCTGGGCTCACTTCTGGCGGTCCTAAGACTGCGAGGCATAGCGGTGGCTCCTTACCTGGACGATATCCTGATACAGGCGTCAAACTTTCAAATTGCCAAATCTCATACAGAGATAGTTCTGGCATTCCTGAGGTCGCATGGGTGGAAAGTGAACGAAGAAAAGAGTTCTCTATCTCCTCTCACGAGGGTTTCCTTCCTAGGGACTCTTATAGATTCTGTAGAAATGAAAATTTACCTAACGGAGTCCAGGTTATCAAAACTTCTAAATGCTTGCCGTGTTCTTCACTCCATTCCGCGCCCCACGGTGGCTCACTATCCTTGTTACGGATCCAGGTCCAGGGACCCAGAAGCGGCACTGATAGATGCTCTAGCAGCGCCTTGGTTCTTCAACCTGGCTTATGTGTTTCCACCGTTTCCTCTGCTCCCTCGTCTGATTGCCAAAATCAAACAGGAAAGAGCATCGGTGATATTGATAGCGCCTGCGTGGCCACGCAGGACCTGGTATGCAGACCTAGTGGACATGTCATCCTTTCCACCATGGACTCTGCCTCTGAGACAAGACCTTCTAATACAAGGTCCTTTCAATCATCCGAATCTAATTTCTCTGAGACTGACTGCATGGAGATTGAACGCTTGATCCTATCAAAGCGTGGCTTTTCCGAGTCAGTAATTGATACCTTAATACAGGCACGAAAGCCTGTCGCCAGGAAAATTTACCACAAGATATGACGTAAATATCTTCATTGGTGTGAATCCAAGAATTACTCATGGAGTAGGGTTAGGATTCCTAGGATATTGTCCTTCCTCCAAGAGGGTTTGGACAAAGGATTATCAGCTAGTTCTTTAAAGGGACAGATTTCTGCTCTGTCTATTCTTTTACACAAGCGTCTGGCAGAAGTTCCAGACATTCAGGCATTTTGTCAGGCTTTAGTTAGAATTAAGCCTGTGTTTAAACCTGTTGCTCCTCCATGGAGCTTAAACTTGGTTCTTAAAGTACTTCAAGGGGTTCTGTTTGAACCCCTTCATTCTATTGATATCAAACTTCTTTCATGGAAAGTTCTTTTTCTGATGGCTATTTCCTTGGCTCGAAGAGTCTCGGAGTTATCTGCCTTACATTGTGATTCTCCTTATCTGATCTTTCATTCAGATAAAGTTGTTCTGCGTACAAAACCTGGGTTTTTACCTAAGGTGGTTTCTAACAAGAATATCAATCAAGAGACTGTTGTTCCATCATTATGTCCTAATCCTTCTTCAAAGAAGGAACGTCTTTTGCATAATCTAAACGTAGTCCGTGCCTTGAAGTTTTACTTACAGGCTACTAAAGATTTTCGCCAAACATCTAACCTGTTTGTTGTTTACTCTGGACAGAGGAGAGGTCAGAAGGCCTCGGCAACCTCTCTTTCTTTTTGGCTTCGGAGTATAATCCGTTTAGCCTATGAGACTGCTGGACAGCAGCCTCCTGAAAGGATTACAGCTCATTCTACTAGAGCTGTGGCTTCCACCTGGGCCTTTAAAAATGAGGCCTCTGTTGAACAGATTTGCAAGGCTGCAACTTGGTCTTCCCTTCATACTTTTTCCAAATTTGATACTTTTGCTTCTTCGGAGGATGTTTTGGGAGAAAGGTTCTACAGGCAGTGGTTCCTTCCCTTTAAGTTCCTGCCTTGTCCCTCCCATCATCCGTGTACTTTAGCTTTGGTATTGGTATCCCACAAGTAATGGATGATCCGTGGACTGGATACACTTAACAAGAGAAAACATAATTTATGCTTACCTGATAAATTTATTTCTCTTGTAGTGTATCCAGTCCATGGCCCGCCCTGTCCTTTTCAGGCAGGTCTAAATTTTAATTAAACTACAGTCACCACTGCACCCTATGGTTTCTCCTTTCTCGGCTTGTTTCGGTCGAATGACTGGATATGTCAGTGAGGGGAGGAGCTATATAGCAGCTCTGCTGTGGGTGATCCTCTTGCAACTTCCTGTTGGGAAGGAGAATATCCCACAAGTAATGGATGATCCGTGGACTGTGTCGTGAGTGAGCTCGTCTCAGGTGCAGTAATAAAGAGGTCCAGACCAGATATTTATCAAACAAGGGCTCACCTCATGAGAGGTAATCTTTATTACACTGTTGCAACAGTGTCCCAGCACAAAAACACAGCAACGCAAGACTAACACATTTTTCATATACATGCATTTTTATACTATTACAGTTCCTTACAAAGCAGAGAGCTAATTGGCTGATAATGATTGGCCAATAAATCTCACATGATTAGTGGTTACTAGGAAAGGGAAAAAAAAACAGGTCCTCTATGTTAAAATTTGGGAGATATGTTTTCTTGGAATGTGACCAGAGGCTAGCTGGATAATTGGATTCAGAATTTGATACTGCACAGAGAAGCCTTGGATTTTACCTTGAGTTTCAGATATTTAGAAAACTTTGTATGGGAGAAGCCATAACTTTAAGATGTACTGATATATACTTTTTAGGCTAAAAGCAAGTTGTTAAAGATACATCATTTATTAGGTCAGGAGTGAATTGCTGGAAAATACAGAAGTAATATATCTGCAGTTTCAGAGAATAGTACAGTAAAAGAAAAGGAAAAGTTTGGTTAAACATATAAAATAATGAAAATAGAATAAGCAGCTCATAACATTCCCCCCTTTGATCGCAAACGTCAAAGTGCTGCGATCACAAAAACTCAATGTGACTCATGGCGGTTTGACAATCACAATGCTATTAGTACATGGGTGCTCGCGTCCAAGATGGTTCACAGGACTACAAGAGGGTAAGCAAAAACAAGGTAGGAGTGAAGTTATTAGGTAGTAGGCAATTCCGCTATTACCGGACGCTAGTCGCCATCGGGTGGAGTAGACAACTACCTAAACATTCATGCTGTATATGTGTGTGTGGCATGACATATGTGTGTGGCATGACATAGTGCAGAAACATCCCCTCCCAGATTTATTAACAACAATTAACAATCCCCATCATTCTTGCAGAGTTGATGGCGAATAGTGGGTTGTCAGGCAGTATCATGGCATGTTTGGGAGGTGAAGGAATTCTGCACCTGTGAAGGAAATATAGAGAGTGTAAGTATAAGGTAATGCAATATGAAAGCAAAATAAAACAATACAGAAAGACAATGAAGAAATAGAAACCACCAGGGAGGGAAAAAGGAGTGGGTTATGGGTATACAGGCTACGACCGGGGTGGCCATCAAGGTAGATGATGGTCCATGGTCTCTCCGTGGCCAGTTTCCCAATGTAGGAAAGTTCTAGACGATCCTAGGGACGTAGTGCATCCTGCATAGGGATAAGACAGGGAATTTTAGGGCACAGCTGGTGGGTATGCAATAACATTGTAAGATCAAGAGGTCAAAAGAGACATAGAGTAGGAGAGAAGTAGGTGAACTCAGAAGAAATCAGGGTCAAGAGAGATCTCAATATAGTGGGGAGATTCAAAACGGATAGAGGGAAACAAGTATTTGGGAGAAGACTGAGACACAGTGAAAACATTCTTGCATGTAGAAATTAGACCAGGTGCACATTGTATACAGCAACACATCAGTATAAGGCATACTATAATAACAATGCCATACAGAAAAAGGGAGTGTAACCATCCCAAATTAGGTAGCCAATCAAAGAGATGGTTAAAAATACCTCCAAGGCCAAATTTGTCATCAATCACATCTTGGACATCCTGGGATACGGACCTAATAACTGTGAGATGGTGACTCAAATTAAGTGATTGATCAGTAACATAGGTACAAAATTCTTTGCTCACAAGACTACACCCCCCCTCCCCTCCTTGGGAAGCCAGGAGGTAATCATGGGCCATCCTATTCTGCAATGCTAGTTGTCTAAGCTGCTTCAACTTTTGGGCCACACTCTGAACAACTCCTGCACTCTCATTCATGAAGCTCTGTAGTATCACAGATAACAAGATGATGTCCTGATGATTCAGGTAGACACCAACGGCCGGGAGGATAGCTCGACCAGTTGAATCTCCAGGATACTGTTGGACAAGGGGGGGCAGCAAGCTTTCAGATTCACGTTTATTGCGAATTGGGCCCAAGGGCAGCGTGGGGACAACACGGATGGCTGGGGTTACCACACCCAGGAAGCAGATGGCTGTAGAGTTACCAGGGAGGACTGACACCGCTGTCTGTCCACATATCAATACAACCCAGGGGGTGGTCTGCTGAGGAAAGATTGTACAAGGGATGGGGAAACAAAAGTACAATTGGGGCTCTGGAGGAAACAAAAAAGTGCAGTGAGATTATAATTCACAGTTAGGATCATACCAGAGGAATTTACCAGCCGGAAATGAGTGCCATTACTGGAGATTACATACTCACATAGGGAGGCACCCAACCGCACCGTACCTTGGCCAATTTCCCTGCAGATAGTACCATATGAGGTGCCTCCCAGAGATAAAATTACCTGATAGGTTGAACAATGGTGTACCTGGAGGAATAAAAGTAGACAAATCAAAGGTAAACAAATCAACATTAATACCCATAAGAGGAATACCCCCTTATGATGAGTGGGAATGCGAGCACAAATATAACAATTGCCCTCGGTGTGATTGGCTATAGTTTGGAGTAGGACAACATGTGAGTTTAGTCCCCATTCACCTAAAGAATAGTTATCTGTGGACAATTGGGCATTAGGTAAATTATCATTATGGGGGAAAGAATCATGGGGGTAAATAGGGGTTGTGGCAGAGGTAGTTACAGGGGAACGTCAAGCAAGAAGGGGTCACTTTCATTTCTCAGCTACCCACTTCATAATTTTCAAACCACATTCACTAGTGGGGCTATGCAAATAGACTGGATAACAAACCCCTTAGGACCTTTAAATACGAACTTTGAGTATAATTACTTGTTGAGGGCAGCTAGAAGTAGGAGGAAAAACTGCCACAGATACAAGGTTACCAGAACAAGAGTATTTAGTAAAGGGGTTAGGACAAGCACACTGACCAGAAGTCACATATTGGGAAATAGAGTAAGAGAGCATGGTCAAAAGTGTGACACAAAACAAAGGAGACATATTGAGGGGTGTTACTCAAGATATCAACAGAGGAGTGAGACAATGAAAATAAGAGTTAGAAAGACAGATCTTTCAGTTTCACTCATTCAGCTAGTGAGATTTCACTATTTCTGGTTAGTCTGAGTTTCAAACCCAGAAGGGTCTGAATTAACCAATCGTCGTCATGGGTCTTGGTTACCCCTTCTTCAGAGGCCTTGGTTGCCCCAGCTTCTTCTTTCTTTGGCTTGTTGCAGGCTGCTTCTTTTTCTGGGCTGTATCTTTTACACCTGGAGTAGTGGATCCAAGAGTCGACCTTGGCAACTTTGATAGCTGTTGGAGTAGTCAGCAAAACCAGGAAGGGACCTTTCCAGAGAGGCTGCAGTGGTTTTTTTTGATAGGTCTGGACTAAAATGAAGTCACTTGACTGGAAGGGATGTGCAGTCATGTCCAATGGCAAAGACTGAGAGAGAGAGACATGTCTGTGGAGAGAATGTCTGCAGTTGCAAAAGATAAGCAGTTAGTTATACATCACCTACTGCAAGGTCAGGCAGGTGTAAGGTGTTGGCACTATACAAAGGAGGTGGCCTACCAAACAATAGTTCATATGGTGAGAGCTTGAGGGTCCCCCTATGGTTTGTGTGAGTACCAAACAGTGCTAGGGGCAAAGCATCTACCCATTTAAGGCTTACTTGAGAACAAATTTTTGCAATAGTCTGTTTTAGGGTCTGGTTCTTTCTTTCCACTTGGCCTGATCTTTCTGGATGCCAAGGGGTATGACGATGCCAAGTAAAGCCTAAGGCTAATGTCAGTTGCTGAATAATATTACTTGTGAAATGTGTTCCTCTGTTAGATTCAATTACTCTGGGAGGCCAAACCTGGGTATGAGTTCTTTTAGCATTCACTTGGCAACTTCTTGGACTTTCACAGTTCTTGTAGGAAAGGCCTCAACCCATCCAGTAAGTTGGTCCACCATCACAAGTAAATGTTTGAAACCCCTACAGGGAGGTATGTCAGAAAAGTCAATTTGTAAACGTTCAAAAGGTTGAAATGCCCATGGGTGTCCACCTGGTGGGCCTTTAGGTTCCCCCCTTGGATTGAATTGAGCACGTCTCACAATTCAATACAACTCATTTTGCAGCTTGATGGGGGGGGGGGGGGCAAACCACTGTCTGTTAAGGGTTTCAGCAAGTTGTGTGGTACCTCAGTGTGTTTGGTTATGCAGAAAGGATAGCATAAGAGAGAGGTGTGGTTGAGGTAGAGCAGGGCATCCATCTGGAGTGGACCAGATACCAAAAGAGACACAGGTAACACCAAGAATAGTCAAGAGGTGAACAGTTTGTTCAGGAAGAGAAGTGTAAAGAGAAGACAATGTAGTGTCAAAAGGGTGAGGCTTGTGAGTGGGGGTGAGAGAAGGATAAATGGCAGAGAAGCTGCATGCTAAGCAATTTGATTAGCATAACTATTACCAAGTGAAATGGGTTCCTGTGAGTGGGTGTGTGCTTTGCAATGCATGACAGAGATGGAAGTGGGTAAATGGATTGAGTCAAGGAATGCAGAAGCTTGTGGTGCATTGGCAATTTGGGTACCAGCAGAAGTTAGAAAACCCCTTAATTTCCATAATTGACCAGTGGCATATACAATCCCTAAAGCATATTTACTATCAGTGTAAATGTTTACTGACCTGTCCTTTGAGAGCTGACAAGCAAGTGTGAGTGCATGTAGCTCAGCCGCTTGGGCACTGTAGTGAGATGGGAGGGGCTCGGCCTCTATAACAGAATCTGTCATGACTACAGCAGAAACATTCACCATCCTCAAACTTCCATCACAGAACAGTGTCCAATCCAGGTTAGGTAGAGGCACATCAGAGAGGCCATCCCTTAGTTTGGAGGAAAAGAGAGATACAGATAAACAGTCATAGTGTGGGGTACCATCATCAGGTAGAGGTAACAAAGTTGCTGGGTTGAGAGAGGTACAGTGGATGATAGTGATATTAGAAGGTACAAGAAGCAATGTCTCATACCCAATGAGACGTTGGCTTTAAAAAAAAAAAAATGTTGTGTATTTGTCTGACTGAGTAAGAGGTGTACTGCGTGTGGCACATAAATGTGTAAAGAATGTCCCTGTACAAGCTCCTTTCCTCTATTTTGGCATTTGAAATAGCTGATTTAGTCTGTGGTATACCCACCTATAGTAAAAATTTTATACTGGAGTCTCATCTATCAATCAGCCTAAGTAAACAAGCCAGTAATAAGAAACCACACTCACAGGGGTGCAGGATAGTTAAAGGGACAGTTTACCCAAATTAAGAATAATTTTCAATTGAAACTGCTTGACATAGTTAAATATACTAGTGCTGAGCATACAATAAACCTTATTTTCATTCTCTGTAAATATTTTTTGAAATCTCAGATTTTATATCAGTTTGCCTATACCCCTTTAAATATTTTTTTTTTCCTGCCTTCTGTGCATAGCACTTGCTTCACCCCCTGACTCTGTGCTGAGCAGTGAGCAGTTTTTTTTTAGAGCTTGAATACATTCAGGTCAGTGATATCTCACAGTTTGCAACTTATTTGAAGAGAAAAAGAAAACGTTTGCAACATGCAATTCCACTCCTGTATTAGAACAGACTTTTACACAGACCTGTATGTATTCAACTCAGAAGTCAAATCCACATCGGCATGAAGCCTCAATCAGCTGGAAAGCAAATGTAACTCTTTTTTTTTTTTTCCACTGCTAGTCTCACGGATTTTATATTATCTATATATACAAGGAAAGGTCTGCACAAGGTGATTATGTACGCAAACTATTGTAAAACAAACTAAAGTAAAAATATAGAAAATCATCCAGGTCTCATGCAATTATTATGCTCCCAGAGACAGGACCAGTAAACACAGCAGATTTGCATAATCAATAAATGCAAGATAACAAGACAATACAATAGCATTTAGTCTGAATTTCAAATGAGTAGTAGATTCTTTTCTAACACATTTCTAAGTTATGTATATTTCCACTCCCCCTGTACTATGTGATAGCAATCAGCCAATCACAAATGCATATACGTATAGTCTGAGTTCTTGCACATGCTCAGTAGAAGCTGGTGACTCAAAAAAAAAATGTAAATATAAAAGACTGTGCACATTATTTTTAATGGAAGTAAATTGGAAAGTTGTTTAAAATTACATGCTGTATCTGAATCATGAAAATTTTATAAAACCTGAGTGTCCCTTTACATGTAAAGTGTGGGGAGTGATATTTAAATTTATTTTTTTAGCTGCCGATTGTGTGTGCACATTGGAGGTTTACTGTCTTTAGCATATCATTTACTAAAGCACTTTGATTGGCCATAGGGTGGGGTAATAGAGCATTGTAGCACTGCCCTTTTATCAGGGCATTCCAGGGACATTTAGCTGAACTGCAAAGAAGAAGATAAAAAATGTAAAAACAATATATATATTTTACAAACTACTACATTTTATGTATTATCTCCTTTACTTGTTAATCCAGTGTTACTGCTGAGTGAACTGGCCCTTTTAAGTAATAAAATGACAATTTTCCATTGCTCTGTCTAAGCACTGAGCTCCAGTTTTACAGACAAATATAAGATAACGAACACAATGAGATATGCTTATTATCTGAAATTCAACCCATTGCAATAACTGTGTTTTAAAAACACAAAACCAGCTTCTTCATATTTACAAATAAACTTGCAAATGCAATTTCTCCTATATTTTATACTATGCAGCTTGTATAACAAGTCATCGAAAATGCATTAATATAAAAACAATTTTACAGTGTACTGTCCCCATAAGGGCTGACCATTTATCATGTATATTACATATTCAACCTTATTGTCTTATTTACCATCAAAACTTCACCTCCCCACTGCATCACAACCTGCATATACTTAAATATTTATTGCAAAAGAAACAGACCCAAATACTTACATCTAATGACACACAGTCCATAATACAGCAAAGAAGCAGAACTCCAATGGCAAACAAGACAAGTTTTTTTTTACCTTATTTTCTTTTCCACAAACATACTTAACCCATTAATCATATACAAGAAAAACTCTCATATTTACTAGAGCGTGACAAAAATGACACACACCATCGCACTTTCTTCAAAGTCTTTAGTTACTTCACTTGCATATTTTATATGCCTCAAACAGATGGAAACACATTAAATCTCTTATCAGCCCATACATAAAACAAATATCACTTAAAACTAAAAAAAATGCTATTATTGGCGCACAAAATTAAGAACATACGTATGACTTTAAAACCAAGTTACAGCAATTACAAGCAAATCCTTACGTCATCAAATTTCTTAGCTAAGAATCCCTGATACACACACAGCTCCAGCCTGCATCAAACATCAAGGCCAGCTTTCTTTTGCAGCGATTGTACACAAAAATTCTTATCAACTCGCATACCTCAAATATTTCACTCCCAGCATTTATTCTAAAGCAATGTTAACATACATGAAACTTTTAGTAATACAGAAAACACATTTTCATTTGGGTTTTGACGTCCGCAACCCTACTATTCTCAAACAGATAATAGTAGTCCATCTGGTCAGGGCATATATCAACCAGAAGATTGCGGAGGGCAATTAATTTAGGGAGCTCAAAGGACCCAAATCTCGGCCACCATAATTCAGGATCAAGGCTGAGAGTATAGGAAACTCAGAGCTCTGTGCACAAAGTATAAATTCTATTTTTTTTTTTTAACCAAGCAGTACTGAGTTTTCCCTAATTTGCATATACTTTAGCAAGGGGAGAGTCTTTGTCTACTTTAGACAGCCGGGATCCCATTATTATATCCCTGTTCCTTAAAGTGAATGTAAATTTTGATGACAAAGTGCCCAGTCTACAAAAATTCAACCAAAAACAGGGGCACTTTAACTCCTCAAAATCCACACCTCACTTTAATCCCTAATCAAGTCCCTGCAGTTACCGGACGGACACTTCCTCAACGTCCCTGCCTAGCGGGAGAGATTAGCACTATAGTCAATCAAGTCCCTGCAGTTACCGGACGGACACTACCTCAACGTCCCTGCTTAGCGGGAGAGATTAGCACTATAGTCTCAAGTCACAATATGTCTTGGATCACTATTTCTGCCTCTGTAAAATCCCTACCACCTGAAACTTTATTTTATAGTGGGCTGGCACCCTAATGGTGTTTAACTGCCAGACAGATGTCCCACTGAATTTATTAGTGATCCAGTATATAAAACAAAAACAGGGTAAAAGACCCACAACATATATTACACGTACATGAACACAGAAGACACTCACAGAATGGTCCAAGGGGTAGATTGCGTCCGTTGTTTGTGGTCTGTTCCTCAGGACGTACTCCCTTATCGCCCCCCGGGACTCCCTGGCCAACAAGACAAAACCTCCCACAGGTAAGCTATAGACCTGAATCAGATGGGTGCGCGCAGATGTTGGTTCCCAGCCAGGGAGGCACGGAAGGTCGACCTGAAGCACGTCCCACCAGAGTCGCCAAGTTACTGTCGTGAGTGAGCTCGTCTCAGGTGCAGTAATAAAGAGGTCCAGACCAGATATTTATCAAACAAGGGCTCACCTCATGAGAGGTAATCTTTATTACACTGTTGCAACAGTGTCCCAGCACAAAAACAAAGCAACGCAAGACTAACACATTTTCATATACATGCATTTTTATACTATTACAGTTCCTTACAAAGCAGAGAGCTAATTGGCTGATAATGATTGGCCAATAAATCTCACATGATTAGTGGTTACTAGGAAAGGGAAAAAAAAACAGGTCCTCTATGTTAAAATTTGGGAGATATGTTTTCTTGGAATGTGACCAGAGGCTAGCTGGATAATTGGATTCAGAAGTTGATACTGCACAGAGAAGCCTTGGATTTTATCTTGAGTTTCAGATATTTAGAAAACTTTGTATGGGAGAAGCCATAACTTTAAGATGTACTGATATATACTTTTTAGGCTAAAAGCAAGTTGTTAAAGATACATCATTTATTAGGTCAGGAGTGAATTGCTGGAAAATACAGAAGTAATATATCTGCAGTTTCAGAGAATAGTACAGTAAAAGAAAAGGAAAAGTTTGGTTAAACATATAAAATAATGAAAATAGAATAAGCAGCTCATAACAACTGGATACACTACAAGAGAAATAAATTTATCAGGTAAGCATAAATTATGTTTTTTAAAGTAGACAACCCAAGGTATTGCTCTAGGCCAGTGTTTTTCAAACCTGTCCTCACACCTCCCTAACAGGCCAGATTTTGACGATATCTGAACTAGAGCACAGGTGAAATAATCAGCTGATTAGTAAACATGGTTATTTTAACTGCTTTCACACAAGGCCTGTTAGGAAGGACTGCAGACCGGTTTGGAAACCAGTGATCTAGGCCAATTTTGGTATATAAATGCAATCATATAAAAAAAATAATTGACAAACTTTGGTTTTATCACTGAAATTATTTACACACAACTACTGCAGTCATAATAATAAGACAAATTTTTGTAAAAGCTTTTCTGGGATCCCCTTTTTTCAGTAATAATAGACTTTGTTTTGCCATTGTTTTTTATTTTTTTATTAAAAGGCCGCTAATTATAGCTGCACAGCATGCTTTTTAAAATTCCAGACAGTGAAGGGGTTAATCAGTTACAGTATCTGTTGAAAGTAATATTTGCTGTATTGTAGGGATTACCTTCTCACCTGACACCTCCTACCCCCTGATCCCTCCCAAGCAGCTCCCCCCCCCATCTTAGGTAGTGGCAGACAGTCTACCAGTTTGCAGCCTAGGGCTTTTTTCTTTCTTTCTTATTTTTTTTTTAAATGTATTTCCTGTAGTATAGGGATACCTTCCTGATCCTCCCCAAACAGCTCTCTACCCCCCCACCCCCGTTCCCCACCATAGTTCTTACTGGCAGCTAGTCTGCCAGTAAGAACTTACTGCCTTTTTTATTGAATTTTTTTTATTATACTTTAATTCTGTAGTGTAGGGATCCCCCTTCCCTCCAAGCAATTATTTTTTTTCCGGTAGTATAGGGACCAAACCCCAACCTACATTTTTTCTTTAGTGTATGGACTCATCTCTCCCTCTCCCTTCCAAACCAATTTGCAATAGTTTAGGGACCCACCCAGCCGCTTCCCACCATCCCTCTCACACCACCCACTGGCACCAACCCACGATCATCACAGGCAAAATCAGTGCTCCCTTACATATGAAAGCAGATTCCTTCTGCCTCCTTGTTGTGGCTCGACAGCGGGGACCAAAACCTGCACTTTTTTACTTTACTTAGGTACTAGATCAGCACAGTAAGCTGGGCAAAATACTGTATGACGTAGTACCTACATCAAAAATGCGCAAGGGGTTAAACTTCCCCAAGCGATGCTGCATCGTAAGTGTCAATTGTAAGCAGACCGGTTCTATGCTTATGACCTTGTCTGCCTGTAGTTTGCTTGATATATTTTCCTGTTAGTCTAATGTTTCAACATTTTATGATTGTGAATTTTCCTTTTTATGTTCTTAAACTGTTAACTCTGTAAGTGCAATAATATACTGTTGTAGACACCAATATTGTACTGTTTGTATTCTAGGATTTATTCGCAACAACCATCACTTAGGTTTTATTCTACATCACAGATTGTGTATCCCTTTGCTTCCAGAAAACCACAGAGAGCATTGAAGCTATTTCACAATCCAGGTAATATTATTCCTCAAATTGCCACAGTAACAAAATCCCCTCATTCATTTGTTTTGTTGTGACTTTTGTAAATAAACCCTATTGTTAAAGATACTTTTAAAGTCATTTGATATATGCATACTGTAAGGGATAGAAATGTGCATAACATTGCATATGTGTTCCATTGCAGTAATAACTTTTACAAGAAGCATTTTTTGCTAATGGAAGTATATTGAAAAATTGCTTTTATTTATTATTTAAATGCACAATGTGTTTTATAAGCTCTAAAATCCTTTTTTTTTTTTTTTTAAGCTTATTATTTATTTTTTAAATTGCTGGGTTGTGCCACCAGGGTTCTACTTATTAAAGAGCTTAAAATGTTTCTTATCTCTTTTGCTGTGACTGCATAAGACCAAATATAAAATAGGTCAGTAACGCAAAATTGACATGCTTCAACAAACTAAAGCATTTATTCATTGTATAATAATGCTGTTTTTAAACTAGCATTTTGTTACTAAAGTTTGTGTTGTTTTGCAGTCCAGGGACACACCCCTTAAAATAATCTTGAGTATTGTTTATCTTATCCATTTGGTGGGGCCAATTAGGGACATATATAAATGAAAGGGTGACATGTTAAAGAGTATTCCAAGGAGAACTGGAATACAGTATTTGTTACCTTGTGCATGTGCAATACTCTCTGTATTAGCTACACACACCATTTTAGATATGAGTAAATGGTCTAGATTCATTAAATCCTTAGGTAGTGGGCAGGACAAACTTTTAAAGAGACCAGTTTAGTCAAAATTAAACTTTCATGATTCAGAAAGTTTAATGCAATTTTAAACGACTTTCCAGTTTACTTTTATCTTCAAATTTGTTTTGTTATCTTGGTATTCTTTGTTTAAAGCTAAACCTAGGTAGGCTCATATGCTAATTTCTAATCCCTTGAAGGCTTCCTCTTACCTCAGTGCATTTTGGCAGTTTTTCACAGCTAGACAGTGCTATTTCATGTGTACCACACAGATAACATTCTGTGGATTTACCTATGAGTCACCACTGATTGGCTAAAATGCAAGTCTGTCAAAAGAACTGAAATAAGGGGGCAGTCAGAGTCTTAGATACAAGATAATCACAGAGGTAAAAACTATATTCATATAAATGTGTTGGTTATGCCTAATTGGGGAATGGGTAATAAGAATAATTATTGTTTAAAATAAAATAATCCCTTTGAGTAGCTTGTCCCTTTTAAATATGCCATTCCAAACAAGAAAAAAGTTCCAGAAGTGAAATCCAGTTTATATAAAGAAGATGAAAGGATACAGAAATGCAATACCAAGTAAAGTAGCTTACAAAGGTTATGTACACAATACTAAAAACCAGTAGTAGTCAGATATGGTATAATCTTTCTTGGGTGCAATAAACTAATCAAGAAGATTAAAAAATATGCTGGTCCAGTGACTGTATCACAATTAGATCTATAGCTCAGTCTTTTTTACTTCAGTAAGTCAGTACAAAACAAAGAAAAAGTCCAAAAGTATCATCATTAAATGTAGATAAGTTTGTATTATTAAACAAAAACACTATACGATCTCAAAAACATACAATAGTGAATCTGCCTGAGAAATAGGGGGGTGGAAAGGGAAATGAGGGGCTGAAGGAGAGTGCTGACTACTGCAGTAGTCTAAAGTTAAAGGGACAGTATAAATTAAACTTTTTACTTTACAACTTGTAGCAAGAAGACACTTGCTGCATATTTTAATTTGAATTCACTAGCATATGTCAATATCTTGTAACCCAGTTAATTACATATCGCATTCAACATTCACAAGCCTAGAGTGCTATAATATGTATTCTTTTGTGAGCAAGTGTCTTCTTGCTACAAGTTGTAAAGTAAATGGCTATTAATACATTAGCACCTACACCCGAAATAAACTAGAGATTACTAATTTGCTGTTATTCAAGGGTGACACTTAGGCCTTGTTTAAAATAATTACTGGTAGTGCCATTGGCTTTGTTATATATTCATAAATTAAACTTTCATTATTCAGATAGGACTTTTAATTTTAATTGACTTTCCAATTTACTTTTATCATCAAATTTGCTTTTTTCTCTTGGTATTCTTAGTTTAAACTAAATATAGGTAGGCTCATATGCTAATTTCTAAGCCTTTGAGGGCTGCCTCTTATCGCATGCTTTTTAAATCTCTTTTCAACACAAAGAGACAGAAAGTACACGTGGGCTATATAGATAACACTGTGTTCAGGCACAGGGGGTTATTTAAGATTTAGCACAATACAATGCTAAATTTAAGACAATAGATAATAAGCAGTCACAGTCATGTGATCAGGGGGCTGGAAGAAGCTTCCTAGATACAAGGTAATCACAGAGGTAAAAACTGTATTAATATAACTGTGTTGGTTATGCAAAACTGGGGAATGAGTAATAAAGGGATTATCTATCTTTCTCCAACATAGGTGTGTCCGGTCCACGGAGTCATCCTTACTTGTGGGATATTCTCTTCCCCAACAGGAAATGGCAAAGAGCCCAGCAAAGCTGGTCACATGATCCCTCCTAGGCTCCGCCTACCCCAGTCATTCTCTTTGCCGTCGCACCGGCAACATCTCCACGGAGATGGTTAAGAGTTTTTTGGTGTTTAAATGTAGTTTTTATCCTTCAATCAAGTGTTTGTTATTTTAAAATAGTGCTGGTATGTACTATTTACTCTGAAACAGAAAAGAGATGAAGATTTCTGTTTGTAAGAGGAAGATGATTTTAGCAAACGTTACTAAAATCGATTGCTGTTTCCACACAGGACTGTTGAGATGAAGTAACTTCAGTTGGGGGAAACAGTTGGCAGACTTTTCTGCTTGAGGTATGACTGGCCACATTTCTAACAAGACTATGTAATGCTGGAAGGCTGTCATTTCCCCTATGGGGACCGGTAAGCCATTTTCTTAGATTAACCCCTTAATGACAAGTGACGTACCAGGTACGTCCTGCAAAAACTTGCAGTTAGTGACAATGGACGTACCTGGTACGTCACTTGTCTAAGAGAGTGCTGGAAGCGATCGCAATCGCTTCCAGCAGCTCTCAGGGTATTGCAGTGATGCCTCGATATTGAGGCATCCTGCAATACCCTTAGAAAGCATCCGATGCAGAGAGAGCCACTCTGTGGCCCTCTCTGCACCGGTAGCGATGCGGCCGGTTCGTTGGTGGGTGGGAGCGCAACTGGGAGGCGGGTGGGCGGCCCATCGCTACCCGGCATCCGGCTCCTGTTAGTGCAATGTGCACGCCGGGTGCCGGGAGCGCGCGAGTGCGCGCGCACGCCCGCGATCACCTACCCACACTGACACCAATGAGTGGGAAGAGGGGGGGAAATATATATATATGAGGATCTGGGAGGGGGAGGGGGTTGGGGTATTGTGGGGGGCTGCTACACTACAGAAAAAAATAAATTAGTAATAAAAAATAATTAAAAACACTTTTCTGGGGGGCAAATTGGGTACTGGCAGACAGCTGCCAGTACCCAAGATGGCGGCAATTAGGTAGGGGAGAGGGTTAGATTGCTGGGGGGGGGATCATGGAGGTTGGGGCTAAGGCAGGAGTCCATCACAGCTAAAACATTTTATTTTTTTTTATTAAAAAAAATAAAAACTCCTTTTATTTAGTACTGGCAGACTTTCTGCCAGTACTTAAGATGGCGGGGACAATTGTGGGGTGGGGGAGGGAAGAGAACTGTTTGGGAGGGATCAGGGGGTGGGATGTGTCAGGTGGGAGGCTGATCTCTACCCTAAAGCTAAAATTAACCCTGCAAGCTCCCTACAAGCTACCTAATTTAACCCCTTAACTGCTGGGCATAATTTACGTGTGGTACGCAGCAGCATTTAGCGGCCTTCTACTTACCAAAAAGCAACCACAAAGCCATATAAGTCTGCTATTTCTGAACAAAGGGGATCCCAAAGAAGCATTTACAACCATTTGTGCCTTAATTGCAGAAGCTGTTTGTAAATAATTTCAGTGGGAAACCTAAAGTTTGTGACAAAATTTGTGAAAAAGTGAACTTTTTTTTTATTTGATGACATTTGGCGGTGAAATGGTGGCATGAAATATACCAAAATGGGCCTAGATCAATACTTTGGGTTGTCTTCTAAAAAAAAATATATACATGTCAAGGGATATTCAGGTATTCCTGACAGATATCAGGGTTCCAATGTAACTAGCGCTAATTTTGAAAAAAAGTTGTTTGGAAATAGCAAAGTGCTACTTGTATTTATGGCCCTATAACTTGCAAAAAAAGTAAAGAACATGTAAACATTGGGTATTTCTAAACTCAGGACAAAATTTAGAAACTATTTAGCATAGGTGTTTTTTGGTGATTGTAGATGTGTAACAGATTTTGGGGGTCAAAGTTAGAAAAAGTGTGTTTTTTTCAATTTTTTCCTCATATTTTATATTTTTTTTTATAGGAAATTATAAGATATGATGAAAATAATGGTATCCTTAGAAAGTCCATTTAATGGCGAGAAAAACGGTATATAATATGTATGGGTACAGTAAATGAGTAAGAGGAAAATTACAGCTAAACACAAACACTGCAGAAATGTAAAAATAGCCATTGTCATTAAGGGTAAGAAAATTGAAAAATGGTCCGGTCATTAAGGGGTTAAGTAAAAGAATAAAGGGCTTTATAAGGGCTTAAAAAACTGGTAGACATTTTTCTGGGCTAAAACGATTACTTTGCTAAGCATATTTGGCAGATTATAACTCTTAATAGTTATTATAATCTTGGGGATTGTTGTTAAAAAACGGCAGGCACTGTATTGGACACCTTTTTCAGATGGGGGCCTTTTCTAGTCATAGGCAGAGCCTCATTTTCGCGCCACTAATGCGCAGTTGTTTTTGGAAAGCAAGGCATGCAAATGCATGTGTGAGGAGCTAAGAACCACTGAAAAAGCTTATAGAAGGCGTCATTTGGTATCGTATTCCCCTCTGGGCTTGGTTGGGTCTCAGCAAAGCAGATACCTGGGACTGTATAGGGGTTAAATGTAAAAACGGCTCCGGTTCCGTTATTTTAAGGGTTAAAGCTTTCAAATTTGGTGTGCAATACTTTTAAGGCTTTAAGACACTGTGGTGAAATTTTGGTGAATTTTGAACAATTCCTTCATGCTTTTTCACATATTCAGTAATAAAGTGTGTTCAGTTTAAAATTTAAAGTGACAGTAACGGTTTTATTTTAAAACGTTTTTTGTGCTTTGTTGACTAGTTTAAGCCTGTTTAACATGTCTGAACCATCAGATAAGCGATGTTCTATATGTATGAAAGCCAAGGTTTCTCCCCATTTAAATATATGTGATGATTGTGACATAGTGTCCAAACAAAGTAGGGACAATGATGCCACAGATAATGATATTGCCCAAGATGATTCCTCAAATGAGGGGAGTAAGCATGATACTGCATCATCCCCTTCTGTGTATAAACCAGTTTTGCCCACACAAGAGGCCCCTAGTACATCAATACTTATTACCATGCAACAATTAACGGCTGTTATGGATAATTCTATTGCTAACATTTTATCCAAAATGCCTACTTATCAGAGAAAGCGCGATTGCTCTGTTTTAAACACTGAAGAGCAAGAGGACGCTGATGATAACTGTTCTGACATACCCTCACACCAATCTGAAGGGGCCAGGAGGGAGGTTTTGTCTGAGGGAGAAATTTCAGATTCAGGAAAAATTTCTCAACAAGCTGAACCTGATGTTGTAACATTTAAATTTAAATTAGAACATCTCCGCGCACTGCTTAAGGAGGTATTATCTACTCTGGATGATTGTGACAATTTGTTCATTCCAGAGAAATTATGTAAGATGGACAAGTTCCTAGAGGTTCCGGTGCCCCCCGATGCTTTTCCTATACCCAAGCGGGTGGCGGACATAGTAAATAAGGAGTGGGAAAGGCCCGGCATACCTTTTGTTCCTCCCCCTATATTTAAGAAATTTATTCCTATAGTCGACCCCAGAAAGGACTTATGGCAGACAGTCCCCAAGGTCGAGGGGGCGGTCTCTACTCTAAACAAACGCACTACTATTCCCATAGAAGATAGTTGTGCTTTCAAAGATCCTATGGATAAAGAATTAGAGGGTTTGCTTAAAAAGATGTTTGTTCAGCAAGGTTACCTTCTACAACCAATTTCATGCATTGTTCCTGTCACTACGGCAGCGTGTTTCTGGTTCGAAGAACTAGAAAAGTCGCTCAATAAAGAATCTTCGTATGAGGAGGTTATGGACAGAGTTCAAGCACTTAAATTGGCTAACTCTTTTATTTTAGATGCCGCTTTGCAATTAGCTAGATTAGCGGCGAAAAATTCAGGGTTTGCTATCGTGGCGCGCAGGGCGCTTTGGCTAAAGTCTTGGTCAGCGGATGTGTCTTCCAAGACAAAATTGCTTAACATCCCTTTCAAGGGTAAAACACTGTTTGGTCCTGATTTGAAAGAGATTATTTCAGACATCACCGGGGGAAAGGGCCACGCCCTTCCTCAGGATAGGTCTTTTAAGGCTAAAAATAAGCCTAATTTTCGTCCCTTTCGCAGAAACGGACCAGCCTCTAATTCTACATCCTCTAAGCAAGAGGGTAATACTTCTCAACCCAAACCAGCCTGGAGACCGATGCAAGGCTGGAACAAGGGTAAGCAGGCCAAGAAGCCTGCCACTGCTACCAAAACAGCATGAAGGGATGGCCCCCGATCCGGGACCGGATCTGGTGGGGGGCAGACTTTCTCTCTTTGCTCAGGCTTGGGCAAGAGATGTTCAGGATCCTTGGGCACTAGAAATAGTCTCTCAAGGTTATCTCCTGGAATTCAAGGAACTACCCCCAAGGGGAAGGTTCCACAGGTCTCAATTATCTTCAAACCAAATAAAAAGACAGGCATTCTTACATTGTGTAGAAGAACTGTTAAAGATGGGAGTAATTCATCCAGTTCCAATAGGAGAACAAGGGATGGGGTTTTACTCCAACCTGTTCATAGTTCCCAAAAAAGAGGGAACATTCAGACCAATTTTAGATCTCAAGATCCTAAACAAATTTCTCAGGGTTCCATCGTTCAAAATGGAAACCATTCGAACGATCCTTCCTACCATCCAGGAAGGTCAATTTATGACCACGGTGGATTTAAAGGATGCGTACCTACATATTCCTATCCACAAGGAACATCATCAGTTCCTAAGGTTCGCTTTTCTGGACAAGCATTACCAGTTTGTGGCACTTCCATTCGGATTAGCCACTGCTCCGAGAATTTTCACAAAGGTACTAGGGTCCCTTCTAGCGGTTCTAAGACCAAGGGGCATTGCATTAGTACCTTACTTGGACGACATCCTGATTCAAGCGTCGTCTCTGTCAAAAGCAAAGGCTCATACGGACATCGTCCTAGCCTTTCTCAGATCTCACGGATGGAAAGTGAACAAAGAAAAAAGTTCTCTGTCCCCGTCAACAAGAGTTCCCTTCTTGGGAACAATAATAGATTCCTTAGAAATGAGGATTTTTCTGACAGAGGTCAGAAAATCAAAACTTCTAAGCTCTTGTCAAGTACTTCATTCTGTTCTTCGTCCTTCCATAGCGCAGTGCATGGAAGTAATAGGATTGATGGTTGCAGCAATGGACATAGTTCCTTTTGCACGAATTCATCTAAGACCATTACAACTGTGCATGCTCAGACAGTGGAATGGGGATTATACAGACTTGTCTCCGACGATTCAAGTAGATCAAAAGACCAGAGATTCACTCCGTTGGTGGCTGATCCTGGACAACCTGTCACAGGGAATGAGCTTCCGCAGACCAGAGTGGGTCATTGTCACGACCGACACCAGTCTGGTGGGCTGGGGTGCGGTCTGGGAACCCCTGAAAGCTCAGGGTCTATGGTCTCTGGAAGAATCTCTTCTCCCGATAAACATTCTGGAACTGAGAGCGATATTCAATGCTCTCAAAGCTTGGCCTCATCTAGCAAGGGCCAGATTCATAAGGTTTCAATCAGACAACATGACGACTGTTGCATATATCAACCATCAGGGGGGAACAAGGAGTTCCCTGGCGATGGAGGAAGTGACCAAGATAATTCAATGGGCGGAGGATCACTCCTGCCACTTGTCTGCAATCCACATCCCAGGAGTGGAAAATTGGGAAGCGGATTTTCTGAGTCGTCAGACATTCCATCCGGGGGAGTGGGAACTCCATCCGGAAATCTTTGCCCAAATAACTCAGTTATGGGGCATTCCAGACATGGATCTGATGGCCTCTCTTCAGAACTTCAAGGTTCCTTGTTACGGGTCCAGATCCAGGGATCCCAAGGCGACTCTAGTGGATGCACTAGTAGCACCTTGGACCTTCAACCTAGCTTATGTATTCCCACCGTTTCCTCTCATTCCCAGGCTGGTAGCCAGGATCAATCAGGAGAGGGCTTCGGTGATCTTGATAGCTCCTGCGTGGCCACGCAGGACTTGGTATGCAGACCTGGTGAATATGTCATCGGCTCCACCATGGAAGCTACCTTTGAGACAGGACCTTCTTGTTCAAGGTCCATTCGAACATCCGAATCTGGTTTCCCTCCAACTGACTGCTTGGAGATTGAACGCTTGATTTTATCAAAGCGTGGGTTTTCAGATTCTGTAATAGATACTCTGATTCAGGCTAGAAAGCCTGTAACTAGAAAGATTTATCATAAAATATGGAAAAAATATATCTGTTGGTGTGAATCTAAAGGATTCCCATGGAACAAGATAAAAATTCCTAAGATTCTATCCTTTCTACAAGAAGGTTTGGAGAAAGGATTATCTGCAAGTTCTCTGAAGGGACAGATCTCTGCTTTATCTGTTTTACTTCACAAAAGGCTGGCAGCTGTGCCAGACGTTCAAGCGTTTGTTCAGGCTCTGGTTAGAATCAATCCTGTTTACAGACCTTTGACTCCTCCCTGGAGTCTAAATCTAGTTCTTTCAGTTCTTCAAGGGGTTCCGTTTGAACCCTTACATTCCGTAGATATTAAGTTATTATCTTGAAAAGTTTTGTTTTTGGTTGCAATTTCTTCTGCTAGAAGAGTTTCAGAGTTATCTGCTCTGCAGTGTTCTCCGCCCTATCTGGTGTTCCATGCAGATAAGGTGGTTTTGCGTACTAAGCCTGGTTTTCTTCCGAAAGTTGTTTCCAACAAAAATATTAACCAGGAGATAGTTGTACCTTCTTTGTGTCCGAATCCAGTTTCAAAGAAGGAACGTTTGTTACACAATTTGGACGTAGTCCGTGCTCTAAAATTCTATTTAGAGGCTACTAAAGATTTCAGACAAACATCTTCTTTGTTTGTTGTTTATTCTGGTAAAAGGAGAGGTCAAAAAGCAACTTCTACCTCTCTTTCTTTTTGGCTTAAAAGCATTATCCGATTGGCTTATGAGACTGCCGGACGGCAGCCTCCTGAAAGAATCACAGCTCACTCCACTAGGGCTGTGGCTTCCACATGGGGCTTCAAGAACGAGGCTTCTGTTGACCAGATATGTAAGGCAGCGACTTGGTCTTCACTGCACACTTTTGCCAAATTTTACAAATTTGATACTTTTGCTTCTTCGGAGGCTATTTTTGGGAGAAAGGTTTTGCAAGCCGTTGTGCCTTCCATTTAGGTGACCTGATTTGCTCCCTCCCTTCATCCGTGTCCTAAAGCTTTGGTATTGGTTCCCACAAGTAAGGATGACGCCGTGGACCGGACACACCTATGTTGGAGAAAACAGAATTTATGCTTACCTGATAAATTACTTTCTCCAACGGTGTGTCCGGTCCACGGCCCGCCCTGTTTTTTTTTTAATCAGGTCTGATGAATTATTTTTTCTAACTACAGTCACCACGGTATCATATGGTTTCTCCTATGCATATTTCCTCCTGTACGTCGGTCGAATGACTGGGGTAGGCGGAGCCTAGGAGGGATCATGTGACCAGCTTTGCTGGGCTCTTTGCCATTTCCTGTTGGGGAAGAGAATATCCCACAAGTAAGGATGACGCCGTGGACCGGACACACCGTTGGAGAAAGTAATTTATCAGGTAAGCATAAATTCTGTTTTTTAAAACAATAACAATTCTATGGTTGACTGTCCCTTTAAGACACATAATAGCTGAGTTCCATAGCTCCAACATTAACTCACGAGTTTCTACTCTGCCTGTATGCAAATAGTGATGTCTCTCTAGTTGTAGTAGATGTGATACCTGTTGTTCCCACTGTCCTAGTGTAGGCTCTTTCGGGGACCCCCAATTTTGTGGGATTAGAGCTTTAGCACTATACAAGGAGTAAAATTTCAGAATGCTAGGTTCCTCCTGCAATCTGATGGAAAACACCATTTATAAATGATATAACATCGGTCCAAAGTGATTCCAATTTGTCACAGGTCCACCAAATGTGAAGCATGTGTAGCTGGAGTCAAGTACCACCGATATATGAGTTTGAAGTTCATTTCTAGAATTCCCACTGAGGTGTAGAGGCAGATTTATAATTTGGAAAGACCCTATTTCATTAACACCTTGTTTTTTTCAACTGTTATTAAATAGCCAAACTCCACCCACCACATTCCTTATTTGAAGGAGCCAATCTGGAATAGAAGTGCCTGCCATTCTCATTAGCAAAATCTCTATTATTTTGCACTTTATTAAATCAAACCTGCTGATGCCAGTTATAGACATACGTCAAGGTCAGGTTGTGCAATTGTAATTTTCTGAAATGGAAAAGCACATAATTTCCAAACTTAAAGGGACATTGTACACTAAAATTTTACACTTTAATGTTTTCCCAGCAGTCCATTTTATCTGCTGGAGTATACATAATTATCTACAAACAGCTAATTTATCTATTTGTTATTTTAAATAGTTACTTTTTCCTGTTGTATCCCCAACCTATACTGAAAATATAGGTAACAAACTCTCTTTCATAAGGCAGTGGGAGTCCACACGCCATTACTCCTGGGTTTCAACTACTGGCCACTACGAGGCAAAGATTTTCAAAACTCTAAGAGCCCTTAATCCCTTCCACCTCTCTACTAAGTCAGTCTTATTTTTGCCTCTACATGAGGAAGGTAAAGAATTGATGTGCTTGTGATTCTTTGTTGAGAGGGGTCCTCAGACCGATTAGGGGCTAATTTTTCCCCTCAGAGAGCTACTACTTAGGACAGAGGGAGGATTGAAGTATTGGGCAGTGACACAATTACTTACACTGATGAGTTAGTCATAAGCCTGTCACCGGTGTTGCAGGGACCAGTCCTTTAGCATCGTCCTCTTCTTTTACGTATATAGCACTGGATGGGCTTTCTACTGGAAGCATTTTTTCTGCAGCAGCGGGTAAGCACGGTAGAGTGGGTGCATATCAGGTAAGTGAAAGGACACATTTTGCACTTGCACAGCCCACAGGCTATTAACAGGTACGTACTTATATGGTACATCTAGCCAGGGGACAGTTTATTATACAGAATAGCCGGACAGATAGCTCAGCATGCTAATGCTCTGTGGCTGAGTTCTGTAGCAACCCGAGGGTTGCAGTTTCGATCCCCGGCGAGGTCCACTTATGCAAATTGCTCTTAGGTCTCCCTAAGAGTAAAAGGGGAAACCAAACGTGGACTCCTTGCACACATGCCCTTAGAGAGATGCAACTGCACCTCACTGACGAGGCCCACAGAAGGCCGAAACGATCGTCTGGGGTTGTTGTTTCTCTTGTTCAGAGAAGAATTGCCTGGTATTTCGGTGCTGGACTGTCATTGGGCAGGGTCAGACTGATATGCTACAGGATATTTTTTCTCTGTAAAGGGGAATAGTGTGCTAAAAGAGTATGCACCCTGAGTGGCACTCTAAAATGAAAAGGCACGGAAGTTTTTCTAGCTTTTGTTCTGTCTCAGCTGAGTGCATCTCTCTCTCTTTTTATATTTAGTCATAAGCCTGCCACCGGTGTTGCAGGGACCAGTCCTTTAGCATCGTCCTCTTCTTTTACATATATAGCACTGGATGCACTTTCTACTCTAAGCATTTTTTCTGCAGCGGGTAAGCACGGTAAAGTGGGTGCATATTAGGTAAGTTAAAAGACACATTTTGCACTCACACAGCCCACAGGCTATTAACAGGTACATACTTATATGGTACATCTAGCCAGGGGACAGTTTTATTATACAGAACAGCTGGACAGATAGCTCAGCATGCTAATGCTCTGTGGCTGAGTTCTGTAGCAACCACTCAGCCTTTCATCCTTCCGAGGTCGATAAAATGAGCAGCGCCTTGAGACCCAATACTGTACATACATACAGACATCACCAAATTTTCACTATGCTCTTATAACATTATTAGTCTATTGGAGGATATTTGCAGTCTATAGAGATTTTCTTAGTGAACTTTTTTTTTAAATGTTAAATGAATGTATTTTACAATCTTTTTAAAGCTATGTATCTCTGAAATTTACATATTTTTATTTAAAGGGACACTGAACCCAAATTTTTTCTATCGTGATTCAGATAGAGCATGCAATTTTAAACAACTTTCTAATTTACTCCTATTATCACATTTTTTCATTCTCTTGCTTTCTTTATTTGAAAAAGAAGGCATCTAAGCTATTTTTTTGGTCCAGAACCATGGAAAGCTCTTGTTTATTGGTGGGTGAATTTACCCACCAATCAGCAAGAACAACACAATGTGTTCACCAAAAATGGGCCGGCATCTAAACTTACATTCTTGCATTTCAAATAAAGATACCAAGAGAATGAAAAGTATTTGATAATAGGAGTAAATTAGAAAGTTGTTTAAAATTGCATGCTCTATCTGAATCACAAAATAAAAAAAATTGGGTTCAGTGTCCCTTTAATTCCATGTTTATTTTTTTTACTCTGTTAGCACTGCTTTGCGTATTCCACCTTTTTTCAGTTTAGCATGTGCTGGGGCTGTCAGCACTCCTAGCATATCCGTTCTTTTGAGTGTGCTCCTTTTTCCTCTTAACTCACACTGGCTTTATCTTCCCCTCACACTACCGAGTTGTGCTTTCAACTCGGGTTAGTGTGCTTCACTCCTTACTATTATTTTACAGAGCATAGTTGTTTTGGCAGCAATGTAGTTCATTTTAAGCTGTGCTTTATTGCCTTTTCTTTTTCTTCTGCACTTTTGAGGTACCTGACAGCTGGCAGCGGCCATCGCTACCTGTTTTACCTGCATTCTTGCATGTTGGTGTGGAGGGGGTAAGATTTTCATACTTCACAGCCAGGTACTTAAAGGGACAGTCTAGGCCAAAATAAACTTTCATGATTAAGATAGAGCATGCAATTTTAAACATTTTTCCAATTTACTTTTATCACCAATTTTGCTTTGTTTTCTTGGTATTCTTAGTTGAAAGCTTAACCTTGGAGGTTCATATGCTAATTTCTTAGACCTTGAAGCCCACCTCTTTCAGATTGCATTTTAACAGTTTTTCACCACTAGAGGGTGTTAGTTCACATATTTCATATAGATAACACTATGCTCGTGCATGTGAAGTAATCTGGGAGCAGGCACTGATTGGCTAGACTGCAAGTCTGTCAAAAGAACTGAAAAAAGGTGCAGTTTGCAGAGGCTTAGATACAAGATAATCACAGAGGTTAAAAGTATATTATTATAACCATGTTGGTTATGCAAAACTGGGAAATGGGTAATAAAGGGATTATCTATCTTTTAAAACAATAAAAATTCTGGTGTAGACTGTCCCTTTAATTTATTTAATGTATTATTATTTTTTGTGCGTTTAGAGTATCTCTATTCAGCTTATCATAGTCTCTTGGATTTTCTTTTATAGTCGCTGAGCTTTTACACTTTTCTTGTGTTTTGGAATGAAATTTATTAATAATCTTCTGTTGTGTGGTCTAACGTTTGTCATATGTAGATCCTTTAAAGGGTAGATCCACTGACCTCTTATTTACTCACTTTGAGTGTATTTTTCTAATCTAATACCTGTAACATCCCCAGCTCAGCTTTGTAATTCCTGTATGGGTCATTTTATGCATTCTAATCAGACCAATGCTGCTCTTCCCTCCCTCTGCCTGCTCTACACAGGGAAGTTCTTCAGATTTTTCTCCAGGATTTAAGGATTTTTTTGTGCTCTCTACAGTTTCTGGGATGTTGGTGGCTATGTCTCCTTCCAGTAAGCTCCAAAGGACGGCATCTGACATTCAACCTACAGCCAGTTTATCTAACACTTCTGAATCTCACAAGATCAGATCAGCTAAACAGCTTTTCAATTAATCTGACTGTTGACACCACAGGTTCGTTTTTTGAAGGTGAATTAACTTCAGATGATCAGGAGTCAGTCACTGATAAAGACACACAATTCTTCCTCTTTTATGTTCAAACTTTGGTATATAATGTTGCAAAATACTGCTGCCATAGAGTACTAAAGACATGTGCACACTCCTGAGCTCTTATGAGCCTGTCTAGTTTTACTCTTCAACAAAAAAACAAAGAGAAAGAAGCAAATTTGATAACAGAATTACATTTAAAGTTGTTTATAATTGCATGCTGTATCTGAATCATGAAAGTTTAATTTTGACTTTAATTCTCCCTTTAAGAAGTTGGATTTGATTTTCAAACCTGCTGCTAAGACTCCAGAGGTTTTTCAAGTGCCAGAGGCTATTCCTGAAATAATTACCAAAGAGTGGTCCACGCCCAATATTCTATTTAATCTGGCCTCAAAATTTAAAAAGATGTTTCCCTTGTTGACTTCTAGCGTAGTGCTTCAAGAAACAATACCAAAGGTGAATGGTGCAATGTCCACTTTAGCTAAACACATTTACTATTCCCTTTGAGAACATTACATCTTTTCAAAGAACATTGGAATACTTTTATAGAAATGCTTTCCAGCAAGCTGGTTTCTTATTCAGATCTGCTATTAGCATTGCTTGCGGTACAGCTTCATCTACTCTTTGGTGTGTCAATTTATCTGATCAATTATCAGATGATTCTGGAGATGTATATTTTTTACTTTGTTTGAAACTTCTAAGGTCAGCTAATGCATTAATTTGCAATGTGATTATTGACATAATCAAGATTAATGCTGAGAATATGGCATTCACAGTTTTCATGAGAAGGGCCTTGTGGCTGAAATCATGGTCAGCTGATATGGTTTTAAAAAAAAAAAAAATAGCTTTTCTTCCTGCGGTGAAGAAATCTAAGGGAAAGATCAGAAAAAAATAGTTGTTTTCATTCCTTTTGTCAATCTAGGAAACAAAAATCCTCCTCCTCTTAACAGAAGTAGGAATCTTTCAGATCATCATTGAAGTCCAGTCCTAGTTGGAACAAGGCGGAACAGTCAAAAAAGCCTTCTTTCTCTACAAAGTCAGCATTAAGGTGCAGCCCCCGATCTAGATTCTCTTCTGGTATGGGGCAGATTAAGCCTTTTTTTAGCGAGCCTGGTCATTCTGTTCAAGATACCGGGTTTCTAAATATAGTCTTATAGGGATACAGAATAGGTTTCCAATTAAGGCATCCCTGAGAACGGTTTCTTCTGTCTCATCTTCCAAAGGACCCTGAAAATGCAAAATGCTTCTTTTAATCAGTATTGGATCTGGAACTTATGGGAGTGATAGTTCCAATACCTGTGTCAGGGTTCCTACTTTGAAGATGGAAACAATTCAGACTATTCTTTCTCTTGTTCAGTAGGGGCAATACATGTCCACAAAATATTTGAAGGATGCTTACCTTCATATACCTATCCACAAAGCCGTTACATGTTTCTATGGTTTTCAGGACACAATTTGTTACTCTTCCATTTGAAGCCCCTTTTTCCTCTAATTAAAGCTCAAAGTGTTTTGTTGGCTCTATACTTGGACGATACCTTGGTTCAGGGTCCATCGTTAGCTGTATCTCATACCAACAGACTTTTATTGTTTCTTCACAAGCATGGTTGGAGAATCAAGATTCCAGAGTTCTCTTTATCCTCAAATTTGAGTCTCTTTCCTAGGATTCATTATAGACTCAATTTCTATGAAACTTCAGTCTCTTTCCAACCCCACAGTAGCTCACTGCATCGAAGTGTTAGGACTGATGATTGCTGCATCAGATGCTATTTATTTTGCACTTTTTCACATGCTATGTCAATAGTGCAAGGACTACATGCAACTTTCTCAAGGAATCCTCTTGAATTTCAAGGTGAGACAGTCTCTGTCCTGGTGGATAAATCACCGTGCCATTTCTCTGGGGGCATCCTTTGTACACCCAATCTAGTCAATAGTCACTACAGACGTAACTCTCTCGAGTTGGGGTGCAGTATGGGGGTCCAGGAGAGCACAATGAGTTTGGTCTCCTCATGAGGTGAAGTTACCAATAAATATCTTGGAACTCTGTGCAGTTATCAGGGCCCTTCAGAGCTAGCCTCTATGTAAGAAGAGACTTATATGCAATTCCAATTAGACAATGTCACATCAGTGACCTATATCAATCTTCAAGGGGGAACTCGCAGTTCCCTAGTGATGGCGGTCACTCAAATCTTGAATTGGGCAGAGAATAATCTCTGTATGATTTCTGCAATTCACATCTCGGGTGTGAAAAACTGGGAAGCAGATTTCTTCGTTGTCAATCTCCTCACCTGGGGGAATGGTCTGTTCATCTGGATGTTTTAAATAAGATTGTAAAATGATGGTGTCTTCCAGTTATACACCTAATGGCTTCTTGTTTAAAAGGACATTGTACACTACATTTTTCGTAGATGATGAGTTTATATAGCCCATCTGGAAGTCTTTTTGTAACGACTGTTGGTGTTATTCTCACCCTGGACTGAATAACTTCTTCAGACCAAGACAGGTTAAAAAGAGTTTGTTTATTGATTACACACTGCAGTATGGAGAGAAACAATACAGTTTTCTCTGGGGGGGTCAGTCCCCTTCCCAGGTATTTATATATTCCACATCTAGGCTATTACAGTTTATGATTGGCTAGCTAAAAAAATGCAAGGGTTTTAACAAATATGGTTACAACTTACAACATAAGTAAATAACAGTTCTACACATCAGAATTGTAGGTTTTACTGTGTTTGACCATATATCAAGAAAAAGGGCAAAGGTCAGGGATTATCTAGTGTCTACTTTTTATGAGACATTCCTTATGTTTACAAAGAGAGCATATCATTCTACAAGCTTACTAATTTATGGTTTACAAGATAACCAGGAACTTAAGTGTTTACTGATACTAGCTGGAATTCAAGAATTTCTATTTTAAGGATAGAAAAAGATTAGATTTAGAAAAAATAAACAGACATACACTCAGAACTAGCTACATTTTATAGCCCCATTAAATAAGACTGGCCACTCCTGACTAATAATGCCCACATACAAATTAACCCATTCAGACCTCACAAGGCACTGCAAAAAACAGAGACAGATATTGCTTATTATTTTCAACACAATGTATAGTTTTTTGTTTAATTTTTTATTAACATTGTGATGATTTTCGGACTCCTAAACAAGCCTCACAGTGTCAGATGTATACATGCGTTTACAGACTACTGCTGGCTCCTGTTTATGTTATCTGTCTTTTCATATGCAGGGAATTGGGGGGAGTTTCTGCTCTTCTTGTTTTTTTTCAGCCCCTTTCAGTGGGTGTCCCAGTCTAACTTAATCAATAGCGCTAAACTGGGAGTTTCTAAGTATGTTTGTTTTTAAAAAGGTTATATACTGGATTTTTAGATCAGTATCTGTGCACTGTCCCTTTAAACAACAAGCTTCCCAGATACTGTGCAAGGTCCAGGGATCCTTAGGCAGAGTTTGTAGATGCTCTAGCAGTTATTTGGTCATTTTGTCTTGCTTGCATCTTTCCTGCCAAGAGTGATAGCTCGGATAAAACAGGAACTCTCATGGGTTATTCTGATTGCTCCAGCTTGGCCACGCAGAACTTTGGTTTTCAGATCTGGTACAGATATCCTGCTTTCCTCTGTGGCATCTTCCAGTACGTCACAACCTACTGTCTCAAGGTCCCTGTAATCAGAACTTGAGTCTCTCAGCTTGAATAAGGGTTTATCTGCCAGCTCTTTAAAGGGTCATAGTTTTTTTCTTTCTGTGTTATACCACAAGAAAATTACTAAACATTCTGATATTCAGAGCTTTGTTCAAGCTTTAGTCAGAATAAGACCAGTGATTAAACCAGTTGCTTCTTGGAACCTTAATTTGGCTCTAACAGTTTTGCAGGTTCCTCCATTCGAACCTATGTTTAGTTTGGACATTCAGCTTCTGTCTTGGAAGGTCTTGTTTATTTTAGAGACATCTTCTGCCATACAAGTTTCTGAATTGTCTGCTCTTTTTTTGCAAGCCTCCTTATCTTATTTTTCACCGAAATAAGGCGGGTTTAAGAACTAAATATGATTGTTTTACAGAAAGTGTGTTTCTTTAGGTAACATCAATCGGGTAATTGTAGTCCCGTCCCTTTGTCCACAATAGTCTAAAGACAGGCTCCTACATAATTAGAATGTAGTGAGAGCAGGAAAATCCTACTTACAGCTACTAAGGATTTTATACCACCCTTTAAATTTTTTGTTCATTTCTCATGTCCAAAAAAAGGTAAAACGGCCACAGCTGTTAATTTAACTTCCTGGCTAAAATTTTTGTTTCACAAAACGAAGTACAACAGCACAGTGTGTTGAATCAAAGTAATCTTTTATTGCATTCCAATGCAAGGATAACAGCAAAAAGTGATAACGTTTCAGGTTTTATCCCATAAAAGTGCCATAAAACAGGTTGAGATCTGTGCATATCCTAAAAAGGCGAATTAAGTAAAAAATAGTTTGCATAAAAAAATTGTTTAAAAATTGTTTGGAAGTATTTTAAAATAATTTGCAAAAATACTTAAAATAGCCATGCTGTCTGGACACTGTGCTCCACCCCTCGTATCAGTGTTTAGACACAGGCATTGTATTTCAACTGAGTTCACAGCATCTAGGCATGCTCCAGCAGATAATCTCTATTCATTTATGCATTTTACCAAAACAGCAATGAATATAGCTACAGTCATAAAATGAATTGTGTGGGGGGAGTTAGAGCTGCACAAATCGGAAACTAAAAAGAAAGGGTTAATTAATGTACATATATTATTTTGTCTCTATCCCAACTTGTTTTATGTCCATTTTAATCATGTTGTATACTGCATTACACGGGTTCAAATTTAAAAGCTCTCAAAATGAGGCTAACTCTGTTAACCCTTCACTCTTCTATTACTCCTGATTTTCTGTAAACTTATACCACCTAGTGGACAAAATACTTCACTCCCTGTGATTCAAAAAATGATGATAAACCTTATTTTTGTACAGTTCAAGAGCACACCCTTTTAGCCCATCTCAACATAACAGAATCAAAACTGTGTACAAATTTCAATGCTTATTGGAAAAGGGACCAATCTATCGCTTTATTCATGCCTTTTGGGGCTGATGTATCTAAATAGAAAATCCAAAATATTTCCCTTTTCTTTAACTTGGTCTTCCTATCACCACTACATCTGGAGCTATGAACTAGTTCTATTACTTTAAATCGAAGCTGTGACACATTATGCCCAGCCATTATAAAATGACAGGCAACTGGTGTGTCCAATTTTTTTGTTCTAATATTTGCCTATGCTCCACTATGCGCTCTCATAAACTTTTGATTCACAAGGCTTACTTGGAAGCGGGAAAGTCTCCACCAAAACGCATTACCCCCATTCATCTAGATCAGTTTCCACTTCCTAGGCTTTAAAAAATGTGCAAGGCAGCAACATGGTCATCCTTGGGTACCTTTTCTAAATTCTACCACTTTGATGTGTTTGCATCCTCTGAAGATACTTTTGGTAGGAAAGTCCTACAGACAGCAGTGTCTGGTAATGAGGTGCCTGCCTTTTCAAAAATGTTTGTCCCACCAAAATTACTCGTGGACTTCACATCTTGGGTATTTCTTCTCAGGAGTAATGGCTCGTGGGCTGTCACCACCTTATGAAAGAAAACAATATTTATGCTTACCTGATTAAAAAAAAAAAAAATTCAAGGTGGTGAAAGTCCACGAGACCCACCCAGTTCAATTAAATGTAATTATTTTTGCTGCAGTTCTAGTTTGCACCTTATTTTCCTTGCTTTGTCCTTTTCTGACCTTTCTAATTCTTCTTTCTTGGCGTCAGACTGGCATACCAGAGAGGTGGGAGGGATTCAGTGATTTTGGAATTTTGGGTAAAGGCTCATGAACTCTCACCACCATAAAATAAATGGATTTATCAGGTAAGCATACAGTTTTGTTTTGTTTTTTCCGTAGGAAAGCTATGTAAATCGGAGACCATAGAAGGGGGTATGAGGGGGAGAGCGCATTTGTATCTGAATAGCTGGTTGTGCAATAATTAGCATTTCAATAGCTATCCGATAACATTATCAGGTCTGCTTTACTTGCAGGCTCAAATCGTTGTTACGGACATGTTCTGAGAACAGGTGATGTTTATAATGAGCAAAATCAGCTAATTAAAATACAATAATAAACATGAAGGAATCATTTCCCATACATTTAATCCTATGCAGTAGGTATAACAAGTCATTTGGAACACAAAGGGACAGTCTACACTTTAGTAACCTTAAAGGGACACTGTACCCAATTTTTTTCTTTTGTGATTCAGATAGAGCATGACATTTTAAGCAACTTTCTAATTTACTCCTATTATCAAATTTTCTTTATTCTCTTGGTATCTTTGTTTGAACTGCAAGAATGTAAGTTTAGATGCCGGCCCATTTTTGGTGAACAACCTGGGTTGTCCTTGCCGATTGGTGGATAAATTCACCCACCAATAAAAAAAAGTGCTGTCCAGAGTACTGAAACAAACAAAAAACTTAGATGCCTTCTTTTTCAAATACAGATAGCAAGAGAACAAAGAAAAATTGCTAATAGGAGTAAATTAGAAAGTTGCTTAAAATTGCATGCCCTATCTGAATCACAAAAGAAAAAATTTGGGTTCAGTGTCCCTTTAAAGTCTTACCTTAAATTAAGCTGCAAATAGCTTACTGTGCCCCTTTCTATATCATGCAGCAGTAACAGTAAAAAACTTTTTATTTTAAAATGGCAATTGTTTCTAGTCACTTTAAAATGGCTGCCAAGCTCCGCCCACTGATGACATCACGATCTGGGCTGCATTAAAGGCTTCACTTGTTACAAAAGACTCACTAATTGGATTCAACAGACTGTCGGTGCTTTTCAGCAGAAAGCATAGATGCAGCCCAGGTCATGATGTCATCTTTGGGCAGAGCTTGTTAGCCATTTCAAAGTGACCAGAAACAATATTAATTTTATAATAACGTTTTACTGTTGCATGAAGGGTGCAGGAGGATATTTGCAGCTTAATCTAAAGTAGGGATGTACCGAAATTTCGGCCGCAGAAACGTTTCAGATGAAAATGGCGTTCAATACTTGAGGAGTTCATTACTTGACTTAATGTTTTGCACATAATAAGTTTTCTAGGACTATACTGGATAATTGGTAAAAAAAAAAAAGAAAAAACTGTTAAAAGTGTGGTTATTTTTTATTGGCTTGTAGTTTTCTTTCATGTAATTAACAAGAGTCCATGAGCTAGTGACGTATGGGATATACATTCCTACCAGGAGGGGCAAAGTTTCCCAAACCTTAAAATGCCTATAAATACACCCCTCACCACACCCACAAATCAGTTTTACAAACTTTGCCTCCAAGGGAGGTGGTGAAGTAAGTTTGTGCTAGATTCTACGTTGATATGCGCTCCGCAGCAAGTTGGAGCCCGGTTTTCCTCTCAGCGTGCAGTGAATGTCAGAGGGATGTGAGGAGAGTATTGCCTATTGAATGCAGTGATCTCCTTCTACGGGGTCTATTTCATAAGGTTCTCTGTTATCGGTCGTAGAGATTCATCTCTTACCTCCCTTTTCAGATCGACGATATACTCTTATATTTACCATTTCCTCTACTGATTCTCGTTTCAGTACTGGTTTGGCTTTCTACAAACATGTAGATGAGTGTCCTGGGGTAAGTAAGTCTTATTTTCTGTGACACTCTAAGCTATGGTTGGGCACTTTATTTATAAAGTTCTAAATATATGTATTCAAACATTTATTTGCCTTGACTCAGAATGTTCAACTTTCCTTATTTCCAGACAGTCAGTTTCATATTTGGGATTATGCTTTAATTATCATATTTTTCTTACCTCAAAAATTTGACTTTTTCCCTGTGGGCTGTTAGGCTCGCGGGGGCTGAAAATGCTTCATTTTATTGCGTCATTCTTGGCGCGGATTTTTTTGGCGCAAAAATTAATTTCCGTTTCCGGCGTCATACGTGTCGCCGGAAGTTGCGTCATTTTTTTGACGTTATTTTGCGCCAAAAATGTCGGCGTTCCGGATGTGGCGTCATTTTTGGCGCCAAAAGCATTTAGGCGCCAAATAATGTGGGCGTCTTATTTGGCGCCAAAAAATATGGGCGTCGCTTTTGTCTCCACATTATTTCAGAATCATTTTTCATTTGCTTCTGGTTGCTAGAAGCTTGATGTTTGGCATTTTTTCCCATTCCTGAAACTGTCTTATAAGGAATTTGATCTATTTTGCTTTATATGTTGTTTTTTCTCTTACATATTGCAAGATGTCTCACGTTGCATCTGAGCCAGAAGATACTACAGGAAAACCTCTGCCTGCTGGATCTACCAAAGCTAAGTGTATCTGCTGTAAACTTTTGGTAGCTATTCCTCCAGCTGTTGTTTGTATTAAATGTCATGACAAACTTGTTAATGCAGATAATATTTCCTTTAGTGATGTACCATTGCCTGTTGCAGTTCCCTCAACATCTAAGGTGCAGAATGTTCCTGATAACATAAGAGATTTTGTTTCTGAATCCATAAAGAAGGCTTTGTCTGTTATTTCTCCTTCTAGTAAACGTAAAAAGTCTTTTAAATCTTCTCTCTCTACAGATGAATTTTTAAATGAACACCATCATTCTGATTCTTTGGACTCTTCTGGTTCAGAGGATTCTGTCTCAGAGATTGATGCTGATAAATCTTCATATTTATTTAAGATGGAATTTATTCGCTCTTTACTTAAAGAAGTACTAATTGCTTTAGAAATAGAGGATTCTAGTCCTCTTGATACTAATTCTATACGTTTGGATAAGGTTTTTAAAGCTCCTGCGGTTATTCCAGAAGTCTTTCCTGTTCCTAATGCTATTTCTGCAGTAATTGCTAAGGAATGGGATAGATTGGGTAATTCATTTACTCCTTCTAAACGTTTTAAGCAATTATATCCTGTTCCGCCTGACAGATTAGAATTTTGGGACAAAATCCCTAAAGTTGATGGGGCTATTTCTACCCTTGCTAAACGTACTACCATTCCTACATCAGATGGTACCTCGTTTAAGGATCCTTTAGATAGAAAAATTGAATCTTTTCTAAGAAAAGCTTATCTATGTTCAGGTAATCTTCTTAGACCTGCTATATCATTGGCTGATGTTGCTGCAGCTTCAACTTTTTGGTTGGAAACTCTAGCGCAACAAGTAACAAATCGTGATTCTCATGATATTATTATTCTTCTCCAGCATGCTAATAATTTCATCTGTGATGCCATTTTTGATATTATTAGAGTTGATGTTAGATTTATGTCTCTGGCTATCTTAGCCAGAAGAGCTTTATGGCTTAAGACTTGGAATGCTGATATGGCTTCTAAATCAACTCTACTTTCCATTTCTTTCCAGGGAAAGAAATTATTTGGTTCTCAGTTGGATTCTATTATTTCAACTGTTACTGGTGGGAAAGGAACTTTTTTACCACAGGATAAAAAGTCTAAAGGTAAAAACAGGGCTAACAATCGTTTTCGTTCCTTTCGTTTCAACAAAGAACAAAAGCCTGATCCTTCGTCCTCAGGAGCAGTTTCAGTTTGGAAACCATCTCCAGTCTGGAATAAATCCAAGCCTGCTAGAAAGGCAAAGCCTGCTTCTAAGTTCACATGAAGGTACGGCCCTCATTCCAGTTCAGCTGGTAGGGGGCAGGTTACGTTTTTTCAAAGAAATTTGGATCAGTTCTGTTCACAATCTTTGGATTCAGAACATTGTTTCAGAAGGGTACAGAATTGGTTTCAAGATGAGACCTCCTGCAAAGAGATTTTTTCTTTCCCATGTCCCAGTAAATCCAGTGAAAGCTCAAGCATTTCTGAATTGTGTTTCAGATCTAGAGTTGGCTGGAGTAATTATGCCAGTTCCAGTTCCGGAACAGGGGATGGGGTTTTATTCAAATCTCTTCATTGTACCAAAGAAGGAGAATTCCTTCAGACCAGTTCTGGATCTAAAATTATTGAATCGTTATGTAAGGATACCAACGTTCAAGATGGTAACTGTAAGGACTATATTGCCTTTTGTTCAGCAAGGGAATTATATGTCCACAATAGATTTACAGGATGCATATCTGCATATTCCGATTCATCCAGATCATTATCAGTTCCTGAGATTCTCTTTTCTAGACAAGCATTACCAATTTGTGGCTCTACCGTTTGGCCTTGCTACAGCTCCAAGAATTTTCACAAAGATTCTCGGTGCCCTTCTGTCTGTAATCAGAGAACAGGGTATTGTGGTATTTCCTTATTTGGACGATATCTTGGTACTTGCTCCGTCTTTACATTTAGCAGAGTCTCATACGAATCGACTTGTGTTGTTTCTTCAAGATCATGGTTGGAGGATCAATTTACCAAAAAGTTCTTTGATTCCTCAAACAAGGGTAACCTTTCTGGGTTTCCAGATAGATTCAGTGTCCATGACTTTGTCTTTAACAGACAAGAGACGTCTAAAATTGATTACAGCCTGTCGAAACCTTCAGTCTCAATCATTCCCTTCGGTAGCCTTATGCATGGAAATTCTAGGTCTTATGACTGCTGCATCGGACGCGATCCCCTTTGCTCGTTTTCACATGCGACCTCTTCAGCTCTGTATGCTGAACCAATGGTGCAGGGATTACACGAAGATATATCAATTAATATCTTTAAAACCGATTGTTCGGCACTCTCTAACGTGGTGGACAGATCACCATCGTTTAATTCAGGGGGCTTCTTTTGTTCTTCCGACCTGGACTATAATTTCAACAGATGCAAGTCTCACAGGTTGGGGAGCTGTGTGGGGATCTCTGACGGCACAAGGAGTTTGGGAATCTCAGGAGGTGAGATTACCGATCAATATCTTGGAACTCCGTGCAGTTTTCAGAGCTCTTCAGTTTTGGCCTCTTCTGAAGAGAGAATCGTTCATTTGTTTTCAGACAGACAATGTCACAACTGTGGCATACATCAATCATCAAGGAGGGACTCACAGTCCTCTGGCTATGAAAGAAGTATCTCGAATTTTGGTTTGGGCGGAATCCAGCTCCTGTCTAATCTCTGCGGTTCATATCCCAGGTGTAGACAATTGGGAAGCGGATTATCTCAGTCGCCAAACGTTGCATCCGGGCGAATGGTCTCTTCACCCAGAGGTATTTCTTCAGATTGTTCAAATGTGGGGGCTCCCAGAGATAGATCTGATGGCCTCTCATCTAAACAAGAAACTTCCCAGGTATCTGTCCAGATCCCGGGATCCTCAGGCGGAGGCAGTGGATGCATTATCACTTCCTTGGAAGTATCATCCTGCCTATATCTTTCCGCCTCTAGTTCTTCTTCCAAGAGTAATCTCCAAGATTCTGAGGGAATGCTCGTTTGTTCTGCTAATAGCTCCGGCATGACCTCACAGGTTTTGGTATGCGGATCTTGTCCGGATGGCATCTTGCCAGCCATGGACTCTTCCGTTAAGACCAGACCTTCTGTCACAAGGTCCTTTTTTCCATCCGGATCTGAAATCCTTAAATTTAAAGGTATGGAGATTGAACGCTTGATTCTTGGTCATAGAGGTTTCTCTGACTCCGTGATTAATACTATGTTACAGGCTCGTAAATCTGTATCTCGAGAGATATATTATAGAGTCTGGAAGACTTATATTTCATGGTGTCTTTCTCATCATTTTTCTTGGCATTCTTTTAGAATACCGAGAATTTTACAATTTCTTCAGGATGGTTTGGATAAGGGTTTGTCCGCAAGTTCTTTGAAAGGACAAATCTCTGCTCTTTCTGTTCTTTTTCACAGAAAGATTGCTATTCTTCCTGATATTCATTGTTTTGTACAAGCTTTGGTTCGTATAAAACCTGTCATTAAGTCAATTTCTCCTCCATGGAGTTTGAATTTGGTTTTGGGAGCTCTTCAAGCTCCTCCGTTTGAACCTATGCATTCTTTGGACATTAAATTACTTTCTTGGAAAGTTTTGTTCCTTTTGGCCATCTCTTCTGCTAGAAGAGTTTCTGAATTATCTGCTCTTTCGTGTGAGTCTCCTTTTCTGATTTTTCATCAGGATAAGGCGGTGTTGCGAACTTCTTTTGAATTTTTACCTAAAGTTGTGAATTCCAACAACATTAGTAGAGAAATTGTGGTTCCTTCATTATGTCCTAATCCTAAGAATTCTAAGGAGAAATCATTGCATTCTTTGGATGTTGTTAGAGCTTTGAAATATTATGTTGAAGCTACGAAATCTTTCCGTAAGACTTCTAGTCTATTTGTTATCTTTTCCGGTTCTAGGAAAGGCCAGAAAGCTTCTGCCATTTCTTTGGCATCTTGGTTGAAATCTTTAATTCATCTTGCCTATGTTGAGTCGGGTAAAATTCCGCCTCAAAGAATTACAGCTCATTCTACTAGGTCAGTTTCTACTTCCTGGGCGTTTAGGAATGAAGCTTCGGTTGACCAGATCTGCAAAGCAGCAACTTGGTCCTCTTTGCATACTTTTACTAAATTCTACCATTTTGATGTATTTTCTTCTTCTGAAGCAGTTTTTGGTAGAAAAGTTCTTCAGGCAGCGGTTTCAGTTTGAATCTTCTGCTTATGTTTTTTGTTAAACTTTTATTTGGGTGTGGATTATTTTCAGCAGGAATTGGCTGTCTTTATTTTATCCCTCCCTCTCTAGTGACTCTTGTGTGGAAAGATCCACATCTTGGGTAGTCATTATCCCATACGTCACTAGCTCATGGACTCTTGTTAATTACATGAAAGAAAACATAATTTATGTAAGAACTTACCTGATAAATTCATTTCTTTCATATTAACAAGAGTCCATGAGGCCCACCCTTTTTTGTGGTGGTTATGATTTTTTTGTATAAAGCACAATTATTCCAATTCCTTATTTTATATGCTTCGCACTTTTTTTCTTATCACCCCACTTCTTGGCTATTCGTTAAACTGATTTGTGGGTGTGGTGAGGGGTGTATTTATAGGCATTTTAAGGTTTGGGAAACTTTGCCCCTCCTGGTAGGAATGTATATCCCATACGTCACTAGCTCATGGACTCTTGTTAATATGAAAGAAATGAATTTATCAGGTAAGTTCTTACATAAATTATGTTTTTCAATTTAGATTCTTTTAAATTAATAAAATTTAATTAAAAAGTCTAATAGTAATACAATTCTAGAAAAAAAACTATTTTAACCACTATCCCCACACACTCGGCATTCACTATACACTATACACACACTGCATCCTCTACATACATACACACACACACACACACACACACACACACACACACACACACACACACACTGTATCCACCACTCACTGCATTATGTGTATATATATATATATATATATATATATATAAACACACACACACTGCATCCTCTACATACACACACACTGTATCCACCCCACACTGCATTCTCTCTCTCTCTCTCTCTCTCTCTCTCTCTATCTATATATATAATCTACACACACACACACTGCATCCTCTTTATATACATACACACTGCATTCACCACACACTGCATCCTCTATGTATACACACACACTGCATTCACCACACACTGCATCCTCTATGTATACACACACACTGCATCCTCTTTATATACATACACACTTTCTTTCATGTAATTAGCAAGAGTCCATGAGCTAGTGACGTATGGGTTATACATTCCTACCAGGAGGGGCAAAGTTTCCCAAACCTCAAAATGCCTACAAATACACCCCTCACCACACCCACAAATCAGTTTTACAAACTTTGCCTCCTATGGAGGTGGTGAAGTAAGTTTCTGCTAGATTCTACGTTGATATGCGCTCCGCAGCAGGTTGGAGCACGGTTTTCCTCTCAGCGTGCAGTGAATGTCAGAGGGATGTGAGGAGAGTATTGCCTATTTGAATTCAATGATCTCCTTCTACGGGGTCTATTTCATAGGTTCTCTGTTATCGGTCGTAGAGATTCATCTCTTACCTCCCTTTTCAGATCGACGATATACTCTTTTTTATATATATATATATATATATATATATATATATATATATATATATATATATATATATATATATATATATATATATATATACCATTACCTCTGCTGATTTTCGTTTCAGTACTGGTTTGGCTTTCTACAACATGTAGATGAGTGTCCTGGGGTAAGTAAGTCTTATTTTCTGTGACACTCTAAGCTATGGTTGGGCACTTTATATAAAGTTCTAAATATATGTATTCAAACATTTATTTGCCTTGACTCAGGATGTTCAACATTCCTTATTTCAGACAGTCAGTTTCATATTTGGGATAATGCATTTGAATCAATCATTTTTTTCTTACCTTAAAATTTGACTTTTTCCCTGTGGGCTGTTAGGCTCCCGGGGGCTGAAAATGCTTCATTTTATTGCGTCATTCTTGGCGCGGACTTTTTTGGCGCAAAATTTTTTTTCTGTTTCCGGCGTCATACGTGTCGCCGGAAGTTGCGTCATTTTTGACGTTCTTTTGCGCCAAAAGTGTCGGCGTTCCGGATGTGGCGTCATTTTTGGCGCCAAAAGCATTTAGGCGCCAAATAATGTGGGCGTCTTATTTGGCGCTAAAAAATATATGGGCGTCGCTTTTGTCTCCACATTATTTAAGTCTCATTTTTTTATTGCTTCTGGTTGCTAGAAGCTTGTTCACTGGCATTTTTTCCCATTCCTGAAACTGTCTTTTAAGGAATTTGTTCAATTTTGCTTTATATGTTGTTTTTTTCTATTACATATTGCAAGATGTCCCACGTTGCAACTGAGTCAGAAGATACTTCTGGAAAATCGCTGCCTGGTGCTGGAGCTACCAAAGCTAAGTGTATCTGCTGTAAACTTTTGGTAGCTGTTCCTCCAGCTGTTGTTTGTATTGAATGTCATGACAAACTTGTTAATGCAGATAATATTTCCTTTAGTAAAGTTCCATTACCTGTTGCTGTTCCGTCAACATCTAATACTCAGAGTGTTCCTGATAACATAAGAGATTTTGTTTCTAAATCCATTAAGAAGGCTATGTCTGTTATTCCTCCTTCTAGTAAACATAAAAAGTCTTTTAAAACTTCTCATTGTTCAGATGAATTTTTAAATGAACATCATCATTCTGATTCTGATAATAGTTCTTCTGGTTCAGAGGATTCTGTCTCAGAGGTTGATGCTGATAAATCTTCATATTTATTTAAAATGGAATTTATTCGTTCTTTACTTAAAGAAGTCCTAATTGCATTAGAAATTGAGGATTCTGGTCCTCTTGATACTAAATATAAACGTTTAGATAAGGTTTTTAAATCTCCTGTTGTTATTCCAGAAGGTTTTCCTGTTCCTGGTGCTATTTCTGAAGTAATTTCCAGGGAATGGAATAATTTGGGTAATTCATTTACTCCTTCTAAGCGTTTTAAGCAATTATATCCTGTGCCATCTGACAGATTAGAGTTTTGGGACAAAATCCCTAAGGTTGATGGGGCTGTCTCTACTCTTGCTAAGCGTACTACTATTCCTACGGCAGATGGTACTTCCTTTAAGGATCCTTTAGATAGGAAAATTGAATCCTTTCTAAGAAAAGCTTATTTGTGTTCAGGTAATCTTCTTAGACCTGCTATATCGTTGGCTGATGTTGCTGCAGCTTCAACTTTTTGGTTGGAAGCTTCAGCGCAACAAGTAACAGATCATAATTCTCATAGCATTGTTAATCTTCTTCAACATGCTAATAATTTTATTTGTGATGCCATCTTTGATATCATTAGAGTTGATGTCAGGTATATGTCTCTAGCTATTTTAGCTAGAAGAGCTTTATGGCTTAAAACTTGGAATGCTGATATGTCTTCTAAGTCTACTCTGCTTTCCCTTTCTTTCCAGGGTAATAAATTATTTGGTTCTCAGTTGGATTCTATTATCTCAACTGTTACTTGAGGGAAAGGAACTTTTTTACCACAGGATAAAAAATCTAAAGGTAAATTCAGGTCTAATAATCGTTTTCGTTCCTTTCGTCACAACAAGGAACACAAGCCTGATCCTTCATCCTCAGGAGCGGTATCAGTTTGGAAACCATCTCCAGTCTGGAATAAATCCAAGCCTTTTAGAAAATCAAAGCCAGCTCCTAAGTCCACATGAAGGTGCGGCCCTCATTCCAGCTCAGCTGGTAGGGGGCAGATTACGTTTTTTCAAAGAAATTTGGATCAATTCCGTTCACAATCTTTGGATTCAGAACATTGTTTCAGAAGGGTACAGAATTGGTTTCAAGATAATACCTCCTGCAAAGAGATTTTTTCTTTCCCGTGTCCCAGTAAATCCAGCGAAGGCTCAAGCATTTCTGAAATGTGTTTCAGATCTAGAGTTAGCTGGAGTAATTATGCCAGTTCCAGTTCTGGAACAGGGGCTGGGGTTTTATTCAAATCTCTTCATTGTACCAAAGAAGGAGAATTCCTTCAGACCAGTTCTGGATCTAAAAATATTGAATCGTTATGTAAGGATACCAACATTCAAAATGGTAACTGTAAGGACTATCCTGCCTTTTGTTCAGCAAGGGCATTATATGTCTACAATAGATTTACAGGATGCATATCTGCATATTCCGATTCATCCAGATCACTATCAGTTTCTGAGATTCTCTTTCCTAGACAAGCATTACCAGTTTGTGGCTCTGCCGTTTGGCCTAGCAACAGCTCCAAGAATTTTTACAAAGGTTCTAGGTGCCCTTCTGTCTGTAATCAGAGAACAGGGTATTGTGGTATTTCCTTATTTGGACGATATCTTGGTACTTGCTCAGTCTTCACATTTAGCAGAATCTCATACGAATCGACTTGTGGTGTTTCTTCAAGATCATGGTTGGAGGATCAATTTACTAAAAAGTTCATTGATTCCTCAGACAAGGGTAACCTTTTTGGGTTTCCAGATAGATTCAGTGTCCATGACTCTATCTTTGACAGACAAGAGACGTCTAAAATTGATATCAGCTTGTCGAAACCTTCAGTCACAATCATTCCCTTCGGTAGCCTTATGCATGGAAATTCTAGGTCTTATGACTGCTGCATCGGACGCGATCCCCTTTGCTAGTTTTCACATGCGACCTCTTCAGCTCTGTATGCTGAACCAATGGTGCAGGGATTACACAAAGATATCTCAATTAATATCTTTAAAACTGATTGTACGACACTCTCTGACGTGGTGGACAGATCACCATCGTTTAGTTCAGGGGGCTTCTTTTGTTCTTCCGACCTGGACTGTAATTTCAACAGATGCAAGTCTTACAGGTTGGGGAGCTGTGTGGGGGTCTCTGACGGCACAAGGGGTTTGGGAATCTCAGGAGGTGAGATTACCGATCAATATTTTGGAACTCCGTGCAATTTTCAGAGCTCTTCAGTCTTGGCCTCTTCTAAAGAGAGAATTGTTCATTTGTTTTCAGACAGACAATGTCACAACTGTGGCATACATCAATCATCAAGGAGGGACTCACAGTCCTCTAGCTATGAAAGAAGTATCTCAAATTCTGGTTTGGGCGGAATCCAGCTCCTGTCTAGTTTCTGCGGTTCATATCCCAGGTATAGACAATTGGGAAGCGGATTATCTCAGTTGCCAAACGTTGCATCCGGGCGAATGGTCTCTTCACCCAGAGGTATTTCTTCAGATTGTTCAAATGTGGGGACTTCCAGAAATAGATCTGATGGCCTATTATCTAAACAAGAAACTTCCCAGGTATCTGTCCAGATCCAGGGATCCTCAAGCGGAAGCAGTGGATGCATTGTCACTTCCTTGGAAGTATCATCCTGCCTATATCTTTCCGCCTCTAGTTCTTCTTCCAAGAGTGATCTCCAAGATTCTGAAGGAATGCTCGTTTGTTCTGCTGGTAGCTCCAGCATGGCCTCACAGGTTTTGGTATGCGGATCTTGTCCGGATGGCTTCTTGCCAACCGTGGACTCTTCCGTTAAGACCAGACCTTCTGTCGCAAGGTCCTTTTTTCCATCAGGATCTCAAATCCTTAAATTTAAAGGTATGGAGATTGAACGCTTGATTCTTAGTCAAAGAGGTTTCTCTGACTCTGTGATTAATACTATGTTACAGGCTCGTAAATCTGTATCTAGGGAGATATATTATAGAGTCTGGAAGACTTATATTTCTTGGTGTCTTTCTCGTCATTTTTATTCCTGGCATTCTTTTAGAATTCCGAGAATTTTACAGTTTCTTCAGGATGGTTTGGATAAAGGTTTGTCTGCAAGTTCCTTGAAAGGACAAATCTCTGCTCTTTCTGTTCTTTTTCACAGAAAGATTGCTAATCTTCCTGATATTCATTGTTTTGTACAAGCTTTGGTTCGTATAAAACCTGTTATTAAGTCAATTTCTCCTCCTTGGAGTTTGAATTTGGTTCTGGGGGCTCTTCAAGCTCCTCCGTTTGAACCTATGCATTCATTGGACATTAAATTACTTTCTTGGAAAGTTTTGTTCCTTCTGGCTATCTCTTCTGCCAGAAGAGTTTCTGAATTATCTGCTCTTTCTTGTGAGTCTCCTTTTCTGATTTTTCACCAGGATAAGGCGGTGTTGCGAACTTCTTTTGAATTTTTACCTAAGGTTGTGAATTCCAACAACATTAGTAGAGAAATTGTGGTTCCTTCATTATGTCCTAATCCTAAGAATTCTAAGGAGAAATCATTGCATTCTTTGGATGTAGTTAGAGCTTTGAAATATTATGTTGAAGCTACTAAGACTTTCCGAAAGACTTCTAGTCTATTTGTTATCTTTTCCGGTTCTAGGAAAGGTCAGAAGGCCTCTGCCATTTCTTTGGCATCTTGGTTGAAATCTTTAATTTATCATGCTTATGTCGAGTCGGGTAAAACTCCGCCTCAAAGGATTACAGCTCATTCTACTAGGTCAGTTTCTACTTCCTGGGCGTTTAGGAATGAAGCTTCAGTTGATCAGATTTGCAAAGCAGCAACTTGGTCTTCTTTGCATACTTTTACTAAATTCTACCATTTTGATGTGTTTTCTTCTTCTGAAGCTGTTTTTGGTAGAAAAGTACTTCAGGCAGCTGTTTCAGTTTGAATCTTCTGCTTATATTTTTAGTTTTTTCATTATAAAATGTAATCTTTATTTTGGGTGTGGATTATTTTTCAGCGGAATTGGCTGTCTTTATTTTATCCCTCCCTCTCTAGTGACTCTTGCGTGGAAAGATCCACATCTTGGGTAGTCATTATCCCATACGTCACTAGCTCATGGACTCTTGCTAATTACATGAAAGAAAACATTATTTATGTAAGAACTTACCTGATAAATTAATTTCTTTCATATTAGCAAGAGTCCATGAGTCCCACCCTTTTTGTGGTGGTTATGATTTTTTTGTATAAAGCACAATTATTCCAATTCCTTATTTTTTATGCTTTCGCACTTTTTTCTTATCACCCCACTTCTTGGCTATTCGTTAAACTGATTTGTGGGTGTGGTGAGGGGTGTATTTGTAGGCATTTTGAGGTTTGGGAAACTTTGCCCCTCCTGGTAGGAATGTATATCCCATACGTCACTAGCTCATGGACTCTTGCTAATATGAAAGAAATGAATGTTTTTTAGTTTAAAAAAAAAAAGAAAAAATGTCATTTTCGGTTTCGTTTCGGTTTTTGGCCAAGGAAATTCTGAATTTTCGGTTTCCGTACAGAGTTTTCATTTCGCTGCATTCCTAATCTAAAGTAAGACTTTAAGATTACTAAGGTGTAGACTGTCCCTTTAAGGGGAAACATTTTTTATAGTACATTGCCCATTTAAATAAAAAAAAATACTAAAGTATATTGCTTTTTTTTTTTAACTGCTCATTACTAAACATTTTATATGACAATCTCAGAGTGTTTACTGGCCCTTTTTAGCAGTTGTTAACATTCTGCTCAACTGAGAATGAGCATCAGACTGATGTACTACAGGATATGTCTCCTCTGTGAAATGCATAGTGATTTACAAGAGACTGCACCCTGAATAGCAGTGGCCTGCTGAACAAGCAAGGACGTTTTTCCAGTTCATCATGGTCATTCTAAGTGAAGTGCATCTGTCTCTTGTTTTTGTTGGTTAATTACTAAGAGTAAGAAGGGCAAAAGAGACCTGGACTCCTTGCTCACTACTGCAATTCACTTATGAGGCCTAGAGAGTCTGAAATGTGCATTTATTATTTTAGCTGTATTAGCCTTCCAAAAGCAAATTATTATGTCCCTAAATGACTATTATAGTGGTACCGTAACCTCAATAACATACAGATCTATTACTTATACTAATGACTGTTAGAAAAAAAATAGAAGATACAGAGATGAATTCAAGCATAGTTACACTGAGTACGTTTTCATATGAGGAGCAATCTGCTTGAGTTCTATTGAGATCTTAGTCCGGTATCTAGTAAGAACTAGAATCATCTATATAGCTCTTAAGATGTTATCTTTAACTGCAAATTAAAATATATTATCTACACATAACCCATTTCATAATTTATAGAGAAGAATGAATGCAGTCAGCAGAGGCTGCTGATCTTACAATAAGACTATAAATGCTCCCAGAGTAAACAGAGTGCTTCTTCCGAGTATTTTAAGATTGAAGCAGATGGAGAAGATTTATACAAAGCGGTTAAAGTGAAAGTTATTCCTAGCGTTTCACAAATGCTAGGATTGACTATTGAAACAAATAAAGGGGACTTTCATTCATGAAGTATAAGATACTTCATGTAGAAATCTCCTTTATTTGTCTCAACCGATTGGCGATTTGAGCTGCTAACAAATGCCACGGCAAAAAAAATTTTTTCCTAAGAGGTGACATTTTTACCTCTTGGCCAATAGCGGTGCGGTAAATCCGGCTCCTATGGGTGCCAAGCCGGATTTACCGCACTGCTATTGGCTCAAATCGCCAATCGGTTGAGACAAATAAGAGATTTCTAGATTCAGCGATGTCTTTCGGACTTGATACGCTACAGCATATCATGTCGGACAGTCATTGATAAATCGGCCCCAATAACTTTTCCCATGCATAGCAGCAAAAGGCCTAATAGTGTACTTATTCAGCAGACTGTTAGAAGTCAATTCAAATGACTGAGACAATGACCATCTTGAAATTGTTCTTTACAAAATCTTAAATGCAGTCTTAAACTGTAATTTTGACCTTTCTATCCCTTTAATTTTGACTTTCATGAACTTTTAAGCAAGATGCTTTTGGAAGTTTGTGAACAGAGTCACCACTTGGCCTTTTAGGTATTGGTTTATAGTTATTTTATTTCCCTACATAGACTGCATACCATAGCGCTTTGTCATCAGATAAAACATAAAAATATATTGTAAATACTAAAAATAGAAAAAGGAATCCTGATATTCTTCTTATAGCATTTTTATTTGTACTGGTAAAGATCATACAAAGATTGTAATAACTTGTTTACCTACCATATTGCACATAATAGTGACAAAGTATTTTTTATGCCAGTAACAGTATTTTCCCCAGTACCTATTAAATGGGCACACCACCCAACTAATTTTCCTGACCACATGGCTAAAATTTAAGCTAGTATAAAGCTACAAATGGGTAATTATTTTTTCCCAAATTTTCCCAAATTATCATCAATAATCAATGCAATTAAGTTTGTGCTTTGGATAGCTTATGTAATATTTATAAATAACAGAAAGTTATATAATATTGTAAAGTATTGCACTTTGTTCCAGATATTGTGTGTTTTTGAGTCTATTCATTTAAAGGGATAGTCAACACCAGAATTTTATTGTTTAAAAGGATAGATGCTCCCTTTATTACCCATTCCCCTTTTTGCATAGCCAACACTGTTATATTAATATACATTTTACCTCTGTGATTACCTTGTATCTAAGCCTCTGCAAAATGCCCCCTCATTTCAGTTCTTTTGACAGACTTGCATTTTAGCCAATCAGTGCTGACTCCTAGGTAACTTTACGTGCGTGAGCTATATGACACACGTGAACTAACGCCCTCTAGTGGTGAAAAACTGTCAAAATGCATTCAAATTAGAGGCGGCCTACAAGGTCTAAGAAATCAGCATATGAGCCTACTTAGGTTTAGCTTTCAACTTAGAATACCAAGAGAACAAAGCAAAATTGATGCTAAAAGTAAATTGGAGCGTTGTTTAAAATTACATGCCCTATTTGAATCATGAAAGTTTATTTTGGACTTGACTGTCCCTTTTAAGTGTTTTATGTATATGTGTATGTTGAAACTAAACCTAGGTAGGCTCATATGATAATTTCGAAGTCATTGAAGGCTGCCGCCTCTTATCACATGCTTTTTTAATTGCTTTTCACACCAAGAGACTGTTAGTTCATGTGGGCCATATAGATAACACTGTTCAGGCACAGGGATTTATTTAATAGCTAGCACAACACAATACTAAATGCAAGTAAATAGATAATAAATACAAAGTCATGTGATCAGGGGGCAGTCAGAAGATGCTTAGCTACAAGGTAATCACAGTAAAAAGTATATTAATATAACTATTGGTTATGCAAAACTGGGGAATGGGTAATAAAGGGATTATGTATCTTTTAAAACAATAACAATTGTATTGTAGACTGTCCCTTTAAGTTGTATTTTGACTCCTTTTGATAGGAGTGAGGGGTTGGTTTCTGTTCACTCTAAATAAGTATATGAAACTGAACACAACAGGGGGGGGGGGCATTGTAACCTCTCCTTCACATTGGCTTTAGAACCTTTAGACTAGGTGATAAGAAATTTACCAGAAGCCAATGGTATAGTGTTGTGGCTCTTAAATGGATAGTAAAGTCAAAATTAAACTTGCCTGATTCATATAGAGCATGCAATTTTAAGAGACTTTCAAATTCACTTCTATTTTCAAATGTGCTTCATTCTCTTAGTGTCATCTGTTGAAAAATAATAGGCACATATCATACACTAGTGGGAGCTGCTGCTAATTGGTATACAAACCTGTTGGGGCACTCTCGTGTCCAACTCTAGGGGGCGCTTAGAGAGCTAAAAAATATAAATATATAAGCTAAAATATGGTGACTAGTGTGATCACTAAATCTGCACAATTGCAAAAGAGCACTCAATGATACAAATAAGGTGATAAAAATTATACACTATATGGTGCTGATAATCACAATATGCAATTGGCAATTAATATAAAGTCTTATCTGAGTCCTTAATGGATTATACTGTGTGGGTCAGAAATATCCCAGAGTGGTCTTCTGTGATGGTAGAATCATGCTCCAGCAGTGGAAGCCAATGTTATGGTCTCGTCAGCTTTTAATTTTTATTAATATCAGTAATATAAAACCAATGGCTGTGTACAATACCCAAAGAATATAAAAACAAAGTTTGAAACAGATTGCAACGAGTTTCTCAGCTGTGCTAGCTGTTTCCTCAGGCATCTAATTGGTACCTGCACACATTTGTCTCTTGTGATTGGCTAACTAGATATGATAAGCTAACTGCCAGTAGTGCAATGCTGTTCCTTCAGCAATGGATAACAAGAGAATGAAGTAAATTTGCTAATAGAAGTAAATTGGAAGTTGTTTAAAATTGTATGCTCTGTCTGAATCATAAAAGAAAATGTTTGGGTTTACTATACCTTTAAGTTGAAAATCACATTGTTATAAGGTCTTACTTAGGGAGCATATTACCACTTTTAGATGTCATTTAATCTCTCCTACTCATTCATATTGTGTTGGAGACAGTGTTAATAGGTATGCATATTTGAGATGCTTGTACTAAACTGGGGATGGTGTGGTATTCTGTATTTCATGTCTGTTATTCTATAGCTTAGTTGATGCCGTGTGACCCAGTGCTCATTCTGGTACATGTGGGGGAGAACCACACCCTATCGCTGTAACTGGTGGGTTAGAGCTGGCAATAATGCATTTTAATTGGTAGCTGTACTAATTTTACAATGATTTTTTTTTAAAAAAAACCCCATTATTTTCCCCTAATGCAGGAAACATTTTTTTGCTATGTTTTTCATTATTTTTACTGTCTTCTGTTTTAACATTTGAAAGTAGCCAAAAGGGTCCAGCAAACTGAGGGTCTACTGCTAGTTAACATTCAATCCTCCATAAGCAAACTTGCAAGCATTCACTAGAAGATTTGGCAGAATATTATGGTACCCACTATATTGTGCTGTGGGCTTTGTTGGTATATATATATATATATATATATATATATATATATATATATATATATATATATATATATATATATATATATATATACACACACACACAATAAAGAGCAGATTCGATTAATCAATTTCCATATTCTTATTGATGTGTTTTTTCTTCTAGTGAGATGCATGTTCATTCAGACCCAGGACACACCAAACCCCAACAGTGTCAAGTTTATCCCTGGAAGAGCCGTTCTGGATGGAGGAACCATGGACTTTTCAAACCCTGCTGCAGCATACTGCTCACCTCTTGCCAGGTATTGTGAACTGCAAGAATAAGATAATTCCCATGATTTTTGAACATAATAAGTATGAGTTGAACATGTTTATCCCCTTTATGACACAGACACACCCTGTATGTCACGTGTCCTTAAGGGGTTTTTAGCCCTGTTATAGTTGGTCTCGCTGATGGTGGCAAGACACACTTCCAGGAGGCATTCAGCGCTATTTAACCCCTTGCAGTGAAAACAACCAATGAGCAAGGCACGTCTGCTGTCGGTTAGGGGTTAAAAGCATATTCTTATGCATATAGTGCATTTTAAGTATATAGTTATCTACTTTGTGGAACCTTTCATCAGATTTACAGTGTAGTTTCGCTGGAAGAAGTAAAGGCAAGAATACTGAATCCTGATAAGTTAATCAGAAAATAGTGCTAGTGTGTAATAAATACTATCTTTGTACTGTAACGGATCATAACTTTCCCCCCTTATAGTGCCATAAGGCCTGATGATCAAAAATGCATCAGCATGAAAACAAATCTTGCAAAATCTCTGCAATGCTTGTGTCTCTCATTCATATGAAGAGCCCTTTATAGTGAGCTCTCAAGCTTGTATTTGCCTTTCTAAAATTCATTGGTGTATGTAACAGTACTGATGAGACTTGTTAGATGATCTTGCCAGAGAGAAGTGCTTTAGATCATTGGGTCATTAGAGGTTATACTGAAATCGAATTACAGGCACATACCTCTAGTATTATATAAGTAGAAATATCTTTTAAAATAATTTGAGTACAATTTATAAAAAAAGGTGTGAGAGATTTTAAAATATTTTATATATAATATATTATATATATATATATATATATATATATATATATAAACATATAAACAATATTGTACAAATATGCAGTATATTGTTAGACAACAAAAATTAATTTGTTAAAGGGAAAGTCTACACTAAAATTGTTATTGTTTAAAAAGATAGATAATGCCTTTACTACCCATTCCCCAGCTTTGCACAACCAACATTGTTATATTAATGTACTTTATAACATTTAAACCTCTAAATTTCTGCCTGTTTCTAAGCCATTATAGACGGCCTCTTATAACATGCTTTTTATTAGCTTTTCACAACAGGAAATTGCTAGTTCCCGTGGGCCATATAGATAACATTGTGTTCACGCCCGAGGAGTTATTTAAGATTTAGCACTACACAGTACTAAATGCAAGTCAATAGATAATAAGTAAAAAGTTATATGTGGAGCTGTCAGAAGATGTTTAGATACAAGTTAATCACAGAGGTTAAAAGTATATTAATATAACTGTGTTGGTTATGCAAAACTGGGGAATGGGTAATAAAGGGATTATCTATCTTTTAAAACAATAGGAATTCTATTGTAGACTGTCCCTTTTAAATAAATGCAATGGGAATTTTAAAGTATGATGCAGAGTTACAATAATTTAAATAATGCTTGAATATAAAATAGATATTATACGACACCCGCCAACTTTAGCAACCAAAAACTGCTTAGTGCAGTTTTTTTTTTTTTTCTAAAAAAAAAAAAAAAAAAAAGATTTTTTTTTTTTAATAAAACACTAAACTATACTTTAATTTGGCGCCAGTTGCGGCACTTTTAAAATAAATTAACCAGAGGTTAATTTTTTTAAGTACTGACTTGTAATGGCTGGTTATTTATCGTGCTCCTGTAAACGGGCGAATTAGCCCGTTTGCACATGCACAATAAATTAGCGCTCAACTTGTAATCTAGCCCTAAATCGGCAGGAAAAAAACAGACATTCTACATATGAATGAATAATAAAAGTGTCTGAAAACAAGGATTTAAGTAATGAAACAAAACATAGGAAACACATATTCTCAATAACGTTGAAACTAACATTCAAATCAGAAGGATACTCTAGGGATCACACAGGTAGAAAACACTTTATCCAAAGTGCTTGGGACTGAAAAAAGGTTTGGATTTCGGCATAGTTTGGACTTTGGAATATTTGCATCTGCATTGTGACAGTTTGGAGAGGGGATAGAACCAAGTGTAAACGACAATATGTTATGTCATTTAGGCAATATTTACATGTAGCCTAATTGTAGTTTTATATCATTTTTAAATCATTTAATACTTTTGTATGCATAGTACCTCCATAAAGATAATACAGTACTGTAATCAGAAAGGGAATATTTGTTGTTTTATGTAAACATAAACTACTATTTGCATATTAGAACACAAAAAAACAAAGACACAGGCAGAGAAGATTGGAATTTCGGATTTGGGGATTTGTACCTGTAATTTGAAAAGTTATGGGGGGAAATAGGAAAGAATTTAATTGGGAAAAATAGAGGGGGAGGGGGAAAGAGAGGAGACAGCTGAGCCGCAATGGGGGTAAACAGTAGTAGTAGGGGTCAGTCAAGGAGGGTGGGCAGTCGCGATGTCACAAAGTAAATTTTTACTTGATTTTTAAAAATTTTGCATTTGACTAATAAAAAATTCAAATTTTACATTGATATTATTGCATTTAATAAGAAATTTAGTAAAGCATTCTCTCTCTTTTGTTTAAAATAATCTTTATTGATAAAGTATATAGCATAAAGAACGTGACTGTAACAGTACAATCAGATAACTTAATAAAGACAGATAAGAAAGTAAGTCTGCATTGTAATATTTCTTGTAATACAGGGGTGGCCAACAGCCCATGGGCCATATGCAGCTTTCTGTACTAGGTTTTGCGGCCTCAGGAAAAAAGTAGAACTGTGAATTTCTGCCATAGTTTTGGTGGTAGGAAAAAGCAGAGCTAAATATATGCACTTTGGGTACTTCTCATTTTTGAGTAGGTTTGCCACTGGTGTCCAGTATTAAACCGGACTGTCCTGTATTTTATTAGGCTGTCCAGTAAAATCTGAACAAAAATACACTTAAATGTCCAGTTTGTTTAAATCCCTGAGTGTTCACTAAATGTATAAGGGCTCCTATGCCTAAACTCATTGCAAATATGGAACAGAGAAAAGTTATAGGAAGTCAAGCGGGTTAAATCTGCTATTTCTTTCATGTAATTAACAAGAGTCCATGAGCTAGTGACGTATGGGATATACATTCCTACCAGGAGGGGCAAAGTTTCCCAAACCTTAAAATGCCTATAAATACACCCCTCACCACACCCACAAATCAGTTTTTACAAACTTTGCCTCCAAGGGAGGTGGTGAAGTAAGTTTGTGCTAGATTCTACGTTGATATGCGCTCCGCAGCAAGTTGGAGCCCGGTTTTCCTCTCAGCGTGCAGTGAATGTCAGAGGGATGTGAAGAGAGTATTGCCTATTGAATGCAGTGATCTCCTTCTACGGGGTCTATTTCATAAGGTTCTCTGTTATCGGTCGTAGAGATTCATCTCTTACCTCCCTTTTCAGATCGACGATATACTCTTATATTTACCATTACCTCTACTGATTCTCGTTTCAGTACTGGTTTGGCTTTCTACAAACATGTAGATGAGTGTCCTGGGGTAAGTAAGTCTTATTTTCTGTGACACTCTAAGCTATGGTTGGGCACTTTATTTATAAAGTTCTAAATATATGTATTCAAACATTTATTTGCCTTGACTCAGAATGTTCAACTTTCCTTATTCTCAGACAGTCAGTTTCATATTTGGGATTATGCATTGAATTATCATATTTTTCTTACCTCAAAAATTTGACTTTTTTCCCTGTGGGCTGTTAGGCTCGCGGGGGCTGAAAATGCTTCATTTTATTGCGTCATTCTTGGCGCGGACTTTTTTGGCGCAAAAATTCTTTTCCGTTTCCGGCGTCATACGTGTCGCCGGAAGTTGCGTCATTTTTTGACGTTATTTTGCGCCAAAAATGTCGGCGTTCCGGATGTGGCGTCATTTTTGGCGCCAAAAGCATTTAGGCGCCAAATAATGTGGGCGTCTTATTTGGCGCTAAAAAATATGGGCGTCGCTTTTGTCTCCACATTATTTCAGTCTCATTTTTCATTTGCTTCTGGTTGCTAGAAGCTTGATATTTGGCATTCTTTCCCATTCCTGAAACTGTCTTATAAGGAATTTGATCTATTTTGCTTTATATGTTGTTTTTTCTCTTACATATTGCAAGATGTCTCACGTTGCATCTGAGCCAGAAGATACTACAGGAAAATCACTGCCTGCTGGATCTACCAAAGCTAAGTGTATCTGCTGTAAACTTTTGGTAGCTATTCCTCCAGCTGTTGTTTGTAATAATTGTCATGACAAACTTGTTAAAGCAGATAATATTTCCTTTAGTAATGTACCATTGCCTGTTGCAGTTCCCTCAACATCTAAGGTGCAGAATGTTCCTGATAACATAAGAGATTTTGTTTCTGAATCCATAAAGAAGGCTTTGTCTGTTATTTCTCCTTCTAGTAAACGTAAAAAGTCTTTTAAATCTTTTCTCTCTACAGATGAATTTTTAAATGAACACCATCATTCTGATTCTTTGGACTCTTCTGGTTCAGAGGATTCTATCTCAGAGATTGATGCTGATAAATCTTCATATTTATTTAAGATGGAATTTATTCGCTCTTTACTTAAAGAAGTACTAATTGCTTTAGAAATAGAGGATTCTAGTCCTCTTGATACTAATTCTATACGTTTGGATAAGGTTTTTAAAGCTCCTGCGGTTATTCCAGAAGTTTTTTCTGTTCCTAATGCTATTTCTGCAGTAATTTCCAAAGAATGGGATAAATTGGGTAATTCATTTACTCCTTCTAAACGTTTTAAGCAATTATATCCTGTTCCGCCTGACAGGTTAGAATTTTGGGACAAAATCCCTAAAGTTGATGGGGCTATTTCTACCCTTGCTAAACGTACTACCATTCCTACGTCAGATGGTACCTCGTTTAAGGATCCTTTAGATAGAAAAATTGAATCTTTTCTAAGAAAAGCTTATCTGTGTTCAGGTAATCTTCTTAGACCTGCTATATCATTGGCTGATGTTGCTGCAGCTTCAACTTTTTGGTTGGAAACTCTAGCGCAACAAGTTACAGATCGTGATTCTCATGATATTATTATTCTTCTCCAGCATGCTAATAATTTTATCTGTGATGCCATTTTTTATATTATTAGAGTTGATGTTAGGTTTATGTCTCTGGCTATCTTAGCCAGAAGAGCTTTATGGCTTAAGACTTGGAATGCTGATATGGCTTCTAAATCAACTCTACTTTCCATTTCTTTCCAGGGAAATAAATTATTTGGTTCTCAGTTGGATTCTATTATTTCAACTGTTACTGGTGGGAAAGGAACTTTTTTACCACAGGATAAAAAATCTAAAGGTAAAAACAGGGCTAACAATCGTTTTCGTTCCTTTCGTTTCAACAAAGAACAAAAGCCTGATCCTTCGTCCTCAGGAGCAGTTTCAGTTTGGAAACCATCTCCAGTCTGGAATAAATCCAAGCCTGCTAGAAAGGCAAAGCCTGCTTCTAAGTTCACATGAAGGTACGGCCCTCATTCCAGTTCAGCTGGTAGGGGGCAGGTTACGTTTTTTCAAAGAAATTTGGATCAATTCTGTTCACAATCTTTGGATTCAGAACATTGTTTCAGAAGGGTACAGAATTGGTTTCAAGATGAGACCTCCTGCAAAGAGATTTTTTCTTTCCCGTGTCCCAGTAAATCCAGTGAAAGCTCAAGCATTTCTGAATTGTGTTTCAGATCTAGAGTTGGCTGGAGTAATTATGCCAGTTCCAGTTCCGGAACAGGGGATGGGGTTTTATTCAAATCTCTTCATTGTACCAAAGAAGGAGAATTCCTTCAGACCAGTTCTGGATCTAAAATTATTGATTCGTTATGTAAGGATACCAACGTTCAAGATGGTAACTGTAAGGACTATATTGCCTTTTGTTCAGCAAGGGAATTATATGTCCACAATAGATTTACAGGATGCATATCTGCATATTCCGATTCATCCAGATCATTATCAGTTCCTGAGATTCTCTTTTCTAGACAAGCATTACCAATTTGTGGCTCTACCGTTTGGCCTTGCTACAGCTCCAAGAATTTTCACAAAGATTCTCGGTGCCCTTCTGTCTGTAATCAGAGAACAGGGTATTGTGGTATTTCCTTATTTGGACGATATCTTGGTACTTGCTCAGTCTTTACATTTAGCAGAGTCTCATACGAATCGACTTGTGTTGTTTCTTCAAGATCATGGTTGGAGGATCAATTTACCAAAAAGTTCTTTGATTCCTCAAACAAGGGTAACCTTTCTGGGTTTCCAGATAGATTCAGTGTCCATGACTCTGTCTTTAACAGACAAGAGACGTCTAAAATTGATTACAGCTTGTCGAAACCTTCAGTCTCAATCATTCCCTTCGGTAGCCTTATGCATGGAAATTCTAGGTCTTATGACTGCTGCATCGGACGCGATCCCCTTTGCTCGTTTTCACATGCGACCTCTTCAGCTCTGTATGCTGAACCAATGGTGCAGGGATTACACGAAGATATATCAATTAATATCTTTAAAACCGATTGTTCGACACTCTCTAACGTGGTGGACAGATCACCATCGTTTAATTCAGGGGGCTTCTTTTGTTCTTCCGACCTGGACTGTAATTTCAACAGATGCAAGTCTCACAGGTTGGGGAGCTGTGTGGGGATCTCTGACGGCACAAGGAGTTTGGGAATCTCAGGAGGTGAGATTACCGATCAATATTTTGGAACTCCGTGCAATTTTCAGAGCTCTTCAGTTTTGGCCTCTTCTGAAGAGAGAATCGTTCATTTGTTTTCAGACAGACAATGTCACAACTGTGGCATACATCAATCATCAAGGAGGGACTCACAGTCCTCTGGCTATGAAAGAAGTATCTCGAATTTTGGTTTGGGCGGAATCCAGCTCCTGTCTAATCTCTGCGGTTCATATCCCAGGTGTAGACAATTGGGAAGCGGATTATCTCAGTCGCCAAACGTTGCATCCGGGCGAATGGTCTCTTCACCCAGAGGTATTTCTTCAGATTGTTCAAATGTGGGGGCTCCCAGAGATAGATCTGATGGCCTCTCATCTAAACAAGAAACTTCCCAGGTATCTGTCCAGATCCCGGGATCCTCAGGCGGAGGCAGTGGATGCATTATCACTTCCTTGGAAGTATCATCCTGCCTATATCTTTCCGCCTCTAGTTCTTCTTCCAAGAGTAATCTCCAAGATTCTGAGGGAATGCTCGTTTGTTCTGCTAATAGCCCCGGCATGGCCTCACAGGTTTTGGTATGCGGATCTTGTCCGGATGGCATCTTGCCAACCATGGACTCTTCCGTTAAGACCAGACCTTCTGTCGCAAGGTCCTTTTTTCCATCCGGATCTGAAATCCTTAAATTTAAAGGTATGGAGATTGAACGCTTGATTCTTGGTCAAAGAGGTTTCTCTGACTCTGTGATTAATACTATGTTACAGGCTCGTAAATCTGTATCTCGAGAGATATATTATAGAGTCTGGAAGACTTATATTTCTTGGTGTCTTTCTCATCATTTTTCTTGGCATTCTTTTAGAATACCGAGAATTTTACAGTTTCTTCAGGATGGTTTAGATAAGGGTTTGTCCGCAAGTTCTTTGAAAGGACAAATCTCCGCTCTTTCTGTTCTTTTTCACAGAAAGATTGCTATTCTTCCTGATATTCATTGTTTTGTACAAGCTTTGGTTCGTATAAAACCTGTCATTAAGTCAATTTCTCCTCCTTGGAGTTTGAATTTGGTTCTGGGAGCTCTTCAAGCTCCTCCGTTTGAACCTATGCATTCATTGGACATTACATTACTTTCTTGGAAAGTTTTGTTCCTTTTGGCCATCTCTTCTGCTAGAAGAGTTTCTGAATTATCTGCTCTTTCTTGTGAGTCTCCTTTTCTGATTTTTCATCAGGATAAGGCGGTGTTGCGAACTTCTTTTGAATTTTTACCTAAGGTTGTGAATTCCAACAACATTAGTAGAGAAATTGTGGTTCCTTCATTATGTCCTAATCCTAAGAATTCTAAGGAGAAATCATTGCATTCTTTGGATGTAGTTAGAGCTTTGAAATATTATGTTGAAGCTACGAAATCTTTCCGTAAGACTTCTAGTCTATTTGTTATCTTTTCCGGTTCTAGAAAAGGCCAGAAAGCTTCTGCCATTTCTTTGGCATCTTGGTTGAAATCTTTAATTCATCTTGCCTATGTTGAGTCGGGTAAAATTCCGCCTCAGAGAATTACAGCTCATTCTACCAGGTCAGTATCTACTTCCTGGGCGTTTAGGAATGAAGCTTCGGTTGACCAGATCTGCAAAGCAGCAACTTGGTCCTCTTTGCATACTTTTACTAAATTCTACCATTTTGATGTATTTTCTTCTTCTGAAGCAGTTTTTGGTAGAAAAGTTCTTCAGGCAGCGATTTCAGTTTGAATCTTCTGCTTATGTTTTTCGTTAAACTTTATTTTGGGTGTGGATTATTTTCAGCAGGAATTGGCTGTCTTTATTTTATCCCTCCCTCTCTAGTGACTCTTGTGTGGAAAGATCCACATCTTGGGTAGTCATTATCCCATACGTCACTAGCTCATGGACTCTTGTTAATTACATGAAAGAAAACATAATTTATGTAAGAACTTACCTGATAAATTCATTTCTTTCATATTAACAAGAGTCCATGAGGCCCACCCTTTTTTGTGGTGGTTATGATTTTTTTGTATAAAGCACAATTATTCCAATTCCTTATTTTATATGCTTCGCACTTTTTTTCTTATCACCCCACTTCTTGGCTATTCGTTAAACTGATTTGTGGGTGTGGTGAGGGGTGTATTTATAGGCATTTTAAGGTTTGGGAAACTTTGCCCCTCCTGGTAGGAATGTATATCCCATACGTCACTAGCTCATGGACTCTTGTTAATATGAAAGAAATGAATTTATCAGGTAAGTTCTTACATAAATTATGTTGTTTACGTGAGTTACTGGCAGCCAAAGAGATAACATTATTGATTTGTATGTTACTGGCAGTCAAAGTGTAAAATGACTGCTTAGCTGTAAAACATAGATATTGTGGGATCAAGAATGGGGGCTAATGTAGAGCTTTTGGGGGAGCATTGTGTGACCCCATCTACCATTGTGCCCAGCCTCTCACTGATTGTCCAGTATTTTTGTGGAGGAGAGCTGGCAGTTCTATTAGTGAGCAAACTGAACCCTCTGAAGAGGAGAACAGCAGATAGAGGGTGCCCTGAAACATTACCTAAATCTGCCCCTGTGGCACTTGACATTTTTAGGAAATATATTATTTGTGTGTATAATATTCATAAATGCATGTGCACCCCTTAAGGTTTCTAAAATTTTGATTTGCCGCCCCCATAGTTTAGGATGTTGGTACTCACTGTTTTAAAGGGACAGTCAACACCAAAATTGTTATTGTTTAAAAACATAGATAATACCTTTACTACCCATTCCCCAGCTATGCACACCCAACATTGTTATATTAATATACTTTATAACATTTAAACCTATAAATATCTGCCTGTTTCTAAGCCACTACATACAGCCTCTTATCACATGCTTTTTATTAGCTTTTCACTAGAGACTGCTAGTTCATGTGGGCCATATATATAACATTGTGCTCACGCCCATGGAGTTGTGCAGGACACTGCACTAATTGGCTAAAATACAAGTCAATAGATAATAAATAAATAGACGTGATCAGGGGATGTCAAAAGAGGCTTAGATACAAGGTAATCAAAGTATATTAATATAACCGTGTTGGCTGTGCAAAACTGGGGAATGTGTAATAAAGGGATTATCTATATTTTTAAACAATAGAAATTTTGGAATAAACTGCCCCTTTAATAGATAAAAGAATAGCAATTGCTAGCTATTGATATCTGAACATCAATGCTAATTGTAGCAAATTATATAATTTGTTTTTTTTAATAATGCTATACCTAATTTTTATAATTTTATGTATCTTGCACTGGACATAATTATTTTTTGTTTATAAAGCATATTTACATAAAACTGTATAATAATACAAATACATTTTCCTAGACATCTCTTCAGGGTTGAAGGAGTAAAAAGTGTCTTCTTTGGCCCTGACTTCATCACCATCACTAAGGTAATATATTACTATATACACAATAAATAAAGCCTATTGTTTCTCTTTCTAACACTGCTAACCACATATTGTATCCTCAAAATCACAGGAAAGTGAAGGAATTGACTGGAACCTAATAAAACCAGATGTATATGCAACTATTATGGATTTCTTCTCCTCAGGCTTACCTGTAGTGACAGCAGATGCTCCCCGTAATGATACAGGTCAGATGATGTTTGCGGTTTTGTTTGTTATAATTGCCTTTTTATTGTTTTTAAAAAACTGTTTTCATTTTCTATTATACTAATTGTATTTGTAATAACTTAAAGTGATTGTAAACTCTTCCCTTTATAGAAACAGATCCGGAATGTTATTGATATCTTAGATGGAGTTTAATTAATCATTTGTAATGAAGATGCGATATAACTTATTTTTTAATATAGTAATGAAATTCAAATACCCCGCTAACGGTTTGAATTGTTCTCCAATCGGCACTCTCCCCTTTGGGCGCCTTTTGTTGTAGCTAGAGCGCTGATTGGACAACAATTCAAACCGTTAGCGGAGTATTTCTGAAGTTAGCAGCGGAGTGTGGGGTATTTGAATTTCATATCTACATTAAAAAATAAGTTATAGCGCTACTTCGTTACAACTGATGAATTAAACTCTATCTAAAATATCAGTAACCTTCCGGATCTGTTTTTTTTTTAATTTTTATTATAAAGGGGAGAGTCATCAGCTAACTCCTTCTTGTAAAAGTTCAACACACTAAGATCTGGATTTGCACAGATCCAGCGCTAAGGATTTTTTCTGTGCTATACCAATAAATTATGATGATAATAATAGTCTTAGTTTGTTATACCTTCACAAGAATAATTCCTGCTCTGAAAATTGCCAAATGCGGTTTGCGACCTCCATCTTCGGCACTCATTTACTCATGAAGTTCACGAATGCACATGCCTAGTATAGACTCCACAACACCAGTACAATGAAATACAGTAGCTTTGCTATGTTTCAGCCCATTGCAGACTTAATCTTAAAACCCCTATGGTCTGAAACTTTGAAGATTGTGGTGCTACAATGGATGAAATAAAAGCTACTATATTTTATTTTACTGGTGCTGTCTGTGGAGTCTATATTGTCTGCAATAGCTGGTGTGTGCAGTGACCCTTCTCTAAATGCATCAAAGACTAAAGCTTGGATTGCTGTACCTAGTAGATGATCTACCAAAAGAACAAAATTATTTTTATAATAGACACAAATTTAAGGTCTCTTAAAGGGGCAGTCTACTCCAGAATTGTTATGGTTTAAAAAGATAGATAATCCCTTTATTACCCTTTCCCCAGTTTTGCATAACCAACACGGTTATATTAATATACTTTTTACCTCTGTGATTACCTTGCATATAAGCCTTTGCAGACTGCTCACTTATTTCAGTTCTTTTGACAGACTGGCATTTAGTCAATCAGTGCCCTCTCATTTGTAACTCCACGAGCGTGGTCACAATGTTATCTGTATGGCACACCTGGACTAACGCCCTCTAGCTGTGAAAAACTGCCAAATGCACTGAAATAAGGGGCGGCCTTCAAGGGCTTAGAAATTTCGAGTGAGCCTACCTAGGTTTAGCTTTCAACAAAGAATAGCAAAAGAACAAAGCAAATTTGATGATAAAAGTAAATTGGAAAGTTGTTTAAAATTGCATTCCCTATCTGAATCATGAAAGTTTAATTTTAACTAGACTGTCCCTTTAAACCCTTAACGACCAAGGACGTACCAGGTACGTCCTGCAAAAACTGTCAGTTAGTGACAATGGACGTACCTGGTACGTCCTTGGTCTAATTAAGCGCTGGAAGCGATTGCGATCGCTTCCAGCAGCTCTCAGGGTATTGCAGTTATGCCTCGATATTGAGGCATCCTGCAATACCCTTTTTCAAGCATCTGATGCAGAGAGAGCCACTCTTGTGGGGTGGGGGAGGGAAGAGAGCTGTTTGGGAGGGGTCAGGGGGTGGGATGTGTCAGGTGGCTGGCTGATCTCTACACTAAAGCTAAAATTAACCCTACAAGCTACCTAATTAACCCCTTCACTGCTGGGCATAATAAAAGTGTGGTGCACAGCGGCATTTAGCGGCCTTCTAATTACCAAAAAACAATGCCAAAGCCATATATGTCTGCTATTTCTGAACAAAGGGGATCCCAGAGAAGCATTTACAACCATTTGTGCCATAATTGCACAAGCTATTTGTAAATAATTTCAGTGTGAAATCTAAAGTTTGTGAAAAAGTGAAAAAAAAAATGTATTTGATCGCATTTGGCGGTGAAATGGTGGCATGAAATATACCAAAATGTGCCTAGATCAATACTTGGGGTTGTCTACTACACTACACTAAAGCTAAAAATAACTCTACCGCTCCCTAATTAACCCATTCACTGCTGGATATAATACACGTGTGGTGCGCAGCAGCATTTAGCAGCCTTCTAATTACCAAAAAGCAACGCCAAAGCCATATATGACGGCTATTTCTGAACAAAGGGGATCCCAGAGAAGCATTAACAACCATTTGTGCCATAATTGCACAAGCTATTTGTAAATAATTTCAGTGAGAAACCTAAAGTTTGTGAAAAAGTGAACGATTTTTTTTATTTGATCGCATTTGGCGGTGAAATGGTGGCATGAAATATACCAAAATGGGCCTAGATCAATACTTTTGGGTTGTCTACTAAAAAAAAATATATACATGTCAAGGGATATTCAGGGATTCCTGACAGGTATCCGTGTTCCAATGTAACTATCGCTAATTTTGAGAAAAAAAATGGTTTGCAAATAGCAAAGTTCTACTTGTATTTATTGCCCTATAACTTACAAAAAAAGTAAAGAACATGTAAACATTGGGTATTTCTAAACTCAAGACAAAATTTAGAAACAATGTAGCATGGGTGTTTCTCCAACATTGGTGTGTCCGGTCCACGGCGTCATCCTTACTTGTGGAATATCTCTTCCCCAACAGGAAATGGCAAAGAGTCCCAGCAAAGCTGGCCATATAGTCCCTCCTAGGCTCCGCCCACCCCAGTCATTCTCTTTGCCGTTGCACAGGCAACATCTCCACGGAGATGGTTAAGAGTTTTTTGGTGTTTAAATGTAGTTTTTATTCTTCTATCAAGTGTTTGTTATTTTAAAATAGTGCTGGTATGTACTATTTACTCTGAAACAGAAAAGGATGAAGATTTCTGTTTGTGAGAGGAAGATGATTTTAGCAGACAGTAACTAAAATCGATTGCTGTTTCCACATAGGACTGTTGAGATGAAGTAACTTCAGTTGGGGGAAACAGTTAGCAGACTTTTCTGCTTAAGGTATGACTAGCCATATTTCTAACAAGACCATGTAATGCTGGAAGGCTGTCATTTCCCCTCATGGGGACCGGTAAGCCATTTTCTTAGTCAAACAAACAGAATAAAGGGCTTAATATGGGCTAAAAAACTGGTAGACATTTTTATGGGCTAAATCGATTGCTTTATTTGGGCATTTTATTCATATTTATGCTGACAATTCGCATTTATAAACTTGGGGAACGTTTATTAAACGGCAGGCACTATGTTAGACACCTTTTCCAGTCAGGGGGCCTTCCTAGTTGTAGACTGAGCCTCATTTTCGCGCCATTACTGCGCAGTTGTTTTTTGAGAGCAGGGCATGCAGATGCATGTGTGAGGATCTGATATTTGCTGGAAAAGCTTCTAGAAGGCGTCAATTGGTATCGTATTCCCCTCTGGGCTTGGTTAGGTCTCAGCAAAGGCTATAGCTGGGACTGTATAGGGGTTAAATTTGTAAACGGCTCCGGTTCCGTTATTTTAAGGGTTAAAGCTCTGAAATTTGGTGTGCAATACTCTTAATGCTTTAAAACACTGTGGTGAAATTTTGGTAATTTTTGAACAATTCCTTCATACTTTTTCACATATTCAGTAATAAAGTGTTTTCTGTTTAAAATTTAAAGAGACAGTAACGGTTTTGTTTTAAAAGTTTTTTGAGCTTTGTTGACAAGTTTAAGCCTGTTTAACATGTCTGTGCCTTCGGATAAGCTATGTTCTATATGTATGAAAGCCAATGTGTCTCCCCATTTAAATTTATGTGATAATTGTGCCATAGCGTCCAAACAAAGTAAGGACAGTACTGCCACAGATAATGAAATTGCCCAAGATGATTCCTCAGATGAGGGGAGTAAACATGATACTACATCATCTCCTACTGTGTCTACACCAGTTTTGCCCACACAGGAGGCCCCTAGTACATCTAGTGCGCCAATGCTTATTACCATGCAACAATTAACGGCTGTAATGGATAACTCCATAGCAAATATTTTATCCAAAATGCCTACTTATCAGAGAAAGCGCGATTGCTCTGTTTTAAACACTGAAGAGCAGGAGGGCGCTGATGATAATTGTTATACCCTCACACCAATCTGAAGGGGCCATGAGGGAGGTTTTGTCAGATGGGGAAATTTCAGATTCAGGAAAAATTTCTCAACAAGCTGAACCTGATGTTGTGACATTTAAATTTAAATTAGAACATCTCCGCGCACTGCTTAAGGAGGTGTTATCTACTCTGGATGATTGTGACAACTTGGTCATTCCAGAGAAATTATGCAAGATGGACAAGTTCCTAGAGGTTCCGGTGCACCCCGACGCTTTTCCTATACCCAAGCGGGTGGCGGACATAGTGAATAAGGAGTGGGAAAAGCCCGGCATACCTTTTGTTCCCCCCCCCCCTATATTTAAGAAATTATTTCCTATGGTCGACCCCAGAAAGGACTTATGGCAGACAGTCCCTAAGGTCGAGGGGGCAGTTTCTACTCTAAACAAACGCACTACTATTCCTATCGAAGATAGTTGTGCTTTCAAAGATCCTATGGATAAAAAATTGGAGGGTTTGCTTAAAAAGATTTTTGTACAGCAAGGTTACCTTCTACAACCCATTTTGTGCATTGTTCCTGTCACTACAGCAGCGTGGTTCTGGTTCGAGGAACTAGAAAACTCACTTAGTAGAGAGACTCCATATGAGGAGGTTATGGACAGAGTTCACGCACTTAAGTTGGCTAACTCTTTTATTTTAGATGCCGCTTTGCAATTAGCTAGATTAGCGGCGAAAAATTCAGGGTTTGCTATCGTGGCGCGCAGAGCGCTTTGGCTAAAGTCTTGGTCAGCGGATGTGTCATCCAAGACAAAATTGCTTAACATCCCTTTCAAAGGTAAAACTCTATTTGGACCAGAATTGAAAGAGATTATTTCAGACTTCACTTGGGGAAAGGGCCACGCCCTTCCACAAGATAGGCCTTTCAAGGCCAAAAATAAGTCTAATTTTCGTTCCTTTCGCAATTTCAGGAACGGACCGGCCTCTAATTCTGCATCCTCTAAGCAAGAGGGTAATGCCTCACAACCCAAACCAGCCTGGAAACCGATGCAAGGCTGGAACAAGGGTAAGCAGGCCAAGAAGTCTGCCGCTGCTAACAAAACAGCATGAAGGAGTAGCCCCCGATCCGGGACCGGATCTAGTGGGGGGCAGACTCTCTCTCTTTGCTCAGGCTTGGGCAAGAGATGTTCAGGATCCCTGGGCGCTAGAAATAGTTTCTCAGGGTTATCTCCTGGAATTCAGGGAACTACCCCCAAGGGGAAGGTTCCACATGTCTCACTTATCCTCAAACCAAATAAAGAGACAGGCGTACTTACATTGTGTAGAAGACCTGTTAAAGATGGGAGTGATACACCCAGTTCCAATAAAGGAACAAGGAATGGGATTTTATTCCAATCTGTTCGTAGTTCCCAAAAAAGAGGGAACTTTCAGACCAATTTTGGATTTGAAGATCCTAAACAAATTTCTCAGGGTACCATCGTTCAAGATGGAAACCATTCGAACGATTCTACCACTATCCAGGAAAGTCAATTTATGACTACCGTGGATCTAAAGGATGCGTACCTACATATTCCTATCCACAAAGAACATCATCAGTTCCTAAGGTTCGCTTTTCTGGACAAGCATTACCAGTTTGTGGCCCTCCCATTCGGGTTAGCCACTGCTCCAAGGATTTTCACAAGGGTACTAGGGTCTCTTCTAGCGGTTCTAAGACCGAGGGGCATTGCAGTAGTACCTTACTTGGACGACATTCTAATACAAGCGTCGTCCCTGTCAAAAGCAAAGGCTCATACAGACATCATTCTGGCCTTTCTCAGATCACACGGATGGAAGGTGAACATAGAAAAAAGTTCTCTGTCTCCGTCGACAAGAGTTCCCTTCTTGGGAACAATAATAGATTCCTTAGAAATGAGGATTTTTCTGACAGAGGTCAGAAAGTCAAAACTTCTAAGCACTTGTCAAGTTCTTCATTCTGTTCCTCCTCCTTCCATAGCGCAATGCATGGAAGTAGTAGCGTTGATGGTTGCAGCAATGGACATAGTTCCTTTTGCACAAATTCATCTAAGACCATTACAACTGTGCATACTCAAACAGTGGAATGGGGACTATACAGACTTGTCTCCAATGATTCAAGTAGATCAGAAGACCAGAGATTCACTCCGTTGGTGGCTGACCCTGGACCATCTGTCCCAGGGAATGAGCTTCCGCAGACCAGAGTGGGTCATTGTCACGACCGACCCAGTCTAGTGGGCTGGGGCGCGGTCTGGGAATCCCTGAAAGCTCAGGGTCTATGGTCTCGGGAAGAGTCTCTTCTCCCGATAAACATTCTGGAACTGAGAGCGATATTCAATGCTCTCATGGCTTGGCCTCAACTAGCAAAGGCCAGATTCATAAGGTTCCAATCAGACAACATGACGACCGTTGCGTATATCAATCATCAGGGGGGAACAAGGAGTTCCCTGGCGATGAAAGAAGTGACCAAAATAATTCAATGGGCGGAGGATCACTCCTGCCACCTGTCTGCGATCCACATCCCAGGTGTGGAAAACTGGGAGGCGGATTTTCTGAGTCGTCAGACATTCCATCCGGGGGAGTGGGAACTCCATCCGGAGATCTTTGCCCAAATAACTCAATTATGGGGCATTCCAGACATGGATCTGATGGCGTCTCGTCAGAACTTCAAGGTTCCTTACTATGGGTCCAGATCCAGGGATCCCAAGGCGACTCTAGTAGATGCACTAGTAGCACCTTGGACCTTCAACCTAGCTTATGTATTTCCACCGTTTCCTCTCATTCCCAGGCTGGTAGCCAGGATCAATCAGGAGAGGGCCTCGGTGATCTTGATAGCTCCTGTGTGGCCACGCAGGACTTGGTATGCAGACCTGGTGAATATGTCATCGGTTCCACCATGGAAGCTACCTTTGAGACAGGACCTTCTTGTTCAGGGTCCATTCGAACATCCAAATCTGGTCTTCCTCCAGCTGACGGCTTGGAGATTGAACGCTTGATTCTATCGAAGCGTGGGTTTTCAGATTCTGTGATAGATACTCTGGTTCAGGCCAGAAAACCGGTAACTAGAAAGATTTACCATAAAATATGGAAAAGATATATCTGTTGGTGTGAATCCAAAGGATTCCCATGGAATAAGATAAAAATTCCTAAGATTCTCTCCTTTCTACAAGAAGGTTTGGAGAAAGGATTATCTGCAAGTTCTCTAAAGGGACAGATCTCTGCTTTATCTGTCTTACTACACAAAAGAATGGCAGCTGTGCCAGATGTTCAAGCATTTGTTCAGGCTCTGGTTAGGATCAAGCCTGTTTACAGACCTTTGACTCCTCCCTGGAGTCTAAATCTAGTTCTTTCAGTTCTTCAAGGGGTTCCGTTTGAACCTTTACATTCCATAGATATTAAGTTACTATCTTGGAAAGTTTTGTTTTTGGTTGCAATTTCTTCTGCTAGAAGAGTTTCAGAGTTATCTGCTCTGCAGTGTTCTCCGCCCTATCTGGTGTTCCATGCAGATAAGGTGGTTTTGCGTACTAAGCCTGGTTTTCTTCCTAAGGTTGTTTCTAACAAAAATATTAACCAGGAGATAGTTGTACCTTCTTTATGTCCGAATCCAGTTTCAAAGAAGGAACGTTTGTTACACAATTTGGATGTAGTCCGTGCTCTAAAATTCTATTTAGAGGCTACAAAAGATTTCAGACAAACATCTTCCTTGTTTGTTGTTTATTCTGGTAAAAGGAGAGGTCAAAAAGCGACTTCTACCTCTCTTTCCTTTTGGCTTAAAAGCATCATCCGATTGGCTTATGAGACTGCAGGACGGCAGCCTCCTGAAAGAATCACAGCTCACTCCACTAGGGCTGTGGCTTCCACATGGGCCTTCAAGAACGAGGCTTCTGTTGACCAGATATGTAAGGCAGCGACTTGGTCTTCACTGCAGACTTTTGCCAAATTTTACAAATTTGATACTTTTGCTTCTTCGGAGGCTATTTTTGGGAGAAAGGTTTTGCAAGCTGTGGTGCCTTCCATTTAGGTGACCTGATTTGCTCCCTCCCTTCATCCGTGTCCTAAAGCTTTGGTATTGGTTCCCACAAGTAAGGATGACGCCGTGGACCGGACACACCAATGTTGGAGAAAACAGAATTTATGCTTACCTGATAAATTACTTTCTCCAACGGTGTGTCCGGTCCACGGCCCGCCCTGGTTTTTTAATCAGGTCTGATTAATTATTTTCTCTAACTACAGTCACCATGGTACCATATGGTTTCTCCTATATATATTTCCTCCTGTCCGTCGGTCGAATGACTGGGGTGGGCGGAGCCTAGGAGGGACTATATGGCCAGCTTTGCTGGGACTCTTTGCCATTTCCTGTTGGGGAAGAGATATCCCACAAGTAAGGATGACGCCGTGGACCGGACACACCGTTGGAGAAAGTAATTTATCAGGTAAGCATAAATTCTGTTTTTTTGGTGGTTGTAGATGTGTAACAGATTTTGGGGGTCAAAGTTAGAAAAAGTGTGTTTTTGTTTTTCATTATATTTTATATTTTTTTTTATAGTAAATTATAAGATATGATAAAAATAATGGTATCTTTAGAAAGTCAATTTAATGGCGAGAAAAACAGTATGTAATATGTGTGGGTACAGTAAATGAGTAAGAGGAAAATTACAGCTAAACACAGCAGAAATGTAAAAATAGCCCTGGTCCCAAACGGTCAAAAAATGGAAAAGTGCTGTGGTCCTTAAGGGGTTAACATTGCTTGCGCTATCTAAACCTTGAAAGTTTAATTTTGACTTTTTTGATTCTTTAAAAGTTTTTACATGTGTGCTTTTCACTGCACAGCCATTTTTTTCTGGTGCTGTATATAATTTAACAACACTTTTATTATTCTCTCTTTAAGCTGCATCTGAGGAAGATGATGAAGTGGTGACCATGATTAAAGAACTTCTGGATACCCGAATTAGGTGACTTAATTATTTCTACAGTGTAATTTTTAATTATTTAGTGTAATTTACCTCTGAAAGTGTAATATTCAGAAATCTGCTCAAACAATATTATAGACATTGATTGCCTGATTAGTGCAGGGTCTCATTTATATCAGGTAATACTTTTCAAGGATTTTGTTTGTTTATACAATTTCAGTTTAAATTCTTATTATTAACCATTCAAGGATAGATCTCATGCAATTTTCTAAAATACAGCTGCTACCCAAAAACATTGATTGACCTATTACATGCTGTCCACTGCTATTTAGTGACAACTCGCTAGTAGCAGCATCGGGCAGCTTTCAGACCCAATTCACTATAATGCTATAAACATGGAAAAACACAGAACATGGCCAGCAAGAGGCGGCAAAAACACTCCATCCAAAGGCTTAAATACCTCCCCCACTTCCCTCATCCCCCAGTCATTCTACCAAGGGAACAAGGTAGGAGAAATATCAGGGTGAAAAAAGGTGCCAGAAGAACAAAAAAGAATTACAGCCACCTCATAGAGAAAAAATGCAGACGGGAGCTGTGGACTCATCCCTTCAGAAGAAAATGAAATTATCAGGTAAGCATAATTTATGTTTTTCTTCTTAAAAGAGAAGAGTCCACAGCTGCATTCATTACTTTTGGGAAAACAATACCCAAGCTAGAGGACACTGAATGCAAACAACGGGTGGGTACAAAAAGCGGCCCCTTCGAAAGGCACCACAGCCTGAGTTACTCAACACCCTAAAATTTAAGAACAAACAACACGGGAGAAAACCAGAGCCCAGGTAATTGCACATTAGTTACACCGCTGGCAAAGCCGAACTAAAGACCATTCAGTCCCAGAGTCCGTCAAGCCCAAATGACCTCTGAGACGTCCGCCCCGTGAAACTACTCCCAAGAAGGTACCCGGCCAAAGACAAAGACCGCATCTGCCCCCAAAAGGGAAACCAGCTTCCAGGAAAAATCCAAAGGAACTTTTTCCACTCAACACATATAAAACAACCCATGGTTGTTTTACAATAACAACTCTCAGGGAGACGAGCTCCCTAGAAACACAAGGACCAAGAAAAAAAGGATCCAGACACAGGGAAATATGTCCCAAAAAGGACTCGAGGAACACCCTCATATCCCTGATCCTGTACCATACCCTAAGGTACTCCAGGAAAACATGAGTCCCCCGTTGCCTCATAGCATATCTAGACCGCAGGCTAGACAGGCAGAGACAGCAGAAACAGGATAACTATACCAGCATCTAGAAAAGAGCTTTCGAAAAAGAACCTCAAACCGCCTGAACAGGAACTCTCACTGACCAGCTTTCAGGAGGAAAGCTGACTCACCCTTGCTAACCCAAACCACCAAAAGGCGCTTCAAAGCTTGTTAGCATACAGTCAAGTGAAATTAGCTTTAGCTGGATACACCATCACGGAGCAAATAGCTGTAGATTGTTCCAACTGCAAAACATTCAAGGACTTACAGCCGTCCGAATAGTGGGCTCCAAGGAGCGCCCCCTCCCAGCACAACCGCACCCGGTGTTCCCAGACGGTCTCCCATCCAGGTACTGACCAGGCCTGACCCTGCTTAACTTCTAAGATCAGATGGGTCGCATTCAGAGTAGTGAGACGGTAGACCAGACGGCAGTAGAAAAGAGGACATCCAAAGTCCTCCCACAAAGGAGAGGACCAACACTAAGAAAACGGTCAACACTGCATAGAGTAACCGATCCCCAACCTTCCCTTTCAGGATAATTGTCCCAGCCCCAAGGCTAGTCAAAGACCGAGACAGAGTCCCAGACTTCTGGAAGAAAAAGGAAGGATCAACGAGGGACAAAGTCCCCGGTTAGACCGCTTCTACCAACGGCATGCTACCATGAGTCAGGATAGACATTGTGCTTGGGTACGAAACCCCCTACACGCTGTCTTCGTCAAAAAAGGAACACATCCCAAGGAAAGAAGGCCCTCAGACCCTCAGCATCCATATATCGGATCCAACATATAGCAGAAGCCCCAAAGGGTGCAAAACCTCAGGCTCCCGCTGCATGAACGGAGGAACCAGACACTACATCGCAGCTCCCCTTCCAGGATCCTGAAATGCAAGAAGGGAAAAACCCCTGCAAGGCAAGAACCAAGGACCCACAGGCCGCTACAGATACTAAGGTAACTCCGAACCGTCCATATGCATCCAAGGAGAGACATGGACCTAGGCCAGGGTCCTCGAAAGGAGTCGATCAAAAGAGCCAACTACCAGAGGAACCCTAAACTGCCTCCTACAAGGAGGAGCACACCTCTAAAGTCCGTAGACTTTGCGATCTAGCAATAGCCCCAAACCCAAGATTCACAAAGAACTCCAGAACGTTCTAAGATTCAGCACCCAGTGCATATGGATCACAAGGAAATTTTACTAGGCAAGCGTGAACACGTGTTACGCACATAGGCAGGGTAGCAACCAACACCCGAAGGCGAACAAGAACCCTGGACCTTGCTCGCAATCCCAGAGAGTTAAACGTAAGGCACCGCCCACTAAGCCACTAACGGAGCATCAATGATAAATTGCCAACTACCTGACCCCCGAAGGGCGGCCATTCGTACCCGACCTCGACTCTTATCTGACAAGCCTCCAGGCCAGAGTTGCGACGAGGACTCAAGACACCCGAACGTTGAATACCGTGGTCAGACCAAGGGTATAAAATGGAAGAGACAACAGCAAGAGATCCTTGAAGGATCTATCTTCCAAAGAAACTACATTAAGCAGGCAAACGCTGAAGCCGTAGCCCCCCACAGAAGGCAGGGAACCCCTGCACACCACCTTCTAGAAGAACACAACTCGGAGTAGAGGAAGAAAAACATGCCCGCGCACCCAGACCAGATGATCCACCCAAAGCAGGAAGGAATGAAACTCCGCCACCGCAAGCAAATGCTTAATAGGCTAAGAATCAGCGTCCGGAGTGAAACTCAAACCGTTAATCACTCGACACAACAGACCACAAAGGTCACATCTCCCAACTCCAAAGAAATGGAAATAAAGGTTCTGAGTCCCCAGGGACCTGAAGATGCCGTCTGCAAAAACAGATCCAAACACCAGGCGAGTAGCCTGAACCAACCAACCTTAGATTGGCACTCACAACCCCCCGTCCGGAGGGGTTGCATATAAACAACAGGCCTCATACTTCTGTAGGATCCGAGCCCGGAGTCCATAAAATAGGCAAAGTGACATTCAGAATCCAACCGAATTTAATCAGCACCACAAAGGTGATATGAACCCTAGTAACAGCCTAAAAAGCGTCCGACCAATACCAGCCTGGTATAAGGATACTCCAGAACTGCTCAAGGTCCAAGAAAATTCGTCCCGAAGGATCGATAAATGAACTAGAAAAACATAATTCTAATATTCAAAATGTGCGCATCTCCCGAGGGAGTACCCACGCGAACACTATCGCAAGTATCGGTTCCAGAGAAAAATGTTCAGAAAACAAAAATCTAACAGACATGAGCTTAAGGAAAACGAATTAAACACATCCATCCGGAAGGTGAATAACGACAACGGGACCCGCCAATTAGAAGCTTCATTCACCTAAGCACAGAACTGGAACCGAAAACATAAAGAAAAAAATAAGACGGAGACGTTAAGGAGATTGTCTTCATCCGCAAATGTCATATCGATTTTGCCATCCTGCTTCTAAGGCATCGGAACCCTCGGCCCACTAGGACTGGGATCCTCCAACATTGCCAAAACATGTCTTAAAAGGACACGAAGGCGAGCCAGCCTATAACGAAAGGCAAAATCATCCCTCGTCGGATCAACTGAAGACCCTGGCCCTGAGGAGGCCAACGCTTCCCCAGAAGGCCGAACTTAATCGGGCGATCCCACGCTCGACGGGCCTTGGTTAACAGAACATGGACAGTATCTTAGAAATACTTCACTTGGGAGATATAAATGAGTCAGCGCCATTGAGATAGCCATGCGGAACCGTGCCGTAACCTCTGGAGGAAACAAGCCACCCTCCGGAGAAGAAGTAAAGGCCATAGGGATACCTGCGTGCGTAGCCGGGAAAGGGTCTGGGGCACGCGCCTCATGGGTCATGGAAACCTTGGAGACGGATGGCACAACGCACTCTAAGCTCCTTGATTCGGGAGAAGAGAGTACTCTAGAACGGCAATCGGAACATAACTGATGGGCATTGATTACCCGGGCCATTTTTTATTCATCACAAGACGCATTCTCCGTATCGGAGGCATCCATGTCTTGCATATCAGAATCCTCCATAATATTGGGATTACAAAAAGGACATAAACTAACTGGCACCCTTTAACACCCCCAATAGCTGGGGCACTCACCATCTCCTATGAACCAGACAACCCACGAGCTAGACTCTCTGGGTCGCACACAGTCAGCATACGGCAGTGAAAAACAACGTAACCGCACCCATCACGAGGTGCACCATGCCAGTCACAAAAAGGGTGCGCAATCTTGAGAGATTGCGTCTTTAACAGAAGGTCGTTATGTTCCGTAAAGACTGTGAGCCTATGCATAGCTACACATTAGTAGATAGAACCATATAACAAACATGATTAAAGCCCCCCTGTTCAATAACCCCGTCAGGAGATATTAACCCATGATTCCTTATTAAGATAAAAGGAGTCCCACTGGGACCCTACCTTGTTTCGTCAACAATACATTCTCATATTGAAATAAAATGAAACGATCTTCCCGGAATTTACGTCGTGGAACAGGAACACGGCCCTTCAAGGGTGACAGATAGTAGCCTCGATTCTGACATGGACTTGAGTGAAGAAAGGTAGGCAGTGAAACTCGTCAATGCTGATTACCAAGGAGCTGTTAATGAGTCAGAATGGGTTCTTAGGAAAACTCTCCCTGCATCTCCGGAATCTAACATTCATCCATGCTCTCACTGAGAGGCTGACAGGATTACTTAAAACTCCAGTCCCATTGCGAAGAGTACTACCCTCCATAAGAGACTATCTCGAACTTCTGACACTTCTCTGCCAACCTCCTGTGACGAAAGACAAATAATGACTAGGGGATAAGGGAAGTGAGGCAGGTATTTAAGCCTTTGGCTGGGGTTGTCTTTGCCTCCTCCTGGTGGCCAGGTTCTGTATTTCCCCAAAGTAATGAATGCAGCTGTGGACTCTTCCCTTTTAAGAAGAAAATACAGGAGCAAAAAACAAAAAAACTTTAACATGAGACAAAATTTAAAATGAGAGGTTGGCTTTTTCTAGGTTTTTGGCTTTGACCAATCTGATGGCCTTACTCTTAGATCTTGATTACCATTGTTATAGCCCCTAAAAATAAATAAAAGGACCTTCCCCTTTTAAATTGTGTGTATATGTTAGTCATGCCTTAAAATAAATACCCCACCATTCTGAACAACCTTACTCAAAGAAAACCCAATGTAAATCCTTAGCCCCCTACTTAAATAAAAAGGCATATTTAAATAAAATATCCAATATGAGAAACTATAGCTTAATTCCTCCTGTACTTAAATGATTACTTTCTGTTATAATTTTTAAGCTAAACAACTAACATATTAAAGTTAATAAACATTAATTAAAACCTACTGACCTATATTTTCTCCAAAACGAAGTTTCATAACGTTCTAAAAGTTATATCTTTTATTCGCCGATGATGTCAGGTTATCCTGCCCACTATTTTCAGCACTACATGTTCAAAATACTTAAACCAATAACTTTGTGTTTAAAGCGCCATTTTGGAACCTAGGTATTGTAAACGGATTGGTACAGAGCAAAGGATACCCACGGAGTGGGTTTCGAAAACAAATTTGCAGACAAGATTTCTGATATACGGTAGAGATATGTTAATGAAATGCTATTGATAAAAAGCGTATTTGGGGTAGTTAGTTAGTAACAGGCATAGAAAATATTTACTTACAGTGGCCCTTTAAAATATAAAAAAATGACCATGAGTAGTTTTCTTCCATCTGAGCAGCAGCAAAAGTGTCCTTTTGAAATTGTCCCCCAACATGGTCTGGCTCTTCCTTGATGATCTTGTGTATTTGTAAGAGGGAGCGGAACATGGGTAGGCCTAATGTCAAGGTTCAGTCTGCTCGTTATTCAGATTTGTTAAAGGGAAAGTCTAGTCACAATTCAACTTTCGTTATTCAGATAGAGCATGCAATTTTAGGCAACTTTCTAATTTACTCCTATTATAATTTTTTCTGAGGAAGGGGGGAATACCTCGAAACATCACGCTAGTAAATATACTATTTGTTTTTCAAAACCAGAGAGTGCCTTTTTTTCTTGACAGTGTGTGTGTGTGTATATGTATATATGTATATGTGTGTGTGTGTATGTATATATATATATGTATGTGTGTGTGTGTGTGTATATATATATATATATATATATATATATATATATATATATATATATATATATATATATATATATATATATAATGTGTGTGTATTTGTATATACAGTGTGTGTGTGTATATGTATATGTGTGTATATATATATATATATATATATAATCCCCTATGTGCAGAACATTGGAATGTTTAATATTTACATTAAATACATAGTATAACACTTTATTAACTATGAATATTGCATAAATATGATTTTACATGTTTTCAGCTACTTAACTGCAAGGCCTCCAATGCACTTATATATGTTTATATGTGTGTAAATATATATATATGTGTATATATGTCTGTAAATAAATGCACAAATAAATGCATATAAACACAGATATAAACATATACATATTTAGACATGTACTGTATATGTATGTATCTCTATGTTAAAGCCCTTTGCCTGCCTTTTTTTTTTTTCTAACACCTGAGACACCATACCCTTATAACTTTTTTGTGCACTATGTTTTTTAAAATATTTTTGATAGTGTTATGAGTGTAACTGTACTTTAAAATGTATTCTTGATGTGGTTTGTGACATCTTCCCCCCCCCCCCCCCCGCAAAACAGTTAACCACAGCTCTGAGGTTGCGGTAATCATTATAGCGTAAATCGCGATTAGGCTCACGTGTTCACATTTACTTTCAACTTGTACTACAAGCGCTCCTTCCGATGCGGACAGCCGCGATAAACCAGATATCGCTCACTCAACTGTTAACATTCCACTCATAATCTAGCCCTTAGTAGTTAAATATATATATATATTGTTTTGTTTTCTTTTTTTTTAACAGACCGACTGTTCAGGAAGATGGTGGAGATGTCCTATTCAGAGGCTTTCAGGATGGTATTGTCCAGTTAAAACTTCAGGGCTCCTGTACTAACTGCCCAAGTTCCATCATCACTTTAAAAAGCGGAATACAAAATATGCTACAGTTCTACATCCCCGAGGTAGAGGGCGTGGAACAGGTAATCATGCATGTTGTGTTCAAGTACGATGATTGATGGTTAGTTATGGGTGCCTGTATTTTTATGTCTGTTATTGGAGATTTTGGGTAGAAGGGTATAGCTTACAAAACTACTATTTCTTTCATGTAAGTGGCAAGCTAGTGAAGTATGGGATATACATTCCTACCAGGAGGGGGCAAAGTTTCCCAAACCTCAAAATGCCTATACACCTCCCACCACACACATACCTCAGTTTTACAAACTTTGCCTCCTATGGAGGTGGTAAAGTAAGTTGTGCTTGATTTCTTCTGTGATAGGCGCTTCTAAGCATTCTGAAGCCCAATTCCTCTCAGAGTACAGTGTTTGTCAGAGGGATGTGAAGGGAGTATTGCCTATTGATTTTATGGTTTCACCCATGGGAAATCTATTCAAAGGTTCTCTGTAATCGGTCGCAGGGATTCATCCCCTGCCTCCCTTTTCAGATCGACGTTATACTCCTATACCATTACCTCTGCTGATATTTTTCAGTACTAGTTTGGCTGTCTGCTATATGTGGATGGGTGTCTTCTGGTAAGTATGTATAATTTTTTAAGACACTCTCAGCTATGTTTGGCGCTTTATATTATATTGAAAAGTTTTAAATATATGTGTTTGCTTATATTTGCCATGAGTCAGGTCTATGTATATTTCCCTTTTATGCAGACTATCAGTTTCAGTATGGAATTTATGTTTGGGAAGATTATTTTATTTTTTTCTTATCTGGGGTTCCATTTTTTTCAATTTGACTTTTTTTCCCTAAATTTTCGTGGGCAAACTAGGCTCGCAAGGATGCAAAATGCCATTTATTATGGCGTCCTTTTTGGGGCATTTTTTTTGCTGCGGAATTTTGTCTAGGGTGGCTCAAGTCTCGTCATTTCCTGCATCTTTGTTGATGTGAGTTATTTTGACGCAAAGTTGCTCTTTTTATGACACGAGTTGCTACATTTCCTGATGTTAGCTTTGGCGCCAAATTTTTTTTTACTTCCTTTTGCGTCATGCGTCATACTTGGCGCCAAAAAGTTTTTGTATATTTCCCCTCTTTCTTTAATGCTTCTGGTTTTCTTCATATTTTTAAGAGCTATGATGCTTATTTTTTTGCATCTTACTTTGGCATAAGCATTTTTCCCATTCCTGAAACTGCTATATGAGGAAATTGGATATTTTGTTTAATTGTTATTTTTTTCTTTTTACATTTTGCAAGATGTCTCAGTCTGATCCTGCATCTGATGTTGCTGTAGAAACCATGCTTACTGAACACAGTTCTACCAAAGCTACATGTGTCTGTTGTAAATTAACTGATGTTATTTCTTCAGCACAATTATGTGGCATCTGTCATAATAAGCTTTTGCATGCTGATTATGTTTCTATTAGTACTAATAAATTGTCCGTTGTTCCTTCAACGTCTAATGTACCTGATATTCCTGCAGATGTAAAGAATTATATTGCTGCAGCTATATATAAGGCTATATCTGCTATTCCACCTTCAAATAAACATAAAAGGTCTTTAAAATCTTCTCCTAATTCTGATGAACTTTGTATTAACGGACAGCATACTGAAATATCCTCTGCTGATGAGGATTTCTCTGGTTCAGAGGATCCTGAATCAGATCCTGAAATTGATAAATCTTTCTATCTGTTTAAGATTAATTATATTCATTCTTTGTTGAAAGAAGTTTTGGTTACTTTGGGTATTGAAGAGTCTAGTCCTCTTGATAACAAAGACAGTAAACGTTTAAATTCTGTTTTTAAACCTCCTAAGGTTGCTCCTGAGGTGTTTTTTCTATTCCAGATGCTGTTTCTGATATGATTACTAAGGAATGGTCTAAGCCTGGTTCTTCCTTTTATCCTCCTCCTAGGTTTAAGAAGTCATATCCTTTACCTGTGGCTAATTAAGAGTTTTGGGAAAAAGTCCCTAAAGTTGATGGGGCTATTTCCACTCTTGCCAAATTTACTACTATTCCTAAGGAAGATAGTACTTCTTTTAAGGATCCTTTAGATAGAAAGATTGAATCTTATCTAAGAAAAGCTTATTTACATTCTGGTTATATTCTTAGACCTGCCATTTCTTTGGCTGATGTGGCTGCTACTTCAACTTCTTGGTTGGACAGTTTAGCTCGTCAGGTAGAAGATACTGACTTGTCTAGCATTATTCTTTTGCTTCAACATGCTAATCGTTTCATTGGTGATGCTATATTTGGAATTATTAAGATCGATGTTAAATCTATGTCTTTAGCTATTTTAGCCAGAAGAGCTTTATTGCTTAACTCTTGGAATGCTGACATGGTGTCTAAATCTAGATTACAATCTTTATCTTTCCAGGGTAAGAATTTATTTTGTTCTCAATTGGATTCTATTATTTCCACTATCACTGGGGGGAATGGAGTTTTTTTTTACCTCAAGATAAAAAGTCTAAGGGTAAATTTAAGACTCCTAATAGTTTTCGTTTCTTTCATCAGAATAAAGAACAAAAAAAACACTCCTTCCCCTAAGGCCTCTGGTTCCAATTGGAGACCATCTTCAAATTGGAATAAGACCACGCCTTATAAAAAACAAATCCAGCCCCCAAGACTGCATAAAGGTACAGCCCTCAATCCAGTTCAGCTGGTGGGGGGCAGATTGAAATTATTTCAGGAAATTTGGCCAGAATCAGTGGATTTAGAATATTGTGTCTCAAGGGTATCGAATAGGTTTCAAAATGAGACCTCCTCTCTGACAGCACAATAGGTTTGGAAACCTCAAGAGGTGATGTTACCAATCAATATTTTAGAACTCTGTGCTATCTTCAGAGCTCTTCAGGCTTGGCCTCTGTTAAAGAGAGAACTTTTCATTCGTTTTCAGACAGACAATATCACGACAGTGGCATATGTCAATCATCAAGGAGGGACTCACAGCCCTCTACCAATGAAAGAAATATCTCGGATACTTTCTTGGGCGGAGTCCAACTCTTGTCTAATTTCTGCGATTCATATTCCTGGTGTAGACAATTGGGAAGCGGATTATCTCAGTCGTCAGACTTTGCATCCGGGAGAGTGGTCTCTCAATCCAGATGTTTCATCAGATTGTACAGATCTGGGGTCTTCCAGAAAAAGATCTGATGGCCTCTCGTTTGAACAAGAAACTTCCCAGATATCTTTCCAGGTCCAAGGAGCCTCAGGCAGAGATTGTGGATGCTTATCAGTTCCTTGGTTTTACCAACCTGCTTGCATTTTTCCTCCTCTAGTTCTTCTTCCAAGGGTGATCTCCAAGATCATAATGGAACAATCTCATGTGTTTCTGATAGCACCAGCATGGCCTTACAGGTTCTGGTGTGCAGATCCTGTCCGGATTTCCAGTTGCCAGCCTTGGCCACTTCCTTTAACGCCAGGCCTTCTGTCTCAAGGGCCGTTTTTTCCATAAGGATCTCAAATCTCTAAATTTGAAGGTATGGAAATTGAACACTTAGTTCTTAGTCATAGAGGTTTCTCTGACTCAGTGACTAATATTATGTTACAGGCTCGTAAGTCTGTTTCGAGGAAGATTTATTATCAGGTTTGAAAAACCTATATTTCATGGTGCTCCTCTCATAATTTTTCTTGGCATTCTTTTAAAATTCCTCTGATTTTACAGTTTCTTTAGGATGGTTTGGATAAGGGTTTGTCTGCAAATACTTTGAAGGGAAAAATCTCTTCTCTTTCTGTCTTATTTCATAGAAAGATTGCTAAACTTCCTGATATTCACTGTTTTGTTCAGGCTTTGGTTCGTATCAAACCTGTAATTAAGTCTATTTCTCCTCCTTGGAGTCTTAATTTGGTTTTAAGGATTTTGCAGGCTCCTCCTTTTGAGCCTATGCATTCTTTGAATATTAAACTACTTTCTTCGAAACTCGAAAGTGTTATTTCTTTTGGCTATCTCTTCTGCTAGAAGAGTTTCCGAGTTGTCGGCTCTCTCTTATCTGATATTCCATAAAGATAAAGCGGTTTTACGGACTTCGTTTAAATTTTTGCCTAAGGTTGTGAATTCTAACAACATTAGTAGGGAAATTGTTGTTCCTTCTTTGTGTCCTAATCCTAAGAATTCTCTTGAGAGATCTCATTCTTTGGATGTGGTAAGAGCTTTGAAATACTATGTTGAGGCTACTAAGGATTACAGAAAGACTTCTAGTTTATTTGTTATTTTCTCTGGTTCCAGGAAAGGTCAGAAAGCCTCTGCCATTTCTTTGGCGTCTTGGTTGAAACTTTTGATTCACATGGCTTATTTGGAGGCGGGGCAGTCTCCGCCTCAGAGAATTACAGCTCATTCTACTAGATCAGTTGCCACTTCTTGGACTTTCAAGAATGGAGCTTCAGTTGGTCAGATTTGCAAAGCAGCAACTTGGTCTTTGCATACATTTACAAAATTTTACCACTTGGATGTATTTGCTTCTTCAGAAGCAGTCTTTGGTAGAAAAGTTCTTCAGGCAGCTGTCTCAGTTTGATTCTTTTGCCTATGATTTGAGTTTTTTGAAATTTAACGAAAACTTAATTATTATTTTGATTTAATTTTTCAGCGGAAATAGCTGTTTTTATTTTATCCCTACCTCTCTAGTGACTCTGTGGATTTCCACATCTTGGGTATTATATCCCATACGTCACTAGCTCATGGACTCTTGCCACTTACATGAAAGAAAACATAATTTATGTAAGAACTTACCGGATAAATTAATTTCTTTCATAGTGGCAAGAGTCCATGAGACCCACCCTTTTTTTGGTGGTTATGATTTTTTTTGGTATAAAAGCACCTTATTTTTTTCAAGTTCCTCTTTTTTTTTTTGTATGCTTTTTTTACTCCTTTTTACACCTCACTATTTGGCTATACGTTAAAACTGAGGTATGTGTGTAGTGGGAGGTGTATTTATAGGCATTTTGAGGTTTGGGAAACTTTGCCCCCTCCTGGTAGGAATGTATATCCCATACGTCACTAGCTCATGGACTCTTGAAGTTCTTACATAAATTGTTTTTTTTTTCTTTTAAATTGATATTTATTTCTTGAATCAAACGTTATATATATATATATATATATATATATATACATACACATATACATACGTTGATTGGAGTAGTCGTGTTAGTCCAGAGATTTAGATATCAAAATAACAAGAGTATTGCATTGAGCAATGATACTTTTTTTTTATTGGACTAACTATACATTTATAAGTTGACAAGCTTTCGGAAGAGTTCATTCCTTTATCAAGTCTGAAGCAATACTGACCAATTCAATGGAATTTACAGATTATATCTTAAAACACAGAATAACTAAGAAGACAGAAAGTGCAGGGAGAGGAGGAGGTGTCGTAAAAATCATGAGGGGGGCTTAGGTAACAGGCAGACAGTGTCCAGTGTAGGAGAACAGACAGGGGAAATATATAGCTATACATAAAGTTATATATCAACATTGAATCAATATCTATAAAGATGTGAAATTGAATATACAGGGGGAATACAAAAGTTAAAAAAAGACAAAAGTGTGGACATAGGCTTACCTGTGTACCTATTTATAAAGAATGTGGAATATACAATGTAATTGACTAAATGAAAGTACATTACAAAACATTCTGATAATGTGTTAAGAAACCAGAGTCCACATTTAGTCCAGAATTTAGCAAGTTGAAGTGCATTATCATTTTCATTTCAAAGGTTTTTCTTTCCATGGTGTTTTTGAAGTTGCCTCTGAGAATTTTGATTTTGAGGTTTTGAATGGAGTGGTCAGGTTGGGTGAAATGGTGACCAACAGGGGTGCAGTATTTTGTTTCACAGTGGTTTTTGGTTGAGTGTCTGTGTAAGTTCATCCGAAGGTGCAGTTTTGGGCTTGTTTCTCCAATATAGCATCCCACTTCACCTGCATGCAATGTATCATGTATACCACATTTGCAGATATACATGAATATGCCCCTTTAATGGTATAGCCAAAAACTGCACCTTCGGATGAACTTACACAGACACTCAATCAATAACCAATGTGAAACAAAATACTGCACTCCTGTTGGTCACCATTTCACCCAACCTGACCACTCCATTCAAAACCTCAAAATCAAAACCTCAAAATCAAAATTCTCAGAGGCAATTTAAAAAACAACATGGAAAGAAAAACCTTTTAAATGAAAATGATAATGCACTTTAACTTGTTTAATTCTGGACTAAATGTGGACTCTGGATTCTTAAAACATTATCAGAATTTTTTGTAATGTACTTTCGGAACTCTTCCGAAAGTTTGTCAACTTATAAATGTATAGTTAGTCCAATAATTTTTATTTTTTTTTAAAAGTATCATTGCTCAATGCAATACTCCTTGTTATTTTGATATATATATACTGGGCGAGGCATGTCAGTGTTCACCAATAGAGCTGTGGATATTTTCCTAATCTGTCTCTAACAATTCCATTCTTGTTAGCGTCAACATCAATTTAATTTAAAGGGACATTCTAACGCAAACATTATATGCTCTATTTTGTTAGAGCTTGCCATTTTTTAATTGTTGACTACAGATCAGTGTTTATCAACTTCAGTCCTTAAGCTTCCTAAACAGGCCATGATTTTATGATATCTCAACTTGAGTGCAGATGAAATAATCAGCTGATGGGTGAGAGCAGGTTAGTAACCATGGTTACTGATCAGCTGATTATATAACCCATGCTCTAGTTAAAGGGACACTGAACCCAAAAAAAATATTTCGGGATTCAGATAGAGCATGCAATTTTAAGCAACTTTCTAATTTACTCCTAATATCAATTTTTCTTTGTTCTCTTGCTATCTTTATTTGAAAATGAAGGCATCTACGCTATTTTTTTGGGTTTACAACCCTGGACAGCACTTGTTTATTGGTGGGTGAATTTATCCACCCATCAGCAAGAACAACCCAGGTTGTTACATTCTTGCTTTTTAAATAAAGATATCAAGAGAATGAAGAAAATTTGATAATAGGAGTATGTTAGAAAGTTGCTTAAAATGGCATGCTCTATCTGAACCACGTAAGAAAAAAATTGGGTTCAGTGTTCCTTTAAAGGAACAGTCTACCTATTTTTTTATTTTTTTTTATTGTATAAAAAGATAACACGTTTACTACACATTTACCTAGCTTTGCACAACCAACATTTGTTATATTAATATGCTTTATAAACTCTAAACCTCTGCCTGTTTCTAAGCCCCTGAATGCCACCTCTTATCTCAGTGCTTTTTATTAGCTTTTACAGCCAGACAGTGCTAGTTCAAGTGTGACATATGAATTACATTGTGCTCACTTCCGTGGATTTATGCAGGAACCAGCACTAATACGCTAAAATGCAAGATTTTTAAAATGTACTGAGATAAGGGGCAGTCTCAGTGCATCTAACCAGATGCTTAGATACAGGTAATCATAGAGGTAAAAGTATATTAATATAACAGTGTTGGTTATGCAAAACTAGGGAATGGGTAATACATGTATTATCTATCTTTTTAAACAATAACACTTTTCAAGTTGACCGTCTCTTTAAGATATCATAAAAATCTGTCCTTTTAGAGGTACTTAAAGGGACATTATACACTCATTTTTTCTTTGCATAAATGTTTTGTAGATGATCTATTTATATAGCCCATAAAGTTTTTTTTTTAAAATAAATGTATAGTTTTGCTTATTTTTAAATAACATTGCTCTGATTTTCAGACTCCTAACCAAGCCCCAAAGTTTTATGTGAATACAGTCAGCTACCTTCTCCAGCTTGCTCCTGTTTGTGTAAAGGGTCTTTTCATATGCAAAAGAAGGGGGAGCGGGGGGGAGTGTCTTATTTGTCACTTGCAGTGGGCTTTCCAGCTACCTTTTCAACAGAGCCAAACTGACAGCTTCTAAGTAAGTTTTTAAACAGTTTTATACTGGATTTTTATATCAGTATCTGTGCATCTTAGTCTTTATAGTAGTGTCTATTACATGCAGTTATATGAAAATGAGTGTATACTGTCCCTTTAAGGACTGGAGTTGAGAAACACTGCTCTAGATACCTGTGTTTAATCACGTTTCCAGTGCTTTAAACATACTAGGGTCAGCAATGCAAAAATAAAATACCATAAAAATGTAGTGTTTGCATTACTGTTTCCCTTTAATCTTGCTTATTACAAATAAAATGTGTAAACACCTTGAGATTTCAATCTAAAATCATTTATTTTTGTGTAGTAAAATACATTTCCAATATATTTTCATTAATTTACCCTTTTTATACAAATTAAAGGGCCACTAAACCCAAAATCTTTCTTTCATGATTCAGATAAAGAATAGAATTTTAAACAACATTCCAATTTACTTCCATAATTTATTTTGCTTCATTTTTTAAATATCCTTATTTGAAGAAAAAGCAATGCACATGGTGAGCCAATCACATGATGCTTCTATGTGCAGTAACCAATCAGCAGCTAGTGAGCATATCTAGATATGCTTTTCATCAAAGAATATCAAGAGAATAAAACAAATTAGATAATATAAGTAAATTAGAAAGATGTTTAACGTTGCATTCTCTTTCTAAATCATAAAATAAAAAATGTGGGTGTCATGTCCCTTTAATTCTGAAAATTGTGTTCAGCGTCCTTTTAAATTATTCTGAACAGCCAAGTTTCAAGATTATTTTTTTTATCCTTATAAACACAATTATTGATGACACTGCCCACTGAACTTTGGGCTCGATTTATCGGACTCTTCACCCCCTTTGACTGCAGGTTCGCACAATCGAACCTGCATTCAGGATTTATCAAGCAGCAGTCATCACTTCCCTGCCCTGTTCTCCTTCTACTGGGGAGATTGACTGGGGCGGGGTTGCACAGGAGCGCTTGTGTGCAATGGTAAATGCGGTCAGCGGATTGCTGCCTTCCAGAGGAGAAGCCGGGTGGACAGGGGCGCCACGGGATAATAAATGGAGTTCTTTGCAGGAGATGCGCAACTTCATGTATTTCTATGGTGAACTGTGCATGCCTGGACAGCATAATTACTGATTAAAGGGACATCACACTATCATTTTGGAACCAGTAGACAAACTTTCATAAATGATTCCCTGCTTTTGCTTTTTTTGTGACCCCAACTCCCCACAAAATAAATAATCCTGATTGCATAACATCTGATAAAATGTATTATTATACTTTATAAAGTGCCAGCATATTCCACAGTGTAAAACAGTGATACAATACTTGTAAAAGACCAGACAAAATATGACAGATACATGAGGGAAAAAAAATCCAGTTAAACATTCTTGTACTTTTTATTACTATATCTCTATTGGCATATTACCAATACGTTACTTGCTCAAACTGTTTTAATTTTTTTGTGGTTTTAAATTGTTGTTTGAGATTGTTGGATTTTTTTATTTGTTTGTTTTATGCTCACACCAGGGATAGCCTTGCACCATTTTACTTCCTTATCTTTTGTATATACATCAGATGGTGCTTGTCTCACTATTATTGCTTCACAACAAACCTGGTAATTTGCCTAAACAATCAGTTGTGTACATTGCAAGAGTTATGCATAACAGGCAAAAGCCACTGTTTGGAAAGGTTAGAACAATTAATTTACAGTGGATTTAAGGGGTAAATAAACCATTTTATTGTACTTGCATGGCACATTATCTGCAATTCATCACTACACTGCAAACAATCTGCATACATTTTTTTTTTTTTTAAAAAAGCATAGAAACTTCCTTTTTGTTAACAAAACTATTATTTGGAGGTCTATGGACATAATTCGTTTAAAGGGACACTCAAGTCAAAATTAAACTTTCATTATTCAAATAGAGCATGCAATTTTAACCCCTTAATGACCACAGCACTTTTCCATTTTCTGTCCGTTTGGGACCAAGGCTATTTTTACATTTTGAGGTGTTTGTGTTTAGCTGTAATTTTCCTCTTACTCATTTACTGTACCCACACATATTATATACCGTTTTTCTCGCAATTAAATGGACTTTCTAAAGATACCATTATTTTCATCATATCTTATAATTTACTATAAAAAAAATTATAAAATATGAGGAAAAAATGGAAAAAAACACACTTTTTCTAACTTTGACCCCCAAAATCTGTTACACATCTACAACCACCAAAAACACCCATGCTAAATAGTTTCTAAATTTTGTCCTGATTTTAGAAATACCCAATGTTTACATGTTCTTTGCTTTTTTTATAAACTATAGGGCCATAAATACACGTAGCACTTTGCTATTTCCAAACCATTTCTTTTCAAAATTAGCGATAGTTACATTAGAACACTGATATCTTTCAGGAATCTCTGAATATCCATTCACATGTATATATTTTTTTTTAGTAGACAACCCAAAGTATTGATCTAGGCCCATTTTGGTATATTTCATGCCACCATTTCACCGCCAAATGCAATCAAATACAAAAAATCGTTCACTTTTCACAAATTTTTTCACAAACTTTTGGTTTCTAACTTAAATTATTTACAAACAGCTTGTGCAATTATGGCATAAATGGTTGTAAATTCTTCTCTGGGATCCCCTTTGTTCAGAAATAGCAGACATATATGGCTTTGGTGTTGCTTTTTGGTAATTAGAAGGCTGCTAAATGCCACTGCGCACCACACGTGTATTATGGCCAGCAGTGAAGGGGTTAATTAGGGAGCATGTAGGGAGCTTTTTGGGGTAGTTTTAGCTTTAGTGTAGTGTAGTAGACAACCCCAAATATTGATCTAGGCCAATTTTGGTATATTTCATGCCACCATTTCACCGCCAAATGCGATCAAATTAAAGAAAACGTTAATTTTTTCTCAATTTTAGGTTTCTCACTGAAATTATTTACAAACAGCTTGTGCAATTATGGCACAAATGGTTGTAAATGCTTCTCTGGGATCCCCTTTGTTCAGAAATAGCAGACATATATGGCTTTGGCATTGCTTTTTGGTAATTAGAAGGCCTCTAAATGCCGCTGCGCATCACACGTGTATTATGGCTAGCAGTGAAGGGGTTAATTATGTAGCTTGTAGGGAGCTTGCAGGGTTAATTTTAGCTTTAGTGTAGAGCTCAGCCTCCCACCTGAAACATCAGACCCCCTGATCCCTCCCAAACAGCTCTCTTCCCTCCCCCACCCCACAATTGTCCCCGCCATCTTAAGTACTGGCAGAAACTCTGCCAGTACTAAAATAAAAGGTATTTGGCCCTTTTTTTTAAAAAAAAAAAAAAAAAGCATATTTACATATGCTGATGTGTAGGTTCCCTCCTTAGACCCCAACCTCACTGATCCCCCACCAAACAGCTCTCTAACCCTTCCCCTCTGCAATAATGGGCGCCATCTTGGGTACTGGCAGCTGTCTGCCAGTACCCAGTTTTGTAACAAAATGTGCCTTTTTTTTAAAAAAATGCCCTTTTCTGTAGTGTAGCTTTCCCCCCCCACCAAGACCAACCCCAACCAGGTCCCTTAGATTACATTTTATTGTATTAGTGTTTTTAACTTTTAACTTTTTTTTTTCTGTAGAGTAGCGGTTCCCACCCGCTCCCGCCCCGTGCACGCGCAGCCCACCACCCCCCGTGCACGCGCGCGCTCCCGTGCGCGCCCCCGTAGCTCCCGCCCCCCTCCACTCCACACAGAGCATCGATGGCCGCCCACCCGCCTCCCACGTAAGCTCCCACCCACCAACGATACCGGCCATCGATGTCCGGTGCAGAGAGGGCCACAGAGTGGCTCTCTCTGCATCGGATGGCCAAGGGGGGTTATTGCAGGATGCCTCCATATCGAGGCATCACTGCAATAACCGGAAAGCAGCTGGAAGCGAGCAGGATCGCTTCCAGCTGCTTTCCAGACCAAGGACGTACGCCACACGTCCTCGGTCATTAACTGTATTTTTTTTTAGGACGTGTAGCGTACGTCCTTGGTCGTTAAGGGGTTAAACAACTTTCCAATTTACTTCCATTAACAAAATGTGCACAGTCTTTTTATATTTAGACTTTTTTGAGTGACCAGCTCGTACTGAGCATGTGCAAGAATTCACAAAATAAGCGTGTATGCATTTGTGATTGGCTGATGGCTGTCACATGGTACAGGGGGAGTGGAAATAGAAAAAACTTGTAAAATTGTTAGAAAAAAAATCTACTACTCAGTTAAAGTTCAGACTAAGTGCTATTGCATTGTCTTTTTATCTTGCATTTGTTGATTATGCAAATCTACTGTGTTGACTGGTCCTTTAAATGCTTCTTAGGCGACTAATTTGTGTCCTGTATAATTAAGAGCTCATACTCCAATTAAGCAAACACTGTGTATGATGTAGCAGGAGCTGAGCTGCTCTCTGCTTCACACTCTTGGGGAAAAAGAAGTCAAGTTCATGGGCTGCTGTACAGGGGTCGCCGCATCAGCCGAGGCCTGAGAAGCTGTAGTAGGGCCTGCTAGAAACTGGGCATGTGGGGGTTCCTCTGCGGTCTGACCTGAGCTATGCCGGAGGGTTCACAGTGGTTAATTTGCAAAGCATGCATTTATTATTGTCAATGTAAGTCACAGAGGAAGATTCCTTCAGACCCTCTAGAAGCACAGAGTCATTCATTGTCAGCGGGATATTTAGGTCCCAAGCACCCTTTGTAAGCCTTGTTTAGGGCGTTTTACCAACTCTGGTCCAGCCGAGCCGTGTTGCTACCGCTCTCCCACAGGACTACTACGCAGTGGATCTGAAGCGGAAATGGCACGAAAGCACTGCCTAGGGCGGGAAAGAGAGTAGTCGCCCTCCACTGCGGCCTATATCTATACATAGCCTGCAGTTTTTATTACACCCAGTGACAGAGAATATGAAATGCTTGTCACTGTCCTGCTTGATAACGTGTAGAAGCGTGGCCCCCTCAGCCCTTGACTATGGCTGGAGCTCCGGTTCATTTTCGGCAATTAATTCCTCTCAAAGGGGATAGGAATTTGCACCGAACACTCATCCTGGCGCAGGGACAAGACCTATACTACCTCTTTATTAGGTAAGTTTTCTCCTTTTTCGTGGCATCTTGTCTATCATAAGTCTGTAATTCAGTGTGAAACACACCGCATTATCAGACAAGGGATTTAGGTTAGTCTGGAAAGAGGCATGGGAAACCCAGCGTCGACCAGCATGATATATACCAATACTCAAATGAGATTTATATGGATATATTATCCCCGACTCACTAATCCAATCCATGTTTAACTTTATCTTTCTTTACAGATGATATAAGTCAAAGAACAACTGGAGGGGAAGTGGGAGGGATATTTATAGTCTTGTTTGGTGTGTCTTTTCCTGGTGGTCAGGGATAGTATTTCCCATAGGTTATGAATGTTCTGGTGGACTCTCATTGTCAATAGAAGGAAACTACCTTATGGTTGCATGTATCGACTGTATTATTGCATAAATGACATATAATATTGTTGTTTACACATGGCCCCATCCCCTCTTTTACCCCTTAACGACCTTAAAGGGACATTCAAGTTAATGTGTTTCATATGGATAACATTGAGCTCATGCACGTGAATTTAACGAGGAGTGAGCACTGATTGGCTAAAATGCTTGTCTGTCAAAAGAACTGAAATAAGGGGGCAGTCTCCAGAGCCTTAGATACAAGGTAATAACAGAGGTAAAACGTGTATTATTATAACTGTGTTGGTTATGCAAAACTGGGGAATGGGTAATAAAGGGATTATCTATCTTTTAAAACTACAAAAATTCTGGTGTTGACTGTCCCTTTTAATTTCTGTGGGGATTGTTTTCTTAATAGTTAGGTCTTGCTGCCAGTGATGAGACTGCACTATTTAAGAAGCCTGTAGGAGGGGAGGGTCTAATAGTGTGGGCTGCCGTTCACGGCAAGACCTGCCATATTAGCAGATAAGCCCTTAACGACCAGCTATGTACATGGTATGTCGAGTTTGTTAAGGGGTTAAGCGATCACGTTTTACAGATGCAAATATTCTGAAATCCAAACTTTTTCCAGTCCCAAGCATTTTGGATAAAGGGTTTTGTTTGTGTATTGCACAAACATACATTATATAGCACAATAAAAAGTTGGATTTGTATTTCATAGCTGCAAGTCTTAGAAAGGATTCAACCTTACCATACAAATTATTAGGTGTGGCTGATAGCGGCTTTTGTGGGGGGTGGGGGTAGAGGGCACCCTTAGTTGTCTTAGCAAGCATTTTAAGGCGCCAGTGGCTTCCTAGCATCTGACTTTGTCGAGCCTTGTACTAAGTAGTAAAATACACTGCCTGAAAAAAGGAAAAAAAAAATCTGCAAACGGCCATTCCCATATGAATGTATAGCACAGCTGCAGTAGGTTTTCAGTAATTGTGTACAATGATTTATGAGCTGCTATAACCCTTGATAGTCACAGCTAAAAAGTTGACATATTTACGAACACAACATTAAATCTGAGGCCCAAATTATTGTTATTAAAGGGACATGAAACCCATTTTTCTTTCTTTCACGATTCAGATAGAAGTACATTGGAAAGTTGTTTAAAATTATCTCTATTATCAAATTTGCTTTGTTCTTTTGGTATCCTTTGTTGAAAAGATTACCTAAGAAGACTCAGGAACTGAGAGCAGTCTGGTGGCTGCACACATATAACACTTGTGACTGGCTTACAGGTGTGTTCAGCTAACTCCCAGTAGTGCATTGCTGCTCCCTAAATAAAGAATACCAAGAGAATGAAGCAAAATTGATAATAGAAGTAACTTAGAAAGTTGTTTAAAACTGTGTTCTCTAGCTGAATCATGAAAGAAAAGTTTTGGGTTTCATGTCCCTTTAAGAACCAACTGTTTGTGGTGATGTAATATCTCCTTCCCAATGTATAGTAGATCATCAGTACAGCATGAATAAAAATGTGTTTGCTTCCTGGTCTAGTCTGACAGCACATGCAACTAGTATTTTCCCCACTTTTTGTCCTGTATTAGGGAGCAAAACATGGCAATATTTACTTTAGTTATATGTTTGACTTCTAACTGCTTGCCATGCATTTAACAGTAACAAGAAAAAGCATTTTATTATTGTTGAATCAGCTGGTCAACATTACATTATGAACAAATATATATTATTTATTTGCTGAAACATATATGACCTTTCACCAAACATTAAAAAGAATCTGATTAAAACAAAGGCTAAATCCGCTTTCTTAAAGTGACCAATACGCATGGTGTCAATTCAAAGGGCATAATTATACATTAAATGAGCCATTATAATGCAAAAAATGAGCATGCAATTTTAACACTAGAGACCATGCAATGCTATGTGCTTAACCCCTGAAAATGGGTTAAATGCATAGTTAAAGTACCACTCAGGAGCCGCAGATACAGCTGTGGATTCAATCAGAAGCATTAGTCACATGACATACAGTAGCTGTGCGACTACTGTTGATTGAGTGACAGACAGTTTTTGCTTGGTAACAACAATGCTCTGTGGCTTCTGATAAGTATTTTAACTATGTGTTTAACCCTTTTGCAGGATAAACCAATAATTAGAGCATGTATTTTTTTTACCACTATAATGGCCTTTTAAAACAGGAATGGATAGAGGGATGGTCGCTAATGGTAATATTGGCTCTGAAGGGGGGCTTATGAAATTACGCTTACACACATGCTAAAGATAATGCCTCAGAATAAAATTATATAAAACTTTGCAATAAAATGCTCAATAAATACATTTAGGAATTTGCTTATATATAAATATATATAGTTGCAACAAAATGCTTAAAGTGAATGTAAACTTTCATGAATTAGTACCCGGTTTTTAAAAATACTATTAAAAACAGTGGCACTTTCATTAATGAAAGTTTACATTGCACCGTATTTTTACAAATACTTACCTTTCTCTTGTGCAAAGCCGGATCGACAATCTCCGTCCGCAGTTGTAAATAAGTCACCATTGAGGAAACCGGCTTCCTCCAATCATGGCTTCCCCCCCAGCCTGTTTCGTCATTGCTGTGTAAGTACAGCAGGAGAAGCAGGCAGAGGATCGGCAATCCGGCTTTGAACAAGAAAAAGGTAAGTATTTGTAAAAATATGGTGCAATGTAAACTTCATGAATGAAAGTGCCCCTGTTTTTAATAGTATTTTTAAAAACCGGGCACTAATTTATGAAAATTTACATTCACTTTAAAAATGGATGCAGAGAAAAGTTTGTAAAAACTGCTACATAATCAAACTGCAGTATAAAGCAGCATAATACTGGAACACTTACTGGGCACTTGTCAAGGAAAAGTCAAATAAGAAATACAACTCCTGGTAAGCCCAAGTACTGCATAGCTTCTGTGAACAGAAACATGTGATACACTAGCTAGAAGCCTGCATTCTCAGTCCCTTTCAGTGGATGTCCCAGCCTAACCTCAACAGTGCTGAACTGGAAACTTCTAAGTAAATTTTTAAAAGGTTTTATACTGTATTTTTAGATCACTATCTGTGCATATTCTTCTTTATAGTATCTATCACATGCAGTTATATGAAAATTGGCGAATACTGTCGCTATAATTTATTCCTTAATCATGCAATCAACTGTTCCCTTCATGTGGGTACACTGTCCCTTTAAAAGGGACACTAAACCCAAAAATGTTCTTTCATGATTCAAGTAGAGAATACAATTTTAAACAACATTCCAATTTACTTCTATTATCTAATTTGCTTCATTTTTTAGATATCCTTTGTTTAAGAAATTGCAATCCACATGGGTGAGCCAATCACACGAGACATCTATGTGAAGCCACCAATCAGCTGCTTCTGAGCATATCTAGATATGCTTTTCAGAAAAATATATCAAGATAATGAAGCAAATTAGATAATAGAAGTAAATTAGAAAGATGTTTAAAATTGCATGCTCTTTCTAAATCATGAAAGAAAAAGAAATGGGTTTAGTGTTCCTTTAAGTTCGTACATATATAAAGAATGTAATGTACTCACAACAATGGTATTAAAGTGTGATGCTCTTAAACAGTGATTCTCACACAGGGTGTCGGGTCACAAGTGGACGTTACAACCTTCAGTTGAGGGTGTATTTCTATTTTTAGATTGCTGTATTCTATCCCATTTTACAAGCATATAAAAAGTACATTTACATGAATTTCCAAGTGCACCAAGGGTGTCTTGAAGAAAATAAAACTAGCATTCTCTCTTGCCCATACACTTGTTCGTCTTGAGGGATATTTCTGTCTTATACACATATACGTAAATATAAGAATATATGACACAAATGTGTTTGGATTATGTAAATTGCGAGTGTTTGGTTTATGATGACCTATTATTTTGTGGCAATTAAAATATGGCATTTTAACCTCTTCACTCCCTTAGGGCGTTCTATGCTGTCCTAACAGCGCTGGGTTTTTATGCCCACAGGACGGCATGGGACATTCTATGTGTTAGGCATCCTGCAGCCTTCTGCTTGCATGCCTAGCATCGTAGGCAGTTCCCCTTGATCTGATCCAGGCCTTGTAATCACGTGATCGCATTATTTCCTTTTTTTAAGCAAGTATTTACATTGGAACTTTGTTTCAGATGTTAAAACACTTGCCCCGGGCCTAAAGGTGTTAAAATGCATTATCTTTTTTCTTTTCGGTAGATGTTATTGAGCTGAAAAAGCTTTTATGCTTGTGGGTAATGTTATTGTCCTTCAGTGGAGCTGTGGGAGTTAAAGGAACTCTAAACCTAAACATTTTCTTTCATGATTCAGATAGAGAATACAAATGTAAACAATATTACAATTTACTTCTATTATTTATTTTGCTTCATTTTTTAGATATCCTTTGTTGAAGAAAAAGCAATCCACATGGGTGAGCCAATCACACAAGGCTTCTATGTGCAGGAACCAATCAGCAGCTACTGAGCCTATCTAGATATGCTTTTCAGCAAAGAATATAAAGAGAATAAAACAAATTATATAATAGAAGTAAATTAGAAAGTTGTTTAAAATTGAATGCTCTTTTTAAATCATGAAAGAAAAAATGTGGGTTTCATGTCCCTTTAAAGCAGTGTTTTTCAACCAGTGTGCCGTGGCACACTAGTGTGCCGTGAGAGATCCTCAGGTGTGCCACGGCAGACTGACAACAGTGTGACATATTTTTTAAACTGTTTGTTTTTTACTCCCAGTGCAGGGATAGTTTGTAGGAGGCATGGCATAACAGCACAATACATACAGTATGTGTGTGTTTGTATGTATGTGTGTATATATATATACTGTATTAGGCTACAATGTGTGATTTTTTTTTTTTTAATTTTGGGATGGTGGTGTGCCACAGGATTTTTTAATGTAAAAAAGTGTGCCACGGCAAAAAAAATGTTAAAAATCACTGCTTTAAAGGGACAGTCAACACCAGAATTTTTGTTGTTTTAAAAGATAGATAATCCTTTTATTACCCATTCCCCAGTTTTGCACAGCCACCATGGTTATATTAATATACGTTTTACCTCTGTGATTACCTTGTATCTAAGCATCTTCTGACAGCCTCCTGATCACATGACATTTTATTTATTATCTATTGACTTTCATTTTAGCCAATTAGTGCAGTGTCTGCCACAATTCACAGGCATGCTCACAATGTTATCTATATGGCTCTCCCCTATTGTGAAAAGCAAATACAAAAGCATGTGATTAGAGGCGGCCTTCAAGGGCTTAGAAATTATCATATGAGCCTTCCTAGGTTTAGCTTTTAACTAAGAATACCAAGAGAACAAAGCAAAATTGGTGATAAAAGTAAATTGGAAAGTTGTTTAAAATTACATGCCTTATTTGAAACATGAAAGTTTTTTTGGACTTGACTGTCCCTTTAATTCATATGTCAGCGATTTTTACTGTCCCTAGGGATCTTATGAACATAAATGAACTTCTTGCTAGTTCAAAATCAATTGAAACAGCTTAAAAAAACACACCTTGTTTCTGCTCCCCATACAGTGCGCAGAGTTTTCTCCCATGCTCTTCCCATACTTTTGTAACCATAGTTAAGGACTGGACGGGTTCTTTTAACCAAGTTTTGTAAAATAATCTGAGAAACTGAAAAGCAGAGGGGCGCTTACGTTCCTGGGTTAAGTCTGTGAGCTGTGAAAAAGCCGGTTGCTCTGTTGAGCAGGAAGTAGATCCACTGTAATAGCGTGTTGCAGGTGTCAGTGATAGTCTGCTTCCTGTGTCACTGTAGTGATGAGCGCTGCCTGAGACAAAGGGGTGTAAAATAATCTGCTTTATTCTGAATTTGAAAAATGGGATTTAACCGTAATTTTGAACATCATATTTGTAATCTTAATAGTGCTTGTTTACATTCCTGATTGCCTTTTTTAGTTGTGTCATCCAAACATTACTAAGCGGGCATCTTGAGAGCTCTGTGTGTCATCAGTGTTTTAAACAATGTTTGTAACCATGTTCTACATATAGTGCCTGAGAAGGGTGCATGCTCAAATTAACCTTCCTCAGAATGTTCTCATTCAAAAGATTTAGCAAAGGATATTAAAGGGACATGATACCTAAATGTTTAAACACTTGAAAGTGATGCAGCATAACTGTAAAAAGCTGACTAGAAAATATCGTCATGTAAAAAAGAAAGTTATTTTACCTCAAAATCTCGTCAGTAGCCACATCCCATTATAAGCAGCCAATCAGGATACTAGTCCCAGGACTTGCAAGTGAGAGAGCATCTGGCATGTGCAGGCACAGTCATGTTATGTCCCTACTCAGTTTAATAAAGTTTACTATCAAATCTCGTGAGATTTAAGTGAAATCTCATGAGATCACTGTAAAGCAAAGTGTGACATCACCACTGATGAAGCTGATTGGCTGTTTATTTCTTTCATGTAATTGGCAAGAGTCCATGAGCTAGTGACGTATGGGATATACAATCCTACCAGGAGGGGCAAAGTTTCCCAAACCTCAAAATGCCTATAAATACACCCCTCACCACACCCACAATTCAGTTTTACAAACTTTGCCTCCTATGGAGGTGGTGAAGTAAGTTTGTGCTTGATTTTCTTCTGTGATATGCGCTTCTCAGCATTTTGAAGCCCGATTCCTCTCAGAGTACAGTGAATGTCAGATGGATGTGAAGAGAGTATCGCCTATTGATTCTATAGTTTTCCTTGCGGGAAAGCTTTTCATAGGTTCTCTGTTATCTGTCGTAGAGATTCATCTCCTACCTCCCTTTTCAGATCGACGATATACTTTCATATTCCATTACCTCTACTGATATCTGTTTCAGTAGTGGTTTGGCTATCTGCTATATGTGGATATGTGTCTTTCGGTAAGTATGTTTTAATTTCTTAAAGACACTCTCAGCAATGGTTTGGCACTTAAGGTATTAATGTAAAGTTCTAAATATATGTATTGTACTTATATTTGCCATGAGTCAGGTTTATGTATATTTCCTTTTGCAGACTATCAGTTTCAAAATTGGGAAAAAAATATTTAGGAAGTTATTTTTTCTTACCTGGGGTATAGTCTTTTCTCCAACATAGGTGTGTCCGGTCCACGGCGTCATCCTTACTTGTGGGATATTCTCTTCCCCAACAGGAAATGGCAAAGAGCCCAGCAAAGCTGGTCACATGATCCCTCCTAGGCTCCGCCTACCCCAGTCATTCTCTTTGCCGTTGTACAGGCAACATCTCCACGGAGATGGCTTAGAGTTTTTTAGTGTTTAACTGTAGTTTTTATTATTCAATCAAGAGTTTGTTATTTTAAAATAGTGCTGGTATGTACTATTTACTCAGAAACAGAAAAGAGATGAAGATTTCTGTTTGTATGAGGAAAATGATTTTAGCAACCGTTACTAAAATCCATGGCTGTTCCACACAGGACTGTTGAGAGGAATTAACTTCAGTTGGGGGAACAGTGAGCAGTCTCTTGCTGCTTGAGGTATGACACATTCTAACAAGACGATGTAATGCTGGAAGCTGTCATTTTCCCTATGGGATCCGGTAAGCCATGTTTATTAAGATAGTAAATAAGGGCTTCACAAGGGCTTATTAAGACTGTAGACTTTTTCTGGGCTAAATCGATTCATTATTAACACATATTTAGCCTTGAGGAATCATTTAATCTGGGTATTTTGATAAGATTATATCGGCAGGCACTGTTTTAGACACCTTATTCTTTAGGGGCTTTCCCAAATCATAGGCAGAGCCTCATTTTCGCGCCGGTGTTGCGCACTTGTTTTTGAGAGGCATGACATGCAGTCGCATGTGTGAGGAGCTCTGATACATAGAAAAGACTTTCTGAAGGCGTCATTTGGTATCGTATTCCCCTTTGGGCTTGGTTGGGTCTCAGCAAAGCAGATACCAGGGACTGTAAAGGGGTTAAAGTTAAAAACGGCTCCGGTTCCGTTATTTTAAGGGTTAAAGCTTCCAAATTTGGTGTGCAATACTTTTAAGGCTTTAAGACACTGTGGTGAAATTTTGGTGAATTTTGAACAATTCCTTCATATTTTTTCGCAATTGCAGTAATAAAGTGTGTTCAGTTTAAAATTTAAAGTGACAGTAACGGTTTTATTTTAAAACGTTTTTTGTACTTTGTTATCAAGTTTATGCCTGTTTAACATGTCTGAACTACCAGATAGACTGTGTTCTGAATGTGGGGAAGCCAGAGTTCCTTCTCATTTAATTAAATGTGATTTATGTGACAATGACAATGATGCCCAAGATGATTCCTCAAGTGAGGGGAGTAAGCATGGTACTGCATCATTCCCTCCTTCGTCTACACGAGTCTTGCCCACTCAGGAGGCCCCTAGTACATCTAGCGCGCCAATACTCCTTACTATGCAACAATTAACGGCTGTAATGGATAATTCTGTCAAAAACATTTTAGCCAAAATGCACACTTATCAGCGTAAGCGCGACTGCTCTGTTTTAGATACTGAAGAGCATGACGACGCTGATAATAATGGTTCTGAAGGGCCCCTAAACCAGTCTGATGGGGCCAGGGAGGTTTTGTCTGAGGGAGAAATTACTGATTCAGGGAACATTTCTCAACAAGCTGAACCTGATGTGATTACGTTTAAATTTAAGTTGGAACATCTCCGCATTCTGCTTAAGGAGGTATTATCCACTCTGGATGATTGTGACAAGTTGGTCATCCCAGAGAAACTATGTAAAATGGACAAGTTCCTAGAGGTCCCGGGGCTCCCAGAAGCTTTTCCTATACCCAAGCGGGTGGCGGACATTGTAAATAAAGAATGGGAAAGGCCCGGTATTCCTTTCGTCCCTCCCCCCATATTTAAAAAATTGTTTCCCATGGTCGACCCCAGAAAGGACTTATGGCAGACAGTCCCCAAGGTCGAGGGAGCGGTTTCCACTTTAAACAAACGCACCACTATACCCATAGAAGATAGTTGTGCTTTCAAAGATCCTATGGATAAAAAATTAGAAGGTTTACTTAAAAAGATGTTTGTTCAGCAGGGTTACCTTCTACAACCAATTTCATGCATTGTCCCTGTCGCTACAGCCGCGTGTTTCTGGTTCGATGAGCTGGTAAAGGCGGTCGATAGTGATTCTCCTCCTTATGAGGAGATTATGGACAGAATCAATGCTCTCAAATTGGCTAATTCTTTCACCCTAGGCGCCACTTTGCAATTGGCTAGGTTAGCGGCTAAGAATTCTGGGTTTGCTATTGTGGCGCGCAGAGCGCTTTGGTTGAAATCTTGGTCAGCTGATGCGTCTTCCAAGAACAAGCTACTTAACATTCCTTTCAAGGGGAAAACGCTGTTTGGCCCTGACTTGAAAGAGATTATCTCTGATATCACTGGGGGTAAGGGCCACGCCCTTCCTCAGGATCGGCCTTTCAAGGCCAAAAATAAACCTAATTTTCGTCCCTTTCGTAGAAACGGACCAGCCCAAAGTGCTACGTCCTCTAAGCAAGAGGGTAATACTTCTCAAGCCAAGCCAGCTTGGAGACCAATGCAAGGCTGGAACAAGGGAAAGCAGGCCAAAAAACCTGCCACTGCTACCAAGACAGCATGAAATGTTGGCCCCCGATCCGGGACCGGATCTGGTGGGGGGCAGACTCTCTCTCTTCGCTCAGGCTTGGGCAAGAGATGTTCTGGATCCTTGGGCGCTAGAAATAGTCTCCCAAGGTTATCTTCTGGAATTCAAGGGGCTTCCCCCAAGGGGGAGGTTCCACAGGTCTCAGTTGTCTTCAGACCACATAAAAAGACAGGCATTCTTACGTTGTGTAGAAGACCTGTTAAAAATGGGAGTGATTCATCCTGTTCCATTAGGAGAACAAGGGATGGGGTTCTACTCCAATCTGTTCATAGTTCCCAAAAAAGAGGGAACGTTCAGACCAATCTTAGATCTCAAGATCTTAAACAAGTTTCTCAAGGTTCCATCGTTCAAAATGGAAACCATTCGAACAATTCTTCCTTCCATCCAGGAAGGTCAATTCATGACCACGGTGGATTTAAAGGATGCGTATCTACATATTCCTATCCACAAGGAACATCATCGGTTCCTAAGGTTCGCATTCCTGGACAAGCATTACCAGTTCGTGGCGCTTCCTTTCGGATTAGCCACTGCTCCAAGGATTTTCACAAAGGTACTAGGGTCCCTTCTAGCTGTGCTAAGACCAAGGGGCATTGCTGTAGTACCTTACTTGGACGACATTCTGATTCAAGCATCGTCCCTTCCTCAAGCAAAGGCTCACACGGACATCGTCCTGGCCTTTCTCAGATCTCACGGATGGAAAGTGAACGTGGAAAAGAGTTCTCTATCTCCGTCAACAAGGGTTCCCTTCTTGGGAACAATAATAGACTCTTTAGAAATGAGGATTTTTCTGACAGAGGCCAGAAAAACAAAACTTCTAGACTCTTGTCGGATACTTCATTCCGTTCCTCTTCCTTCCATAGCGCAGTGCATGGAAGTGATAGGCTTGATGGTAGCGGCAATGGACATAGTTCCTTTTGCGCGCATTCATCTAAGACCATTACAACTGTGCATGCTCAGTCAGTGGAATGGGGACTATACAAACTTGTCTCCGAGGATACAAGTAAATCAGAGGACCAGAGACTCACTCCGTTGGTGGCTGTCCCTGGACAACCTGTCACAAGGGATGACCTTCCGCAGACCAGAGTGGGTCATTGTCACGACCGACGCCAGTCTGATGGGCTGGGGCGCGGTCTGGGGATCCCTGAAAGCTCAGGGTCTTTGGTCTCGGGAAGAATCTCTTCTACCGATAAATATTCTGGAACTGAGAGCGATATTCAATGCTCTCAAGGCTTGGCCTCAGCTAGCGAGGGCCAAGTTCATACGGTTTCAATCAGACAACATGACAACTGTTGCGTACATCAACCATCAGGGGGGAACAAGGAGTTCCCTGGCGATGGAAGAAGTGACCAAAATCATTCTATGGGCGGAGTCTCACTCCTGCCACCTGTCTGCTATCCACATCCCAGGAGTGGAAAATTGGGAAGCGGATTTTCTGAGTCGTCAGACATTGCATCCGGGGGAGTGGGAACTCCATCCGGAAATCTTTGCCCAAGTCACTCAACTGTGGGGCATTCCAGACATGGATCTGATGGCCTCTCGTCAGAACTTCAAAGTTCCTTGCTACGGGTCCAGATCCAGGGATCCCAAGGCGGCTCTAGTGGATGCACTAGTAGCACCTTGGACCTTCAAACTAGCTTATGTATTCCCGCCGTTTCCTCTCATCCCCAGGCTGGTAGCCAGGATCAATCAGGAAAGGGCGTCGGTGATCTTGATAGCTCCTGCGTGGCCACGCAGGACTTGGTATGCAGATCTGGTGAATATGTCATCGGCTCCACCATGGAAGCTACCTTTGAGACGAGACCTTCTTGTTCAAGGTCCGTTCGAACATCCGAACCTGGTCTCACTCCAGCTGACTGCCTGGAGATTGAACGCTTGATCTTATCGAAGCGAGGGTTCTCAGATTCTGTTATCGATACTCTTGTTCAGGCCAGAAAGCCTGTAACTAGAAAGATTTACCACAAAATTTGGAAAAAATATATCTGTTGGTGTGAATCTAAAGGATTCCCTTGGGACAAGGTTAAGATTCCTAAGATTCTATCCTTCCTTCAAGAAGGATTGGAAAAAGGATTATCTGCAAGTTCCCTGAAGGGACAGATTTCTGCCTTGTCTGTGTTACTTCACAAAAAGCTGGCAGCTGTGCCAGATGTTCAAGCCTTTGTTCAGGCTCTGGTTAGAATCAAGCCTGTTTACAAACCTTTGACTCCTCCTTGGAGTCTCAACTTAGTTCTTTCCGTTCTTCAGGGGGTTCCGTTTGAACCCTTACATTCCGTTGATATTAAGTTATTATCTTGGAAAGTTTTGTTTTTGGTTGCAATTTCTTCTGCTAGAAGAGTTTCAGAATTATCTGCTCTGCAGTGTTCTCCTCCTTATCTGGTGTTCCATGCAGATAAGGTGGTTTTACGTACTAAACCTGATTTTCTTCCAAAAGTTGTTTCTAACAAAAACATTAACCAGGAGATTATCGTACCTTCTCTGTGTCCGAAACCATTTTCGAAGAAGGAACGTTTGTTGCACAATTTGGATGTTGTTCGCGCTCTAAAATTCTATTTAGATGCTACAAAGGATTTTAGACAAACATCTTCCTTGTTTGTTGTTTATTCCGGTAAAAGGAGAGGTCAAAAAGCAACTTCTACCTCTCTCTCTTTTTGGATTAAAAGCATCATCAGATTGGCTTACGAGACTGCCGGACGGCAGCCTCCCGAAAGAATCACAGCTCATTCCACTAGGGCTGTGGCTTCCACATGGGCCTTCAAGAACGAGGCTTCTGTTGATCAGATATGTAGGGCAGCGACTTGGTCTTCACTGCACACTTTTACCAAATTTTACAAGTTTGATACTTTTGCTTCTTCTGAGGCTATTTTTGGGAGAAAGGTTTTGCAAGCCGTGGTGCCTTCCATCTAGGTGACCTGATTTGCTCCCTCCCATCATCCGTGTCCTAAAGCTTTGGTATTGGTTCCCACAAGTAAGGATGACGCCGTGGACCGGACACACCTATGTTGGAGAAAACAGAATTTATGTTTACCTGATAAATTACTTTCTCCAACGGTGTGTCCGGTCCACGGCCCGCCCTGGTTTTTTAATCAGGTCTGATAATTTATTTTCTTTAACTACAGTCACCACGGTATCATATGGTTTCTCCTATGCAAATATTCCTCCTTAACGTCGGTCGAATGACTGGGGTAGGCGGAGCCTAGGAGGGATCATGTGACCAGCTTTGCTGGGCTCTTTGCCATTTCCTGTTGGGGAAGAGAATATCCCACAAGTAAGGATGACGCCGTGGACCGGACACACCGTTGGAGAAAGTAATTTATCAGGTAAACATAAATTCTGTTTTTTTCAAAATTGACTGATTTCATTAATTTTCACGGGCAAAATTTAGGCTTTTATTACATCATTCTTGGTACGAGAATTTTTTTGGTGCAAAGGTACATTCGGTGACGCAAATTTGCCATTTCTGCCGTCTTAGTTGATGCCAGGTTTCCTTGAACAAAGTTGCGTAGTTTCTTGATGTTGTTGGCAAAAAAATTTTATTACTTAAACCCCACTTCCTATATGCCTCTTGCCTTTTTCTATGCTCAGAGGGCTATGCTGTTTGCATTTTTTCCCCATACCTGAAACTGCCATATAAGGAAATTGATAATTTTGCTTTATATGTTGTTTTTTCTCTTACATTTGCAAGATGTCTCAATCTGATCCTGTCTCAGAAACCACTGTTGGATTTCTGCTGCCTGATAACAGTTCTACCAAAGATAAGAGTATCTGTTGTAAGTTAGCGGAGATAATATCTCCAGCTGTAGTATGTAACAGTTGTCATGATAAGCTTTTACATGCAGAGAATGTATCCATCAGTACTAGTACAATGCCTGTTGTTCCTTCAACATCTAATGTACATGATATCCCTGTGAATATAAAACATGTTATTGCTGATGCGATTCAGAAGGCTTTGTCTGCTATATCGCCTTCTAATAAACGTAAAAGGTCTTTTAAAACTTCTCATAAAGATGAGGAATTTTCAAATGACCGACAACATACTGAATTATCCTCCTCTGATGAGGATCTATCTGATTTAGTAGATCCTACCTCAGATATGGACACTGACAAATCTACTTATCTCTTTAAGAAGGAGTATATTTGTTCCTTGTTGAAAGAAGTGTTAATTACTTTGGATATTGAGGAAACTAGTCCTCTTGATATTAAAACTAGTAAACTTTTAAATTCTGTTTCTAAACCTCCTGTGGTTACTCCAGAGGTTTTTCCATTTCCTGATACTATTTCTGATATGATTTCTAAGGAATGGAATAGGCCTGTACTTCTTTTATTCCTTCTTCTAGGTTTAAAAAGTTGTATCCTTTGCCAACAGCCAGATTGGAGTTTTGGGAAAAAATCCCCAAAGTTGATAGGGCTATTTCTACTCTTGCCAAACGTACTACTATCCCTATGGAAGATGGTACTTCCTTTAAGGATCCTTTAGATAGGAAACTTGAATCTTATCTAAGGAAAGCTTATTTATATTCTGGCTATCTTCTCAGGCCTGCAATTTCTATAGCTGATGTTGCAGCTGCATCAACCTTCTGGTTGGAAAGCTTAGTGCAACAGGAAACAGATTCTGATTTCTTTCATGTAATTAGCAAGAGTCCATGAGCTAGTGACGTATGGGATATACATTCCTACCAGGAGGGGCAAAGTTTCCCAAACCTTAAAATGCCTATAAATACACCCCTCACCACACCCGATGGAGGTGGTGAAGTAAGTTTGTGCTAGATTCTACGTTGATATGCGCTCCGCAGCAAGTTGGAGCCCGGTTTTCCTCTCAGCGTGCAGTGAATGTCAGAGGGATGTGAGGAGAGTATTGCCTATTTGAATGCAGTGATCTCCTTCTACGGGGTCTATTTCATAGGTTCTCTGTTATCGGTCGTAGAGATTCATCTCTTACCTCCCTTTTCAGATTGACGATATACTCTTATATATACCATTACCTCTGCTGATTCTCGTTTCGGTACTGGTTTGGCTTTCTACAAACATGTTGATGAGTGTCCTGGGGTAAGTAAATCTTATTTTCTGTGACACTCTAAGCTATGGTTGGGCACTTTGTTTATAAAGTTCTAAATATATGTATTCAAACATTTATTTGCCTTGACTCAGAATGTTCAACTTTCCTTATTTTTCAGACAGTCAGTTTCATATTTGGGATAATGCATTTGAATTAATCATTTTTTCTTACCTTCAAAAATTTGACTCTTTTTTCCTGTGGGCTGTTAGGCTCGCGGGGGCTGAAAATGCTTCATTTTATTGCGTCATTCTTGGCGCGGACTTTTTTGGCGCAAAAATTCTTTTCCATTTCCGGCGTCATACGTGTCGCCGGAAGTTGCGTCATTTTTTGACGTTATTTTGCGCCAAAAATGTCGGCGTTCCGGATGTGGCGTCATTTTTGGCGCCAAAAGCATTTAGGCGCCAAATAATGTGGGCGTCTTATTTGGCGCTAAAAAATAAGGGCGTCGCTTTTGTCTCCACATTATTTAAGTCTTATTTTTTCATTGCTTCTGGTTTCTAGAAGCTTGTTCTTTGGCATTTTTTTCCCATTCCTGAAACTGTCATTTAAGGAATTTGATCAATTTTGCTTTATATGTTGTTTTTTCTCTTACATATTGCAAGATGTCTCACGTTGCATCTGAGTCAGAAGATACTACAGGAAAATCGCTGTCTAGTGCTGGAGCTATCAAGCTAAGTGTATCTGCTATAATTTTTTGTATCTGTTTCTCCAGCTGTTGTTTGTATTGCATGTCATGACAAACTTATTAATGCAGATAAAATTTCCTTTAGTACTGTTACATTACCTGTCGCTGTTCCGTCAACATCTAATTTTCAGAGTGTTCCTGATAAACATAAGAGATTTTATTTTTTAAATCCATTAAGAAGGCTATGTCTGTTATTTCTCCTTCTAGTTTACATAAAAGTCTTTTAAAACTTCGCTTTTTTCAGATGAATTTTTAAATGAACATCATCATTCTGATACTGATAATGGTTCTTCTGGTTCAGAGGTTTCTGTCTCAGAGGTTGATGCTGATAAATCTTTGTATTTGTTCAAGATGGAATTTATTCGTTCTTTATTTAAAGAAGTATTAATTGCATTAGAAATAGAGGATTCTGGTCCTCTTGATACTAAATCTAAACGTTTAATTAAGGTTTTTAAATCTCCTGTAGTTATTCCAGAAGTGTTTAATCTCCCTGATGCTATTTCTGAAGTAATTTCCAGGGAATGGAATAATTTGGGTAATTCTTTTACTCCTTCTAAACGTTTAAGCAATTATATCCTATGCCATCTGACAGATTAGATTTTTTTTGGGACAAAATCCTTAAGGTTGTGGGGCTGTCTCTACTCCTGCTAAATGTGCTACTATTCCTACGGTAGATAGTAATTCATTTTTAGGATCCTTTAGATAGGAAAATTGAATCTTTTCTAAGAAAAGCTTACTTATGTTCAGGTAATCTTCTTAGACCTGCTATATTTTTAGCGGATGTTGCTGCAGCTTCAACTTTTTGGTTAGAAGCTTTAGCGCAACAAGTAACAGATCATAATTTTATAGCATTATTATTATTCTATAACATGCTAATAATTTTATTGGTGATACCATCTTTTGATATCATTAGAGTTGATGTCAGGTATATGTCTCTAGCTATTTTAGCTAGAAAAAGCTTTATGGATTAAACTTGGAATGCTGATATGTCTTCTAAGTCAACTTTGCTTTCCTTTTCTTTCCAGGGTAATAAATTATTATTTCAACTGTTTCTGGAAGGAAGGGAACTTTTTTACCAAAGGATAAAAAATCTAAGGTAAATTTAGGTCTAATAATCATTTTTCGTTCCTTTCCTCACAATAAGGAACAAAAGCCTGATCCTTCATCCTCAGGAGCGGTATCAGTTTGGAAACTATTTACAGTTTGGAATATATCCAAGCCTTATAGAAAACCTATAGCCAGCTCCTAAGTACCCATGAAGGTGCGGACCTTATTCCAGCTCAGCTGGTATGGGGCAGATTACGTTTTCTTCAAAGAAATTTTGATCAATTCCGTTCTCAATTTCTGGTTTTAGAACATTGTTTCAGAAAGGTACAGCATTGGCTTCAGTTAAGGCCTCCTGCTAAGAGATTTTTTTCTTTCCCGTGTCCCAGTTATCACAGCAAAGGCTCAGCATTTCTGAAATGTGTTTCAGATCTAGAGTTGGCTGGAGTAATTATGCCAGTTCCAGTTCTGGAACAGGGGCTGGGGTTTTATTTTATCTCTTCATTGTACCAAAGAAGGTCAATTCCTTCAGACCAGTTCCGGATCTATTAATATTGAATCGTTATGTAAGGATACCAACATTCAGTTTCTGTAGGACTGTCCTGCCTTTTGTTTAGCAAGGGCATTATATGTCTACAATAGATTTACAGGATGTGTATCTGCATATTCCGATTCATCCAGATCACTTTTAGTGTCTGAGATTCTCTTTTTAGACAAGCATTACCAGTTTTGTGGCTCTACCGTTTGGCCTAGCCTCAGTTCCAAGAATTTTTTTCAAAGATTCTCGGTGCCCTTCTTTCTGTAATCAGAGAACAGGGTTTTGGTATTTCCTTATTGGACGATATCTGGGTACTTGCTCAGTCTTCTCATTTTCGAAGAATCTCATATGAATCGACTTGTGTTGTTTCTTCAAGTTCATGGTTGGAGGATCAATTTACCAATCAGTTCATTGATTCCTCAGACAAGGGTAACCTTTTTAGGTTTCTAGAATAGATTCAGTGTCTATGACTCTGTCCTTGTCAGACAAGAGAAGTTTAACATTGATTTCAGCTTGTCAAAACCTTCAGTCACAATCATTCCCTTTGGTAGCCTTATGCATGGAAATTTTAGGTCTTAGGACTGCCGCATCAAATGCGATCTCCTTTGCTCGTTTTCACATGCGACCTCTTCAGCTCTGTATGCTGAACCAATGGTGCAGGGATTACTCAAAGATATCTCATTTAATATCTTTAAACCGATTATACGACACTCTCTGACATGGTGGACAGTTCACCATCGTTTAGTTCAGGGGGCTTCTTTGTTCTTCCGACCTGGACTATAATCTCAACAGATGCAAGTCTTACAGGTTGGGGAGCTGTGTGGGGGTATCTGACGGCACAAGGGGTTTGGGAATCTCAGGAGGTGAGATTTCCGATCAATATTTTGGAACTCCGTGCAATTTTCAGAGCTCTTCAGTCTTGGCCTCTTCTGAAGAGAGAGTTGTTCATTTGTTTTCAGTAAGACAATGTCACAACTGTGGCATACATCAATCATCAAGGAGGGACTCACAGTCCTCTGGCTATGAAAGAAGTATCTCGAATTTTGGTTTGGGCGGAATCCAGCTCCTGTCTAATCTCTGCGGTTCATATCCCAGGTATGGACAATTGGAAAGCGGATTATCTCAGTCGCCAAACGTTGCACCTGGGCGAATGGTCTTCACCCAGAGGTATTTCCTCAGATTGTTCAAATGTGGGAACTCCCAGAAATAGATCTGATGGCTTCTCATCTAAACAAGAAACTTCCCTGGTATCTGTCCGGATCCAGGGATCCTCGGGCGGCGGCAGTGGATGCATTATCTCTTCCTTAAAAGTGTCATCCTGCCTATATCTTTCCGCCTCTAGTTCTTCTTCCAAGAGTATTCTCCAATATTCTAAGGAATGCTCGTTTGTCCTGCTGGTAGCTCCAGCATGGCCTCACAGGTTTTGGTATGCGGATCTTGTCCGGATGGCCTCTTGCCAGCTGTGGACTCTTCCGTTAAGACCAGTCTTTCTGTCTCAAGGTTCTTTTTTCCATCAGGATCTCAAAACCTTAATTTTAAGGTGTGGAGTTTGAACGCTTGATTCTTGGTCAAAGAGGTTTCTCTGACTCTGTGATTGATACTATGTGACAGGCTCGTAAATCTGTATCTAGAGAGATATATTATAGAGTCTGGAAGATTTATATTTCTTCAGGATGGTTTAGATAAAGGTTTGTCCGCAAGTTTCTTGAAAGACAAATCTCTGCTCTTTCTGTTCTTTTTCACAGAAGGATTGCTAATCTTCCTGATATTCATTGTTTTGTACAAGCTTTGGTTCGTATAAAACCTGTCTTTAAGTCAATTTCTCCTCCTTGGAGTTTAAATTTGGTTCTGGGGGCTCTTCAAGCTCCTCCTTTTGAACCCATGCATTCATTGGACATTAAATTACTTTCTTGGAAAGTTTTGTTTCTTTTGGCCATCTCTTCTGCCAGAAGAGTCTCTGAATTATCTACTCTTTTTTGTGAGTCTCCTTTTCTGATTTTGCATCAGGATAAGGCGGTGCTGCGAACTTCTTTTGAATTTTTTACCTAAGGTTGTGAATTCTAACAACATTAGTAGAGAAATTGTGGTTCCTTCATTATGTCCTAATCCTATGAATTCTAAGGAGAAATCATTGCATTCTTTGGATGCTGTTAGAGCTTTGTAATATTATGTTGAAGCTATTAAGTCTTTCCGAAAGACTTCTAGTCTATTTGTCATCTTTTCCGGTTCTAGAAAAGATCAGAAAGCTTCTGCCATTTCTTTGGCATCTTGGTTGAAATCTTTATTTCATCATGCCCATGTTGAGTCGGGTAACACTCCGCCTCAAAGGATTACAGCTCATTCTACTAGGTTAGTTTCTACTTCCTGGGCGTTTAAGAATGAAGCTTCGATTGATCAGTTTTGCAAACCAGCAACTTGGTCCTCTTTGCATACTTTTACTAAATTCTACCATTTTGATGTGTTTTCTTCTTCTGAAGCAGTTTTTGGTAGAAACGTACTTCAGGCAGTGGTTTCAGTTTGAATCTTCTGCTTATGTTTTTTCATTAAAAATTTTATTCTGGGTGTGGATTATTTTCAGCAGGAATTGGCTGTCTTTATTTTATCCCTCCCTCTCTAGTGACTCTTGTGTGGAAAGATCCACATCTTGGGTAATCATTATCCCATACGTCACTAGCTCATGGACTCTTGCTAATTACATGAAAGAAAACATAATTTATGTAAGAACTTACCTGATAAATTAATTTCTTTCATATTAGCAAGAGTCCATGAGGCCCGCCCTTTTTTGTGGTGGTTTTGATTTTTTTGTATAAAGCACAATTATTCCAATTCCTTATTTTATATGCTTTCGCACTTTTTTCTTATCACCCCACTTCTTGGCTATTCGTTAAACTGAATTGTGGGTGTGGTGAGGGGTGTATTTATAGGCATTTTAAGGTTTGGGAAACTTTGCCCCTCCTGGTAGGAATGTATATCCCATACGTCACTAGCTCATGGACTCTTGCTAATATGAAAGAAATGAATTTATCAGGTAAGTTCTTACATAAATTATGTTTTTTCTAGCATAGTTAGCTTTTCAACATGCTAATCATTTTATCTCTGATGCAATTTTTGATATCAAAATTGATATATAAAATAGAAGAGCTTTATGGCTCAAATATTGGAATGCTGACATGGTATCTAAGTCTAGATTACTATCTCTTTCTTTCCACGGTAACAGTTTATTTGGTTCGCAGTTGGATTCTGGGGGGAAGGGAGTTTTTTACCTCCTGATAAAAGATCTAAAGCTTCTAATCGTTTTCGTTCTTTTCGACAGAATAAGAAACAGAAACCAAATCCTTCCCCCAAGGAATCTGGTTCCAATTGGAAGCCTTCTTCATGTTGGAATAAATCCAAGCCTTTTAAGAAACCAAATCCAGCCCCCAAGTCTGCATTCTTTGGCTATTAAACTACTTTCTTGGAAAGTGATGTTCATTTTGGCTATCTCTTCTGCTAGAAGAGTTTCTCAATTATCCGCTCTTTCTTGTGAGTCACCTTTTCTGATTTTTCATCAAGATAAGGCAGTTTTGCGGACTTCATTTAAATTTTTACCTAAAGTTGTGAATTCTAATAACATTAATAGGGAAATTGTTGTCTCCCCTCTTTGTGTCCTAATTCTAAGAATTCTCTGGAGATCCTTACATTCTCTGGATAATGTAAGAGCTATGAAATATTATGTTGAAGCTACTAAAGATTTCAGGAAGACTTCTAGTCTATTTGTCTTTTCTGGTTCTAGGAAAGGTCAGAATGCTTCTGCGATTTCCTTGGCATCTTGGTTAAAGCTTTTGATTCATAAGGCTTATTTGGAGTCGGGTCAGGCCCCGCCTCAGAGAATCACAGCTCATTCTACTAGATCAGTCTCCACTTCATGGACTTTTAAGAATGAAGCTTCAGTTGATCAGATTTGCAAAGCAGCGACTTGGTCTTCTTTGCATACATTTACTATATTCTACCGTTTTGATGTATTTGCCTCTTCGGAAGCATTTTTTGGTAGAAAAATTCTTCAGGCTGCTGTTTCAGTTTAATTCCTCTGCTTATGTTTTAAGTTTATTTCTTTTCAATTATAAGAAAAACTTATTCTTTTGGTTGTGGATTTGTCCCTCCCTCTCTAGTGACTCTTCTGTGGAGTTCCACATCTTGGGTATTACTATCCAATACGTCACTAGCTCATTTACTCTTGCCAATTACATGAAAGAAAACATAATTTATGTAAGAACTTACCTGATAAAGTAATTTCTTTCATATTGGCAAGAGTCCATGAGACCCACCCTTTTTATGGTGGTTATGGCTTTTTTGTATAAATCACAATTATATTTCCAATTCCTTTTTTTGATGCTTTTTACTCCTTTTTTCTATCACCCCACTACTTGGCTATTCGTTAAACGGAATTGTGGGTGTGGTGAGGGGTGTATTTATAGTCATTTTGAGGTTTGGGAAACTTTGCCCCTCCTGGTAGGATTGTATATCCCATACGTCACTAGCTCATGGACTCTTGCCAATATGAAAGAAATTAATTTATCAGGTAACTTCTTACATAAATTATGTTTTTTTTGGGTTTTTTTACATGTAGCAGAAGGATAACTGTTCACACAGCACTTACTGTTGCGAGATTAAGAAACAACAACAAAGGGAAAAAAATCTCCTTTTAAAGAAACTACAAGTACTAGAGGTCATACATGAAGATGAGATCCAGCATTTTACAGCAAAATGGTGTTTGTTGATCCTTTCATTTCGCCTGGTAGACATTATACTATACAGTATATATAGAAAGTCTGAGGCTAGCTTTGATGTACTGTAACACAAATTTACTGAAACACAAAGAACTGTTTCTTTGTGTTTCTTGGCAGAAAAACATACGAGAGACTGAGATTAATTGTGTGTCCTAATCCTGCTTGTATTGCCTGTATATCACATGATAATCTATTCTTATCTGTTTATATCCTGTAAGAGCTTTTGTGATGTTAAAGCTCTTCCTTTTTGCATCAGTAAAAAAGTAACTTGCGTTTGTTTTACCGAGCATTAAAAACCGACAATAATTGTCAAAGGATTTTTTTAAATTAAAAAATAATATTTTGTAGTACTCTTTCGATTCCCAAATACCTACTATAAGGAGATCTATGGGGCAAATCTTGCATTAGAAATTAGTAGGATGATTATTTGGAAATTATGTAATACAAATACCATATATGGTTTTAAATATCTTAAGTCCTATATGGACTGATCATATAATTTAGGTCTAATCGCCATAATCTGATCAGAAGTATATAGTTAAACAAAATATGATTTTACTATCTCATTTAAATGCGTTCGGTCTATTTATATGATAATGAGATATGGGAAAAACTTGCCACAACTTGAAAATTACCCATTTGAAAGAACTTTGTAACCGTTTCTCATTACATCCACAAGTTGCAATAAATTTACCACTATAATCAATTGTATAACTTTTGTAATTGTTCACCTCTTGGAGCTCATTATGAAGGATACTGCCATCATGTTATCACCTTCAAAACATTAAAGCGCAAACTAATAAAAATAAACTATTTTCAAATAATGTTGTGAATGTTAAAGGTTGACTTACATCTGAATATAATCAATGGTACAATTTTGAGGTAAATATCTTCCTCTTGTTCAGGTGATATTTTCTAGTCTGCTTTTTCTAGATATGCTGCTCAACTTTCAAGCGATTTAGTAAATGGGTAACATGTCCCTTTAACGATCAGTTTTAGTGTCATGGCTGCGGCTGTACATACAAGTGCATGGCTTTTAATAAAATATATATGTTTAGCATTTGAGTAGTATATCACTTTTTATTTTATCTTTATTCAGTCCACATACAGTCATGTCTCACTGGCACTGCTGTTCATTGTTTTTAAGGCAGTATATCATTGATAATGTCCAGTGCAGCGTGGAAGGAAAACTAATTAGTTTCAAAGAAGTGGTGAGTCAAAACATAAATGGATTTACCAACATAGAAACTCTTTCTTATTTCTGATCGTCACCTCCCTTTAAATGTTTATTTAAGACTGAGATAAAGGGGCCAAATTATCAAGCTGCGGGCGGACATGATTTGCTGTGGCGAATCATGTCCACCCGACATCACTAAATGCCGACAGCGTACATTGCACAAGCAATTCTGGTAAAATGCTTGTGCAATGCCGCACCCTGCACATTCGTGGCCAATCTGCAGCTAGCAGGGGGTGTCAATCATCACAATCGTATCTGATTGGGATGATTGCTGTCTGCCACCTTAGAGGTGGCGGATGAGTTATGGAGCAGCATTCTTACAACCGCTGCTTCTTAACTTAAGTTTCCGGCGGACTACCCCTGGAAACTTCGGGGGTAGATTGCAGCATCAGCTGCTTGGTAAATCTTAACCCAAAATGTTGTCAAGTCAATTTTTACAGTTGTGAGCTAATTTCTTTTTGCAGTGTTTAAATCAGTTCTACTCCTGTGGTCATACAGTTATGACCCTCCCTATGAACAAATCACATAAAGGGCGCAATTACATATACGGCGCAGGCTTCAGCGCAAGCGCTGCAACCTGCGCCGCCCGTTATTTCACCTTGCACATCGGGCTATTACATATACGGGGCCAGCAGCTCATAAAGTGCCGTAAGTCGGATAAACTAGTGATGTCCAGAAATAAGCGTAAATACAAATTTCTGGAGTCGCAAGTGACTTACAGCACTTTAGAAACTGCCAGTGCCTAAGAAAAGTAAAGAAAATAAGAAATCTCCCATAAAAGTCTAACACGCCTCCCAAAAATAAGCCCGACACGTAAAAACCCCTGTATCCGCAATCGCCCCTCTCACTACTAATAATGTATTAACCCCTAGACCGACAACCCCCCACAACGCAATATGCCTAATTAAACTATTAACCCCTATATCTGCCATCACACCCACACCGCAAGTAATAACTAAATTAACCCCTAAATCTGCCAACCCCAACATCGCAAATTACCTATTTAAACTATTAACCCTTAATCCGCCATTAACCCACAACGCAATACACCTATTAAAGTATTAACCCCTAAACCACCAAAGCCCACAACGCAATAAACCTAACCCCTAACCCCCCCTAAATGAACCCAAATTACCTAATTAACAAAATACTAAAGTTACTATTAACTTAAAAAAAACTAACACTACTTTAAAAATACAAATAAACTAAGTATAAATTAAAAGGACAGTCTAATCAAAAATCTGGAATAGACTGTCTCTTTAACCCCTTAACAACCGAGGACGTGCAGGGTACGTCCTCGCAAAAAATGTCAGTTAACGACCAAGGACGTACCCTGCACGTCCTCGGTCTGGAAAGCAGCTGGAAGCGATCCTGCTCGCTTCCAGCTGCTTTCCGGTTATTGCAGTGATGCCTCGATATCAAGGCATCCTGCAATAACACTTTTTAGCCATCCGATGCAGAGAGAGACACTCTGTGGCCCTCTCTGTACCGGACATCGATGGCTATGTTCGTTGATGGGTGGCGGCCATCGATGGCCCTGGTGATGTGGAGGGTGCGGGACCGTGGGCGGGGATGGCGGGGGCCGCTCACTGACAGGGAGCGAGTGGGAACCGCTACACTACAGAAAAATTAATATTAAAAGTGGGGGGATATATGTTAAAAAAAAACCATCAGTCAGGGGGTGGAGGTTGGTCTGTGGGGGGGGGGGGAAGCTACACTACAGAAAAAAAAAAAAAAAATTGCAAACTGGGTACTGGCAGACAGCTGCCAGTACGCAAGATGGCTCCAATAAGGCAGAGGGGGAGGGTTAGAGAGCTGTTTTTGGGGGGATCAGGGAGGTTGGGGGCTAAGGGGGGGATCCTACACAGCAGCATATGTAAATATGCAAAAAAAATAATAATTCAAAGATACCTTTTATTTTAGTACTGGCTGACTTTCTGCCAATACTTAAGATGGCGGGGACAATTGTGGGGTGGGGGAGTGAAGGGAGCTGTTTGGGAGGGATCAGGGGGTGGGATGTGTCAGGTGGGAGGCTGATCTCTACACTAAATGCAAGCTCCCTACAAACTACCTAATTAACCCCTTCACTGCTAGCCATAATACACGTGTGATGCGCAGCAGCATTTAGTGGCCTTCTAATTACCAAAAAGCAACGCCAAAGCCATATATGTCTGCTATTTCTGAGCAAAGGGGATCCCAGAGAAGCATTTACAACCATTTGTGCCATAATTTCACAAGCTGTTTGTAAATAATTTCAGTGAGAAACCTAAAATTGTAATATTTTTTTACGTGTTTTTTAATTTGATCGCATTTGGCAGTGAAATGGTGGCATGAAATATACCAAAATGGGCCTAGATCACTACTTGAGTTGTCTACTACACTAAAGCTAAAATTAACCCTAGAAGCTCCCTAATTAACCCCTTCACTGCTGGGCATAATACACGTGTGGTGCGCAATGGCATTTAGCAGCCTTCTAATTACCAAAAAGCAAAGCCAAAGCCATATATGTCTGCTATTTATGAACAAAGGGTATCCCAGAGAAGCATTTACAACCATTTATGCCATAATTGCATAAGTTGTTTGTAAATAATTTCAGTGAGAAACCTAAAGTTTGTGAAAAAGTGAACAATTTTTTTTATTTGATCGCATTTGTTTTTTTGGGGGGGGGGTTATTTTATTTAGATAGGGTGGGCAAAAAAAGAGGTGAATGCCCTTTTAAGGGCAATGCCCAACAAATGCCCTTTTCAGGGCAATGGGTAGTTTAGAATTTTTAGTGTTAGGTTATTTTATTTGGGGGGGGGGTTTGGTGGGAGGGGGGTTTTAGTGTTGGGGGGGGTTGTGTATTTTCTTGAAAAAGAGCTGATTATCTTGGGGCAATGCCCTGCAAAAAGCCCTTTTAAGGGCTACTGGTAATTTATTAGATTAGGGGGTGTTTTTATTTTGGGGGGCTTTTTTATTTTCATAGGGATTAGGTATAATTTTTGTAAAATTTGGTAATTTTCTTTATTATTTTCTGTAATTGTAGCTTAAAGGGATAGTCTACGCCAGAATTTTGATTAGACTGTCCCTTTAATTTATACTTAGTTTATTCGTATTTTTAAAGTAGTGTTAGGTTTTTTTAATTTAATAGTAACTTTAGTATTTTGTTAGGTAATTTGGGTTCATTTAGGGGGTGTTAGGTTAGGGGGGTTAGGTTAGGGGTTAGGTTTATTGCGTTGTGGGCTTTGGCGGTTTAGGGGTTAATGGTTTAATAGGTTTATTGCGTTGTGGGCTTTGGCGGTTTAGGGGTTAATGGTTTAATAGGTTTATTGCGTTGTGGGCTTTGGCGGTTTAGGGGTTAATGGTTTAATAGGTTTATTGCGTTGTGGGCTTTGGAGGTTTAGGGGTTATTTAATAGGTTTATTGCGTTGTGGGCTATGGCGGTTTAGGGGTTAATACTTTAATAGGTTTATTGCGTTATGGGTTAATGGTGGATTAAGGGTTAATAGTTTTAATAGGTAATTTGCGGTGTTGGGGTTTCAGCGAAGGATAACAAGAGAAGGAAGCAAATTAAACAATAGAAGTAAATTGGAACGTTGTTTAAAATTGTATTCTCTATCTGAATCATGAAAGAAAAAATTTGGGTTTCATGTCCCTTTTAAAGTTTAATTTTGACTTTACTGTCCCTTTTTAAATACATAATCAAGTAGCTCCTGTGCCACTCCAGATGAGCCAATGAGAAACAATCATACATGTGTGTGTGTTCCAGTCACTATCTGTATCCTTATCTGGAGCAGAATGCTGTAACAAAATATAGCATTTGTTTTTACATTATCCCTTTAATTGTTAGTCCTCTGTACAAGAGTAAATCTCTACAATCCCTGTACATGGATAATATTTGGTCTGTTTGTTTTATGACTGTAGAACAAGAAGAGGAAATCGGCTGCTTTCAGAGATATGATAGCAATAAAGGCAAAAGTCATGTTCTGCGAGACCTCAGCGCTGCTAGATTAGATTTAGTCAGCCTCCAGTTTGTATAGCTTATTTTAAGGGGATTGTAAATGGCTGGCTACTTTTATCAGCTGTTGCGGAAGCCCACAAGGAAGAATGCACTTTTTCCCAACATACAATTGGTTCTGTGTGTTAGTATGTAAAGCATAAAAGCTTTTAAAGTCAGCGTTGTATTAATGATTTTATGTTACAAGAGCTTTTAGATTTTGCAAGAGTTTAAGTAAAGACACACACAGATGCTAGATAATGTCTTAAAAGCAAATATTTGCCTAAGAATAATATGCAGAGGTAAAATTATATTGGTTGTTAAATGGACAGTAAACATATTGAGATTTTAAAAAAATGTGTAAAATGATTAGTTCTGCATAATGAAACAATTTAGCAATATACATTTTCTTTATTTTGTTCCCTTTTCATGTAATTTTGCTCTAAAAATTTAGCAATTTCTAATTCTCAGAACGGCTGACTTCTCAATGCTAACCCTGCTTCATGTCTGTCCCTAATTGGCTTCATCAGATAACAACTGCAAAACACTGTACTTTATACTTAGTTTATGACAGTATCTAGCCTTGTCTGTGGACTTAAGCCCAGATTGGCTCCTCCAAATACAGCAAATGGTGGGGGGGAGTTTGGCTACTGAAAAATAATTGCAGTAAAAAAGATGATAGTTTAAAAAAAACAAAAAAACTTTGACTTAACAAATTTTAATCTGTAGCAACATAACAGAAATATCTTGTAATTAAAAGGTGTTTACTGTCCTTTTGAAAATACTAAACAGTGTTCCCCCCCCATAAAAAATTGCCAGGTGGGTGGCATTATGAAGTAACCGGGTGGGAACAGATTAATACTTTGCAGTATTATAACATTTTATGTTATTTATAAATGTTACTTAAAGGGACAGTCTAGTCAAAATTAAACTTTCATGATTCAGATAAGGCATGTAATTTTAAACAACTTTCCAATTTACTTTTATCTTCAAATTTACTCTGTTTTCTTAGTATTCTTAGTTGAAAGCTAAACCTAGGTAGGCTCATATGCTAATTTCTAAGCCATTGAAGGCTGCCTCTTATCTAAATGCATTTTGGCAGTTTTTCACAGCTAGAGGGCGTTAGTTCACGTGTGTCATATAGATAACATTGTGCTCACACCCGTGGAGTTACCTAGGAGTCAGCACTGATTGGCTAAAATGCAAGTCTGTCCCAAGAACTGAAATAAGGGGGCTGTCTGCAGAGGCTTAGATACAAGATAATCACAGAGGTAAAAATTATTTATATAACTGTTGGTTATGTAAATCTAGGGAATGGGTAATAAAGGGATTATCTATCTTTTTAAACAATAACAATTCTGGAGTAGACTGTCCCTTAAAGTTGTCCGAAGCACAAATAAATTGCATAATTTAACATTAATTGATTTAATTTGTGCAACAAATATTGAAACAATTTAATATTAGCTCAGTTTAGCTTATTGTTGACTTACATGTCAGCCATTTAGTCAATAAAATGAGCAAATTGTGTGTGTCCATTAAATAGGTCCTAGAGAGAACACTGCTAAAATAAATATAATATAAAGTTTTGTCTTAAAGTGTTGGGCACGGCTATGCTAAAAGCTCGGGTTCTCTTCTCTACTGATGCCAATGAGGGACAGAGCAAACAATATTTGTGTAAAATTATAGCAGTGTTTGGCTTGTGAAGTCTAGAGTCTGCATTTCCAATTATCATGGAAATTGGAAACCCACAATTTTCAGGGTATCCCTGGATCCTAGATAATATTCACCAGGTTCCCTCTCAAGCTCGTTTTCTTTCCATTCACTTCTATATTTAATAGAAGGAGCCCCAGGTAATTCTTACCCATTGTAGCTTAAAGAGTGGTTAGGAAACATGACGTTTTCTACGTTTTTTTTATATACATCTGGAGTTCTTCCTTGTTACGGCTGAACAAATAAAGATTTTTTTTTTGCTTATTTGACTATCTTTTCACATAGTGGCAGCAATAGATTTAAATTAGTCAGAGATTTTTGTTTTGTGTTTTATAAACTTTTCAATGCTCACCAATGAATCACTATGATAGTTCTGTATATAAATACATATAATATATTGTTACGCACAATTACATTTCTCCTGTTAAGTGTAGTCAGTCCACGGGTCATCATTACTTATGGGATATTAACTCCTCCCCAACAGGAAGTGCAAGAGGATCACCCAAGCAGAGCTGCTATATAGCTCCTCCCCTCTACGTCACACCCAGTCATTCTCTTGCACCCAACTAATAGATAGGATGTGTGCGAGGACTGTGGTGATTAAACTTAGTTTTTTATATCTTCAATCAAAAGTTTGTTATTTTAAACGACACCGGAGTGTGTTGTTTCCTTCTCAGGCAGAATTTGAAGAAGAATCTACCTGAGTTTTTGTATATGATCTTAGCGGACGTAACTAAGATCCGTTTGCTGTTCTCAGCCATTCTGAGGAGTAAGGTAACTTCAGATCAGGGGACAGCGGGCAGGTTCACCTGCAAAGAGGTATGTTGCAGTATATTATTTTCTAAGGAATGGAATTGACTTTGAAAATACTGCTAATACCGATATAATGTAAGTACAGCCTTAAATGCAGTAGTAGCAACTGGTATCAGGCTGACATGTATATATGTTAACACTTAAGTATTTCTGGGGAATGGCACTTCACTGGGAAAATACTGTATGCATATATCTTTTAGCCTAACTTGCAGTGGGAGCGACTAGCAGCAGGCTTTTTAAAGACATTTCATATATTTGATTTTAAACGTTTGCTGGCATGTTAAATCGTTTAATTATCTGAGGTACTTGGTGAAAATTGTTTTGGGCTTTATTTTCCACATGGCTGTCGTTGTTTTAAATTAAAACAGTTTACTGAGCTCCCCTCACTGTTGTAGTGTGAGTGGGAGGGGCCTATTTTGGCGCTTTTACTACGCATCAGAAATTCAGTCACAGTCTGTCTTTTTCTCCCTGCATGATCCAGGACGTCTCCACAGAGCTCAGGGGTCTTCAAAACTAGTTTTGAGGGAGGTAATCACTCACAGCAGACCTGTGAGACTGTGCTTGACTGTGATAAAAACGTTTATATTGTCAATTGTTATACGTTTTTTTCTGATATTAAGGGTTAATCATCCATTGCTAATGTGTGCAATCCTTTGCTAATTTTGGTTTATATAACTAATCCGGTTCATTGTTATTCAACTGTGACAGTTTTTGTGTGCTTCTTAAAGGCACAGTAACGTTTTTACATATTGCTTGTAAATTTAGTTGAAAAGTATTTCCAAGCTTGCTAGTCTAATTGCTAGTTTGTTTAAACATGTCTGACTCAGAGGAAACTCTTTGTGCAATATGTTCAAAAGCCGAGGTGAAGCCCAATAGAAATTTATGTACTAATTGCATTGATGCTACTTTAAATAAAAGTCAATCTGTACATGTTAAGCAACATTCACCAGACAACGAGAGGGAAGTTATGCCGACTAACTTGCCTCACGTGTCAGTACCTGCATCTCCCGCTCAGGAGGTGCGTGATATTGTAACGCCAAGTACATCAGGGCGGCCATTACAAATCACTTTACAAGACATGGCTAATGTTATGACTGAAGTTTTGTCTAAATTGCCAGAACTTAGAGGTAAACGAGATCACTCTGGGATGAGAACAGAGTATACTGATAATGCTAGGGCCATGTCTGATACTGCGTCACAATATGCAGAGCATGAGGACGGAGAGCTTCATTCTGCGGGTGACGGATCTGATCCAAATAAATTGGATTCAGACATTTCAAATTTTAAGTTTAAGCTGGAAAACCTCCGTGTGTTGCTAGGGGAGGTGTTAGCGGCTCTGAATGATTGTAACACAGTTGCAATCCCAGAGAAAATGTGTAGGTTGGATAAATATTTTGCGGTACCGACGAGTACTGACGTTTTTCCTATACCTAAGAGACTTACTGAAATTATTACTAAGGAGTGGGACAGACCCGGTGTGCCTTTCTCACCCCCTCCTATATTCAGAAAAATGTTTCCAATAGACGCCACCACACGGGACTTATGGCAAACGGTCCCTAAGGTGGAGGGAGCAGTTTCTACTTTAGCTAAGCGTACCACTATCCCGGTGGAGGATAGCTGTGCTTTTTCAGATCCAATGGATAAAAAGTTAGAGGGTTACCTTAAGAAAATGTTTGTTCAACAAGGTTTTATATTACAACCCCTTGCATGCATTGCGCCTGTCACGGCTGCGGCTGCATTTTGGTTTGAGTCTCTGGAAGACACCCTTGACTCAGCGACATTAGATGAGATTTCACTTAAGCTTAAAACCCTTAAGCTAGCTAATTCATTTATTTCTGATGCCGTAGTACATTTAACTAAACTTACGGCTAAGAATTCCGGATTCGCCATTCAGGCACGCAGAGCGCTGTGGCTAAAATCCTGGTCAGCTGATGTAACTTCTAAATCGAAATTACTGAACATACCTTTCAAGGGGCAGACTTTATTCGGGCCCGGTTTGAAAGAAATTATCGCTGATATTACGGGAGGTAAAGGCCATGCCCTGCCTCAAGACACAGCCAAACCTAGGGCTAGACAGTCTAATTTTCGTGCCTTTCGTAACTTCAAGGCAGGAGCAGCATCAACTTCCTCTGCTCCAAAACAGGAAGGAGCTGTTGCTCGCTACAGACAAGGCTGGAAACCTAACCAGACCTGGAACAAGGGCAAGCAGGCCAGAAAACCTGCTGCTGCCTCTAAGACAGCATGAAGTGAGGGCCCCCGATCCGGAAGCGGATCTAGTGGGGGGCAGACTCTCTCTCTTCGCCCAGGCTTGGGCAAGAGATGTCCAGGATCCCTGGGCGTTGGAGATCATATCTCAGGGATATCTTCTGGACTTCAAAGCTTCTCCTCCACAAGGGAGATTTCACCTTTCAAGGTTGTCAACAAACCAGATAAAGAAAGAGGCGTTTCTACGCTGTGTACAATACCTTTTACTAATGGGAGTGATCCACCCAGTTCCGTGGTCGGAACACGGACAAGGGTTTTACTCAAATCTGTTTGTGGTTCCCAAAAAAGAGGGAACCTTCAGACCAATATTGGATTTAAAGATCCTAAACAAATTCCTAAGAGTTCCATCGTTCAAGATGGAAACTATTCGGACAATCTTACCCATGATCCAAAGAGGTCAGTACATGACCACAGTGGATTTAAAGGATGCTTACCTTCACATACCGATTCACAGAGAACATTACCGGTATCTAAGGTTTGCCTTCCTAGACAGGCATTACCAGTTTGTAGCTCTTCCCTTCGGGTTGGCTACGGCTCCAAGAATCTTTACAAAGGTTCTGGGCTCTCTTCTGGCGGTACTAAGACCGCGAGGAATTTCGGTAGCTCCGTACCTAGACGACATTCTGATACAAGCGTCAAGCTTTCAAACTGCCAAGTCTCATACAGAGTTAGTACTGGCTTTTCTAAGGTCGCATGGGTGGAAAGTGAACGAGGAGAAGAGTTCTCTCTTACCACTCACAAGAGTTCCCTTCTTGGGGACTCTTATAGATTCTGTAGAAATGAAAATTTACCTGACAGAGGACAGGTTAACAAAGCTTCTAAATGCTTGCCGTGTCCTTCATTCCATTCAACACCCGTCAGTGGCTCAATGCATGGAGGTAATCGGCTTAATGGTAGCGGCAATGGACATAGTTCCTTTTGCACGCCTGCACCTCAAACCGCTGCAATTGTGCATGCTAAGTCAGTGGAATGGGGATTACTCAGATTTGTCCCCTACGCTGAATCTGGATCAGGAGACCAGAGATTCTCTTCTATGGTGGCTTTCTCGGCCGCATCTGTCCAGGGGGATGCCCTTCAGCAGACCAGACTGGACAATTGTAACTACAGACGCCAGCCTTCTAGGTTGGGGCGCTGTCTGGAATTCCCTGAAGGCTCAGGGATCATGGACTCAAGAGGAGAGTCTCCTTCCAATAAACATTCTGGAATTGAGAGCAGTTCTCAATGCTCTACTGGCTTGGCCTCAGTTAGCAACTCTGAGGTTTATCAGGTTTCAGTCGGACAACATCACGACTGTGGCTTACATCAACCATCAGGGAGGGACAAGAAGTTCCCTAGCGATGATGGAAGTATCAAAGATAATTCGCTGGGCAGAGTCTCACTCTTGCCACCTGTCAGCGATCCACATCCCAGGAGTGGACAACTGGGAGGCGGATTTCCTAAGTCGCCAGACTTTTCATCCGGGGGAGTGGGAACTTCATCCGGAGGTCTTTGCCCAAATACTTCGACGTTGGGGCAAACCAGATATGGATCTCATGGCGTCTCGCCAGAACGCCAAGCTTCCTCGTTACGGGTCCAGGTCCAGGGACCCGGGAGCGGTCCTGATAGATGCCTTGACAGCACCTTGGACCTTCAGGATGGCTTATGTGTTTCCACCATTCCCGATGCTTCCTCGTTTGATTGCAAGGATCAAACAGGAGAAAGCATCAGTGATTCTAATAGCGCCTGCGTGGCCACGCAGGACCTGGTATGCAGATCTAGTGGACATGTCATCCTGTCCTCCTTGGTCTCTGCCTCTGAGACAGGACCTTCTAATTCAGGGTCCTTTCAAACATCAAAACCTAATTTCTCTGAAGCTGACTGCATGGAAATTGAACGCTTAATTTTATCAAAGCGTGGATTTTCAGAGCCAGTAATTGATACCTTAATACAGGCTAGGAAACCTGTTACCAGAAGGTTTAGAAAAGGGTTTATCTGCTAGTTCGTTAAAGGGACAGATCTCAGCTCTGTCCATCCTTTTACACAAGCGTCTGTCAGAAGTTCCAGACGTTCAGGCTTTTTGTCAGGCTTTGGCCAGGATTAAGCCTGTGTTTAAATCTGTTGCTCCGCCGTGGAGCTTAAACTTAGTTCTTAACGTTTTACAGGGTGTTCCGTTTGAACCCCTTCACTCCATTGATATCAAGCTGTTATCTTGGAAAGTTCTGTTTTTAATGGCTATTTCCTCGGCTCGTAGAGTCTCTGAATTATCAGCCTTACATTGTGATTCTCCGTATCTGATTTTTCATTCAGATAAGGTAGTTCTGCGTACTAAACCTGGGTTCTTACCTAAGGTAGTCACTAACAAGAATATCAATCAAGAGATTGTTGTTCCATCATTGTGTCCTAACCCTTCCTCAAAGAAGGAACGACTTCTGCACAATCTAGATGTAGTCCGTGCCCTGAAATTTTATTTACAGGCAACTAAAGATTTTCGACAAACTTCTTCCCTGTTTGTCGTTTATTCTGGACAGAGGAGAGGTCAAAAAGCATCTGCTACCTCTCTATCCTTTTGGCTTCGTAGCATAATACGTTTAGCCTATGAGACTGCTGGACAGCAACCTCCTGAAAGGATTACAGCTCATTCTACTAGAGCTGTGGCTTCCACTTGGGCCTTTAAGAACGAGGCCTCTGTTGAACAGATTTGCAAGGCTGCAACTTGGTCTTCTCTTCATACTTTTTCCAAATTTTACAAATTTGACACTTTTGCTTCTTCGGAGGCTGTTTTTGGGAGAAAGGTTCTTCAGGCAGTGGTTCCTTCCGTATAGAGATCCTGCCTGTCCCTCCCGTCATCCGTGTACTTAGCTTTGGTATTGGTATCCCATAAGTAATGATGACCCGTGGACTGACTACACTTAACAGGAGAAAACATAATTTATGCTTACCTGATAAATTCCTTTCTCCTGTAGTGTAGTCAGTCCACGGCCCGCCCTGTTTTTTAAGGCAGGTCTAAATTTTTTAATTATACTCCAGTCACCACTGCACCCTATAGTTTCTCCTTTCTCGTTTGGTTCCTGGTCGAATGACTGGGTGTGACGTAGAGGGGAGGAGCTATATAGCAGCTCTGCTTGGGTGATCCTCTTGCACTTCCTGTTGGGGAGGAGTTAATATCCCATAAGTAATGATGACCCGTGGACTGACTACACTACAGGAGAAAGGAATTTATCAGGTAAGCATAAATTATGTTTTCCTGAATATTTTATGCAAAACCACGTAATATGATTAACTGCTGGGCCTTATAATTAGCCCGATGGAAAACAAGATTATTTTCAAGGTGATTCAAGTAGCTGTGTTTGGCTGTATGAAAGGAGCAGAAAAATGAATATGGGACCGGTCATAAGTGTAGAACTTACAGTACTCTGAGGATTAAAGATTTCTTGGTCTACTTTTAGTTGTTTTGTTTGTTTTAAAGCAACAATAGCATAACTTTATACATAAGTTTGTCATTTTATATTTAAAATGTTCATTTGTGTTTAGATATGAAGCTTTCATTTTATTACTATGTTTGTGATTTTGCATTAAATTGTATTTCATATTCTTCCTATAAACGTTGCTTCAAACTGTTTTTGAAATCCAGATTCCAATATAAATCCGATTTATTGTTATTGCGTTTTTTTTCCTCCAGGTGACAGATGATGATGAAGATGATGAAAAAGAAATAAAATCACCCTAAACAGATTTATACTGAGCAAACAACTTAATATATAGTCCAAAGTAAAAAAACAAATTAGCTCTTTTTGCCATTGTTAAACTTTTATTATGCAGTTTGTTTTTATGCTTTTTGTCTTGTGATTTACACCATTATGACAAGTAAATTAAAGGGATATGAAACCCACATTGTTTCTTTCATGATTCATATACAGCTTGTGATTTTAAACAACTTTCCAATTTACTTCTATTATCAAATTTGTTTTGTTCTTTTAGTATCCTTTGTTGAAAATGATACCTAGGTAGGCTCAGGAGCTGCTGATTGGTGGCTGCACATATATGCTTCATGTTATTGTTTCACCCAGTGCATTAACTAGCTCCCAGAATGCATTGCTTTTTCAACAAAGGACACTAAGAGAATTAGGCAAATTAGATAATAGAAGTAGATTGGAAGGTTGTTAAAAATTGTATTCTCTATCTGAATCATGAATGTAAAACTGGGTTTCATGCCCCTTGTGTATGTATATATTCTGTAGTGAAATAAAATATTTAAATGCCTGTTAAGAGTATTCAATGTCAGTTTTTACATCTTATTTAAAAAAAAAGGTAGAAAAAGAAGTGCGACAGAACAAGATTTATATTTAATGATAATTAATATCCATCCATTTGAAGGTAGACAGAAATGGTTTACAGTTTTTTTTTTGTGTGTTTTTTTTTGTGAGATATATATAATCAAGTATTACAATTATGATGCAAAACACTTGCCACAATATATTAGATGAACAAAACAAACAAGATTGCAAGTGTTTCCAATAAGGTACATATACATTAACAATTCAGTATTGTACTCGTACATTTCAACTAAGAGCAAAATAATATATATGTTTTCTGCCTCCTGAGGCAAGAACGGGTCACCTTTTGGACCCCCTTACTGATCCCAATCTTCCAACATTGGAGGGGTATACTGTATATAGAAAATAAACCATTGCTATGACTGATAAAAAGAAAACGCAAAGATGTGCCACAATGAAAAGCAAAGAATGTATAAAGAAACACAATTTTACCAACTACTATGCTTGTTGAGTGCAAACACTAGTAAACAAGACGTTCTCAATATTTTTAAACATAAAAATAGTGTGAAATGTTATTAAAAAAAAAGTTGGAAGCCCAAAGAAAATAATATCTGAAACGTATTCAAATATGTGCATCTAAAACTGAGAGAATCTACACAATATTTAGACGTTAAAAAGGAAAAGTTTTGCATGGGGAACATTGTTTCACTGAAGGCCACAAGCACTCATTCTTCCTTCTCTCTCCAACTCTTCTTCTCATCGATTGGACCCAAACATTTTAAACGTGGAGTTGTCACTCCATAATACTCTTTACCACGGATGTTCATTCCAATCTTTGTGAGCTTTAGCATATCTTAGGCTTTTCAACCTGTGCCCCTTCCAAAAATGCTACTACCCTTCCACAAAGAGCATACCTGATCAAGCTTCTTTGGACTGTAGAAGGGTCAACTTGGCATCCCGATGAAGCTGCCAGATGCTGAGGGTAAGAAGAATTGTATCTGATGAATCATTGGTTAATGATAGACTTAATGATATTGGTTACAAATTCAAACTGAGAGGTTACCCAGCTGAATTAATTGATAAAGAAATATCAGAAATATCATCTTTTAAAAGAGAGAACTTACTGGATTTGTCCAAACCTAAAGTCAAAATTAAAAACAATCAGGATCGTTTGGTGTTTGTCACACAATATAATGTCCTTAGCAATAAGATCAATTACATATTCAGGAAACATTGGCACATTTTAAGTACCTGTAACCCCTCAGTTAAGGCATTTCAGACTAATTTTATGCCTGCATATAAGAGAAGTAGCAATTTGCATGATAGATTGATCAGAGCAGATATTGGGCATGAGAAATCGAATATGCAGACATATATAACAGAGAGAAAAAATTGGCTGTTATCCTTGCCTGGGGTGCTCCAGTTGCAACAGCATGATAAAGGGGAAATTTTTCTTCCATCCCAGTACGAGAAAAAGGTAAAACATCAGAGGTATGTTCACATGCAATACCACCTACGCTATTTATATGATCAAATGCCCATGTGGGCAGAGTTATATTGGCGAAACGACAAGGGTTGTCCATGAGAGGATGTGTGAACATAGATCTGACATTAGAAATAAAAAAATAAAGAACCCGTCACTGCCAGATGCTGAGCCAGGTCCTTGTTGGACTAATTCCAATCTCTCAAAGAAAATACTCTGAGAAACTTCTCATCAGATTGTGAAAGTTTTCTTGGCCTTCCATTCCTTTTTTTGTCCTTGACCTCTCGATTCTTAAAATGTCTTTATATCAGCTTGAATACCACATCTTGAGTATCCAATTTGCTAATTTCCCTTTGAGAGTGGCCTTGCTGAAGCATTTTGAATGGAATGATGTAATTGAAAGTTGGTCTTATTAGCAAGCTTCCAATTAATTAAACTCATATCACATGTGTATGTAATGCTCAAGCATGTCTTGCACAAACCTCATGTAATAGACCTTTTTCACAGCAGGACAAATAAAGGTGTTAGCAATTACATTAAATAGGGTTCCATTCCATTTAGGTTTACAAGAGAGCCAGGTTCCTGCTATTGCACAAGTGTAAGGGGAGGTCACACTAAATACTTGCCACTTTAGCCTATAGAAGCTGTTTTTTTTTCTGTTTTTTAGCATTGCATACAAATATCCTGTATTTTCTGGTTGTATAAAGAGACTGAGAAATAATTATATATGGTCATAATATCATTGCTAAAACAACAAATCTAATGGTGGCCTAAGACCTTTGCACAGTACTGTATATATTCCAAATGGTAAGTCTCACATGTTCATGGAGATAGATAATAGTATATTGGAGAGCATGAAATGTTAAAAAATGCTAAATATAAGAAACCATACCCTAACATATTAACCTGAGTGCTACTGAGCAAAACCAGCATACTTCTTTATAAGGTATATTGCAACCATATTGGACAACATCTCATACACAAATTACCCTTCCTGTATCTTAAAACATGTAACAACAATTATACTGTATAAACCAAATAAATAATGCAATGTCAAAATAAACAGACTATAAAACATCTAAACGATGTAACTTAGTAAGAGAGAATGCAAACTATAGGGGGCTCTTGTCTGCCATGTGCAGGGCTTTTACATCAGACATTAAAGCCTTTATAACACACAGCCTGCAACGTGTGAGAGATTTTACTAACATACAGATCTATCTTGTATAGAAGAAATTACCACAGTCCAGTGGATTTTAAACATATTGATGTTCAGTAAAATACTCCCTCACCTGAAATAAGGGCATGTAAATTTAACATGACCATTCAAACAAAATTAAGAATAGGTGTCGTTGCCAGCAGCTCTCCTGTAGCAAGTCATACGTTTATTAACCCACTCCAGATCTTAACATTCTGGATAACGTGATGAGAGTTCTCTCTCCCCGCTAAGGACATTGACCAACAGGTAGCCACTATCTTACAAGGGACTTTCCTCAAAAATATGTAGCCCCTGCTTCACAATGGTCACGGCGATCTTAATATACCCCCAGCTCTCAAACATTTTAGGGGCCATTTGTTCCCTGCCTATAACGTGTCACAAAGGTATCCCTGATGTTTGACACTTTGGTAGAATATAGCCTAAATAACTAGGGGCAAGTAGTAACATATCTTTATTGTCTGGCTGATGTGCACCATTTTGGTTCTCCAAGCATTTATGAAGATTTGTCCCCTGATTGTGTGCTCACAAACTAGAACAGAATGCCTCAAAGCCCTCAGGATTGCCAGCAACAGAAACCTTCACCCCTCCAGCTCTGACCTGACCAATGATATGCTTAAGAACTTCATTCACTTCTCCAAAGGACAAGAGAAAAGCGGAGGTATCAGCCCTGACGTGCAATCTCTTCCCACTCTGTCTCAGCTATGGGAGTATTTCCTAATAATACTTTCTTTGGGAACATTTGGACATTTTCTTTTCTGAAATCCTAAGGGATTCAACTTCTGGGACTTTGCGCATCCTAGGATCCTGGAGTGGTAACACTGATTGGGGAATTTGCATTTTTTGAAGTACAGTCTGTCTTAAAACATATGTGAGGCTTATGCACCACTCCCAGTATTATTCATCCAGTGCTCATCTGTACCAGTCCCTACAATGGCTTCTAAAATGCTCCAGGATCAAAATCCTTTACAACATTGTAATCCACCCAATATATCTTTAGTCTCATCTCTATAATCCACTAGCTGCCTCTTCTCTGCATCTGACCAACACCTCTCAGTCCCTGTCATCACAACCATCCATTCGGTTCCTCCGGGCTTCTGTCATGCTGTGACTTTCATGTGGAACTCACCCAAGTTTTTAAATATTGAAATCCTTTTTTCGAAAAACATATCTTTGTAGAGAAACCTACTGCCTAACTTCATGATGTTTAAAGGGACATAAAACCCCAAATTTTTCTTTCATGATTGAGACAGAACATACAATTTTAAACAACTTTCCAATTTACTTCTATTTTCAAATTGTCTTTGTTTTCCTGTTATCCTTTGTTGAAAAGCAGGAATGTAAGTTCAGGAGTGTGCACGTGTCTGCAGCACTATATGGCAGCAGTTTTGTAACAATGTTATACAATAGCAAGAGCACTAGATGGCAGCACTATTTCCTGTCATGCAGTGCTCCAGAAATGTGCATGCTACCTATCCAGATATCTCTTCAACAAAGAATACCAAGATCAAAACAGAACAAAGCAAATATGATAATTGAAGTAAATTAGAGACTTTTTTTAAATTGTATTTTCTATCTGAATCGTGAAAGAAAAAAATTTGGGTTTCATGTCCCTTTTAACACATCTCAAAAACTCCTAGCCAGAAACTCAATATTCTCAAAAGACCAGGGAATAGATTTATAAAGCAGCGAATGCTGCAATCTACCGCCCAAGTTTCAGGTCCACCTGAAACTTAAGAAGCATTGGTCGCATGAACGCTGCTCCTTAAAGGGACATAATACTCATATGCTAAATCACTTGAAACTGATGCAGTATAACTGTAAAAAGCTGACAGGAAAATATCACCTGAGTATCTCTATGTAAAAAAGGAAGATATTTTACCTCACAATCTCCTCAGCTCAGCAGAGTAAGTTCTGTGTAAAAACTTATACTCAGCTGCTCCCAGCTTCAGGTAAAAAAAAATAAAAAATGAAGAAATGAACAGCAGCCAATCAGCATCAGCAGTGCTGAGGTCATGAACTCTTTTACTGTGATCTCATGAGATTTGACTTAACTCTCATGAGATTTCATAGTAAACTTCCTTTAAACTGAATAGGGAAATAACATGAGAGTGCACAAGGCTCATCCTTTCAGCTGTCCCAGGACAGGCATACTGATTTGCTGCTTAGAAATCCTTTACAATGGGATGTGGCTACTGAGGAACTTTTGAGGTAAAATATCTTTCTTTTTTACATAGAGATGTTCAGGTGATATTTTCTAGTCTTTTTACAGCTATACTGCATCACTTTCAAGTGTTTAAACATTTGGGTATTATGGCCCTCTGAGGTGGTGGGCAGCAATCATCCCAATCAGATATGATCGAGATGATTAACACCCCCTGCTAGCAGCCGATTGGCCGCGATTGTGCAGGGGGCGGCATTGCATAAGCATTTCACCAGAAATGCTTGTGCAATGATAAATGCAGACAGTGCTGACGGCGTTAATCGATGTAGGGCAGACATGATTTGCTACAGCGGATCATGTCCGTCCCACATTTGATAAATCTACCCCCAGGTTTACAATTAGCATTCACTGCAAGCTATACCCCAACTGCTTCCAAGACTCTTTATGGATCTCCTTCTATCTCAATCTGCCTTCCCTGCCCTGTCTTTACTTTTTGTACAGCGTTTTTAGCACCATATGGCAGCAGCATTTGCTACAATGTTTGTGCCAATGTTATACATATGGGTCTTAAAGGGACATGAATCCCAAATTGTTTCTTTCAGGATTCAGACAGAGCATACAATTTTTTAAATTTACTTCTATTACCAAATTTGCTTTGTACACGTAATTGAAAGCAGCTACGTTTTAACAAAGAATACCAGAAGAAAGTGATACATTTGATAACATGAGGAAAAGTTGTTTTTTTAAGAATTTTTCAGAATCATAAACATCTAATGTAATCTTTAATTGCTAGTTTATATATTTAATTGTGTACATCTTTAAATTTTCTAAATACAATTTAAAAATAGAAAAGTAAACTAAGTTAACTTCACAATGATTGACACTAAGCAACATTTTTGTGGCATCAGATAAATAATGCTTGTACATTTTTACAAACATGTCACATCAATCATAGATCATTTTCCGATGTCTTTTATGTGACATATGTCACTTAACATACCTAATAGTGATAATACACATTTGTTATGGTGATTCATATGTATAATCATTTCTATTTGGAAGCAAGTGGCCTTGGGCATGTTTAATAGAAATATTAGAATTACGCATTTTTCAACACTAAACATTTGTGAATGGCATAACCTTACTGACAGTAAAAAACACTATAGTCATGTAGCCCTATTTTATGGACAATTTAAAATGTCAATGAAGAAAATACTTATGAATGAGTAGCAATTAAATATGATAACATATGTTAGTTGCAAGGAGTAAAGCTAATTAATATAAACTTGCTAGAAATGTATGTTGCATACAGCAGGATTCACTCTCATTACCTGGCAGGGCTATTTTCCTACCTGAAGTATCATATGTAGAGTTTGTACAGCCCTAAGCACACATAAATGCTGCCTCTTAAACTCCAATGTTATTAGATTTGAGCCATTTATTTTACTCATGATGATATAACCTTTATATTGTCAGTTACATGCACAAAACAATGATTTAAAGCCCCTTAGGCTCAATAAAACATATAAAGTAATGGTTTAACCCGCATATAGCTAGTACCCCACACAATATTCTAGCCCCCATATATCTAAGATACAATTTAGGGCAATGACTTAACCCCTTTACTCCACAATAATTTATTTAAACACACACATATATATATATATATATATATATATATATATATATATATATATATATATATATATATATATATGTATACACACACCTATATCCAATACAGTGCAGTGCATTGATTTAAGTTCTATAATTAAAGCCAGTACCCACACTGAGCAGAGATGTGACCCGATACAAATAATACATTGGCCCAAATAGCCAATGCCCCACAAAATGCAGCCATTTAATCTCAAAAGAGCCAACACCACACAGAGTGCAGTCATTTAACCCCCATATAGCCATTTTCTGCAAAGTGCAGTTACTTAAAGGGACACTGAACCAAAAATTTTTCTTTTATGATTCAGATAGGGCATGACATTTTAAGCAACTTTCTAATGCACTCTTATTATCAATTTTCTTTGTTCTCTTGCTATCTTTATTTGAAAAAGAAGGCATCTAAACTTTTTTTGGTTCAGACCTCTGGACAGCAGTTTTGCTCACTAAAAATGGTCCAACATCTAAACTTACATTCTTGTATTTCAAATAAAGATACCAAGAGAATGAATAAAATGTGATAATAGGAGTAAATTAGAAAGTTGCTTAAAATGTCATGCTCTAGTCTATCTGAATCACGAAAGAAAAAATTTGGGTTCAGTGTCCCTTTAACCCAAGCATAGCCATTATTTCATTTGACCGTCTTATAGCCTTCTTCTTCCTCTTTTAGTAGCTGGACTATCTGTGCTTACTTTAAAGGACAATCAAACTTAAAAGGTAATTCACAATAAAAGTTTAATTATACTTAGTTGGAAAAAAACACATTTTAGTTTACGTATTTTATGATTATTTCGCCTATTTTTCTAGTGATTTTCCTGTAAATCACAACTTTTTTACTTCCACCAGAGAGAGTAGAGTACATTTTATTTAGAAAGCCTGACTCTCCTGTGTGCTGATCAGTCATTGCTAAGTTGATATGTGCAGGAGATCATTTATAGATGCCACAGAAAAGGAGATAAAATACACATACTTGAGGCTTTTCAAGGTGTGTGTCCCTGGACTACAAAACAATGCTAACAGATTGAGAATTATAAGTAGTTAATATTATTTTCTATACAGATCTTTTGTAATGCAGCAATTCATTATCTCATACATATAAATATAAAAATTGACTATAATCCCTAAGAACCAGTCGGCGTTCTTGCCATCCGTCTGGTAAATTGATGTCTATCCCAAAACAAAATGTTCTAGTTATTTTAGTTATATTTTTAAGGTGACTTTTCATTACCAGATGCTCTTAGTAGTTGGCTAAAACCATTTGTACCATTCTTCAGCACTTTTATTTGTATTTGGAAAACTATTCAAAGCTGTTTCATGGCAGTTCTAACTATTGGGTTATATGTCAATGCGCTTAAAGATATATTTGGCACAGGTTAAATCAATTCAATCAATCTTTTTCAAGTTCAAAGCCATTCCAATCCATCAGGATAAAAATCATGTTTTCTAAGGGGTTTCAAATAACTTGGCACTATATTAACATAAATTCACATTTATTCATTTTGCAACTTTTGAATAAAAATAAAGTTAAACGACCTATACCTTTGTTTTTCTTTATTTAAAAATAAATTATCTGTCACATTTGTTACTAAAGGAGCCAATATGAAAATATTCAAAACAAAATTAACTTTATTAAGAATATGCTTCACTAAAAAAGTCCTACACGGAACAAAATGAATAACACTTTTAACTCATCAGGTGTTTATTATTCATTTAGACAATGCTTTATGCAGAAGGTGTTTGCATTATTTTTCTGAAAACATTTTCTCAACACCTTTACTTAAAAAAAAATTATATTTTGCCCACTTGCATAGTTAGTCTATGCATGTGGTTTTGATTTAAAGGGACATGAAATCCATTTTTTTTTCTTTTTTGATTCAGATAAATCATGCAATTTGAAACAACTTTCCAATTTACTTCTATTACCTAATTTGCTTCATTTTCTTGGTATTTATTGTTAAAGGAGTAGTAATGCACTACTCGGACCAAGCTGAAAGCCAATAGCAAGAGGAGTATATATGTGCAGCCACCAATCAGCAGCTTCTGAGCTTACCTAGGTTAACTTTTCAACAAAGGATTAAAATAAAACAAAACAAATTAGTTAATAGAAATAAATTGGAAAGTTATTTAAAATTCCATGCTCTATCTGAATCATGAAATAAAAAAATTGGGTTTCATGTTCTTTAACAAACACATTATTAAAGGGACATTAAACACTAAATACATGCTAGATAGAAAAGATTAGTCCATGACTAACATGTAGATGTATTTTTTAAAGTTTCATTAGTTGTTTAAAAAGTGACAAAATAAGTGTAAAGTTTTAGTGTCTATAAAACACTGGGAGCTGCCATGTTGTAACTTGTGTTACCTTCTCTGCTGTGGCCAATTAGGGACAGTTATACATAGGTCACTAGAGTGTCTAGCCAATGGTTGTGTGGAATATAACAGTGTTCTGCACTTCCATTTCTAACAGGAACTGAAAAGCTCACAATTTCAGAATGGAATTACAGGCAAAGAGGACAAAATAAATAATGAAAGTATATTGCAGAGCTGTTTTATATATACAATTTATAATTTTATACTACCATCTCAAAGTGTTTAATGTCCCTTTAAACTTTTAATTTTAAGAAACACGTTCATAAATATAATATTAACATTATAATATGTGTTCATGGTTGCAAATAAGTTTTTTGGAAAGTTTCAACATTTGAATCATATTGATATAAAACGGAAAGGATTAATTGTGCAAATGTAAAGAACTAAGCTTGTTAGGAGACAATAACAAATCAATATAAAATATAGCCAATACTAATGATCTATAATAAGTCCATTTTTGATAATGTTCTTCTTCCCCATTGGCTGTTTATTTTGTGCTTCCATGTTGATATGCAAAAATCCTGTGGAAACATCTGTTACATACCGCTTGTTGCATGTTTTTCTAATGCAAACATAAGAAATGTAGATATATTCTGAGTTACTGATGATGTATCTCAGACAGCATGACATATTCAAACAAAATAAAACACTTTGCAGGTTTGGAATGCAGTTAGTACTTACACAATAGCAGAGATGAGGGTAGGGTTGCCAACTTTTTTTGAAGAAGACTAAGGATTCGACAAATTTAACTTATGAAATTGACAAATTATTCAGCAGTTATTTTATTTTAGAATTTTTACAAAATTCTTCATACAAATAATCTTCATTAAGGGGCAGTAAAGTCATAATTAGACATTCATGATTTAGACAGAGCATACAATTTTAAACAACTTTCCAATTTATTTCTATTATTTAATTTGCTTCCTTCTCTTGTTATCCATTGCTGAAAGGTTTATCTAGGAAAGCTCAGGAGCAGCAAAGAACCTAGGTTCTAGCTGCTGATTGGTGGCTGCATAAATATACCAGTTGTCATTGGCTCACTTATGTGTTCAGTTAGAAACCAGTAGTGTATTGCTGCTCCTTCAACAAATGATACCAAGAGAATGAAGGACATTTTATAATAAAGTACACTGGAAAGTTGTTTAAAATTGTATGGGTTTCATGTCCCTTTAACTCAGTTTAAATGAATACATTCAACAACTTTCTGCAAATCCGTAAAGTCTATTTCTCATTTAAAGGGAAAGTCTACTTAAAAATGTTTAATGTTTAAAAAAGATAGATAACCCATTTATTACCCATTCTCCAGTTTTGCACAACCAACACGGTTATATTAATATACTTTTTATCTCAGTGATTACTTTGTATGTAAGCCTCTGCAGACTGCCCCTTATTTCAGTTCTTTTGACAGACTTGCATTTTAGCCAGTCAGTGTTGACTCATAAATAACTCCACAGGAGTGAGCACAATATTATCTTTATGGCACACATGAACTAGTGCTGTCTAGCTGTGAAAAACTATCAAAAAGACTTTAAAGGGACAGACTACTCAAGAATTTTTACTGTTTAAAATTATAGATAATCCCTTTGTTACAAAGCAAATTTGATAATAAATGTAAATTGAAAAGTTTTTTAAAATTGCATACCCTATCTGAATCATGAAAGTTTAATTTTGACTTGACTGTCCCTTTAAGGCACAGTGGGAGTAAAGATATTAAACTGTCAGATACAACAACATTTTTAACTAAATAAGAGTTCGAGAGTGCAATATTAAATGTTTGAAAGGAAGATTTTACATGTTGTAAAAAATAAGGGAGAAAAAATGTTCTAAGAGCAGATAAATAAGAGGAACATGGAAGACTGTAAAAAAGTTTCTGCAAATAAGGGAGGGTTGGCAACCTTAGATGAGAGCTATGATTTTGAACAGCAACTTATAAGACTGAAATATAATAGACTAGTCCTAAAGCCCATGTACACGGGCCATTTCTTGAGCTAGTGACGTATGGGATATACATTCCTACCAGGAGGGGCAAAGTTTCCCAAACCTTAAAATGCCTATAAATACACCCCTCACCACACCCACAAATCAGTTTTACAAACTTTGCCTCCCATGGAGGTGGTGAAGTAAGTTTGTGCTAGATTCTACGTTGATATGCGCTCCGCAGCAGGTTGGAGCCCGGTTTTCCTCTCAGAGTGCAGTGAATGTCAGAGGGATGTGAAGAGAGTATTGCCTATTTCAATTCAATGGTCTCCTTCTACGGGGTCTATTTCATAGGTTCTCTGTTATCGGTCGTAGAGATTCATCTCTTACCTCCCTTTTCAGATCGACGATATACTCTTATATACCATTACCTCTACTGATTCTCGTTTCAGTACTGGTTTGGCTATCTATTATATGTAGATGAGTGTCTGAGGGTAAGTAAGTCTTATTTTATTTATGACACTCTAAGCTATGGTTGGGCACTTTATATGTAAAGTTCTAAATATATGTGTTTAAACTTATATTTGCCATGATTCAGGATAATCAGTATTCCTTATTTCAGACAGTCAGTTTCATTATTTGGGATAATGCATATGAAATATTTTTTTCTTACCTTAAGAATTTTTTCAATTGACCTTTTTTTCCCTGTGGGCTATTAGGCTCGCGGGGGCTGAAAATGCTTTAATTTATTGCGTCATTTTTGGCGCGGACTTTTTTGGCGCAAAAATGTTGTCATTTCCGGCGCCCTAATTGACGCCAGAAGTTTGCGTATGGTTGCGTCATATTTGACGTTCAGACGTTTTTTTGCGCCAAATTTGTGGGCGTCGTTTTTTTCGGCGTCACAGGATGTGGCGTCATACTTGGCGCCAAAAAATATGGGCGTTATACTTGGCGCCAATAATGTGGGCGTCATTCTTGGCGCCAAAAAATGTGGGCGTCATTCTTGTCTCCACCTTTTTTTCACATTATTTCAGTCTCATTTTTTATTGCTTCTGGTTGCTAGAGGCTTGTTCATTTGGCATTTTTTCCATTCCTTAAACTGTCATTTAAGGAATTTGATAATTTTGCTTTATATGTTGTTTTTTCTATTACATATTGCAAGATGTCTCAACATGACCCTGGATCAGAATCTACTTCTGGAAAGTCGCTGCCTGATGCTGGTTCTACCAAAGTTAAGTGCATCTGTTGTAAACTTTTGGTATCTGTTCCTCCAGCTGTTGTTTGTGATAACTGTCGTGATAAACTTTCTAATGCAGATTGTATTTCCATTAGTAATAATCCATTACCTGTTGTTGTTCCTTCAACATCTAATGTTCAGGATGTCCCTGTTAATGTAAAAGAATTTGTTTCTAAATCTATTAGGAAGGCTCTGTCTGTTATTCCTCCTTCCAGTAAGCGTAAAAGGTCTTTTAAAACTTCTCATATTTCAGATGAATTTTTAAGTGACCGTCATCATTCTGACTTATCTGTTTCTGATGAGGATCTATCTGGTTCAGAAGATTCTGCCTCAGATATTGACACTGATAAATCTTCATATTTATTTAAGATGGAGTTTATTCATTCTTTACTTAAAGAAGTGTTAATTGCATTAGATATGGAGGAGTCTAGTCCTCTTGATACTAAATCTACTAAGCGTTTAAATTCGGTTTTTAAACCTCATGTAGTTATTCCTGAAGTTTTTCCAGTTCCTGATGCTATTTCAGAAGTAATTTCTAGGGAATGGAATAGTCTGGGTACTTCATTTACTCCTTCTCAAAGGTTTAGGAAATTGGACCCTGTGCCATCTGAAAGATTAGAGTTTTGGGATAAAATCCCTAAAGTTGATGGGGCTATTTCTACTCTTGCTAAGCGTACTACTATTCCTACGGCGGATAGTACTTCCTTTAAGGATCCTTTAGACAGGAAGCTTGAATCCTTTCTAAGGAGAGCTTATTTATGTTCAGGTAATCTTCTTAGACCTGCTATATCTTTGGCTGATGTTGCTGCAGCTTCAACTTTCTGGTTGGAGGCTTTAGCGCAACAAGTGTCAGACCATAATGCTTGTAGCATTGTTAAACTTCTTCAACATGCTAATAACTTTATTTGTGATGCCATTTTTGATATCATTAGAATTGATGTCAGGTATATGTCTTTAGCTATCTTAGCTAGAAGAGCTTTATGGCTTAAATCTTGGAATGCTGATATGACCTCTAAGTCAACTTTGCTTTCTCTTTCTTTCCAAGGTAATAAATTATTTGGTTCACAGTTGGATTCTATTATTTCAACTGTTACTAGGGGGAAAGGAACCTTTTTGCCTCAGGACAAAAAATCTAAAGGTAAATACAGGGCTAATCGTTTTCGTTCCTTTCGTCAGAATAAAGAACAGAAGCCTGACCCTTCCCCTAAAGGAACGGTTTCCGTTTGGAAACCTTCTCCAGTCTGAAATAAATCCAAGCCTTTCAGAAAGTCAAAACCAGCTCCTAAATCCGCATGAAGGTGCGGCCCTCATTCCAGCACAGCTGGTAGGGGGCAGGTTACGATTTTTCAAAGATATTTGGATCAATTCGATTCACAGTCTTTGGATTCATTGTTTCTCAAGGTTACAGAATAGGTTTCAAAATAAAACCTCCTATGAGAAGTTTTTTTCTCTCTCGCATTCCAGTAAACCCAGTGAAGGCTCAGGCATTTCTGAAATGTGTTTCAGATCAAGAGTTGGCTGGGGTAATTGTACCAGTTCCACTTCTGGAACGGGGTCTGGGGTTTTACTCAAATCTATTCATTGTACCAAAGAAGGAGAATTCCTTCAGACCAGTTCTGGATCTAAAAATATTGAATCGTTATGTAAGAATACCAACATTCAAAATGGTGACTATAAGGACTATTCTGCCTTTTGTTCAGCAAGGGCATTATATGTCCACAATAGATTTACAGGATGCATATCTTCATATTCCAATTCATCCAGATCACTATCAGTTTCTGAGATTCTCTTTTCTAGACAAGCATTACCAGTTTGTTGTCCTTCCGTTTTGCCTAGCAACAGCTCCAAGGATCTTTTCAAAGGTTCTTGGTGCCCTTCTCTCTGTAATCAGAGAACAGGGTATTGCGGTATTTCCTTATTTGGACGATATCTTGGTACTTGCTCAGTCTTTACATTCTGCAGAATCTCATACGAATCAACTTGTGTTGTTTCTTCAAAAACATGGTTGGAGGATCAATTTACCAAAGAGTTATTTGATTCCTCAGACAAAGGTAACCTTTTTGGGCTTTCAAATAGATTCAGTGTCCATGACTTTGTCTCTAACAGAAAAGAGACGTCTGAAGTTGGTTTCAGCTTGTCGAACCCTTCAGTCTCAATCATTCCCTTCGGTAGCTTTTTGCATGGAAATTCTAGGTCTCATGACTGCTGCATCGGACGCGATCCCCTTTGCTCGTTTTCACATGAGACCTCTTCAGCTTTGTATGCTGAACCAGTGGTGCAGGGATTATACACGGATATCACAAATAATATCCTTAAATCCCAATGTTCGGTCTTCTCTGACTTGGTGGTTGGATCACCATCGTTTAATTCAAGGGGCCTCTTTTGTTTGCCCAACCTGGTCTGTGATCTCAACAGATGCGAGTCTTTCAGGTTGGGGAGCTGTATGGGGATCTCTGACAGCGCAGGGGGTTTGGGAATCTCAGGAGGCGAGATTACCAATCAACATTTTGGAACTCCGTGCGATTTTCAGAGCTCTTCAGTTCTGGCCTCTTCTGAAGAGAGAGTCATTTATTTGTTTTCAGACAGACAATGTCACAACCATGGCGTATGTCAATCATCAAGGTGGGACTCACAGTCCTCAAGCTATGAAAGAAGTATCTCGGATACTCGGATACTTGTATGGGCGGAATCCAGCTCCTGTCTAATTTCTGCGGTTCACATTCCAGGTGTAGACAATTGGGAAGCGGATTATCTCAGTCGCCAGACGTTACATCCGGGCGAATGGTCTCTTCATCCAGAAATAGATCTGATGGCCTCTCATCTAAACAAGAAAATTCCCAGGTATCTGTCCAGATCCAGGGATCTTCAGGCGGAAGCAGTGGACGCGTTGTCGCTTCCTTGGAATTATCATCCTGCCTATATCTTTCCGCCTCTAGTTCTTCTTCCAAGAGTGATTTCCAAAATTCTAATGGAACGTTTGTTTGTACTGCTGGTAGCTCCAGCATGGCCTCACAGGTTTTGGTATGCGGATCTCATTCGGATGGCCAACCTTGGACACTTCCGTTAAGACAGACCTTCTATCTCAAGGCCCATTTTTCCATCAGGATCTCAAATCATTAAATTTGAAGGTATGAAAATTGAACGCTTGATTCTTAGTCATAGAGGTTTCTCTAACTCAGTAATTAATACTATGTTACATATTTATCTGCAAGTTCTTTGAAAGGACAATTCTCTGCTCTTTCTGTTCTTTTTCACAGAAAGATTGCTAATCTTCCTGATATTCATTGTTTTGTGCAGGCTTTGGTTCGTATCAAGCCTGTCATTAAGTCAATCTCTCCTCCTTGGAGTCTTAATTTGGTTCTGAGGGCTTTACAGGCTCCTCCATTTGAACCTATGCATTCTCTGGATATTAAATTACTTTCTTGGAAAGTTTTGTTCCTTTTGGCCATCTCTTCTGCTAGAAGAGTTTCTGAGTTATCTGCTCTTTCTTGTGAATCTCCTTTTCTGATTTTTCATCAGGATAAGGCGGTGTTGCGGACTTCATTTCAATTTTGATCTAAGGTTGTGAATTCTAACAACATTAGTAGAGAAATTGTTGTCCCTTCATTGTGCCCTAATCCTAAGAATTCAAAGGAGAGATCTTTACATTCTTTGGATGTAGTAAGAGTTTTGAAATATTATGTTGAAGCTACTAAAGATTTTAGAAAGACTTCTAGTCTATTTGTTATCTTTTCTGGTTCCAGGAAAGGTCAGAAAGCTTCTGCCATTTCTTTGGCGTCTTGGTTAAAGTCTTTGATTCATCATGCTTATGTGGAGTCGGGGAAGTCCCCGCCTCAAAGGATTACGGCTCATTCTACTAGGCCAGTTTCTACTTCCTGGGCTTTTAGGAATGAAGCTTCTGTTGATCAGATTTGCAAAGCAGCAACTTGGTCTTCTTTGCATACTTTTACTAAATTCTACCATTTTTATGTTTTCTCTTCTTCTGAAGCACTTTTTTGGTAGAAAAGTACTTCAGGCAGCTGTTTCAGTTTGATTCTTCTGCTTATGATTTCAGTTTTTTTCATTATTTGGATTAAAACTTTTTATTTGGGTTGTGGATTATTTTTTCAGCGGAATTGGCTGTCTTTATTTTATCCCTCCCTCTCTAGTGACTCTTGCGTGGAAGTTCCACATCTTGGGTATCTGCTATCCCATACGTCACTAGCTCATGGACTCTTGCTAATTACATGAAAGAAAACATAATTTATGTAAGAACTTACCTGATAAATTCATTTCTTTCATATTAGCAAGAGTCCATGAGACCCACCCTTTTTGTGGTGGTTATGATTTTTTTGTATAAAGCACAATTATTCCAATTCCTTATTTTTGATGCTTTCGCTCCTTTCTTATCACCCCACTTCTTGGCTATTCGTTAAACTGAATTGTGGGTGTGGTGAGGGGTGTATTTATAGGCATTTTGAGGTTTGGGAAACTTTGCCCCTCCTGGTAGGAATGTATATCCCATATGTCACTAGCTCATGGACTCTTGCTAATATGAAAGAAATGAATTTATCAGGTAAGTTCTTACATAAATTATGTTTTTTTGCAGTACAGCGGTCCCACCCCTTGCTCTCTCTCTCCCCCCTCTCTTTTGCTCTCTCTCTTTCCCCCTCTCTTTTGCACTCTCTTCTCCTCTCTTTTTCTCTCTCCCCCCTCTCTTTTGCTCTCTCTCTCTCCCCCCTCTCTTTTGCTCTCTTTCTCCCCCCCCCCTCTCTTTTGCTCTCTTTCTCCCCCCCTCTCTTTTGCTCTCTCTCCCCCTCTCTTTTGCTCTCTCTCTCTCTCCTCTCCTGCTCTCTCTCCCCCTTTCTTTTGTGCTCTCTCTCCCCCCTCTTTTGCTCTCTCTCTCCCCCTTCTCTTTTGCTCTCTCTCTCCCCCTCTCTTTTGCTCTAGCTCCCTGTCTCTTTTGCTCTCTCTCCCCCTCTCTTTTGCCCTCTCTCTCTCTAACCCCTCTATTTTGCTCTCTCTCCCTCTTTTTTGTCCTCTGTCTCTCCCCCTCTATTTTGCTCTTTCTCCCCCCTCTCTTTTGCTCTCTCTCCCCCCTCTATTTTACTCTCACTCTCCCCCTCACTTTTGCTCTCTCTCTCTCTCTCTCTCTCTCTCTCTCTCTCTCTCTCTCTCTCTCTCTCTCTCTCTCTCTCTCTCTCCTCCTCCTCTCTTTTTCTCTCTCCCCCCTCTCTTTTGCTCTCTCTCTCTCCCCCCTCTCTTTTGCTCTCTTTCTCCCCCCTCTCTTTTGCTCTCTCTCCCCCTCTCTTTTGCTCTCTCTCTCCCCTCTCTTGCTCTCTCTCTCCCCCTTTCTTTTGTGCTCTCTCTCCCCCCTCTTTTGCTCTCTCTCTCCCCCTTCTCTTTTGCTCTCTCTCTCCCCCTCTCTTTTGCTCTAGCTCCCTGTCTCTTTTGCTCTCTCTCCCCCTCTCTTTTTCCCTCTCTCTCTCTAACCCCTCTCTTTTGCTCTCTCTCCCTCTTTTTTGTCCTCTGTCTCTCCCCCTCTATTTTGCTCTTTCTCCCCCCTCTCTTTTGCTCTCTCTCCCCCTCTCTTTTTCTCTCTCTCCCCCTCTCTTTTGCTCTCTCTCCCCCCTCTCTTTTGCTCTCTCTCTCTCTCTCCCCCTCTGTTTTGCTCTCTCCCCCACCTCTCTTTTGCTCTCTCTTCCCCCCTCTCTTTTGCTCTCTCTCCCCCTCTCTTTTGCTCTCTCTTTCCCCCTCTCTTTTGCCCTCTCTCTCCCCCCTCTCTTTTGTTCTCTCTCCCCCCTTTTTTTTTGCTCTATCAACCCCGTCTCTTTTGCTCTCTCTCCCCCTCTCTTTTGCCCTCTCTCTCTACCCCCTCTCTTTTGCTCTCTCTCTTCCCCTCTTTGCCCCCTCTCTCTCCCCCCTCTGTCTCTCCCCCCTCTGTTTTGCTCTCACTCCCCCTCTCTTTTGCTCTATTTCTCCCCCTCTCATTTGCTCTCTCTCCCCCCTTCTCTTTTGTGCTCTCTTGCTCCCCCCTCTCTTTTGCTTTCTCTCTCTCCTCTCTCTCTCTCTCCCCCACTCTCTTTTGCTCTCTCTCCCCCCTCTCTTTTGCTCTCTCTCCCCCCTCTCTTTTGCACTCTCTCCCCCCTCTCTTTTGCTCTCTCTCCCCACTCTCTTTTGCTCTCTCTCCCCCTCTCTTTTGCTCTCTCTCTCCCCCCATCTTTTGCTCTCTCTTTCTCCCCCCTCTATTTTGCTCTCTGTCTGTCCCCCTCTCTTTTGCTCTCTGTCTCTCCCCCCTTTCTTTTGCTCTCTCTCCCCCTCTCTTTTGCTATCTCTCTTCTTTTTTGCTCTATCTCCCTCCCCTCTCTTTTGCTCTCTCTCTCTCTCCCCTCTCTTTTGCTCTTTCTCTCTCCCCCTCTCTTTTTCTCTCTCTCTCCCCCCTCTCTTTTGTGCTCTCTTGCTCTCCCCCTCTCTTTTGCTCTCTCTCTCTCCCCCTCTCTTTCTCTCCCCCACTCTCTTTTGCTCTCTCTCCCCCCTCTCTTTTACTCTCTCTCACTCTCCCCCTCTCTTTTGCTCTCTCTCGTTCTCTCCCTCTCTCTCTCCCCTACTCTCTTTTGTTGTCTCTCCCCCTCTCTTTTGCTTTCTCTCCCCCCTCTCTTTTGCTCGCTCTCTCCCCCCTCTGTTTTGCTCTCTCTCCCCACTCTCTTTTGCTCTCTCTCCCCCTCTCTTTTCCTCTCTCTCTCCCCCTCTCTTTTGCTTTCTCTCTCTCCCCCTCTCTTTTGCTTTCTCTCCCCTCTCTTTTGCTTTCTCTCCCTCCTCTTTTGCTCTCTCTCCCCCTCTCTTTTGCTCTCTCTCCCCCTCTTTTGCGCTCTCTCTCATGGCCATGCCTCCCACCACGTCCATTTTCGCCTGGTCACCCCTCCATCACGGCGCTCCTGCCCGGTAAGGCCCCCTCTGCCCGGCTGCTCCTGTCTGGCCACGCCCCCTCGGACCGGCTGCAACTGTCCGGCAATGCCCCCATCACAGCACTCCTGCTTGGCCATGCCCTTGCCACTTCCATCCACCCTCTCTGCTGTCTGATCCTAATGGCCAGGTATGTTTGTTCTTGCGCAGTCTCTACTGCGCAAGACAGCTTTGGACAAACATGCCTGGTCTTTTATATTATAGGATTTGCTGAATTAAACAGGGTATCTCCCTCCAGGTGTCCTCAAATCATAATCTTCCTGCTTGTTGGTTAAAAAGACAGAAACATGAGGGGGCGGGGCCGGGAAGCAGCCATAACAAGATGCAAATACTAGAAGCTCTGTGCTCAAATGAGAAAATAAGTCATATATCTAAGAAAATAACAATCACCCTTCCACCAAAACCTGTACTGAAGATACGACAATTACTTCTGCAATATCTTTTTTTCCCCTGCTTTCTGCTGCACCAGAGCGTTAAACTGGGCCATTGGAGATTACAGCTACGACATGCCTTGTGGCCTATAACACTTCTCTCTCCGACTAGCTGGGTAAAATAGTTCATAACAAACAGCTCAAATTTAAACTGGAGCCCTTAACTGTGCTCACTAAGCATATTCCGGTAAGCACAACCAACATAGTGCGACTGTGAAATTTATTAGTCTACAGAGAGCCGGCTGCAAGCCGAACCCTAGACATGGAGGCGATAGATGCATGGGAAAGGATTACTCAGCAGATATTGGACCGACATTTTCAAAGCCTTGAATGGAATCTTATAGCTCTACTCACTACTGTGATCCCTACACTGTGCTCTCAGCGGGGGCCAACTCATATAGAGAGCGATGGCGCTAAAGCCTCCAAAATCCAATGTGCTCCAATCGATACTGGTCATTCCCAGAAAGATCTGGGGTTCACACAGAAGAACCCTATTGCAACAGATGATAGAGCAGAACTTGGAGGGTACAACCGCACCTTGGAAAGGACTTCTGAGATTACCGGAGATGTTCTGTACCACCTCATGTCGTCAGCTCCATTTTGGAGCCAGGAGACGATTTTACCTGCAACTCATGGGATTGTAGCTCTTATCCCTACCAGAATAGAGAACAATAAGCGGCTGCAATCGCTTCCCTCACTTAAATCCAAGGCATCTAGTGCACGGCACATTGTGGTCACCGATTTTTTTACCTTCCTCGCATCCATTTGTCAACCCTATATATCCAAAGGAGGTTGAAAAGTGTTGGGACTGTGCAGGTCTGTTTCTCTATCGGATGGCGACCTATGGGGGCCTGAGATCTACTTTTTTGCGACATGGAATAGGCTAAAGTAAGCTACAGAATTTCCCCATACATATCTTTGAACAGCGTGTGGTACTCTTATGATAACATCCAATGTTGGATTCCTGCAGCTCCACACTTATATATATTATTAATCAATATTTATTACCTTTCTTGGCTATGATCGTTATATTCATACTTACAAATGCAAGTTAGTTATTTAAGCTACTGACTCTATATTATATGCATATATTGATGTACTATTTTCTACATATATGATGTGTAATGTACATGTGGGTATTGTATCTCTACAGCGATATTCAGTTTTACAATATGTTTGGGATTCTGAAAGTCCAAAAATGTACAGTCCTCTCATCTTTAAAATGTACTTAAGTTAAACTATAAGAGATGGTAGGGGTATAGTATATATTAATATATATGACACTGTATATTAATCCTTCATGTTTTCTCACGTAAAAGTGACTAGAAAGTAGTAGGAAAAAGGTTTTGCTCTTATATACTCTACTCAAAATATAATAACAGTATCCTATTGGATAGTTTGTTCACCTGGCTAGCATATTCCTTCTGTATGTACGATATATATGTAACCTGGTATTGTATTGTTGGGGTAAAACCTCAATAAAAAGACTAAATAAAAAAATTAAATATCATCATCATTTTAGTTGTGCTAATATTATAAGTTGAGCAAACTCCTGATTGCATTAGCGCAATCGCCATTTACGCTTTAATTTAGTTTTCCGAAACAAAAAAGTGTCACAAAACACATCAACAATACATTACAAAGTGCAGTTACACTCATACTGACTCACTCAACACTGTGTGATAAATATTATTTCCAAAAATTATAGCACACAAAAGTTCTAAGGACTCAAAGATATGAAATCTCGGGTGTTAAAAGAAAAATAAAAAGCATCAAAAGGGCTTTAATATTAAGATACATACAGATACATTGCTAAAAGATGTATATATATACAATACGCAGTTGCTGAACCTGCTACGACATGCCTTGTGGCCTATAACACTTCTCTCTCCGACTAGCTGGGTAAAATAGTTCGTAACAAACAGCTCAAATTTAAACTGGAGCCCTTAACTGTGCTCACTAAGCATATTCCGGTAAGCACAACCAACATAGTGCGACTGTGAAATTTATTAGTCTACAGAGAGCCGGCTGCAAGCCGAACCCTAGACATGGAGGCGATAGATGCATGGGAAAGGATTACTCAGCAGATATTGGACCGACATTTTCAAAGCCTTGAATGGAATCTTATAGCTCTACTCACTACTGTGATCCCTACACTGTGCTCTCAGCGGGGGCCAACTCATATAGAGAGCGATGGCGCTAAAGCCTCCAAAATCCAATGTGCTCCAATCGATACTGGTCATTCCCAGAAAGATCTGGGGTTCACACAGAAGAACCCTATTGCAACAGATGATAGAGCAGAACTTGGAGGGTACAACCGCACCTTGGAAAGGACTTCTGAGATTACCGGAGATGTTCTGTACCACCTCATGTCGTCAGCTCCATTTTGGAGCCAGGAGACGATTTTACCTGCAACTCATGGGATTGTAGCTCTTATCCCTACCAGAATAGAGAACAATAAGCGGCTGCAATCGCTTCCCTCACTTAAATCCAAGGCATCTAGTGCACGGCACATTGTGGTCACCGATTTTTTTACCTTCCTCGCATCCATTTGTCAACCCTATATATCCAAAGGAGGTTGAAAAGTGTTGGGACTGTGCAGGTCTGTTTCTCTATCGGATGGCGACCTATGGGGGCCTGAGATCTACTTTTTTGCGACATGGAATAGGCTAAAGTAAGCTACAGAATTTCCCCATACATATCTTTGAACAGCGTGTGGTACTCTTATGATAACATCCAATGTTGGATTCCTGCAGCTCCACACTTATATATATTATTAATCAATATTTATTACCTTTCTTGGCTATGATCGTTATATTCATACTTACAAATGCAAGTTAGTTATTTAAGCTACTGACTCTATATTATATGCATATATTGATGTACTATTTTCTACATATATGATGTGTAATGTACATGTGGGTATTGTATCTCTACAGCGATATTCAGTTTTACAATATGTTTGGGATTCTGAAAGTCCAAAAATGTACAGTCCTCTCATCTTTAAAATGTACTTAAGTTAAACTATAAGAGATGGTAGGGGTATAGTATATATTAATATATATGACACTGTATATTAATCCTTCATGTTTTCTCACGTAAAAGTGACTAGAAAGTAGTAGGAAAAAGGTTTTGCTCTTATATACTCTACTCAAAATATAATAACAGTATCCTATTGGATAGTTTGTTCACCTGGCTAGCATATTCCTTCTGTATGTACGATATATATGTAACCTGGTATTGTATTGTTGGGGTAAAACCTCAATAAAAAGACTAAATAAAAAAATTAAATATCATCATCATTTTAGTTGTGCTAATATTATAAGTTGAGCAAACTCCTGATTGCGTTAGCGCAATCGCCATTTACGCTTTAATTTAGTTTTCCGAAACAAAAAAGTGTCACAAAACACATCAACAATACATTACAAAGTGCAGTTACACTCATACTGACTCACTCAACACTGTGTGATAAATATTATTTCCAAAAATTATAGCACACAAAAGTTCTAAGGACTCAAAGATATGAAATCTCGGGTGTTAAAAGAAAAATAAAAAGCATCAAAAGGGCTTTAATATTAAGATACATACAGATACATTGCTAAAAGATGTATATATATACAATACGCAGTTGCTGAACCTCACGCTCAGCAACTGCGTATTGAGATCCCCAAAGCAGGCAAATCACTCAGGGATTTGTATCCAAAAAAACTTTAATAAAACATGTAGAAAGCCTTTTCCAAACATTTCGGCTCCCACTGGAGCCTTTCTCAATGGAGGCCGTGCAGACATAACAAAACAATACAAATCACACTACTTATATACCCAAAACTAACCCTCACAGTAACTGTGAATGATCACCGTCAAACATCCGGTCTCCATGTGGCAAATCTCCACACTGGCGTTGGCACCACCGTGTGACATCATCAACCCAAGACACTGGCTTGTAACAGCAACGTAACCGTTGCTATAGATACGGCACAAACAAACTGCACAACCATAGCGGCAGTAGGATGATCGGATGCCTGAGTGCAATCTGATGATCACAGTGACTCACAATTTAAACATATATTTACAAAAATTATGTACATCACTGTTCAATGAACACTAAGTAGTTGGGACACTTTGACACTCAGGTGTCAAAGTTTCAGTACTACCCAACCCTATATGGCTATATATAGACCAATAGTACTCAGACTACTCGGGCTGAAAAACCATAACAATATTTACCAAACTATTTATAACCTCCCAGAAGATACCAGATAAGTGAACATAAAGCATACAGCATTAATGACACAAACCATGCCCACTGATGTCTCTATGTCAGCTTATTCTATGTTAATATATTGTTGTACATAAGAAGCATAAAGGCTTGTGGGGGTATTTTCCTAAACATATCAATACATGTATGTTCCTCTTGTATATATTACCCCAGTAATAAAATGTATGTGCTTCATGTCTCAGGGAGTAGGTAGAAACAACACGGCATAAAACCATCATGAACATCATTTACGATAACAGCAAGCGAAATCTATGTTCGCATTCAGTCCCTTTGTATGTACAGTGTCAAGTGTAAAAATCCATCTTGAGTCTCGTCGCAATAGAGCCAGTCCTCTGTCCCCTCCTCTCTTGGGGATTGGGACATGATCAATAAGTATTGCTCTCAACATTGAAATTGAATGACCTGCTTGTAAGAAGTGTCTCGCTACAGGCTGGTCCGACCGGCCTTTATCCAGTGCCTGTCATATCGCAGATTTATGATTAGCAAGTCTTTCGCGGAAAGAGGTCACCTTTTTACCTACATAGTATAAAGACCACGGACAGATGATGATGTATATCACGAAATCGGATGTACTAGAAAGCCTGTATCTGATGTTGTAACTCTTGTTTGTATGAGGATGATTGAACGTATTCCCAGTCAATAGGCTATTACAGGTAACACAGCTCCCACAACGAAAGCAGCCCAGTTTACCCTTGGGTAACCACATTTGTTTTTCATAGCAATGAGTGGGATCATTGATCACCAGCAAGTCCCGTAGATTACTTGCCCTTTTATACACCAACCTAGGTGGTGGAGACTGGTAGAAAGGGAGACTGTTGTCTTCTGAGATCACCCTCCAATTTTGCTTAATTCTAGAAGCTAGGACCTGTGTACCAGGCATATAAGTCGTGATAAAATTTAATCATCTGTCAGTTTTGTTAGTATGTCTCTGTGTGGTAAGATTATCCTGTGTCCATTCCTGTGCTTTTTTACACTGTTCAGTGATCAAATCAAAGGGATATCCCCTCTGTAGAAAATGTGAAGCCATTTCCGTCAATTGACTTGTCTTATGATGGTCATCCGTGTTATTACGGACAACCCGCAGGAGCTGCGAAGAACTTACCCCATCACGTTGATGATAACTATTATAGTGTAGAATCGAATTTTTATCAGTACTTTTTTAAATAAAGTGGTATGTAATGCATAGCTATCATCTACCCTGGTTTTATATATTTTCAAATATAAAAAGTGTATAGTCTGCAAATTTTATTGAAGACGGCAAGGAGTTCAAGTCATTAAACCACAGTGTCATGCCAAATCAAGAAAACATTGTCAATGTAGCGACAATATAACCTAATGGGATTCTGCCTGTAAAAAACATTAAAGCTTTCATACGTAGCCATGTAGATGTTGGCATACGATGGGGCCATATTTGACCCCATCGCTGTGCCCATCGTCTGTAGGAAAAAATAATTTTCAAATCTGAAATCGTTTTTCTCCAGGCAGAATTCCACCAGGTGTAACAAAAACTCCACAGGGCGGCCCACATAATGTGGATGATGTGTAAGCATTAGTCTCAACATTTCTATCCCTTCTGTATGTGGGATGACAAGTATACAGGCTAACGACGTCCATGGTGACAAGGATGTCGCTCTCCTGTATATCATGCAAATTCTTCAGCAGACCAATGAGTTCAAATGAATCTTTAAGATATGAAACAGTGTTCTGTACAACCGGCTGTAAGAAAAAAATCACATATTCAGCTAGTGGCTGAAGAAGAGAACCCCTGGCTGACAGTGGGTCTGCCAGGGGGATTCTCCAGCGACTTGTGTACCTTCAGCAGAAGATATAAAATGGGACAAACCGGATAATCTACTGACAGAAAACTATATACATCTTCATCAATAATATTGGCCATAAAGGCCATTTTCAAGAACTCATCTATCATCTTTTTGAATTTAGTAGTCGGATTATAAGCAAGTTTACAATAGGTGACCCCATCTAACAATTGCCTATATGCCTCTTGTCTGTATTAAGAATAATCCTGAACCACCGTGGCCCCACCCTTATCCGCTGGTCTAATGAAAATGTTCGCATCAGTGGCCAGGGATTTAATAGCATCCCTTTCGGGTTTACTCAGATTATCTCTAAATGGGGGTATTTGTTGCTGTATATTATTCAAGGTGGAGACACACATACGATGAAATGTTTTAATGGAAGTGTGGACATTGGTTGGCTCAAAAGTACTAGGAGACTTAAATGGCTTCACAGCATATTCTCCTTTATCCTTAAAAAATCTTTTAGTTTCAATTGTCTCTGGAACCTACCAATGTCCACCTGTACATCAAAACTATCACATTTTGGAGTAGGAACAAAGGTTAAACCCTTATTCAAAACCCTCACCTCATCACCCATAAGAGGTTTAGAGCTGAGGTTAAATATTACTGTTTGTTCTTCTTTGTGTTGTTCTTTCTTTTTGTGCCCCCCCCCCTCCTGACACGTCTGTATCCAGTCCCTGGGGTAAAGGGGGCTTTTGAGTAGATCTAGTACTTACTCCAGTGTGTGTTTGAGTATGTGGTGTAGGCTGTGGCTCATTGTCAGAGGAGTCACCCCCACTACTGTCAACTGTAGTCAAGTTCACACGTCTGGTTCTCTTAAATGGCTTCCTGCGATTATAGGAAGAGGTGTTATACTGACCATACAGCCATCTGTACACTTTCTTATCCCTATAATCATTTTCTACAGTGACAAATTTCTTATTCTTGAAATTCAACAACAGAGTTGATGCAATATAGTAGTTAAGTTCGCATCTTGTAGGCCTGTGCCTTTTAGGGATCCAACTCATCTCAGCCAGGTTGCATCCGGGTAACAGGTAGGTCTCCAACTTAACCCACGCCTTAGAGGGAGAGAGGTGGTTCCAAGCCACAATCCGAGCAAGATGGGTAGCCCTGTAGTAATACGTCAGATTGGGGATCCCCAGACCTCCTCTCTCTCTGCTGAGATACAGGTTCTGTTTAGCTACTCTTGGTCGTTGATAGGACCACACAAAGGATTCAATTATCTTTTGCTGTGTACTAAGAAATTGGGTGGAGAGATCTAAGGGAAGGACTTGAAACAAGTACAGATATTTAGGGAGAATGGTCATGGACACCGCATTTACTCACCCAAGCCAAGAGAGATGGTTCTGTCTATGCCAATTATCAAGCAGTGTACGTATCTCCTTCTGAAGGGTTAAATAGTTAAGTTTGAAGAGGTCTGGTATGGATGAGGAGATGTGTATGCCAAGGTATTTCAGGGATTTATCTATCGAGAATTTGGTGTGTTGGGCTAGGTAGGTGACTTCCTCTTCAGGAAGATTGACCGGTAGAAGGACAGATTTGTCCAAATTAATAGAAAAATTTGAGACTCTCTTGAAAGCCTCAAATTCCTTCAGGAGTGAAGGAATCGAAGTGTGGGGTGAATGTAAAGTAAAAATAATGTCATCCGCGTATAAGAGGCATTTCTGATGGAGAGAGCCAAACTCCAAACCTTTAACGTGAGTATTGTCTCTAATGTGGGTGGCAAATGTCTCCACTGTGAGGGCAAATAGGAGGGGGGGAGAGGGGACAACCCTGACGTGTGCCATTGTGTATTTGAAAGCTGTGGGACGCTACATCATTAGCCCGAACTATTGCTGTGGGGTTAGTATATAGTACTCTAATTCTATTGATGAATGTTGCGGAAAAACCAAATTTCGACAGGGTCGACCAGAGAAAATCCCAGTCGACCCTGTCGAAAGCCTTCTCGGCATCTGTGGAAAGAATCATCATTTGTAATTTATTGGTATGAGCTGTATATAAAGTTTGAAGGACCCGTATCGAATTATCTTTAGCCTCCCTCCCCGGAATGAAGCCTACCTGGTCTGTGTGGACCAGGCCGGGTAGATATTTATTGATACGCGTGGCTAGCACTTTAGCATATAGCTTAACATCAATGTTTATAAGGGAAATGGGGCGATAGTTTTTAACTTGATCAGTGGGTTTGCCAGGTTTGGGGATGACCGAGATAGATGCTTCCAGGAGATTTTTGGGGAATATGCCTTGGTGGTCAATTGATTGGAAAAGCTCCAGTAGATGTGGACTAATTTGTTGGGCGAAGAGGTGGTAGTATTTAGGGGTAAAGCCATCCGGGCCTGGGGCCTTTCCCTGTGGCAGAGTTTTAATAGCAGCCAATATTTCAGAGATATGGAACGGTCGGTCTAGGGAGGAGATATCCTCCTCTGATAGAGTAGGGAGTTTGATTCTTCCAAGATAATCATTTATTAAATTAGTCTTTGTGGTGTGGTCTGGGGATTCTATGTTATATAGGGAGGTATAATAGTCGGCAAAGTTATGTACAATTGAAGAGCTATCGAGGGACGTATGACCTGAGGGGTTGATTATTCGCTTTATGAAGGTTTTAAATCTCTTTTTTTTAAGGGATCTTGCCAGCATGCAACCCGCCTTGTTTTTTTCTATAAAAAATTTAGCCTTTAGGGTCAGGGAACGCAAGTGGGCACACTTAGGCCTAGATTTGGAGTTCGGCGGTAAAAGGGCTGTTAACGCTCCGCGGGCTTTTTTCTGGCCGCACCATAAATTTAACTCTGGTATCGAGAGTTAAAACAAATGCTGCGTTAGGCTCCAAAAAAGGAGCGTAGAGCATTTTTACCGCAAAAGCAACTCTCGATACCAGAGTTGCTTACGGACGCGGCCGGCCTCAAAAACGTGCTCGTGCACGATTCTCCCATAGGAAACAATGGGACTGTTTGAGCTGAAAAAAAACCTAACACCTGCAAAAAAGCAGCGTTCAGCTCCTAACGCAGCCCCATTGATTCCTATGGGGAAACACTTCCTACGTCTGCACCTAACACCCTAACATGTACCCCGAGTCTAAACACCCCTAATCTTACACTTATTAACCCCTAATCTGCCGCCCCCGCTATCGCTGACCCCTGCATATTTTTTTTAACCCCTAATCTGCCGCTCCGTAAAACGCCGCCACCTACGTTATCCCTATGTACCCCTAATCTGCTGCCCTAACATCGCCGACCCCTATGTTATATTTATTAACCCCTAATCTGCCCCCCACAACGTCGCCGACACCTACCTACACTTATTAACCCCTAATCTGCCGAGCGGACCTGAGCGCTACTATAATAAAGTTATTAACCCCTAATCCGCCTCACTAACCCTATCATAAATAGTATTAACCCCTAATCTGCCCTCCCTAACATCGCCGACACCTACCTTCAATTATTAACCCCTAAACTTCCGATCAGAGCTCACCGCTATTCTAATAAATGTATTAACCCCTAAAGCTAAGTCTAACCCTAACACTAACACCCCCCTAACTTAAATATAATTTACATCTAACGAAATTAATTAACTCTTATTAAATAACTTATTCCTATTTAAAGCTAAATACTTACCTGTAAAATAAATCCTAATATAGCTACAATATAAATTATAATTATATTATAGCTATTTTAGGATTAATATTTATTTTACAGGCAACTTTGTAATTATTTTAACCAGGTACAATAGCTATTAAATAGTTATTAACTATTTAATAGTTACCTAGTTAAAATAATAACAAATTTACCTGTAAAATAAATCCTAACCTAAGTTATAATTAAACCTAACACTACCCTATCAATAAAATAATTAAATAAACTACCTACAATTACCTACAATTAACCTAACACTACACTATCAATAAATAAATTAAACACAATTGCTACAAATAAATACAATTAAATAAACTAGCTAAAGTACAAAAAATAAAAAAGAACTAAGTTACAGAAAATAAAAAAATATTTACAAACATAAGAAAAATATTACAACAATTTTAAACTAATTACACCTACTCTAAGCCCCCTAATAAAATAACAAAGCCCCCCAAAATAAAAAATTCCCTACCCTATTCTAAATTAAAAAAGTTACAAGCTCTTTTACCTTACCAGCCCTGAACAGGGCCCTTTGCGGGGCATGCCCCAAGAATTTCAGCTCTTTTGCCTGTAAAAGAATAAATACAATACCCCCCCCCCAACATTACAACCCACCACCCACATACCCCTAATCTAACCCAAACCCCCCTTAAATAAACCTAACACTAAGCCCCTGAAGATCTTCCTACCTTGTCTTCACCATCCAGGTATCACCGATCCGTCCTGGCTCCAAGATCTTCATCCAACCCAAGCGGGGGTTGGCGATCCATAATCCGGTGCTCCAAAGTCTTCCTCCTATCCGGCAAGAAGAGGACATCCGGACCGGCAAACATCTTCTCCAAGCGGCATCTTCGATCTTCTTCCATCCGGTGCGGAGCGGGTCCATCTTGAAGCAGGCGACGCGGATCCATCCTCTTCTTCCGATGTCTCCCGACTAATGACGGTTCCTTTAAGGGACGTCATCCAAGATGGCGTCCCTCGAATTCCGATTGGCTGATAGGATTCTATCAGCCAATCGGAATTAAGGTAGGAATTTTCTGATTGGCTGATGGAATCAGCCAATCAGAATCAAGTTCAATCCAATTGGCCGATCCCATCAGCCAATCAGATTGAGCTCGCATTCTATTGGCTGATCGGAACAGCCAATAGAATGCGAGCTCAATCTGATTGGCTGATTGGATCAGCCAATCGGATTGAACTTGATTCTGATTGGCTGATTCCATCAGCCAATCAGAAAATTCCTACCTTAATTCCGATTGGCTGATAGAATCCTATCAGCCAATCGGAATTCGAGGGACGCCATCTTGGATGACGTCCCTTAAAGGAACCGTCATTAGTCGGGAGACATCGGAAGAAGAGGATGGATCCGCGTCGCCTGCTTCAAGATGGACCCGCTCCGCACCGGATGGAAGAAGATCGAAGATGCCGCTTGGAGAAGATGTTTGCCGGTCCGGATGTCCTCTTCTTGCCGGATAGGAGGAAGACTTTGGAGCCTCTTCTGGACCGGATTATGGATCGCCAACCCCCGCTTGGGTTGGATGAAGATCTTGGAGCCAGGACGGATCGGTGATACCTGGATGGTGAAGACAAGGTAGGAAGATCTTCAGGGGCTTAGTGTTAGGTTTATTTAAGGGGGGTTTGGGTTAGATTAGGGGTATGTGGGTGGTGGGTTGTAATGTTGGGGGGGGGGGGTATTGTATTTATTCTTTTACAGGCAAAAGAGCTGAAATTCTTGGGGCATGCCCCGCAAAGGGCCCTGTTCAGGGCTGGTAAGGTAAAAGAGCTTGTAACTTTTTTAATTTAGAATAGGGTAGGGAATTTTTTATTTTGGGGGGCTTTGTTATTTTATTAGGGGGCTTAGAGTAGGTGTAATTAGTTTAAAATTGTTGTAATATTTTTCTTATGTTTGTAAATATTTTTTTATTTTCTGTAACTTAGTTCTTTTTTATTTTTTGTACTTTAGCTAGTTTATTTAATTGTATTTATTTGTAGCAATTGTGTTTAATTAATGTATTGATAGTGTAGTGTTAGGTTAATTGTAGGTAATTGTAGGTAGTTTATTTAATTATTTTATTGATAGGGTAGTGTTAGGTTTAATTATAACTTAGGTTAGGATTTATTTTACAGGTAAATTTGTTATTATTTTAACTAGGTAACTATTAAATAGTTAATAACTATTTAATAGCTATTGTACCTGGTTAAAATAATTACAAAGTTGCCTGTAAAATAAATATTAATCCTAAAATAGCTATAATATAATTATATTTTATATTGTAGCTATATTAGGATTTATTTTACAGGTAAGTATTTAGATTTAAATAGGAATAATTTATTTAATAAGAGTTAATTAATTTCGTTAGATAAAAATTATATTTAACTTAGGGGGGTGTTAGTGTTAGGGTTAGACTTAGCTTTAGGGGTTAATCCATTTATTAGAATAGCGGTGAGCTCCGATCGGAAGTTTAGGGGTTAATAATTGAAGGTAGGTGTCGGCGATGTTAGGGAGGGCAGATTAGGGGTTAATACTATTTATGATCGGGTTAGTGAGGCGGATTAGGGGTTAATAACTTTATTATAGTAGCGCTCAGGTCCGCTCGGCAGATTAGGGGTTAATAAGTGTAGGCAGGTGTCGGCGACGTTGAGGGGGGCAGATTAGGGGTTAATAAATATAATATAGGGGTCGGCGGTGTTAGGGGCAGCAGATTAGGGGTACATAGGGATAACGTAGGTGGCGGCGATTTGCGGTCGGAAGATTAGGGGTTAATTATTGTAAGTAGCTGGCGGCGACGTTGTGGGGGGCAGGTTAGGGGTGAATAAATATAATACAGGGGTCGGCGGGGTTAGGGGCAGCAGATTAGGGGTACATAAGTATAACGTAGGTGGCGGTCGGCAGATTAGGGGTTAAAAATTTTAATCGAGTGGCGGCGGTGTGGGGGGAGCTCGGTTTAGGGGTACATAGGTAGTTTATGGGTGTTAGTGTACTTTAGGGTACAGTAGTTAAGAGCTTTATAAACCGGCGTTAGCCAGAAAGCTCTTAACTCCTGCTATTTTCAGGCGGCTGGAATCTTGTCGTTAGAGCTCTAACGCTCACTGCAGAAACGACTCTAAATACCAGCGTTAGAAAGATCCCATTGAAAAGATAGGCTACGCAAATGGCGTAGGGGGATCTGCGGTATGGAAAAGTCGCGGCTGAAAAGTGAGCGTTAGACCCTTTAATCACTGACTCCAAATACCAGCGGGCGCCCAAAACCAGCGTTAGGAGCCTCTAACGCTGGTTTTGACGGCTACCGCCGAACTCCAAATCTAGGCCTTAGTGAGATAACTGTTCAGGTCCTCCCTAGCTTGTTGTAAAGTCGAGTAGTGTTGGTCCGATTGGGGGTTGATTTTGTGGTCATGTTCGGCTTGTGTTAATTTAGAGGTAAGGGAGTTATACAACGATGCTCTCTGCTGACGTTGTCTTTTAGTATGTTTAATAAGTTCCCCCCTTATAAAGCACTTATATGTTTCCCAATTGTTAGCGACCGACGTGTCGACAGATCTGTTTATTGTAAAAAATTCTGTGGTCTTTTCGACAATATCAGTTAATATTTGGGGGTCAGAGAAGATAAGGTCATTTAATCTCCAAATCGGGCGATTCAGGGGTTTAGCGGACCAGATAAAAGAGTTAATCACCGCACTGTGGTCTGACCATACGGTGTGGCTAATCCTGGAGTCTTTTAAAGATGTTAATATAGACTGGTCGCAAAGTAGGTAATCCAGGCGTGTGTAGGTTTTTTGTGGGTGCGAGAAGAAAGTGTAGTCCCTAGTGTGAGTGTGAGTGATTCACCATGTATCGAAAAGTGGTAGGGATTGTATCGCAGACCAATTGGCTCTAATTCTTCTGTGATTTAGGTACGACCTGCCTGTGGATGTGTCCAGGGTAGGATTGAGGGGGAAATTGAAATCACCGCCAAGTATAATAGGGCCTCTGGCTATATCAAGTAACTGATTAATGGCTTTGCGAAAGAAGGAGGGTGTGGGGCGAATGGGTGCATATAGATTGGCAATTGTAATGGGTCTTCCATAGAGAAGGCCTACTAGAACTAGAATTCTGCCCTCAGCATCCGTATACTTTTGTAACATCTCAAAAGGGGTCCCTCTTTTAAAAGAGATACAAACACCATTTCTCCTGTCGGGGCCCGAGCACAGAAAATGCTTGTCATAGTAGAATGTCGATAAGTTGGGTTCTTTGAGTTTTATAAAATGAGTTTCCTGCAAGAGGAGGATGTCAATTTGTTTCTTATAGAGGTCATGAAAAGCTAAAGACCGTTTCTCTGCGGATAAGAAGCCTTTTACATTCTGTGTAGCTATGGTGAATGTGTTTGCAGGTGCACGGTGGTGCATCATAAATCTATGTGTAGGTCACTAAACTTAAGGAACTACGAGGAGTTAAGGGTGCTGTGTCCTCACCTCAGTAGTGTATGAGATTGCACACTGAGCAATGTATTCGTAGGCAAAAGAGGTATGAGAGAAGGCCTAGGGTGGTGGTCTGGAGAATGAAAGGATATTGTGGGGGAGGGAGTGAAGGTTACTGCTTACGGGGCGATGTGTTGATTTAAATGAGATATCTGATGGAGGGGGGGGGGGGGGGGGAAGGGTAACAAAAAGGGGCGGGGGGGAACCAGGGGAAAAAAGGGTAGGAAGAGGGAAGGAGTAGGGTTAGAATGTAATGAATATGCAAAAATTAAAAATGAAAACTTTGATATTAAAAGAAGAAAAGAAGAGAAAAATAAGAAAAGTAAGGAATTAGGGGCTTAGCACGGTACAAGAAAGCCCGCCACAAGTTTCTTTGGTAAAGATGTTGGAGCAGTACTAAGAGGGAAGAGAAGGAGAGAGGTGACCGAGCACACAAATACATTACCATTTCTTCTCTCTCCCCCTCCTCCCCCCATCACATCTGCAAAGAGGGATAAGGAGAGAGAGAAAAAAAAAAAAAAAAAGGGAAAAAAGGCACAACAAGCATTCATTCAACATTTAACGTTAATTTTAAAGTAACTTGCACAGCAAAAACAGGCTGAAAACTTAGTACATAACAGTAATCTCACTAGGGTAAAACCAACATGTTATCAATGTATAACTTCCACAGCAGTGAGTATCTTATCAAGATTTCCTATCTATAGATATAAATTATAGCCCTAACTGCTGAATAAATGTAAGAGTCATACAGTTCTTTGATAACTCACTTGACCTGGACTGCATGTTAAAAGATAGAAGTCCAGAGGGAATTTTTGAGGCATTTTCTTCAAGTCAGTTCAGGTGCCGTCTAAGGTAGCCTGAGGTGTAGGAGATGGTTTTCTCTTAGACATTTTATTCACCACCTCCGACCAAGTGCTTCTTGGAGTCTTAGGGTGTGTAGAGGCTGACTGCTTCTGTAGCGGTGGTACATTTGCGGGCTCCTCCGGGGATGGTATTCCCAGAAGTTCACAAAAAGAAGTGGCCTCTCTTGGATCTTTACATTCCAGCTTTTTCCCACCTTTAATGACCTGAAGAGATACAGGGAACCCCCACCTGTAGGGAATCTTCTGGGTCCTGAGATGTGAAGTGATGACATTAAATTCCCTTCGCAGCTGTAGGGTCCTAGATGACAAGTCTTGGAAAATCTGGATCTTCGATCCCAGGTGAGAGAACTTATGCTGTTGCCGAGCATAGTTAAGAATTTTTTCTCTGTCCCTGAAGCTTTGAAAACAGATCACAATGTCTCTTGGGGGTTGATTCTCATTTGGTTTTGGGCGTAGGGTGCGGTGAGCCCTCTCTATTGGGATCTCTGCAATTACACATGAGCTGGCGATTGCAAGAGCTTGAAATATTTCTTGTAAAATGTGATGTATAGCGTCAGCAGCTACTGATTCGGGCACTCCCCTGACGCGAAGGTTGTTGCGTCTCGTGCGATTTTCTATGTCATCCATCTTAGATTCTAAAGTAGAAATTGTGGTTTGTTGAAGCTGGATCTGCTGTGACATTTCCGTCATTTCCTTAACAAGTTCTTCTCTATCATCCTCAAGCGTTTCAACTCTGAAACCCAGCTCATTGATCTCCCATTTTAAATCTGCACATTCCTCCCGTATACACCCCTTCACTTGAGCTATGAGGCTTTCCATGGCCTTTAATGTGACAGGGCCGTCATCTGATAATGAGCAGGTCCCACCTACTGAAGATTCATCTTCTCCCTCAGTTATGGAGGAGTCTATGGTCTTCCTCTTTTCAAACTGTTTGAAAAAGGTGCTGGAGGTACTCTGACCTGAAGGAGCTGCTTTCAGAAGTTTATCTGCTCTGGCCATTCTGCAGCTTGTCATTGTTAAGTGCTCTCTGGGGAGACTAGGTTAGAGAATTAGCCAAGAGCCAGAGGGTATTGAGGTGTGTGTAGCGTGCGCAGGTCCAGCACGTACGTTTAAGATTAGATCAGGTGGTGTATGGACTATAAGCGGTATTCCTTAAATCAATGTCCAGATTCCCCAGCTATTTGCAATGCCAAGGGGAGAAAAGAAAAACAGGGGATGTAGCGGAGTTGCTATGGTGGGTGACCGTGTCTCAAGCTCTATATGTTAGATTAAACACCCTTTTAGGAGCATGTATCCCAGAGTGGGTTCCAGGTCAAACAGGACAGTCCACAGAGCCGTTATATGAATAGAGTTCAAACATAGAGCCTGCTTGTTTAAGTAGGGCACTCACTACACTGCCATGTCAGATTATATATGTTTATTAAACTGTGCAAAAAGTCCCAGCAATGGCCATGTAGCATGTTGTGCAGCACACTGTGGTCTGTTATGATTTGGCACTGTAAGCTGTAAGGGCTGATCAGTGTCACAGTCGCCAAGCCAGGTGAATGCTGCTATGTACTTGCGTGTCCCCTCACCCTCTCTCTCTGTGATTGCTGAACTATACAGACCTCCTAAGATGACATCGGTAAAGCAACAGCGTGGTCCGTTCTCCACTCCAAGTCAGGCTGCGGCCTTTTGCGTGTCACAGGCATGAGACGCTCCTGCTTGTCAGTGTATGCAAGCCACAGTGGATTGATAGCGGTGGCAGTGGAAGCTCCGGTCTCTCCCCTGACTATTTCAATGTCTGGAGGAGATTGTATCTCAGATAGTGGCAGGTTTCTTTTCCTCCGTGTCAGGAGCCTCAAGGGAATGCGGCCATCACTGACGGCTGCAGGCTCCGCCTCACTGTGACTAGTTTTTATGTCACATTTATGAATCTGCCATGTTGTTAGCAAATAGAGTGCAGCAAGTTCCCTTCCAGCACAAGGACATGGATGTCTACATCGACAATGTTTTATTGATTTGCCATGACACTGTGGATAATCTCCACAAGTGGTTTAATGACTTGAACTCCTTGCCATCTTCAATAAAATTTAAAATCGAATGTGATATGCAGACTATACACTTTTACGATTTGAAAATATATAAAACCAGGGTAGATGATAGCTATGCATTACATACCACTTTATTTAAAAAAAGTACTGATAAAAATTCGATTCTACACTATAATAGTTATCATCCTAAATTTCAACGTGATGGGTTAAGTTCTTCGCAGCTCCTGCGGGTCGTGCGTAATAACACGGATGACCATCATAAGACAAGTCAATTGACGGAAATGGGTTCACGTTTTCTACAGAGGGGATATCCCTTGGATTTGATTATTGAACAGTGTAAAAAAGCACAGGAATGGACACAGGAATATCTTACCACATGGAGACATACTAACAAAACTGACAGACGATTTAATTTTATCACAACTTATACGCCTGGTACACAGGTCCTAGCTTCTACAATTAAGCAAAATTGGAGGGTGATCTCGGAAGACAACAGTCTCCCTATCTACCAGTCCCAACTGCCTAGGTTGGTGTATAAAAGGGCAAGTAATCTACGGGACTTGCTGTTGATCAATGATCCCACTCATTGCTATGAAAAACAAACGTGGTTACCCCAGGGTAAACTGGACTGCTTTCGTTGGGGGAGCTGTGTTGCCTGTAATAACCTATTGACTGGGAATACGTTCAATCATCCTCATACGAACAAGAGGTACAACATCAGATACAGGCTTTCTTGTACATATGATTTTGTGATATACATCATCATCTGTCCGTGCTCTTTATACTATGTAGGTAAAACGGTGACCTCTTTCCGCGAAAGACTCGCTAATCATACATCTGCGATACGACAGGCACTGGATAAAGGCAGGTCGGACCAGCCTGTAGCGAGACACTTCTTACAAGCAGGTCATTCAATTTCAATGTTGAGAGCAATACTTATTGATCATGTCCCATTCCCCAAGAGAGGAGGGGACAGAGGACTGGCTCTATTGCGACGAGAGTCAAAATGAATTTTTAAACTTGACACTGTGCATCACTGAATGCGAACATAAATTTTACTTACTGTTATTGTAAATGATGTCCATGATGGTTTTATGCCGTGTTGTTTCTACTTACTCCCTGAGACATGAAGCACATATACAATAGGAACATACATGTATTGATGTGTTTAGGAAAATACCCCCACAAGCCTTTATGCTTCTTATGTACAACAATATATTAACATAGAATAAGCTGACATAGAGACCTCAGTGGGCATTGTTTGTGTCATTAATGCTGTATGCTTTATGTTCACTTATCCGGTATCTTCTGAGAGGTTATAAATAGTTTGGTAAATATTGTTATGGTTTTTCAGCCAGAGTAGTCTAAGTACTATTGGTCTATATATAGCCGTATAGGGGCCTCGCTTCCATTGAGTCGTTAAAAATGGAGCCGTAAGCTACCGAAGCGGCCGACAGCTAAAAGTAATTTACGGCTGCATTTTAGTACCAGGTTTCCATTGAAAAGATTAGCGTGTTGCGCGCAGTCGCTCTTTTCGTGTAGCTGTAAGTTAACGTTGTGTTAACGCTTCCATCTGACGTCGGATTTCTTGAAAATCAATTAGTTGCTAAGGTAACCCGACCTTACGCTATAGAATTTACGTTTAACGTCCGTGCTTCTTACCTGTGATCGCCTCTCAAGAAAAATAAAAAAACACTTAGCCATATTTTTAATAATCAAATACTATTTTCTAATATAATTATATTTGAACACTTCATAAATATAAGTAATATTTCTTGCTGCCCTAGGCATAGGTCTAGTTTGCATTCTGTAGATATGTTCTTGCATATATTATTATATTTAAATATATACTGATATTTCTATTAGAATATAAGTTCAACTATTTCTATACATGAGACAACAATAAATATTACTTATAACAATTTATTTCTACATTAAAACACTTGCATTATTTGCAAGTTTTATAATTTCAATAGAAAATAGGTCTCAAAAAGCACAATTTTCCTCTTTTACACCTAGTTGAGCTGGGGGTAATATATCTCAATGTATCGACAGCCTCCGACAATGTATTAACGGTTAGCGCTTTCATTGGAAACCTGGTATAATTTATCGATTAACGGCTTCTATTACTTTCTATGGGACGCGAAGATCTTTTCGGCAGCCGAAGTCCGGCTGCCGATATCGAGGTATAACGCGCCATTGGAAACAGTCGATAAACGATATTGCTTCCGACAGCATATTTATCGGTTTGCGAGTGCACGCAAACTGAATTACGACTCAATGGAAGCGAGGCCAGGGTTGGGTAGTACTGACACTTTGACACCTGAATGTGTAGATGGTAGTGGTATTCCCAACTATTTAGTGTTCATTGAACAGTGATGTACATAATTTTTGTAAATATATGTTTAGATTGTGAGACAGTCACCGTGATCATCAGATTGCACTCAGGCATCTGATCGTCCTACTGCCGCTATGGTTGTGCAGTTTGTTTGTGCCGTACCTATAGCAACGGTTACGTTGCTGTTACAAGCCAGTGTTGTGGGCTGATGACGTCACACGCCGGCGCCGACGCAAGTGTGGAGATTTGCCACATGGAGACCGGATGTTTGACGGTGATCATTCACAGTTACTGTAAGGGTTAGTTTTGTTTAGGGTATATAAGTAGTGTGATTTGTATTGTTTTGTTATGTCTGCGCGGCCTTCATTGAGAAAGGCTCCAGTGGAAAAGGCTTTCTACATGTTTTATTATAGCTTTTTTGGATACAAATCCCTGTTTGATTTGCCTGCTTTGGGGATCTCCTTACGCAGTTGCTGAGCGTGAGGTTCCTTGAGACTGTTTTTATATATATATATATATATACAGTATATATATATATATATATATGCGTGTGCATATGTATTTATATATGTATGTACAGTCATATATACACATAAATATATAAGTACACAAATATAGACTTATAAATATAAGTGTATTGGAGCCCTTTACAGTTAAATAGATTAAAACTTGTAAAAACATATTTATGCAATGTTCATACTTAAAGGGACACTGAACCCAAATTGTTTATTTCATGATTCAGATAGAGCATGCGATTTTAAGCAACTTTCTAATTTACTCCTATTATCAATTTTTTCGTCATTATCTTGCTATCTTTATTTTAAAAGCAAGAATGTAAGTTTAGAAGCCGGCCCATTTTTGGTTCACAACCTGGGTTGTCCTTGCTGATTGGACGGCACCAATAAAGAAGTGCTGTCCATGGTTCTGAACCGAAAATTTGCTGTCTCCTTAGCTTAGATGCCTTCTTTTTCAAATAAAGATAGCAAAAGAACAAAGAAAAAATTGATAATAGGAGTAAATTAGAAAGTTGCTTAAAATTGCATTCTCTATCTGAATCATTAAAGAATAAAATTGGGTTTAGTGTTCCTTTAATAAAGGTTTTAACTATGTGTTTACTGTAAATATTTCAGATTAAAATGTTCTGTACATAGGGAAATATGCTCTAAGTATTTATAAATAGATATTACTATATATATATATATATATATATATATATATCTGTATATATCTATACCTATATATAATCATCTATATTTCTTTCATGTAATTCTTAAGATTCCATGAGCTAGTGACATATGGGATATACATTCCTACCAGGAGGAGCAAAGTTTCCCAAACCTCAAAATGCCTATAAATACACCCCTCACCACACCCACAATTCAGTTTTACAAACTTTGCCTCCCATGGAGGTGGTGAAGTAAGTTTGTGCTAGATTCTACGTTGATATGCGCTTCGTAGCAGGCTGAAGCCCGGTTTTCCTCTCAGAGTGCAGTGAATGCAGAGGGATGTGAAGAGAGTATTGCCTATTTGAATACAATGGTCTTCCTCTAGGGGATCTATTTCATAGGTTCTCTGTTATCGGTCGTAGAGATTTCTTCTCCTACCTCCCTTTTCATATCGACGATATACTCTTATATACCATTACCTCTACTGATTCTCGTTTCAGTACAGGTTTGGCTATCTACTATATGTAGATGAGTGTCTTAGGGTAAGTAAGTCTTATTTTATTTATGACACTCTAAGCTATGGTTGGGCACTTTATATGTAAAGTTCTAAATATATGTGTTTAAACTTATATTTGCCATGATTCAGGATAATCAGTATTCCTTCATTCAGACTGTCAGTTTCATTATTTGGGATAATGCATATGAATAAATAATTTTTTTCTTACCTTAAAAATTTTCAATTGACTTTTTTCCCTGCGGGCTGTTAGGCTCGCGGGGGCAGAAAATGCTTCAATTTATTGCGTCATTCTTTTGGCGCAAAAATTCTGTAATTTCCGGCGCCATAGTTGATGCCGGAAGTTTGTTTGTGGTTGCGTCATTTTTTGACGAATGTGTGTTACAGACGTTTTTTTGCGCCAAAATATGTGGGCGTCGTTTTTGACGTCAGAGGATGTGGCGTCATACTTGGGGCCAAAAAATATTGGCGTTGTATTTGGCGCCAATAATGTGGGCGTCATACTTGGCGACAAAAAATGTGGGCGTCATTCTAGTCTCCACCTTTTTTTCACATTATTTAAGTTTCACTTTTTCATTGCTTCTGGTTGTTAGAGGCTTGTTTATTTTTGCATCTTTTCCCATTCCTGAAACTTTCATTTAAGGAATTTGATAATTTTGCTTTATATGTTGTTTTTTCTATTACATATTGCAAGATGTCACAACCTGACCCTGGATCAGAATCTACTTCTGGAAAGACGCTGCCTGATGCTGGTTCTACCAAAGTTAAGTGCATTTGTTGTAAACTTTTGGTAACTGTTAGTTGTCATGATAAACTTTCTAACGCAGATAGTGTCTCCATTAGTAATAATCCTTTACCTGTTGTTTTTCCTTCAACATCTAATGTTCAGGATGTCCCTGTTAATGTAAAAGAATTTGTTTCTAATTTTTTTAGGAAGGCTCTGTCTGTTATTCCTCCTTCCAGTAAATGTAAAAGGTCTTTTAAAACTTCTCATATTTCAGATTAATTTTTAAGTGACCGCCATCATTCGGACTTATCTGTTTCTGATGAGGATCTATCTGGTTCAGAAGATTCTGCTTCAGATATTGACACTGATAAATCTTCATATTTATTTAAGATGGAGTTTATTCGTTCTTTACTTAAAGAAGTGTTGATTGCATTAGATATGGAGGAGTCTAGTCCTCTTGATACTAAATCTACTAAGCGTTTAAATTCAGTTTTTAAACCCCATGTAGTTATTCCAGAAGTTTTTCCAGTTCCTGATGCTATTTCAGAAGTAATTTCTAGGGAATGGAATAGTCTGGTTACTTCATTTACTCCTTCTCCAAGGTTTAAGAAATTGTACCCTGTGCCATCTGATAGATTAGAATTTTGGGACAAAATCCCTAAAGTTGATGGGGCTATCTCTACTCTTGCTAAACGTACTACTATTCCTATGGCGGATAGTACTTCCTTTAAGGATCCTTTAGATAGGAAGGTTGAATCCTTTCTAAGGAGAGCTTATTTATGTTCAGGTAATCTTCTTAGACCTGCTATTTCTTTGGCTGATGTTGCTGCAGCTTCCACTTTCTGGTTGGAGGCTTTAGCGCAACAAGTGTCAGACCTTAATGCTTATAGCGTTGTTAAACTTCTTCAACATGCTAATAACTTTATTTGTGATGCCATTTTTATATCATTAGAATTGATATTAGCTATTTTAGCTAGAAGAGCTTTATGGCTTAAATCTTGGAATGCAGATATGACTTCTAAGTCAACTTTGCTTTCTCTTTCTTTCCAAGGTAATAAATGATTTGGTTCACATTTGGATTCTATAATTTCAACTGTTACTGGGGGGAAAGGAACCTTTTTGCCTCATGACAAAAAATCTAAAGGTAAATATAGGGTTGCTAATAGTTTTCGTTCCTTTCGTCAGAATAAGGAACAGAAGCCTGACCCTTCCCCTAAAGGAACGGTCTCCGTTTGGAAACCTTCTCCAGTCTGGAATAAATCCAAGCCTTTTAGAAAGTCAAAACCAGCTCCCAAATCTGCATGAAGGTGCGGCCCTCATTCCAGCACAGCTGGTAGGGGGCAGGTTACGATTTTTCAAAGATATTTGGATCAATTCGATTCACAGTTTTTGGATTCAGAACATTGTTTCACAAGGGTACAGAATAGGTTTCAAGGTAAGACCGCCTGTGAGAAGATTTTTTCTCTCACGCATTCCAGTAAACCCAGTGAAGGCTCAGGCATTTCTGAAATGTGTTTCAGACCTAGAGTTGGCTGGGGTAATTGTGCCAGTTCCAGTTCTGGAATGGGGTCTGGGGTTTTACTCAAATCTATTTATTGTACCAAAGAAGGAGAATTCCTTCAGACCAGTTCTGGATCTAAAAATATTGAATCGTTATGTAAGGATAACAACATTCAAAATGGAGACTAGAAGGACTATTCTGCCTTTTGTTCAGCAAGGGCATTATATGTCTACAATAGACTTACAGGATGCATATCTTCATATTCCAATTCATCCAGATCACTATCAGTTCCTGAGATTCTCTTTTCTAGACAAGCATTACCAGTTTGTTGCCCTTCTGTTTGGCCTAGCAACAGCTCCAAGGATCTTTTCAAAGGTTCTCGGTGCCCTTCTCTCTGTAATCAGAGAACAGGGTATTGCGGTATTTCCTTATTTGGACGATATCTTGGTACTTTCTCAGTCTTTACATTCTGCAGAATCTCATACAAATCAACTTGTGTTGTTTCTTCAAAGACATGGTTGGAGGATTCATTTACCAAAGAGTTCCTTGTTTCCTCAGACAAAGGTAACCTTTTTGGGTTTTCAAATAGATTCAGTGTCCATGACTTTGTCTCTAACAGAAAAGAGATGTCTGAAGTTGGTTTCAGCTTGTCGAAACCTTCAGTCTCAATCATTCTCTTCGGTAGCTTTGTGCATGGAAATTCTAGGTCTCATGACTGCTGCATTGGACGTGATCCCCTTTGCTCGCTTTCACATGAGACCTCTCCAGCTTTGTATGCTGAACCAGTGGTGCAGGGATTATACAAAGATATCACAATTAATATCCTTAAATCCCAATGTTCGATCTTCTCTGACTTGGTGGTTGAATCACCATCGTCTAATTCAAGGGGCCTCTTTTGTTCGTCCAACCTGGACTGTGATCTCAACAGATGCGAGTCTTTCAGGTTGGGGAGCTGTATGGGGATCTCTGACAGCGCAGGGGGTTTGGGAATTTCAGGAGGCGAAATTACCAATCAACATTTTGGAACTCCGTGCGATTTTCAGAGCTCTTCAATTCTGGCCTCTTCTGAAGAGAGAATCGTTTATTTGTTTTCAGACAGACAATATCACAACCGTGGCATATGTCAATCATCAAGGTGGGACTCACAGTCCTCAGGCTATGAAAGAAGTATCTTGGATACTTGTATGGGCGGAATCCAGCTCCTGTCTAATCTCTGCAGTTCACATCCCAGGTGTAGACAATTGGGAAGCGGATTATCTCAGTCACCAGACGTTACATCCGGGCGAATGGTCTCTTCACCCAGAGGTATTTCTTCAGATTGTTCAAATATGGGGACTTCCAGAAATAGATCTGATGGCCTCTCATCTAAACAAGAAACTTCCCAGGTATCTGTCCAGATCCAGGGATCCTCAGGCTGAAGCAGTGGACGCGTTGTCGCTTCCTTGGGATTATCAACCTGCTTCTATCTTTCTGCCTCTAGTTCTTTTTCCAAAAGTGATTTCCAAAATTCTAATGGAACGTTCGTTTGTATTGCTGGTGGCACCAGCATGGCCTCACAGGTTTCGGTATGCGGATCTCGTTCGGATGACAAGTTGCCAACCTTGGACACTTCCTTTAAGGCCAGACTTTCTATCTCAAGGCCCATTTTTTCATCAGGATCTCAAATCATTAAATTTGAAGGTATGGAGATTGAATGCTTGATTCTTAGTCATAGAGGTTTCTCTGACTCAGTGATTAATACTATGATACCAGCTCGTAACCGTAAGTCTGTGTCTAGAAAGATTTATTACCGAGTTTGGAAGACTTACATTTCTTGGTGTTCTTCTCATAAATTCTCTTGGCATTCTTTTAGAATTCCTAGGATTTTACAGTTTCTTCAGGATGGTTTGGATAAGGGTTTGTCTGCAAGCTCTTTGAAAGGTCAAATCTCTGCTCTTTCTGTTCTTTTTCACAGAAAGATTGCTAATCATCCTGATATTCATTGTTTTGTACAGGCTTTGGTTCGTATCAAGCCTGTCATTAAGTCAATCTCTTCTCCTTGGAGTCTTAATTTGGTTCTGAGGGCTTTACAGGCTCCTCCGTTTGAACCTATGCATTCTCTGGATATTAAATTACTTTCTTGGAAAGTGTTGTTCCTTTTGGCCATCTCTTCTGCTAGAAGGGTTTCTGAGTTATCTGCTCTTTCTTGTGAATCTCCTTTTCTGATTTTTCATCAGGATAAGGCGGTGTTGCGGACTTCATTTAAATTTTTACCTAAGGTTGTGAATTCTAACAACATTAGTAGAGAAATTGTTGTCCCTTCATTGTGTCCTAATCCTAAGAATTCTATGGAGAGATCTTTACATTCTTTGGATGTAGTAAGAGCTTTGAAATATTATGTTGAAGCTACTAAAGGTTTTAGAAAGACTTCTAGTCTATTTGTTATCTTTTCTGGTTCCAGGAAAGGTCAGAAGGCTTCTGCCATTTCCTTGGCATCTTGGTTAAAGTCTTTGATTCATCATGCTTATGTAGAGTCGGGTAAGTCCCTGCCTCAAAGGATAACGGCTCATTCTACTAGGTCAGTTTCTAGTTCCTGGGTTTTTAGGAATGAAGCTTCTATTGATCAGATTTGCTAAGCAGCAACTTGGTCTTCTTTGCATGCTTTTACTAAATTCTACCATTTTGATGTTTTTTCTTCTTCTGAAGCAGTTTTTGGTAGAAAAGTACTTCAGGCAGCTGTTTCAGTTTGATTCTTCTGCTTATAATTTCAGTTTTTTTCATTATAAGATTAAAACTTTTTGATTTGGGTTGTGGATTATTTTTTTCAGCGGAATTGGCTGTCTTTATTTTATCCCTCCCTCTCTAGTGACTCTTGCGTGGAAGTTCCACATCTTGGGTATCTGCTATCCCATACGTCACTAGCTCATGGACTCTTGCTAATTACATGAAAGAAAACATAATTTATGTAAGAACTTACCTGATAAATTCATTTATTTCATATTAGCAAGAGTCCATGAGGCCCACCCTTTTTGTGGTGGTTATGATTTTTTTATAAAGCACAATTATTCCAATTCCTTATTTTTGATGCTTTCGCTCCTTTCTTATCACCCCACTTCTTGGCTATTCGTTAAACTGAATTGTGGGTGTGGTGAGGGGTGTATTTATAGGCATTTTGAGGTTTGGGAAACTTTGCCCCTCCTGGTAGGAATGTATATCCCATACGTCACTAGCTCATAGACTCTTGCTAATATGAAAGAAATTAATTTATCAGGTAAGTTCTTACATAAATTATGTTATTTATATAGGTATAAATATATATTTGTTTAATAAACTATCATATATATGTAGAAATATTTATTTATAAATAAATAGAAGATATTCCGTTATGTAAAGCAGGGCTGGCGTTTGGTAATAGGCAACCAAGGCAACTGCCTTATTGCACCCCAGCAGGGGGGGTGCAATTTAGAGCGACTGCGAGCAGCCTGAATTTTTATTTTTATTTTTACTTTTTACGTGATTGACTTCCCACCCTCTGCTGTCCCCCTTTTTCCTTTTTTGGCTCAAGCTGCTCAGCCAATTTGCATTAATTTCTAATGCAAATTTATTGGGTAACAGTGCACTGTTGCAGTGCATGGCACTTGGCACACCCCCTACAGTCCGACCCAACCAATACCACCCAGCACACACTGACCCGGACCCACCCATGCAGACACGTGTAAACTCCGGGCTCCCTCCTCCCGGATACTCAGGACCAGTGCAGGATTTCAATGAATTTGAACTCTGACTGGGACAGAGGACAATAAGTTTTACCAGTGAGTTCCGGTGTGACTATGGGGCCACAGTGCACACCCACGGCTGTTGTGCCTGACTGACCTGAAGCCTGTCTGCAACTTGAACTTCCAACTTCCATCTTCCAAGTATGTTCTGCCTGTCCTGACTGCCTGTGGCTGTGTGGGGTTAATTGCGCTAAACCTGCCTATCTGTGCTCAGTGACGAGGTGGAGTCACTGGCACAGGAAGGGTTATATTTTTCCTAAAAAATTATGGGGCATATTGTATTTTATTCATTAACAATAACACAATACATTTTCGAAATCAGAACAGAAAAAACATACTTTTTTTGTAAATGTATATATATATATATTTATATGTGTGTGTGTGTGTGTGTGTGTGTATTTATATATATGTATATCACTAGAATCTTGTGATGTACTAATTAATAACTGTAAAATAATCAATTAACTATTATAATTATAAAAATCAGATTAACAGTATGATTTTATGGGGTAATGGGAAATTATACTTTCTATAATTATAGGTAAAATAATTATCTTTTTATTTTTTTTAGCTCATCTCTGTAACATTTTTTAAAAACCAGCAATGGTATGTAATGGGGGGGGGGGGGGGCGCACAATGTATCCTCGCCTGTGTGGCCAAAAATCCTAGAACCGGCCCTGATGTAAAGAACATTGGAAAATTAATATTCCTTTATTCATGTCAGGTTAGCGCTACTCAGAATTTGCTATGTTTTTTTCGCTATATTGAGGTGAAAGTTTTTTCCAACATTTTTTTTTCTATGGGGAATGCGGATATGCGATAGTGTTTGTGTTATATTGAGGTGTTCAGTTTAGGGGTGAATCCGATTTTCGGATTTGGACTTTATTTGCGATTTTGGTAACTGCTACAGAAAAAAACATTTTACTTTAAACACTTGTAATCTAGCCCATATTATTTTTTTGGATTATATACATTTAATTAGATTAACACTCTCTATTACTGTTAGATCAAAGGAAAGATCTTCTCTTATACTTATATTGGTATAGTCAGAGGATACACAAATGAGTTACCAAGCTTTTATGAAGTTAAATATATTATATCATTAAAATTAATAAGTTATCTGAGAAGTAAAATAGGGGAGAAACTTTGACATTTATGTAGAATACATCTAATGAAACACATGACAGATATTCTAAAAGATGAACTGAAAATCAGAGCTTTGCTGGCATTGCTTTATACTGTGATGTATCCAGCTCTCAGCATGAACAATTGGGAATATAATCAATCAATGTCTGTGTGCTCCTTAGAAGTTATAACTAAAGTAATTATCAGATGAATCATTAGGGGCCTGATTTAAAAAAACTATCCAGCTTGGAGAGACAATATAGAGCAGACTTCACAGGGGCTCAACTTAAAGGGACATGAAACCCAAATGTTTTCTTTCATGATTTGGAAAGAGCATGCAATTTTTTTTTTTTTTTTTTTTTTTATTTTTTTTTTTTATTTTTATTAAGCATCAGGGGTATTTAACAAAACATAAGATCAATCCAACAAAAGCAAAGAAAATACATAAGAAAAGAAAAAACCCTGCAAGCATAACCAGCCCTTAAAACACCAGGGCCACATCATAAGTGGACAGTAATAAAATCATGGGTTATTACAGTTAGGTGAATTATTCAACTATATTCTTTGAACATACCACCTGATGCTGCTTTTTCTTGGTTTTTTCCCCTTTCCCCTCCCCCCTTCCTCTAATCTTCCCCAGATTTTATATCGATTGTTATAATGATCTTACATCAATAAATCTTACATAGCATCCTTCCAGTGTGTAGGGAAGAAAAAAAAAAAAAGAAGAAGGAAAAAAAAGAAATTAAAAAGTTGGTAGCCCTTTATTGGCTGCGGGGAGTTTACCAAACTCCCAGAAGAACCAATTCCGTATCTCTGAATGGATAGATCAGGTGATCAATCTCGCTAGGAGGTAAGATTTTAATGAAATTTGACCATTTGGAGAAAAAACTTCTTACATCCTGGTCGTTCTGTAAGTTAGTGTCTAATTGTTCCATAATACACTGTTTCTTCAAACAGTTTTTTATCTCTACAATGCTCGGGACTGCTCTCGAGTTCCACTTCTTCAAAATTAAATACCTCATTGCTAGGATTACCATAACTACGAGTTTAAATTTCTCCTGGGGAAGGCCTAAGTCCCCCGTGGGGAAAACTATGTTTGCAGGGGATAGCTTCAGTGGGGTGATGCCCATCAGGTTGGTAAGCCAGTATTGCGCTTTTAGCCAGCAATTCCTGATTGTTGGGCAATACCAGAACATATGAATGAGATTTGCCGAAGGGTATGAGCATTTTGGGCATTTGTTAAAACTACGACTTCGACATTTAACTCCCTTCTCTGGCGAGAAGTACGTCATATGTAATAGCTTAACATGTGCCTCCCGCCAAGTGGCAGAAAATGTGGCACTCGAGATTGCTTGTATTGATGAGGTTACTACAGGAAGGACCACTGAGTTTTCCGGGAGGGTTGCTATCCATTTAGTCTGAATTTTTTCTACTATTTCTGGGCCTTTAGAGGAAGTCAATTTTTGGTATATGTATGAAATTGATGACCAGCCATTTTTAACTAATAATATCCAGTTCTCAAGTATACCCAGAGACCAATCCCATCCAAAATCATTTACTAATTTAAGTGCAAGGTGTCTTGCTTGAAGATAAGCAAAGAAGTTTTTATTAGAAAGCTGAAAATTCTCTTTAATAGAATCAAAGGTTTTGATACATTTTCTAGGAAAATCAAGTAATTGAGCAATATTTACTAAACCCAGAGTTTCCCAGTTAGAGAAAAGAGCCGATTGTATCCCAACCTGAAATTGAGGGTTATTTAAGAGAGGTAAAAAGCGTGAAACCCTAAATTGAATATGCAGTATAGAACATATCTTTCTCCACATCTGGATTGGGTTATAGATGGACTTCATTTTTTTTATTTCTGGTGGAATTATATTGTTATTACAATGTAGTATCGCTATTAAAGAATATGGGTAAACTATGTTATTTTCAAGATCAAGACTTGTAATGTAATTAGCGCCTGTTAACCAATCTACCACCACTCTAGCCTGGAAGACTATATTATATAATCGAATATCTGGTAGCGAAAGACCCCCGTATTCTGTAGTAAGCATTAATTTAGAAAGAGAAATCCTAGGTTTTTTACTTTGCCATATAAAAGAGCGAAGAGCCGAGTTAAAGGAAAGAATATCTTTTGTTTTCAAGATGAGTGGAGTATTCTGAAGTACATACAAAATTTTGGGGAGAAGAGACATTTTATAAAGAGCAATACGTCCTGACAAGGAGAGAGGGAGATTCTGCCAGTTATTGAAAGCTTGCTTAACTCTATTAAGTACCGGGGGGATATTTAGATCATACCAATCATTAGGGTTAGGGGAAATCCAGATGCCTAGATATTTAAAAGCATCTGGGACTATAGAGAATGGAATAGCTACATAAGAGTCCTTTGTGTGTTTAAGCCAACATAACTCAGATTTTAAAATGTTCACTTTATAACCAGAAAAAGAGCTAAACTGATCTATAATGTCAAGAAGTTTTGGTATATTTCTGGCTGTATTTGAAATATAAATCAGGACATCGTCTGCGTAGAGTGCAATTTGCAATTCTTTTTCCTTAATTTTGATCCCTTCAAGTTGATGACGAATTTGGATAGCAAGGGGTTCGATGGCCAAATCAAAAAGTAACGGGGAGAGAGGACACCCCTGTCTGGTTCCTCTTTCTAATCTAATATCTTGTGTTAAACCATCATTAACCATGATTCACGTGGATGTATTACTATATAAGTTATTAAATAAACGCAGGAAGTTACCTCTAAGTCCGAACTGCTGTAGCGCGAAACTTAAATGATCATGGTGTACTGAGTCGAACGCTTTTTCAGCGTCGATAGATATAATTGCCATATCAGGGGTGTCCTCTCCCCCCGTCCCCCCAACCTCAAGCCTCTTGAAATGTTCTATTAGCGTAAATACTTCCCTTATTTTAGCTGATGAGTTTCGGTTTGACAAGAAACCAACTTGGTCTTTATGGATGATAGTTGAAATCAGTGGTTGGAGTCTATGCGCTAGGATAGATGTCAAAAGTTTATAGTCCGTGTTTAATAGTGCAATAGGTCTATATGACTCCTTTTTACTTGGGTCTTTCCCCTGTTTTAAGATGAGGGTTGTATATGACGCAACAAATTCTTTAGTTGGTGAATTACCAGAAATATAGATGTCATTAAAAAGTGAAGTTAGGTGGCTTATTATTTCGGGTGCTAATATTTTGTAAAACTCATTCGGGAGTGCATCCGGTCCCGGAGCTTTATTGGAGGACAGCCTTTGAATCGAAGTTGAAATTTCTGCTTCAGTAAAGGGAGATTGCAATGATTGGAGCATATCAGGCGCCAAGGATGGGAAAACTAGCTTATCCCAGAAATTCTCTCTCTGGAGTATATTAGAAACCTTAGAAGTATATAAAGATTCATAGTATTCTGCGAATACTCCACGAATTTCCTCGGGGGAATTAAGGTTTTTGCTGCCATTTATGATAGATTTTATTATGCGAGAACCTTTTTCAATCTTAACCAGGTTAGCCAAAAGCTTCCCTGTTTTGTTACCATAATGATATAGTTTGGCCTGTAGCCTAAGGTCTCTCTGGGTAGTTTTATAAAGAAGAAGAGAATCCCTCTCCGCTAGTGCTGAATTATATCTAGTCCAGTTTTCTAAAGTTTTATTTAAGATGTAACGGTTATATGCGTTTGTAACGGCCCTTAAGACTTCATTTTCCCTCCTTTTAATTTTCTTGGACCTGAATATGGAATATGCTAATATTTCCCCACGAAGGACCGCCTTTGCAGTTTCCCAAAATAGGGCAGGTTTGGAAGTATGTTGTTGATTAAACAGTGCAAATTCTTGAAATCTGGAGATAAGCCAGTTTTTAAATTTTAAATCTGAAGTTAAATATCGTGGAAATACAAAGCTACCATTCCTGTACCCTGAGGAACTTAAGTGGAACTCGAGAGTAATCGGAGCGTGATCCGATATTGTTATAGGTAAAATCTTGGTGGACACTTTCATTTTACATGTTTTTTCATCTGCTAGAAAAAGGTCGATTCTCGAGAGAGTTTTATGCGCTCTCGAGTGGCACGTATAATCTCTATTGTCAGGATTTTGGAGTCTCCAAATATCACAAAGTTTTAGGTTACGAAACAGTCTAATGAATAGTTTGGACTCCAAGTTATCTCGTTTTGTTTTAATTGGAATAGAATTCTGTCTAAGCCTATCCAACGGGTATTGAGGAGCCATGTTAAAATCGCCTCCGAGTATCAGATACCCTTCTGTAAATGAAAGGAGTTTATTTTGCAAATTTTCCCAAAAGGGAAGATTGAAAACATTGGGGGCATATACGTTACATAATGTAAATAATGTATTTAAAATCTTGATTTTTATCAATAGGTATCTTCCTTCCTGGTCTGTGGCTAGTTGTATTACCTCATAGGGGAGTTTCTTCCCAATGAGGATTGCTACCCCACCCTTTCTTTGTGTAGTAGAAGAAAAAAAGACTTCCCTAACCCAGGAAGATCTAAGTTTTAAAACTTCCTCTGGTTTTAGGTGAGTTTCCTGTAGGAAAGCTACATCGGTGTTTATCTTTTTTAGTTGGGCAAGTATGGCTTTCCGTTTGATGGGAGAGGTGAGGCCTCCAATATTCCAGGAGGTCATTTTTAAATTACTCCCCGCTGCCATTTTGATTTAAAGTGATAAAGGGCTACAACACAAAAAAAAAAAAAAAAAAAAAAAAAAGGGGAAGGATGGGAGGGATGGAAAATGATTTTAACCCTATAACCTCTTGAGGGGCAGGTAGCATGGGAAGACTTACCCTTGCTTCCCAGCCCCATCCCGTATGCTGTCTGCTTGTGCATTGGACTCACTCTAAGTGAGTATCTCTGTTTGGGTGATTAACTTTACTCAGTTTTTGTCTTGTGAGAAAGATTCAGCATAGAATTTAGCTGCTTCTCGTGCTGTATCAAAGAGGTGTGTATGACCATCAAGTGAGAGTTTCAACCTTGCTGGGTATAGCAGGCTTGCTTGCACCCCTTTCTTAATGAAGTTAGTGCAATGTGGAGCAATTTCCCTTCGTTTTGTGGCTGTGCCTATAGAATAGTCCTGAAACAGGTAGATTTTGGCCTCATTTAGAAAAATAGGTTGCTGTTTGCGAAAAGCCTGGAGTAATAACATCTTGTGTTGAAAGTTTAAAAATTTGACAATAATGGGTCTTGGCCGGGTGTTGTTTCTATGTGTGTTGAGTTGGCCTACCCTGTGTACTCTTTCTATAATTATAGACGAGTGAAGTTCTGATAGTTGTAATAGCCTGGGGAGTGTGACCTTAACTAACTTCTCCAAGTCTTCGTGTTGCCCTTCCTCAGGAACCCCTATGATCCTGAGGTTGTTCCTTCTCGATCTATCCTCTAGATCATCAATTTTATTTTGCATTCTTGATAGAGTATTATTTGTAGATTCAAAATTAGTTTTATAGTTAATGGTCAGATCTTCCAGATCTGAAATTCTTTGTTCGGCTTCAGATAATGTGGAAGCGAACTGTTTTACCTCAGTAGATAGGGAAGCAATGTCTTGTCTAATTTCTTTTTCTAATAAGTCAAATTTAGGAGATAGTGCTTCAGAGATTTTAAAAACTAATGAGTGAATATCTAATTGTTCTGAGGTGCCTGAGGCAGAAGTAAGAGGTATTTGTATATCAGCAGAGGTTTCTAGGACAGTTTTATTCCTCTTTTCTTTTTGTCTCCCCGTCATGGCCAAAGGAGGGGTTTTAGGGTGCCCGTGTAAAAATCTATCCATAAATAGTGGGGTGATATAAAAATTACTATGTAGGATTGTCCAATTAGTGAAGTGGGTTGTGGTTAGAAAGTGCTGTGATTATAGATTAATTGAAGGGGGTAAAAAGTACCCAGTGGAAGTGAGTGAGTCTGAGAAATTTGAATTCAATGTGAGGTTCGAGGGGTGATATTACCCATTTGTGTCATAAGACGGTGAAAGTGAGAAAAAAAAAAAACATATGTGAGGTGAAAAAAAAGGTGGGGAAGAGGGAGGAGAAAAAAAAAAAAAAAAAAAAAAGAAAAATAAGAAAGGGATTCCAGCAAAAAATAAAAGATTATAGAATTTTTCCTTTAGGCAGTGACAGGGGGAATACACTGATTTCAAAAGACCTGTATGTCTATGAGAAGAAACAGCAGAGAGATTTAATTTCTGCAAACTCAGGTAGATTCCAAGTTTAGAAACATAAAGGATTCCTGGGTGCGCAGGCAATTATTCTACTTTCCAGGAGATAAATAGGCTTGGAAAGTTATCCAGGTATACACAGTTACAAAAATTACCGGCTAGGTCCAAGGTGTGTCAAAGAAAAAAAAGGGGGATTTCAACTTAATTCAGTTGAAGCTTCTGATCTGAAATATTTCAGTCACACCTTCATCTAACACCCAGGAAGAATTGGTTAGCTTATAAATTCTAGGGGGGGAGGGGTGATACCTAAATGAATGAGATAATACGGTTATCAAATTAACCTCCTTCAATTGAAGTAGTGTATGTGTACAGCTAGAAAAATAGAGACATTGTGAGTTTTAAACAAAACAAAATATCTTAGAGTGTTGTCTCTTAGCCTCCTAAAAAGGGGGGGGGGGCTTTATTGGGAAAGTATAAAATTGTGGGGGCTTCTGTACAGTTACTGTCCCCCTCCCTTTTTTCCCACTTTCCCCCCTTCCTTCCCTCTACCCTTCTTCCCCTTCCTCCCCTTCCTCCCTTCTCTTTTAACTCTGTGAGTTCCCCGCAACAAAGCAACCTACTTAGTTTAAACAGTATCAGTGCTTCAACCTGTATTCTATTGTTAGTGATGTACAAAATGCGACTTTGTTAACAACTTGCATAAACAGCTTTCTATAGTAGCCTCAGGTTATAGAAAAATATCTCTTGTTATTATCTAAAACAAGGAAATGAAATAATACGATTGTCTAAGTAAGCTCTTTCAGTTGCAACAATATGTCTGTACAATTAGAAAAGTAGAGGTATTGCAATTTTAAACAATATATCTTAGAGTGTAATCTCTTAACCTCACTTTATGATCAGTTTATATAACCAATTTTCTGTAATAGCCTCAAGTTATAGAAGGGTATCTCTTGTTATTAAATAAAACAGAGTATGATTAAACCAAAATGACATGTGATATTTAGTGGTGTCCTCTATAATGAGAGAGATAATCTGAAAAAAAAAAAAAAAAAAAAAAAGTTCTAATTGTACACTTTGCTTAGTCACAATAGTACCCAGTGTAGTCTATTTTATATGCAAAGTTCTGTACTATTGTCCCGTGTTTTAAATTTGGTAAGTTCCAGGGGATTCCAGCCTTGACCCCTTTTGCAGGTACCCAGAGGGTATTGTCCGCCCAGCTAATTCAGCAGAAGGAGGGAAGAGAAATAGAACCAACATTCACTGTCTGTATACGTTACCAGCTCTCTTGGTGGCCGTCCCCAGCTGTGTAGTGTCTCTTTCCACCTTTTTAACCTTCTCCGTGCACTCCAAACCAGGCAGAGAGCAAGGGAAGGGGATCTAACAGGGATTACCAGCGGTCCAGGAGGAACAAAGAGTGGAATCTGAAAGTTCTGTATAGCGATTCCTTTGGAAACAGCTGAAGTGGGGTCTTCCCCAGGGTTTTTTTACACAAACAGCTCTGCAGAATTACCCGGTACCTACCCCTCACGCAGCACCGGTGGGAGGGGGGTTTTGGGTGGCCTTGTCAAATGGCCGTGGTTGCTGTTAAACTTTAGCCAGGAGTTGTGCCCGTGATTGATGAAGAATCACAGATGAGCCTGAGGGGAAAAAAAAACCTTTGCCGGTCTGAACAGCTCCTGTCCCTCTCGCAGCTTCAGTGGGAGGGAGCTTTGTGAGCGTTGTTAGAGCGACCCGGTGGCCCACAGCGCAAGTAACTTGGCAGTGCTGCAGCAGGTAAGGTCTTTCTTGTAAGCCGGGCAGCCAGGAGCAGGTGGGCACAGGATACAAAGCGACCTGGGAAAGAGGAATCCCTCGCAGGGGTGCAGACAGCGATATTCAACCGAGCAGAAGAGGGTAAAAGTTTTTCTTACCAGCTGGATTACCGACAGGCAGGTGCAGACAGGATTCAAGCCTGTTTAAAGAAGATACGTCCCCCGCATGGATGCATATGCCGGTACAGGGCACAGGTAACTTCTGTGGGTCCAGGTTTAGTAATTCCCCGGGCGGGCTTTATCGACCAGCTTTCTCTTAGCTCTGCTGGGTAAGTTATTTCTCCTGTCTACTGCCCTTATAGTGTCGGGGTAATTGTTCTTCTTAGTGAGTATGTTGGTTCGCTGCTGCGTCCCAGAGATGGTCTTTGTATAACAGCACAGGATGTCTACCTGTTGTAGAGTTAAATACAAGTAAGAGTGAGCCTTTCGAAGACAGTCAGATGTAGCTTTAAAGTGCGATATTGTGGCACTTATGGAGGTTCTGGCAGCGACAAATTCAGCTGTTCAAGCCTCCCTTGGTCTATGGGTTTGGGCGCGAATCTCTCGCCAACAGCTTGGGGGAAGGTGAATCAGAGCAGGTGCGATACGTGACCACACACCTGAACTCCTCCTCCAGATCCTCTCCGAAGAGCAGCAATTTTCAAGAGCATGCAATTTTAAACAACTTTCTAATTTACTTCTATTATCTAATATGCTTCATTCTCTTAATATCCTTTGCTGAAAAACATATCTAGATAGGCTCAGTAGCTGCTGATTGGTGGTTGCACATAGATGCCTTGTGCATTGCTATTTATTCAACACAGGATATCTAAAGAATGAAGCAAATTAGATAATAGAAGTTAATTGGAATGTTTTTTGAAATTGTATTCTCTATGTGAATCATAAAATAATTTTTTTGGGTTTAATGTCCCTTTAAAGTGAAGGTCAATTTTCATCAATGAGTGCCCGGTTTTTAAAATTACTTTTAAAAACAGGGGCACTTTCATTGATGACAATTAACATTGCACTGGATTTGAAGAAATACTTACCTTTTACTTCTGCAAAGCCGGATCGACGATCCCCCTCCTTCTTGTAGACCACAGCAATGACGAAACTGGCTTCCTCCAATCACAGCCAGGCATCACGAGCTGGACGCTCTGGGGTGCAAGCCATGATTGGAGGAAGCCGATTTTCGTCATTTCTGACGTCAGAACTGAGGAACTGAGGCTGAGATCCGCGATCCGGTTTTGAAGGAGTAAAAGGTAAGTATTTCTTCAAATCCAATGCAATGTTAATTTTCATCAATGAAAGTGCTCCTGTTTTTAAAAGTATTTTTAAAAACCGTGCACTCATTGATGAAAATTGACCTTCACTTTAACTCTGTAAGAAAACGTGTGTAAATCCCAAAGTGATGAGCAAGGCAGGACTGTGAATAAAAAGCAGCCTGAGAAACCTAGTGGTAAGTGTTTTGTTCCTGGGAATCTTCGAAATAAACTTTTGCACACTTACCACTATCCTAAAGCCGCAGGTCACCCAGGCAAGAACTAAATGATTTGGTTTGTCACTCAACAATTCTGGTGGCCAGGTCTTCGTTCTGATGTTGCTGCGTATGTTGCCTCCTGCTCAGTTTGTGCACAGAATAAGACTCCTCAACGTCTTCCTGTGGGTCTTCTTCAACCTATTGCCAATGGTGAGCGTCCTTGGACACATCTTTGCATGTACTTCATTGTCGAGCTCCCTGTTTCCAATGGCAATACTGTTATCCTTATGGTGGTTGACCATTTTTTTCTAAAATGTTACATTGCATTCCCTTGATGAAGCTTCCTACCGCTCAGGAGCTTGCTTCAATTTTTGCCTGGGAGGTCTTCCGTTTACATGGGTTACCCAAGGAGATAGTGTCGGACCGGGGTAGCCAGTTTGTCTCCAGATTTTGGCATTCCTTTTGTGCTCAAATGGGGATTCAGCATTCCTTCTCCTAGGCATATCACCCTCAATCCAATGGGGCTGCGGAACAGTCTAATCAAGCTCTGGAACAGTTCCTCCATTGCTATGTCTCAGATCACCACAATAATTGGTCTGAACTGTTACCTTGGGCAGAGTTTGCTCGTAATAGTGCTATTAATGCTTCCTCCAAGTTATCCCCGTTCATGGCGAATTATGGGTTTCAACCATCCTTGTTGCCCGATTCATTCATGTCTCAGGGTATTCTAGCTTTGGAGGAGCATCTCCGGCTACTCCGTTCCACGTGGGTGCAGATTCAGGAGTGCCTTCATCATTCTATGCAGCGCCAAAAGTTCCAGGCTGCTCGTAGGCGTCTGCCCACACCTTCCTACCAGGTTGGTGAGAGAGTTTGGCTGTCCTCCCGCAACTTGTACCTTTGTGTGCCTTCCAATAAATTGGCTCCCCGTTATGTTGGTCTTTTTTTAATACTCCGACGGGTTAATCCTGTGGCCTACGCTCTTGATATTCCTCCTGCTATGCGCATCTCCAATGTTTTTCATGTCTCCCTCTTGAAACCATTGGTTTGTAATCGGTTTACCACTGTGTTGCCTCGTCCCCGTCCTATCTTTGTTGACAACCATGAAGAGTATGAGGTCAGCAGCATTATTGACTCTCATATGTCCAGGGGCCGTGTACAGTATTTGGTTCACTGGAGGGGCTACGGTCCGGAGGAGCGTTCTTGGGTTCCCTTCTCTGATGTTCATGCTCCCGCCCTCCTCCGTGCCTTCCATGCCCGTTTCCCCAATAAGCCTTTTGTCCTCCTGCGGGGGAGGGGTCGTTGAGGGGGGGGTACTGTCAGGGTTTTTTCCCTGTTTTGTTTGCCATGTGCTGCTGGCAGCCATTTTACTCACCTATCTTCCTGACTATTGTGCATTGTAGGGGATGCTGCTCATTTCCTGCACTTCCTTTTATGGCCAGACTGGTGTGCATCATCCATGTGAGACAGGATGCAGTCTCAGAATTGTGATGTCATCACTTATTATTTAAAGGGCCTCTGTTCAGTATGCTTTGCCTTTGCGTTGTCTCAGACCTGTTTGTGAGAGTTCCTGTGCATTACCTGGCTGCCTGTCGTCCTTCCTGGTTCCTGATCCCTGGCTTGTTCCTGACTCTGTTGTTTTCCTTGTTCCTGATTCCGGCTTGTCTGACAATTCACTTTGGCTCCTGACTCGGCTCGTCTGACTACCAGCTCTGGTTTTTACTCCTGGCTAGTTATTTGACTTGTGGACTTTTTATTATTTTTTGCTAATAATAAAGGTGTGATTATTTTTGCACTTCTCGTCTCAGTTTGATTCCTGGCACCCTGACAGGTAGGAAGTTGTGGAGTATAGCTCTATAGCTATGAATTGAGTCTTTTTGTAATGTCTTTGTTTTTAGCCCTGAATTGACTTGTTATAGTTAAACTGCTGGCTTTCTTGCTGTGAAGTCTATTAATAGGGGTCTGACGATAAAAATCAGAGAATGAACAATTATAGGCTACCGAAGCTGTGTTTGTAATTCAAGTGGAATTTTATTTTCCTTATCTTTCTTAAACCCCTTAAACCGATGATGGAACTTGGTTTTTGTATGCTCCCAGTGTTCACTATATTCAGAAAAATACTGGGTCTTATGTAATAAGCAATTAGTGACAGATTACTTCTTTGGATTTGCTATTATAAATCTGCTGAAAACTTGGGCAAGGACTGTGATATAACTTTGGTCATATTTCCCTGCTTAATCTGTGGTGATGCCTTAAATTTTCAGTAACATAGCTGTTGAGTGGGGTATAGGCGGCTAAGTGGAGTTGGAGATCTAGAAGTAAACTACTAAGTATCTGCATAGAGCTTATGGATAAATACCTTAACCAAGTAAAAATGTTGCCTTAAAACGAAACAACTGGAAACAAAAAGGTAGTAAACATGTTATCTCCCCGAATAAGTCAATTACTAAAGATAACATTTCTGATACTTCCAATGCTGGTGAAATTGCAACTCAAGTATCTGCCTTAATTAGCCCAAAAATAGAGGAGATCTATAAAGGGTTGGATATAATTTTGGGGGAATTAAAAATCAAGGCGGAGAGAATAACAGAAGTAGACCAGAGAATCTCCAATTGGGAAGATACTCAAAATGCCATGCAATCGCAAATTGGATTTCTTCTAAAGCAGAATGCAACCTTAGGCAGTAAAATGGACGATATGGAAAACAGGTCAAGGCGCAACAATTTACGCTTAATTGGAATTCCTGAATCTCTGAAGTTTTAAGAGTTGAAAATGTTTGTGGAAGAGACTGTCCCTGAGCTACTAGGCTTAAATTTGGGAAAAAACCTCTTCACAATTGAAAGAGTGCATAGATTGGGAAGAGAACAAGAGGAATCCTCACAGAGGCCTAGATTTAGAGTTCGGCGGTAGCCGTCAAAACCAGCGTTAGAGGCTCCTAACGCTGGTTTTGGCCGCCCGCTGGTATTTGGAGTCAGTGATTAAAGGGTCTAACGCTCACTTTACAGCCGCGACTTTTCCATACCGCAGATCCCCCTACGCCATTTGCGTAGCCTATCTTTTCAATGGGATCTTCCTAACGCCGGTATTTAGAGTCGTTTCTGCAGTGAGCGTTAGAGCTCTAACGACAAGATTCCAGCCGCCTGAAAATAGCAGGAGTTAAGAGCTTTCTGGCTAACGCCGGTTTATAAAGCTCTTAACTACTGTACCCTAAACTACACTAACACCCATAAACTACCTATGTACCCCTAAACCGAGGTCCCCCCACATCGCCGCCACTCGATTAAAATTTTTAACCCCTAATCTGCCGACCGCCACCTACGTTATACTTATGTACCCCTAATCTGCTGCCCCTAACACCGCCGACCCCTGTATTATATCTATTAACCCCTAACTTGCCCCCCACAACGTCGCCGCAAGCTACTTAAAATAATTAACCCCTAATCTTCCGACCGCAAATCGCCGCCACCTACGTTATCCTTATGTACCCCTAATCTGCTACCCCTAACATCGCCGACCCCTATGTTATATTTATTAACCCCTAATCTGCCCCCCTCAACGTCGCCGACACCTACCTACACTTATTAACCCCTAATCTGCCGAGCGGACCTGAGCGCTACTATAATAAAGTTATTAACCCCTAATCCGCCTCACTAACCCTATCATAAATAGTATTAACCCCTAATCTGCCCTCCCTAACATCGCCGACACCTACCTTCAATTATTAACCCCTAATCTGCCGACCGGAGCTCACCGCTATTCTAATAAATGTATTAACCCCTAAAGCTAAGTCTAACCCTAACACTAACACCCCCCTAAGTTAAATATAATTTTTATCTAACGAAATAAATTAACTCTTATTAAATAAATAATTCCTATTTAAAGCTAAATACTTACCTGTAAAATAAACCCTAATATAGCTACAATATAAATTATAATTATATTATAGCTATTTTAGGATTAATATTTATTTTACAGGCAACTTTGTAATTATTTTAACCAGGTACAATAGCTATTAAATAGTTAAGAACTATTTAATAGTTACCTAGTTAAAATAATAACAAATTTACCTGTAAAATAAATCCTAACCTAAGATATAATTAAACCTAACACTACCCTATCAATAAAATAATTAAATAAACTACCTACAATTACCTACAATTAACCTAACACTACACTATCAATAAATTAATTAAACACAATTGCTACAAATAAATACAATTAAATAAACTATCTAAAGTACAAAAAATAAAAAAGAACTAAGTTACAGAAAATAATAAAATATTTACAAACATAAGAAAAATATTACAACAATTTTAAACTAATTACACCTACTCTAAGCCCCCTAATAAAATAACAAAGCCCCCCAAAATAAAAAATTCCCTACCCTATTCTAATATACAAATATTACAAGCTCTTTTACCTTACCAGCCCTGAACAGGGCCCTTTGCGGGGCATGCCCCAAGAATTTCAGCTCTTTTGCCTGTAAAAAAAAACATACAATACCCCCCCCCCAACATTACAACCCACCACCCACATACCCCTAATCTAACCCAAACCCCCCTTAAATAAACCTAACACTACCCCCCTGATGATCTTCCTACCTTGTCTTCACCATGCCAGGTTCACCGATCCGTCCTGGCTCCAAGATCTTCATCCAACCCAAGCGGGGGCTAGACATCCACTGAAGAAGTCCAGAAGAGGGTCCAAAGTCTTCCTCCTATCCGGCAAGAAGAGGACATCCAGACCGGCAAACATCTTCTCCAAGCGGCATCTTCTATCTTCTTCCATCCGATGACGACCGGCTCCATCTTGAAGACCTCCAGCGCGGATCCATCCTCTTCTTCCGACGACTAGACGACGAATGACGGTTCCTTTAAGGGACGTCATCCAAGATGGCGTCCCTCGAATTCCGATTGGCTGATAGGATTCTATCAGCCAATCGGAATTAAGGTAGGAATTTTCTGATTGGCTGATGGAATCAGCCAATCAGAATATAGTTCAATCCGATTGGCTGATCCAATCAGCCAATCAGATTGAGCTCGCATTCTATTGGCTGATCGGAACAGCCAATAGAATGCGAGCTCAATCTGATTGGCTGATTGGATCAGCCAATCGGATTGAACTATATTCTGATTGGCTGATTCCATCAGCCAATCAGAAAATTCCTACCTTAATTCCGATTGGCTGATAGAATCCTATCAGCCAATCTGAATTCGAGGGACGCCATCTTGGATGACGTCCCTTAAAGGAACCGTCATTCGTCGTCTAGTCGTCGGAAGAAGAGGATGGATCCGCGCTGGAGGTCTTCAAGATGGAGCCGGTCGTCATCGGATGGAAGAAGATAGAAGATGCCGCTTGGAGAAGATGTTTGCCGGTCCGGATGTCCTCTTCTTGCCGGATAGGAGGAAGACTTTGGACCCTCTTCTGGACTTCTTCAGTGGATGTCTAGCCCCCGCTTGGGTTGGATGAAGATCTTGGAGCCAGGACGGATCGGTGAACCTGGCATGGTGAAGACAAGGTAGGAAGATCATCAGGGGGGTAGTGTTAGGTTTATTTAAGGGGGGTTTGGGTTAGATTAGGGGTATGTGGGTGGTGGGTTGTAATGTTGGGGGGGGGGTATTGTATGTTTTTTTTTACAGGCAAAAGAGCTGAAATTCTTGGGGCATGCCCCGCAAAGGGCCCTGTTCAGGGCTGGTAAGGTAAAAGAGCTTGTAATATTTGTATTTTAGAATAGGGTAGGGAATTTTTTATTTTGGGGGGCTTTGTTATTTTATTAGGGGGCTTAGAGTAGGTGTAATTAGTTTAAAATTGTTGTAATATTTTTCTTATGTTTGTAAATATTTTATTATTTTCTGTAACTTAGTTCTTTTTTATTTTTTGTACTTTAGATAGTTTATTTAATTGTATTTATTTGTAGCAATTGTGTTTAATTAATTTATTGATAGTGTAGTGTTAGGTTAATTGTAGGTAATTGTAGGTAGTTTATTTAATTATTTTATTGATAGGGTAGTGTTAGGTTTAATTATATCTTAGGTTAGGATTTATTTTACAGGTAAATTTGTTATTATTTTAACTAGGTAACTATTAAATAGTTCTTAACTATTTAATAGCTATTGTACCTGGTTAAAATAATTACAAAGTTGCCTGTAAAATAAATATTAATCCTAAAATAGCTATAATATAATTATAATTTATATTGTAGCTATATTAGGATTTATTTTACAGGTAAGTATTTAGCTTTAAATAGGAATCATTTATTTAATAAGAGTTAATTTATTTTGTTAGATAAAAATTATATTTAACTTAGGGGGGTGTTAGTGTTAGGGTTAGACTTAGCTTTAGGGGTTAATACATTTATTAGAATAGCGGTGAGCTCCGGTCGGCAGATTAGGGGTTAATAATTGAAGGTAGGTGTCGGCGATGTTAGGGAGGGCAGATTAGGGGTTAATACTATTTATGATAGGGTTAGTGAGGCGGATTAGGGGTTAATAACTTTATTATAGTAGCGCTCAGGTCCGCTCGGCAGATTAGGGGTTAATAAGTGTAGGCAGGTGTCGGCGACGTTGTGGGGGGCAGATTAGGGGTTAATAAATATAACATAGGGGTCGGCGATGTTAGGGCAGCAGATTAGGGGTACATAAGGATAACGTAGGTGGCGGCGGATTACGGAGCGGCAGATTAGGGGTTAAAAGTGTAATGCAGGGGTCAGCGATAGCGGGGGCGGCAGATTAGGGGTTAATAAGTGTAAGGCTAGGGGTGTTTAGACTCGGGGTACATGTTAGAGTGTTAGGTGCAGACGTAGGAAGTGTTTCCCAATAGGAAACAATGGGGCTGCGTTAGGAGCTGAACGCTGCTTTTTTGCAGGTGTTAGGTTTTTTTTCAGCTCAAACTGCCCCATTGTTTCCTATGGGAGAATCGTGCACGAGCACGTTTTTGATGCCGGCCGCGTCCGTAAGCAACTCTGGTATCGAGAGTTGCATTTGCGGTAAATATGCTCTACGCTCCTTTTTTGGAGCCTAACGCAGCATTTGTTTGAACTCTCGATACCAGAGTTAAATTTATGGTGCGGCCAGAAAAAAACCCGCGGAGCGTTAACAGCCCTTTTACCGCCGAACTCCAAATCTAGGCCAGAATGCTAGGAAACCAAGGCCTGTGATAGTGACATTTTTAAATTTTCAAGGAAAGAATGAGATCTTAAGGGCCTATAGGAAACAACAGTCTTTACAGTTTCAAGGAGCAAAAATCATACTTTTTCAGGACTTTTCCATTGAAACTTCGATGAAAAGGAAGCAATTCTCGGCTGTGTGTTCCCATTTAGTCTCTGAAAATAAATTTTTCTCCTTGCTATACCCAGCTAAGCTGAGGATAAAATCTGGTTCAGATGGGGGTTTTTTTACTCACCCGAAGCAGCTCAAGTTTTTTGGGAAAATTAATCAAAGAATTGATGTGTTTGATGAGAGTCCTCTATCCTTTACTCACTCTCCTTTTTCCCTACATATTAGCCTAACTCCTTTTAAAAATGATTAACCTGAAATATGTTTTGAAATCAGGTAGAGAGAGAGGAGCTGAGCTAATAAGGATTATTGAGAGTCTTCGGTCCATGTTTGCATTTTTTGTTTTTGTTTGTTTTTTTATAAAAATGTTTGATATCACTGGGTTATGTTCCAAAGGGAATTAGTTAAAAATGTTGATAGAGCCTAAGGGCAAGTTGTTATATATTGTTTCCATAAGATGAGTGCAGGTATATCATATTTTATGCACAGAATATGTATAAGTTTTAATGCTTTATACTGTATCTTATGATAAAATGACACTATATTGTTTATTGCTGTTGAATACTTTGTCACTTTAAGGGTCCTGGATCATTGAGTTATGTATTTGAGAGAACTAAAACTTTTGATCTTAAGGAATTGTATAAGCACAAAATTCTATATTGCACTTTAAGTATAAAAGGGTTTGTTCTTCTTGGAATTTTTATTTCTTTCCTTTCCCCTCTCCCTGCTCCCCCTTGGTTAAATAAATGGTAAAAGTATTAACGTTGAATGTAGACGGGATTCATTCCCCAGTAAAAAGGAAAGCAGTTATAAACCATTTAAGTAAAAGAGATTTTGATATAGCGTGCCTACAAGAGACCCATTTGTCGGACATTGAACATAGAAAGATCAAGGCTAGGTGGTTGGGGGAGTCTTTCTCCTCGTCATACATAAAATCTTCTAGAGGGGTTATGATTTTATTCCATACAAGACTTAGTTATAAAATTCTTAATGTTTTAAAGGATAAAGAGGGAAGATATTTAATTATTAGGCTTCTTATTCGGAATGAAGCATATTTATTAGTCAAAATTTATGGTCCAAACAACCCTAATGAAAAGTTCTGGAATTTGAATGAAAAGATGCTAAGGAGCGCCTAAAGTGTGGTAAGGCAAGGAAAGGAATATTTATTAAAACACTAATAATTAATAAATGACAAATTAATATAACAATAGCTTAAAATGATGGATCCATGATATACTCAAATCAATATGACATAAAAATCTAAAAATGTATAAAAATTACACAAATTGATAACAATAATATTGCACAAACAGGTGACAGTGAACTGATGACAATAATATTGCACAAACTGATTACAATGATATAGATCACAAGTATATATAATACTCTAAAAAACAATGAATATAACAATATAGAGAATCCTATGGATATGAAATACTAGTTCATCAAATAAGTGTATTACCCTTAAAATATACCTTGAGGGTACAAAAAACCTTTGTATGTGAAAACTGTGAAAAAAGTGTTTAAAAATAATACGTGTGGAGCGCGTGAATGAATAAAAATAACGTCAAGATTGTAAGTGGTTAGTGATCGAAAAATAAAAAAATAAAAATAATCCAAATGTGAACTGTCGTCCAAACATATGTGTAAGTGAAGATCCTGAATGTAAAGAGTCTGATTGGTTCCTCAGTGAAAAATTTATAAAATGATAAGCCAAAGAAAGTGATTGAAATCACCTTTTACCAAGTATTTTGACTGTTTACTGTGCCACAGAAATACGTATTTGCATTGCTCCTGCCACAAAAGATTTATCCTGTTCCAGCAGCGGAACTGCTTACTTGCATTTCTCCTGTCATAAGAGATTACCCTTTCCCAGCTGTGGAATTGCTTTTTTATGAACTTTTTTATGAACTTTTAATGGATCTTTTTTGAATTTTCTTCTGAACCTTTTTTGAACTTTTATCTCATTTACTCTTAAACCAACGATGGTCATTCTATATAACAATTTTTGTCATTTTTTATTATTATGTCTATTAAATATTATTATTAATTTGTTTTAAACCACATATCTGAACTTGTTTTATTAGTTATATCAGTTATATCAAATTGTCATTTTGAGAATTTTTAAACCTCTTTTATATAGCAGCTTCTTTTTAGTGCTCCCTATTCTATCTGTTTTAACTATCTTTTGGGTGTCTTTGGAACTAACTCCTGTTTTTTAGGGTAGCCATTTATGTGCTATATGTAGGCCTGTTTACTTGCTATACATGGTTATTGCTACTGCAAGCTCACGGTAGCAATTAGCGCTTATAAAACTAAGATCTCTGGGTAATTTTAGAAATGTCCTCCAAATGCTCCCAAAATCAAGTGTCATATATTAAAAAATAAAGATAATAGCATCTTTATTTTTTTAATAAAATAACTGCAAAAATCAGTTTTTTAGGGTTTTAAAGTTGGTGGGTGTGGGGTGTTAGAAAAAAAAACGGCACTGAAAAGTGCCTTTAAATTGCGGTCTATGGGAACTGTGTGTTCCCAGTAAATATATATGTATATGCTTATATACATACATATTTATGTGTCAATTTGTGTATATACATATATTAACTCATAAATATAAGCATATACATATATAGTAACAATTTGCTGCCATCGCTGCACGACTTACCCCCTTTGCTGCACTAGGTTCTAATGCCATCTATGATGGCATGAGAAAGAGGCTCCCATTGAAGCGCAATGCTTCCTAGCAACATGAACACAAGCTCGCATTCGCATTGCGCTCAACTTGTAATTACTCAGTAGAGCGCTAATATCGCTTTTGCCAAAGCAACATTTAGCACTTCACTTGTAATCTGGCCCTAAATTGTCCAAACACAGGAACCTGTTTTAGTTATCATCAAAGTTATCTGTTTTTCAAAACGCTGCAAACTAAATTTGAGACAAATCGTCAATACGATTCATCACTATAATTTCTATGTTATCCTAGGTAGCTGATTTAATAGGACAGGGATTCTCCACATTATAATTTTAAATTCAAATGTACCTCAAAGCTGAACCGAGATCAGGGAAATTGAATTTAATGTCACTACTATTGCCATTACATTCAGTGTTATATGGGAGTTACGATTTATGAGTAACATTAGTAAAAACAAAAACATTACTGGGGGGTGACACCATGAGTGATATCAACCCTAGTGACACAAATGCTTCTCGGGTAGATTTAGGGACAGAATCAGATGGCTCCATTATAGCATTGACAAAGCAATGCAGTAAAAAACACTATAACCCCTAAAAAAGGTCCTGAGGAATGATAACTTACCCCTCCTAAAACTTACAGGTACAATGCGCGCTAAGCCGAAGTAAAATACAAAGCAGAGGTCATGTAGCTTCATATTTGAATGCTAGGTAATCGACAGCAGACTGAGATAATGCACGTTAAAAAAAAATTGACATATATAAGGGAATTAAGTACATAATTTAGCTAAAGTGGGAAAAAAGAAAAACAGAACTGGTTAGGCGCGCGCAGTCCCGATGAGCGTTAAACCCAAAGTGTACTAACCCAACACGCGTAACCGCAAAAGCCGATGTGCGGAATTTAAACTAAGCGCTATAAGTGCCCTAAATAAGGCTTTAGAGTGCCTATATGTTGAAAAAATTATACTTACCAATAGACACTCATCCACCAGCAAACAACCAGTAGACAGCCAAACCAGTACTGGAAAATATCAGCAGAGGTTATGGAATGGGAGTATATTGTAGATCCATAAAAGGAAGCAAAAGACAAGCCCTACGACCAATTATCGATGGTCTGTGACAGATTTTCCATGAGGTAAAAAAGGAGTCATACGCCATACTCCATATACATCCCTCTGACAAGCACTGTATACTGACGGGAACCTGGGCCTCAACATAAACTGAGAACCACTCTCTCTGAAAAATCAAATGCACATCCTCATTCTTCAGTGGAGGCAAAGTAAAGACTGAGGTATATGTGAGGTAGGAGGGGATTTATGGAGCTCCTGGGGTTTGGGAATCTTTGCCTCCTCCTAGTAAGGAAGTGTAATTTTCAGGAGTAGTGGATAGTGGACTCTCACCACCTGTATGAAAAAAATATGAATACATTTGAATTATATTTAGAAAAAGTATGCAAAAGGGGAGCAGCAGCATAAATTAATCTCCAAGTGTGTGTGTGTGTGTGTGTGGGGGGGGGGGGGGGTGTTAGAGAGATTTGTATTTCAGAAATAGCTGGTTTTGTTTATTAAACCCCAAGCCATAATTAGCATCCCAATAACTAAGTTCTAGGCTTTTTGTATAGATATAACATGAGCAGTTCTGACCCTTCTGAAGGCTCAGACTATTTAAATGGGCATGTGCTTGAGGGGAAAATAGGTGATAACTTTAATAAGCAAAAACAACTTTTTTCAAATACAAAAATAATGAAGAAAATATGCCCCACACATTTAATATTCCGCAACAGGTATAAGTCATTTGGACTATATGAAAGTGACATTTACTGTAAAATTGGTTTCCCCTTAATGTGTTCCAAATAACTTGTAGTAGGTAAAGAGTATAAAACCTATGGGACATTTTTAATTTGTTTCTGTATATGAAATAGCTATAGAAATTCATTTTTACCATACAGCAGAGGCGTAAGTAGAACTAACTGGGTCCCAGGGCAAAGTGCGTGGCCGGGCGCCCCTCATTTGAACAGCAGCCCTTCCAAAGCATAACTAATAAGATATATATATATATATATTAGGGGTAGGTGGAAGGTGCACTGTTTACCTGCCCCTGATATATTAAATGTCCTAAACCCCAACAACCAATGTACATTCTGTTTTGTCCCAGCCTACAATATTAGCACATTCTAGAGAATCACTGCACACTATAAAATTCAGAAGTGCACTGGCATTCAAATATGTATTCCATATTCCCACTCATAGTTAACTGTCACCATTTCAGTATATACTGGGTTATTGTGAGAGTTACTTCCTTTTATATGTTTAAGGGGACAGTCTACTCCAGAATTGTTATTGTTTAAAAAGATAGAAAATCCTTTTATTACCCATTCCCCAGTTTTGCATAACCAATATGGTTATATTAATACATATTTTACCTCTGTGATTACCTTGTTTCTAAACCTCTGCAGACTGCCTCCTTATTTCAGTTCTTTTGACAGACTTGCATTTTAGTCAATCAGTGCCCTCTTATAAGTAACTCCACGGGCATGAGCACAATGTTACCTATATGACACACAAGAACTAATGCCCCCAGCTGTGAAAAAATGTCAAAATTAATTTAGATAAGAGGCGGCCTTCAAGGGCTTAGAAATTAGCATATTAGCCTACCTAGGTTTAGCTTTCAACTAAGAATACCAAGATAACAAAATTGTTAAAGATCACGTGCCCTTTCTGAATCATAAAAGTTTCATTTTGACTAGACTGTCTCTTTAATAAGGAAATTACACATTATCTAGGGCAATATCAGTTTGTTTATATTGATTTGTATTTGTGATTAAACTTAATATATACACACAAAAATATATACACACACAAACACACACATATATACATACACACACGCATATACACACACAAACACATGATCAGCTACCCTGTACAGAGCTCAGGCTGATTTATTTAAACTGAAGAAAACAAGAGGGAGTCGATGCACAGCCTAGGAAACACACAAATACTACAGCACTAAGAAAAACTACACACACAAAAAAAACACTACAACAAACTGCTTGCTTTCTGGCCAGAACATTCTTTATTTTTTTCCCCTGGTTGTTTCTCAGGCACCAAAAGTTTACAGACCTTTAGTGGTGATTAGAAAAACTGCAGCTCTGTAAACAAGCTGCTCTAAAATCTGATTCTGTTTGAGCAGCAGAGGGCCCCCTAAAAGGACAGGCCCCGTAGCAGTGTAGACCCCTGTAGCTAAACCCCTGCCATACAGTGTCCTTTTAAACAATGAATGCCATTTAATACATACATATGCACATTCTCAGGTTTTGAATACATGAATACTGAATGTTTAATACTTTTCCAGCACAGATGCTGGACAGGATTCCCCTTTAAGCACTCATATCCTTCATATAGATTAATATGTCAGTGTCACTGACATATTAATCTATATGAAGGATATGAGTGCTTAAAGGGGTATCATTTCCAGCATCTATGCTGGAAAATAATTAAACGTTTCTACCTAGATACACAGCACCTTAGTGAATGGTAAATATGTTTACTTACCAATAAAGTAAACGTGAACCAATATTTAGATTTCACTCCTTCAATTAACATAAGAGTAGTGTGATTGGTTTTCAATCAATACACAATAAACTATAGCTATTATAGGTGTCTCCTAGCAACACTTTGAAGAAAAAATTGCTCCTTTTCCTTCCTGTAGAGACCACAGACTCCTTGTGGGGCAGTGACAGGAAATAATGGACCTTCACAAAATAAGTAAAAAAAAAAAAAATAGAAACATAAGGTAAAATCATTTTCAAATGATTCGGATAGAGCATGCAGCTTTAAGCAACTTTCTAATTTACTCCTATTATGATTTTTTCTTTGTTCTCTTGGTATCTTTATTTGAATGTAAATCTTAGCAGCCAGACCATTTTATGTTCAACACCATGGATAGTGCTTGCTTATTGGAGTCTGACATTTAACCACCAATAAACAAGCATAACCCAGGTTCTCAACCTATGCACCACATTCCTGCTTTTCAAATAAAGAGAACAAGAGAACAAAAAAATCATAATAGGAGTAAATTAGAAAGTTGCTTAAAATTGCATGATCTATCTGAATTATAAAAGTTTTATTTTAACTAGATTATCCCTTTAATGATATTAAAATATGTAATATAATTAAAGGGACAGTCTAGTATAAATTAAACTTTCATTATTCAGATAAGACTTTTAATTTTAATCAACTTTCCAATTTACTTTTATTATCAAATTTGCTTTTTTCTCTTGGTATTCTTAGTTTAAACTAAACATAGGCAGGCTCATATGCTAATTTCTAAGCCTTTGATGGCTGCCTCTTATCACATGCTTTTTAAATCTCTTCAACACAGAGACAGAAAGTACACGTGGGCCATATAGATAACACTGTGTTCAGGCACAGGGTTATTTAAGATTTAGCACAAAACAATGCTAAATTTAAGACAATAGATATTAAACAGTCACAGTCATGTGATCAGGGGGCTGGAAGAAGGTTCCTAGATACAAGGTAATCACAGAGGTAAAAAGTATATTAATATAACTGTGTTGGTTATGTAAAACTGGGGAATGGGTAATATAGGGATTATCTATCTTTTAAAACAATAACAATTATATGGTAGACTGTCCCTTTAAGTCAGAACAGTATATTCTTGCCCTGCAAAGGGATTTGTATAAACCAGAAAAAATAATAAATGATAAATCATGCATTTGGGGTGTAAGAATAAGCAATGAAATGAATGCATTTGCTGTAAACTGACAGCCAAGGACTAATTCTCATTGAACAATATAAGACAATGCCACTGGCAATGACAACATTGTCAGTAATTTATTTAAACATTCCAAAGAATGTCTTATTGGGGTTGCAAAATAGCATATTTTCTCAAAAACAATGAAATCCCTTAAAAGGTTAGCTTTGTGTGGGTGGAATAAAATATAATTATACAACTATTGGTTTATACTAATTTGTAAAAAAATGTCCTCATCTATATTTGCCATCTGTTCTGGACTCCTGAGTTTAACTTTGTCTGTCAGCTTAATCACATGTACTGAGAGATGAGATAAAATGATCTCTTTTTGAGCAATAAGCAATTCAATAGGGGACTATATTGTACATTGAAGAAACATCTTGCTTTTGTATAAAAGTTGTGCTTTGTCCCAGTCAAAAAAAAAAAATCAAACAAAATCTGTAACTTAGGTTTTCAAAATGCTGCAAATAACCTAAAACAGTTATAATATAAAGAAAACTGTTAAACCCCTGGATCAACTCTATTGTGAACCATCTGTGGTATTCCAGTGCATACTGCAAGGGAAATGTGGATCTCCTAGCAGAACAGTGGACTCTATTTTGCACCATATTACTGATGAACACACATGGGAAAACGGCATATTGCTAAAGGGTTGTCATCATGATGAGCTTGATCCAGAAAAGGCCTACCCTTGGTTGGAGAGCAATTCTGAAACCTTGTTTCAGTTTTCTTCCTTTGTGCTTGATAAAACATTGCATAAAGACTTCTTCTTTCTTAAAGAGTTCTGCCATACCGGTATATTGGAAGTGTTTCACAGTATGGCATTGAAGTATAGGTCGAAAAGGGTACATTTTCTTATGGACGGTATGGACGCATGAACCAAAATGGGAGTATTAGCGCATAATGCTAATGTCGAGAGAGAGTACAGGCTGCTGTGAAGTGAGAAACATCTGCTAGTGGACCACGAGGGGAGTTGAGATACAAGCATTTTTTTTCGAAATTCAAGAAAAAGTGGCAAGTGAAAGCAATTTTCGAATCAATGTGCCATGAACATGTTTACGTTCTTATGCAGGACGTCATAAAAATGTTAACTGGTGAGTTAACTCATGAATGGCAATCAAGGTCAGCTTTGATGCCTGCCAATATTGCTTCAGAACCGCGTCCACCAACGTCCACTTTGGTTGATTAACACAAATCCCGTTTCAAACCAACCAATTTGGTGGTACAGTTCTCATAATAGACTAATATGTGCATACATATCATGTGCTGTTAGACACATCTGATTATGTCAATTGTTATCTTGAAAGTCTATAATTCAAAAGTGATTTGATTTTATTTCTTTCCTTGAAACAATAAAAATTTGTTGTTTAGCACTGTTTTGTTATTTTGGCTTTATGCATCTAACAATCTTCATTTCGGTAACTTTAGGTTGGATTATGACATTACCAAAAAAATTTAATAATAATTTTAGGATCCAGAACACATGTAGCAAAATTTCAAAAACAAAAATAAATATTCCGAATTCTTTTTATAACCATAATTGTTTCTATTCTTGATTGAGATAAAGAAAATTCACAAATATCTACTGTTATATCATTGATACAACAACCTACTTTACCAAATGATCAATTTTCAATATTTTCCCAACTAGCGTCCCTTTGTTCATGGGTAGTGATGTCGCGAACATAAAAATTTGGGTTCGCGAACGGCGAACGCGAACTTCCACAACTGTTCGCGAACGGGCGACCCGGACGAACTGCCATAGACTTCAATAGGCAGGTGAAATTTAAAACCCACAGGGACTCTTTCTGGCCACAATAGTGATTGAAAAGTTGTTTCAAGGGGACTAACACCTGGACTGTGGCATGCCGGAGGGGGATCCATGGCAAAACTCCCATGGAAACGCACACGTGTGAAGGAAACTGACTGCTATTATTTAACACAGTCAAAAAAGTGTTGTTTTTTTTAAATGTGCACTACTGTTACACCAGATATGAGTTGCACTGGGGTGACACTGTGCCCTGGCAGGCACTGAAACGCACACGTGTGAAGGAAACTGACTGCTATTATTTCACAGTCAAAAAAGTGTTGTTTTTTTTAAATGTACACTACTGTTACAACAGATATGAGTGGTGGCACTGGGGTGACACTGTGCCCTGGCAGGCACTGAAACGCACACGTGTGAAGGAAACTGACTGCTATTATTTAACACAGTCAAAAAAGTGTTTTTTTTTTTTAAATGTACACTACTGTTACACCAGATATGAGTTGCACTGGGGTCAGTGGCATATTTAGGTTTTGTGCTGCCCTAGGCACTAAAAATTCTGCTGCCCCCCCCCACCCCACCCCACCCCACCCCTACAGGTTTTAGGATTTTTTTAGCCATAATACTTTTTGGTCAGGGTGCAACATGCCTTTTTTATTTTTCATGCTATTTTTAAACTAAATCAGAATAGAGGAGGGAGAGCAAGGAAGAGAATGAAGGAGCTGGGAGGGTAGACAGATGAGGGAGAGCAGGGAGAGGAGATAACGCTGATTTCCATTGGTGGGTTTAATCAGCAGCTTTATTAACTGTTGTTCCCAGTAAAATACACTTTTACACTCACACACACTAAGACACACAGACATAAAGACACATTCACACACAAAGTTACACACACACAGACATAAAGACACTCTAACACACACACACACACACACACACACACAGACATAAAACACTCTAACACACACACATAGACACAGACATACAAACACTTACATTCACACACAGTTACACAGACATAAAGACACTTACATTCACACACAGTTACACAGACATAAAGACACTGACATTCACACACAGTTACACAGACATAAAGACACTGACATTCACACACAGTTATACAGACATAGACACATTCACACACAGTTACACAGACATAGACACTTACATTCACACACAGTTACACAGACATAAAGACACTTACATTCACACACAGTTACACAGACATAAAGACACTTACATTCACACACAGTTACACAGACATAAAGACACTTACATTCACACACAGTTACACAGACAAAAAGACACATTCACACGCAGTTACACAGACAAAAAGACACACACACAGTTACACAGACATAAAGACACACACACACAGTTACACAGACATAAAGACACACAGTTACGCAGACATAAAGACACACATAGTTACACAGACATAAAGACACACACACAAAGACAGACATAAAGACACACACACACAGTTACACAGACATAAAGACACACACACAGTTACACAGACATAAAGACACACACACACACACAGTTACACTGACATAAAGACACACACACACACACAAAGACACAAACAGAAAGCAAAACAGTGCACACTTATAAGTCCCTTATGCTCACAGTATCAGTTATTTGCAGTGGAGAAAGGCCATAAAAAACGGCAGGAGGAAAAAAAAAAGATAATTTTTAAAGTCATAAACTTACCTTGCCTGTCGGTCTGGTCTTCTCCGTCCTGAAAGCCCCAACCCCCGTTGTCTCTTCACTGCTACATTCCAGCAGTTAGGGAAGTTAGACAGCATGTCATAAACAAGCCCAGCTTTCAAAGGTCCCACGGCACCGGCAGAAATATCACTCTGATCCCTGCACTTAGTGCCTAAAGTTTAATCATAGCTGAGTCATGGCACATGGGGCAGATTAAAAAATACAGCCTTTTTAATGTGCTCAATTTGTGTGGCTAATATACTGCTGCAGGCTGCAGTATATAAGCCACACAAACTGAGCACATTAAAAAGGCTGTATTTTTTATTATAGAGCCAGACAGGATGTATGTTACCTTATGTTTCTCTGCAGGTTGCGCCCTGTGTACCCCTGCTCCCCAGGCTACTGCCGGTTTGCCCGCCACTATGAGGCCCTGCTTTCAACACACACTCCCCTGGCCTCTAGGGGGCTATGACTTGCATGAAATATCCTCTTTAGTAGGGAGCACGACTGGATACGCAGCTGCTTGCTGTTACTTAGCAAAATAAAAAAACTGCACACCAATCCCTTGACAGTTACCCTAAGATAGCGGCCCGGCTGGAAGCATGTCATTTTCAAATTGTGCCGCCCCTCAAAATCTGCTGCCCTAGGCACGGGCCTTGTGTGCCTAGGCCATAATACGCCCCTGACTGGGGTGACACTGTGCCCTGGCAGGCCCTGAAATGCACACGTCTAAAGAAAACTGACTGCTATTATTTAACACAGTCAAAAAAAGTGTTGTTTTTTTTAAATCTACACTACTGTTACACCACATATGAGTTGCACTGGGGTGACACTATGCCCTGGCAGGCACTGAAACGCACACGTGTGAAGGAAACTGACTGCTATTATTTAACACAGTCAAAAAAGTGTTGTTTTTTTTAAATGTACACTACTGTTACACCAGATATGGGTTGCACTGGGGTGACACTGTGCCCTGGCAGGCACTGAAACGCACACGTGTGAAGGAAACTGACTGCTATTATTTAACACAGTCAAAAAAGTGTTGTTTTTTTTAAATGTACACTACTGTTACACCAGATATGAGTTGCACTGGGGTGACACTGTGCCCTGGCAGGCACTGAAACGCACACATGTGAAGGAAACTGACTGCTATTATTTAACACAGTCAAAAAAGTGTTGTTTTTTTAAATGTACACTACTGTTACACCAGATATGAGTGGTGGCACTGGGCAAGTGGGCGCAGTATACGCTGTGAGCCTGACACACACGCTGGCAGGCAGGCAACTGCAATTAGATTACACAGGGGAAAAAAAGCAGACTGATGTTCTAGCCCTAAAAAGGGCTTTTTGGGGTGCTGTCCTTACACAGCAGAGATCAGATGAGTCCTTCAGGACTGTAGTGGACACTGAATACACTAGCCTAGCTATCGATTTCCCTATTAAATCAGCAGCAGCTACACTGTCCCTCCTCATACTAAGAATGCAGCTTCCGAATGAATCTAAAATGGATGCTGTCCAGGAGGTAGGAGAGTCTGGGAGGGAGGGAGGGTCTGCTGCTGATTGGCTGGAATGTGCATGCTGACTGTGAGGTACAGGGTCAAAGTTTTACTCAATGATGACGAATAGGGGGCAGATCGAACATCGCATATTTATCACACTCATTAGGTCAATGGGGCATATGTATCAAGCTCCGAATGGAGCTTGATGCCCCTTTTTTCTGGTGAGTCATCCGACTCGCCAGAAACAGCAGTTATGAAGCAGCGGTCACAAAGACCGCTGTTCCATAACCTGTCCGCCTGCTCTCAGCAGGTGGACAGACATCGCCGGAAATCAACCCGATCGAGTACGATCGGGTTGATTGACACCCCCCTGCTGGCGGCCAATTGGCCGCGAGTCTGCAGGGGGTGGCGTTGCACCAGCAGCTCTTGTGAGCTGCTGGTGCAATGCTGAATACGGCAAGCATATTGCTCGCCGTATTCAGCGAGGTCTGGCGGACCTGACTAGCCCTTGATAAATAGGGGCCAATGTCTCTTTCAAAATACATATGGCTTGATTGTTCCACCTATACTTGTAAGTTTGTTTCATATTTAAAATTATGTTACTATATAGTATTATTCGATTTATAATTTCATGTAGTTAAAATGTTTATAGTATGATAGTGTGAGTATCTTTCTAATATTGTTGCTATTTTACAATAGCGTGCCATTTTGGATTAAGAAAGACACAACAGACCACTACCTGTGCCACCATCACAGAGTTATCGATGGGACCCTGTCATCAGAAGACCACTTACACCAGAAACACAACCTCAGAACTCGGAGAACACAGAGCGATTGAACAACACTGAGTGATGTACCTGCAACAAGTGTGTTGCGATGCCAACAGTGCAGGAATATAGATGCTGTCATGAAATTACCATGAGAGCAGTTGAGCCTCTATTAGCAGGAAATCACTTGTGTGTGAGTGACAGTGATTACTTACAACAGTGCTTGCTGAATCATCTACGAAGGCATGTTCTGTTGCTATTGGCATACAAAATGCATATTGTATGTAACATAACATAATTGTATAATTTTATACTTGATGCGTCAATGCCCTAGCTGTAGATAGAAACTTATATTTGGTTAGAACAGGTTCCCATAAGTGGCTGTATCATTTGTACCAACACCCAAAGTCTACATAGTATTGAGGCCCCTTGGGACAACTGTATTCAGATTGTAGATCCATTTAGCTTCAAGCTGTAGTAGGGCCAATGCCCTGTCACCCCCGCGTCTCAAGCAAGGGACATGGTCGATGAGCATTGTTCTTAACATTGATACAGAGTGTCCCGTTTGTAAAAAATGTCTCGCAACCGGCTGTTCTGAGCTACTTTTGTTAATAGCTTGGCGTATAGCTGATTTGTGGTTCGCCAGCCGTTCTCTGAAGGTGGTCACTGTTTTCCCTATATAATATAGGGAACACGGGCAAATTATAACATACACTACAAACTCTGAGGTACGTGTCAACCTATGTCTGATGACATATTTCTTATTGGTGTGCAGATGGTGAAATCTGTTACCGGTCATCATGCTGTTACAGGTGACACAATTTCCACACCTATAGCAACCTTGTTTGGCCTTACGATAGTGAACATTACTCTGTTCCCCCCATTGAGTTTTTGTTGAATCTGATGGAACTTTGCTTAGAAAAAATAAAATTTAGATTTGAGAATGAATTTTTTCTTTAGATTTTGGGTACAGCGATGGGGTCAAGTATGGCCCCATCCTATGCCAATTTATATATGGTCCAATATGAGCAGCACAATATTTTCAGCTTACAGCACGGCTCCATCAGATTCTATCATCGCTACATCGACGATGTGTTTTTAATTTGGAGGGGTACACCAGAATTACTTATACCGTGGTTCAATGCGCTCAATTCACTTGATTCTACAATCAGATTTAAAATTGAATGGAACTGTCAGAAAATCAATTTGTGGGATTTAGAAATATATAAAGCTGACATGGGAGATAAAAGCAGTTTACAGACTACTCTATATCATAAGGATACTAATAAAAATTCTATCCTACACTATGATAGTTTTCACCCTTATACTCAAAAGAATGGTGTCAGTTCCTCGCAGCTCCTGTGGGTCGTCAGGAATAACACTGAGGGTTCCCGTAAGGATACCCAACTGCAAGAGACGGCTCAAAAATTCCTACAACGAGGATACCCCCAACGTCTGATTGAACAACAACATTTGGTTGCTGAGCAACAAACACAAGAGAACCTTATTATGAGGAAAGTGGAAAGGAAAGATGCTCCATGTCTGAATTTTGTGACCACTTACACTCCGGGCTCAGAAGTGGTAGCAGCTACCATCAAAGATAACTAAAAAATAATGGCCCGGTGCATTGCTACGAACAAAAATCCTGGATACCTAATGCCAAACAAGGTTACTATAGGTGTGGCAATTGTGTCACCTGTAACAGCATGATGACCGGTAACAGCTTTCACCATCCGCACACCAATAAGAAATATGTCATCAGACATAGGTTGAAATGTGCCTCGGAATTTGTAGTGTATGCTATCATTTGCCCGTGTTCCCTATATTATATAGGAAAAACAGTGACTACCTTCAGAGAATGGCTGGTGAACCACAAATCAGCTATATGCCAAGCTATTAACAAAAGTAGCTCAGAACAGCCAGTTGTGAGACATTTTTTACAAGCGGGACACTCTATATCAATGTTAAGAACAATGCTCATCGACCATGTCCCTCGCTTGAGACACGGGGTGACAGGGCATTGGCCCTACTATGGCTTAAAGCTAAATGGATCTACGATCTGGATACAGTTGCCCCAAGGGGCCTCAATACTATAATAGACTTTGGGTGTTGGTACAAATGATACAGCCACTTACGGGAACCTCCTCTAACCAAATATAAGTTTCTATCTACTCCTAGGGCATTGACGCATCGAGTATAAAATTATACAATTATGTTATGTTACATACAATATGCATTTTGTTCTGCATCTATGTTAGCCTGTTTAGTGGTAATTGATACTTATATGTATAGATTGGCCCTTCAGGTTTATTTGTAACATTGTTGATTTGTGACATTGTTGACTAGTGTGGTCTGTACAGATGTGTACCCATCTTTCTGCACTAAGCTCTTGCGTTATGTTTTTTTTTAAAAAATGTTTGTACTGTATCGGCATGTTCCACATGCTGGTATCTATTAGTAATAGATATACTGTGGGGCAAAAAAGTATTTAGTCAGCCACCATTTGTGCAAGTTCTCCCACTTAAGAAGATGAAAGTGGCCTGTAATTTTCATCATAGGAATACCTCAACTATGAGAGACAAAATGTGGAAACAAATCCAGACAATCACATTGTCTGATTTGGAAAGAATTTATTTCCAAATTATGGTGGAAAATAAGTATTTGGTCAATATCCAAAGTTCATCTCAATACTTTGTTATATATCCTTTGTTGGCAATGACAGAGGTCAAACATTTTCTGTAAGTCTTCACAAGGTCGTCACACACTGTTGCTGGTATGTTGGCCCATTCCTGCATGCAGATCTTCTCTAGAGCAGTGATGTTTTGGGGCTGTCGCTGGGCAACACAGACTTTCAACTCCCTCCAAAGGTTTTCTATGGGGTTGAGATCTGGAGACTGGCTAGGCCACTCCAGGACCTTGAAATGCTTCTTACGAAGCCACTCCTTCATTGCCCGGGTGGTGTGTTTGGGATCATTGTCATGCTGAAAGACCCATCCACGTTTCATCTTCAATGCCCTTGCTGATGGAAGGAGGTTTGCACTCAAAATCTCACAACTTTCATGTACACGGATCAGTCGTCCTGTTCCCTTTGCAGAGAAACAGCCCCAAAGCATGATGTTGCCACCCCCATGCTTCACAGTAGGTATGGTGTTCTTTGGTTGCAGTTCAGCATTCTCTCTCCTGCAAACACGACGAGTTGTGTTTCTACCAAACTGTTCTACTTTGGTTTCATCTGACCATATGACATTCTCCCAATCTGCTTCTGGATCACCTAAATGCTCTCTAGCATACTTCAGACGGGCCCGGACATGTACTAACTTAAGCAGGGGGACACGTCTGGCACTGCAGGATCTGAGTCCCTGGGGGCGTAGTGTGTTACTGATGGTAGCCTTTGTTACGTTGGTCCTAGCTCTCTGCAGGTCATTCACTAGGTCCCCCCATGTGGTTCTGGGATGTTTGCTCACCGTTCTCGTGATCATTTTGACCCCACGGGGTGAGATCTTGCGTGGAGCCCCAAATCGAGGGAGATTATCAGTGGTCTTGTATGTCTTCCATTTTCTAATTATTGCTCCCACAGTTGATTTCTTCACACCAAGCTGCTTGCTTATTGCAGATTCAGTCTTCCCAGCCTGGTGCAGGTCAACAATTTTGTTTCTGGTGTCCTTCGACAGCTCTTTGGTCTTCACCATAGTGGAGTTTGGAGTGTGACTGTTTGAGGTTGTGGTCAGGTGTCTTTTATACTGATAACAAGTTCAAACAGGTGCCATTAATACAGGTAATGAGTGGAGGACAGATGAGCCTCTTAAAGAAGAAGATACAGGTCTGTGAGAGCCAGAAATCTTGCTTGTTTGTAGGTGACCAAATACTTATTTTCCACCATAATATGCAAATAAATTATTTCCATATCAGACAATTTGATTGTCTGGATTTGTTTCCACATTTTGTCTCTCATAGTTGAGGTATACCTATGATGAAAATTACAGGCCTCTTCCATCTTCTTAAGTGGGAGAACTTGCACAATTGGTGGCTGACTAAATACTTTTTTGCCCCACTGTATTATAGCTCTGTTCTCGGATCGCCCTCCGGATCCGCTGTCATATGCCTGGCTTGCTTGCATACGGTATTGGTTTACCATTGCCATGACTCCCCTACAGCTGCCTATGTTCCTAACGGCAGAGGTCGATGACGTCATCGGTGGGTGCGGTTGCGCCATCAGTGTTTGCAGTGTGTCCAGGTAGATGGCGTTTAGCGGTTGGGTGATGGTTGTTATGATTCACTTTAGACAGATGTTTCACATTATGTAATTAGATAGGGTATATAAAGGTTGGTCTGTGTGGGTATTCGTTATGTCTACTATGGTCTCCATTTGAGAAAGGTTCTAATTTTGAACCGAAACGTTATCGGTTAAGGCCCTTTGTTGTTTATGCACCGTGTGGATTAAAAGGCTTTTTGTATAGCTTTTTTTGCAGTATATCCATCCATCCCTGGCCAGGTTTGGTATACTGTGGACTTTTATATATATACAGCAGTGCTCCTCTCATACTTGGTCTAATTTTAGTGTAATTTAGTATAAATTGTTGGCCTTTAAGGCACCTTCTCCCATAGAACCAGTACGGGGTAATTGGTTATTTTAACCTCTGGTGGAAGCAGCTATTATCTGCTTATTTGACTACTTGAGTCACCGGGTGAGTCTTATTTCAGACTACTGTGTGGCTACTTTTAAATTTGGTATCTCCGCTCAAACCAAGTTTATCAGCTTATACTCCTTATTACAAATTGGAATCTATGGGATTCTTACAATATATATAGCACCTGTTAATAGTTTTACACACTAAAGTTAGCACCAATCGGTACAGATTGATCACTGTACCGATATTTTTGAGAGGAGCCGCTGTGTATATTCTTTTTGACACTCTTTTTAATTTATTTTAAGTGGTGGCATAGTCCACATTTCTCTTATATGTATTATTAATTAAAGATTATGTTTTAAACACTCCACACTCTCTACACAACACTTAATTGGTAGACCTTCTCCCTATAAGTGTGCCCATTTTTGCTTTCCTTTTTTCTCTTCTTTCTAATAAAACTTTTCACATAAGGGTCTACAACTAATGTCACTAGGTCACATGTAGCATTGTCAGGCACATAAAGAGATACCAATCTACCAAGATCAGTACGCAGTAAAACATCATTAGGAATATTTTCAGATACCATCACATTTCTTAAACCTCTCCCCACTCTTCAATCAAGATATACACGTGCCATAGGCTCTGCAAGTTGCATTCCCCCAATCCCTTTAACTGCTACAGTCCTGCCAGGAATAATGTCCTTAGAGCTCACCTGCCCTGGACGTACAAGAGTCACTGCAGCACCTGTGTCCAAAGCCCAAGTGTTACCTTAGTTCCGACAAGCACAGGTTGCAAGTTCTCCTGGTTGCTTTCCTCTGGACATGTAACGAACAGAACAGATGCTGGTACTACTGAGGGATTACCCACTCCAGCTAATTGCACCAAGTTAATCTTCTCTGGGCAAGTTCAGCTGATGTGGCCCACTTTGTTGCAAGCACAACACCTGCGGGTATCCCCCTGCCCAGGTGCAGCACTTGCCCCACCTTTCCCAGAGGGAGCAGACACATTAAACAAAGGCACAACAGGTTTTGTGAAGGGGGGTCGTGCAGCAGCTCCTTTCCAGGTGGATCCCCCTTAAGAAAGGATTTTCTCCCATTTCCCGATGACCTGTTGGCTGTGTAAAAATCGGCCAGCTCACCCGCTTCCAATGCGGTTATGGGTTTACGATCCAAAACCCATTCTTGGGCACAGCTGCATGAATTTCTCCTTCACCATCAGATCTTCCAGATCTTCTATAGTGGCAATCTTTAGCCCTCTGATCCACTGTTTAAAGGCTGTCATCAGGTTTCCAACAGCTGCATTATATCTCTCTGACATACCTTTCTGTAGAGAATGGAATTTCTTCCTGTACACCTCAGGAGTAAGATTATACCTTCTCTGCAGTGCAGCTTTGATGACATCAAACGCTGGGGGTAGTTCAGCAAAAGCCTCCAGGGCAGAACCTTTCAGACCAGGGGTAAGATACTTGGCCCACTGCTCCCTTGGCAGCTGCAACTGTCTGCAAACTTTCTCAAAGCTACGCAGGAATACATCCACATCGCCATCTTTCTCCAGAGAGGGAACATTCTCTGCATGCACTCTGGGAACAGGTGGGTCTATAGGTTCACTAACAACAGGTGAGACCATCCCTCTCTCCAACCGTACAAGCTGTAGCTGATACTCTCAGCTTGTCTCTCAGCTGCTTCCACAGCAACCTGTCTCTCAGCTGCAGCAGCCTGTCTCTCGTAAAATTTTGCAATCAACTCCATGCGCAAACTTGCATCCGCTTACCCCATATGTTTCAGAACAGTTTGCAAATAACAGTCCAATGGATCCCCAGATCCTGATGAATCACTACCCACAGCTGCAGACACCTCTCCTGAGGCTTCAGCTGGTGTGGCCTGGCTGTTATAATATTCGGTAAGAAGTTGTATTAGTCCCTCTTTGTTCTTTCTACAAGATAGGAAATCTTGCTCGTGGCATAACAGTGCCATAATTTCCTTGGTCTGCTGCTGATATGTCTCCGTAGTAAAAATAAAATAGAAAAGAAAAACAGAATAAGGAAGGGGACTGTTTGCAATGTGTGACTATATAATGCACTGAGTTTTAGCCTTTGGAAATTGTGAGAGTCAAAATTTCTTTTTAGTGCTGGGATTTTTGCACTAGCAAATCCACTAGCACTAAAATCTAATAAAAAATGTATCTACACCGCTGCCCACCAATTTGTGACGACCAGGGTTATCCAACCCTGCGCACAGAAAGGGTTATCAGACCCCTTCTACTGTCACTAATATGTCACAATCTAGCCATGTCAGGCAAGCTTATGACTTAGTTCAGTGGGTGAAAGAGTTAACAACACTCCCTAGTCTGTGCTAGACGTAAAAAAAAATGCCCAAAACTCCCCTTTAATGCCACCCACACTAAACTAAAAACCATATACTGTAGCTCCAAGATGCCACCACTTATGATTTATTAAAGGGAAAATCCTAAGGAAAAACCCATTTACTTACACATTAACTCTCAGAATACAATTTAGCAGAAAATAACCTAAAATATACAGTTCTAATACTCCAGTCTCTTTCAGTAACGTGGTTCAAATATTAGACAAAGGACAAAGTATAATAAATGAATTATTTATTATGCCAAAAATTATTATGCACAATGCATTATTACTAAAAAGTTGTTACAAATAAAATTACACACGAGCAAACAGTTTTTCAAAACAAAAAGAAGAAAATAGAAACCTCCTACTGTACTAGTCTTTGGAATCTGTGCCCCAGGGAGATGGCATGAAGCAATGGGTCCTTACTCTGTAGAACAGCTTCCCATGTAAGAATGACAATTTCATTGTTAAAACACAGGATTCTTATACATATTTTTCAGAGATCAAGTTGCCTGACCCCACCCTCTTTGCAGGGGCTGAGAAGCCCCTTATCTTTTACGACCGTCAATAAACTCTAAGGGCTCCATGTACTAAGCAGTCAGCGAGCTACCCGCAACAAATCTCGCGACCAAACTCGCAAACTGATATGTACAAAGCCGTCAATTATGTAAAAACTCGCATCTTTAAAATTGTGAGCGTACTTATCCGCCATACCTCGCTACCTCTCCATTTTTTACTGTAATTAGACACATTTGACCACCAACTCGCCAAAAACAAATGTACTAAAAAATCTATTTGTCCGCTCGCGTCAATCTCCGCCCCCACCTCGTTATTTTTGCCTCGCCACCTTTTAGGTGGCGGGCAAGGTACAAAACAATAGGAAAGCCACTAGACGCCAGTCTATACATATATAAAAGGCAATAATATCAGCATTGTACTTACATTGTTCATTTCAGCAGCTATGGAGAGAATTCTGTTTTTGTTTATTCTCCGTTTGATGCAAATCCGGGCTAGAAGACAGAATACTGGAAATGTAGCTAATCGATTGGTTAGAAGAAGGAGAGTTCGAGTCCCCCGTGTATTCCTTCCACGGGTTGGTTTGCACGGCCTTTCTGACCGAGAGATCATACAAAGATTCCGGCTTGATCGTGAATCGATATTACACCTGTATCGAGAGATTGAAGATCATTTGGAGCCGATGACTGCTCGTTCACAAGCTATTCCGGGACTTCTGAAACTATTAGCTGCATTGCATTTTTTTGCAACAGGCTCCTTTCAGGCAGTTTCTAGCGTAATTATTGGAATGAGTCAATCTGCTTTTTCACGCCACTTATCCAAAGTAATAGGGGCTATGATGGTTATTTTTCATCGATATGTTTGTTTGCCATCTACCCCTGAAGAATGGCAATCTATCAAGTCAAATTTCTATAGGATGGCTGGGATGCCCAATGTCCTAGGTGCCATAGACTGTACCCATGTTGCTGTAAGACCACTTCAAGCTCGTGAGGAGATCTATAGGAATAGAAAGCATTTCCATTCCTTGAATGTCCAGATGGTCTGTGACCCCAACATGAGGATTATCAGTGTCTGTTCTAACTTTCCTGGCTCCTGTCATGATTCTTACATTTTAAGGCAGACTGGGTTATACCGGAAGTTCGAGGACGGAAATATGCCTGACGGATGGCTTCTAGGTAAGCATAACTGGCGTCTAATATGTCTCTCATTTCAATGTACCAAAATTGCGCCCAATTTGTCGACTGTAATCTGTATAGTTTAATTGTATTGTATAGTTCTGAATCTTTATAATTATTCTTATGTTAATATTTATATTTATTATATCTTCTATTAGGAGATGGAGGGTACTCATGTACAGAATGGCTGTTGACTCCCTATAACAACCCACAGACCAGAAGTCAAGTACGTTTCAATGAAGCTCACCGATCTACCAGGGGGATTATTGAGAGGACTTTCGGTATTTTGAAAATGCGGTTTCGATGTCTTGATCGTTCTGGTGGTGCTATGCAGTATGCACCAGAGAAAGTTGCAAAAATGATATTGGTTTGCTGCATACTGCACAATATTGCAATTAAAAGAGGCTGTCCATTAGAAGATGAAGATCCAATAGATGCTGATGATTTACCAGAAGAAATATGTGTAGAACAAGCAAATAGGCGTGGAAATGCAACAAGGGACATGGTTTCAGAACAATATTTTGTGTTTGAGGATTAAAGTTTCAGTTGATCAATAAAAAACTTTCTTTATTAACTTGTCTCCATTTTTTTTTTTAAGAATTAAGGTTATTAAAAATCACTCATGATAAACAGTTAAATACATAACAGTTGTTGCTCTTCAATTATCAAAGGTTTCAAATAAATAAAGTTTATGATCAAAGTTATTACAGACAATATATTATAGGTAATACATTGTCTTTGTGACATCACACTAGTGTCTACAGCTGCTCTCACTCTTTTACATATGTGATTATTGTAATGTAATCCCTCCATAGCTGATGCTAATTCATTGTATTGTGTCATTGAATTGTAGCTGTAACAAGCGACAGTATATTCCAAAGTGCTTTATGTTATCAGATTGGATTTTTGAGTTAAAAAAGACTTGCTAATTTTATTTGTTTTATTCTAACCTCTATTTTTAACAGCTACTAGGTTTTCCCATATTCAAATAAATACCTTAAGGGCTTACTCTTAGCACTTATTTTCTTAACCTTTATAATATATTTTTGCATTCAAGATTTGTTAAAAGAATAGTGGCATATAGAAAATAATGGCAAAATAAATTATTTTATTACAAAATTATAATCTTTAAACATTATATATTAACAATTGTAAACCAAAGTAACTTGTAATACATATAAACACATCTGAAAAAAAAGGAAATGTTTAGAAACCAAATAACAATTGTAAACCAAAATAAATTCTAATACATATAAACACATATGAAACAAAGAAAATGTTTAGAAACAAAATAACAATTGTAAACCAAACAACATTTTAATACATATAAACACATCTTAAAAAAATTAAATGTTTAGAAACAAAATAAAAATTGTAAACCAAAATAAATTTTAATACATAAAAACACATCTGAAACAAATAAAATGTTTAGAAACAAAATAACTATTGTAAACCAAAGTAAATTTTAATACATATCAACACATCTGAAACAAAGAAAATGTATAGAAAACAAATATCATTTGTAATAACTATAAACATCGATATTTACAAACCTTCATAAAATACATTAATCTACATATACATTATATTTTTCTCTATTTTTCGGGGATACATATCTATATCAATGCGCTAATGATTGACATAACGATTAATCACGTCATCGTCTAACATGTCGCGTCCTGAACCTTTTGGTGCTGGAGAATTGGTGATATTAGTTTATGCCATGGATAAATATTTCCCTAAACGGATTGGTGGTGTGAGGGGAGTGAGACAGGAATGCAGAGACAAAATTATATACGAGATGCTGAGAAGAATGCATCGTATTTCAAAAATTAAAAGAACAAGACGACAGTGTCTTAGAAAATATAGTGATTTGAAGAGAAGAGAACCGTACTATAAATCGATTCGAAGATTGATAAGGACATGTAAGTTTCAAAATTATATATGAAATAATTTTTAATAATATAAAAAAAGGGTTTATTTTTGAACTGCGTCATCATTGACGAATCCAGGACAATAATATTTTCTGAGTGTTACTTTGACTATATTAGTATATACAATTGCAAAAAGTTACAAAAGTAAGCATGCAGAACTGAGTTAGTAGATTAAAATTTAACTATATTACTATATACACTTAAAAGGTTAGAAAACTTAGCATACAAAAATGAGTTAGTAGAGTAAAATATAACTATATTAGTATATACCATTGAAACATGCAGAACTGAGTTAGTAGAATAAAATATAAATATATTACTATATAACATTGAAACATGTTAGAAAAGTAAGCATGCAGAACTGAATGTTTTGAAAACAAAAAATTACTTGGAATAATTAAATAAAAAAATTTTATTCCAATTTTTTTTTATATATATGTTTATAGATATGAGAAGTAGGAGAATGAAGTGTGCACACCCACCACGCTACTTAAGGTCAATGTTGGTGCAAACACCCAGAAGTGAAGCTCTTTCTCCACCTTTGCCAATAACACTATTGGATATTGAATTATCTCCAAATCCATATGAAATTTGTCATAAAAAGACACAGACAGGTAATGACTTATTATTTAAATTTTAAATCATATATTTTAGGTTTTGGATTAAAAAGTTTTAGCCTGCAATATTAATCAAGTTGCTAATTTACTTCTATTATCATTTTTTTACTCATTAACTTTCTATCTTTATTTGAAAAAGAATGCATCTAAGCTAAGGAGCCAGCCAATTTTTGGTTAAGCACCATGGACAGCACTCTTTGATTGGTTCTGTCCAATTAGCAAGTACAACACCGTTGGTTCACCAAAAATGGGCTGGCATCTAAACTTAGATTCTTGCTTTTCAAATAAAGATACAAAAAGAAATATAGCTGCAAACAGCAATAGAGGTGGCCAGCGCATTATTTTTGCAATGCCATATAAGTAGTTATGTCACAAAATAAAGTTATATAACAACTGTTTACAGTTCTAACATAAGCATTTGGAAAATAAACACATTTTCGAAATGTTTGCGTTTTTTAAAATGGCTGCCACACCATATGACCTATACTTTCAACATGAACAAATTTAACTCTAGGTGACAATATATGGTTATACAGCAAATTTCACAGTTTTAACATAAGCGGTTGGAAAGAAAACACAGTTTCAAAATTTTTGCGTAAACCAATATGGCTGCCACAGCTTTTGACTAATTCCTTCAACATGAACAACTGTGACTCTAGGTCACAATGTAAGACTGTACAGCAAATTTCACAGTTCTTACATAAGCGGTTGCAGAGAAAATAGACTTTCGAAATTTTCGCGTAAACCAATATGGCTGCCCGATCGTAAGATATACAGCCTCTATATTATACACAATAAAACATAAAACCGATATTGCTGCCGCATCATGTGACTGATTCTCTCCTAATGAGCAATTGTGAATCTAGGTAACAATATAAGACTGTACAGCAAATTTCACAGTTCTTACATAAGCGGTTGCAGAGAAAATAGACTTTCGAAATTTTCGCGTAAACCAAGATGGCTGCCCGATCGTAAGATATACAGCCTCCATATTATACAATAGTGCTCACTATAGATGTCAATAAACATGGCAAAAATAAAGCATTTTTGTAAAACGGTTTTTGTTTTATTATGAATTTAAATATATCGTTAAGCAATTTTGAACAATTCAAAATGGCTGCCAAACCACATGACGTATCAACTTCTCTTGAACAAATCTGAATGTTAGTCATAAGATAACTCTATAAACAAAATTTCAAGTCTGTCCCATAAGCGGTTTCGGAGAAGAAGATTTTTATAGTTTTTAAAAATGGCGCATACGAAACAAAATGGCCGCCAAGCTATGCAATGTATGGCTTTCAAATTGCACATACTAATGCTCACTATAGACCTCTACAATTTGCAGAAGTTTCATGAAAATTTGCAAATGTTTTATTTCACGAAGGCGATTGCGCAATGCGAATTTTAACTGCAATATTGTCTTTAAGGGTTATGACTATGTGTAATCATGTGTCTATTACACTGTAATATTGTTAAATATTGTAAAACTAATGTATAAAGTGCAAAATTACGCAATTAAATGGCGATAAAAAGGTTAATGTCTCACAGCAGCCATGTTGATAATGGAAAAATCGCAGTTTGAACAAACTTGGTAGACGCGCTTGCAAGGAGCATATGTGCAAAATTGGGCGTCATTGCACTAAGCGGTTTAGGAGAAGAAGATGTTTGAATATTTTCGCAAAATGCAAGATCGCTGCCACATCATGTGACCTAGGCACTTCTGTTGAGCAATAGCAATTTCAGGTCATAGTAGCACTAAGCAGAGCGAGTTTCAAAGTTGTAACATAAGCAGTTCCAGAGCTAAAGATTTTTAAGCGTTTGTCGAAATTTGTCGCAAAAAGCAATATGGCTGCCAGAGCATGTGACCTATGAGTTCAATTTTGCATGAGATGTAGCACAGCAATAGGCTGTACCAGCATACCTGATTTTAAGAGCTTTGCAAAAACAGTTAAGCAGTTATGGGCAATTGAATACAAAGCTTGGCGGAATAAAAAGAATAATAATAATAATAATAATAAATATAGCTGCAAGCAGCAATAGAGGTGGCCAGCACATAATTTTTGCAATGCCATATAAGTAGTTATGTCACAAAACAAAGCTATACAACAACTGTTTACAGTTCTAACATAAGCATTTGGAAAAAAAACACATTTTCGAAATGTTTGCGTTTTTTAAAATGGCTGCCACACCATATGACCTATACTTTCAACATGAACAAATGTAACTCTAGGTGACAATATATGGTTATACAGCAAATTTCACAGCTTTAACATAAGCGGTTGGAAAGAAAACACGGTTTCAAAATTTTTGCGTAAACCAATATGGCTGCCACAGCTTGTGACTAATTCCTTCAACATGAACAACTATGACTCTAGGTCAAAATATAAGACTGTACAGCAAATTTCACAGTTCTTACATAAGCGGGTGCAGAGAAAATAGACTTTCAAAATTTTTGCGTAAACCAAGATGGCTGCCGATTGTAAGATATACAGCCTCTATATTATGCACAATAGTGCTCACTATAGATGTCAATAAAAATGCAAAAATAAAGCATTTTTGTAAAACGTTTTTTGTTTTATTATGAATTTAAATATATCGTTAAGCAATTTTGAACGATTCAAAATGGCTGCCAAACCACATGACCTATCAACTTCTCTTGAACAAATCTGAATGTTAGTCATAAGATAACTCTATAAACAAAATTTCAAGTCTGTCCCATAAGCGGTTTTGGAGAAGAAGATTTTTATAATTTTTAAAAATGGCGCATACGAAACACAATGGCTGCCAAGCTATGCAATGTATGGCTCTCAAATTGCACATACTAATGCTCACTATAGACCTCTACAATTTGTGAAAGTTTCATGAAAACTTGCAAATATTTTATTTCACGAAGGCGACTGCGCAATGCGAATTTTAACTGCAATATTGTCTCTAAGTGTTATGAGTATGTGTAATCATGTGTCTATTACACTGTAATATTGTTAAATATTGTAAAACTAATGTATGAAGTGCAAAATTATGCAATTAAATGGCGATAAAAAGGTTAATGTCTCACAGCAGCCATGTTGATTATGGAAAAATCGCAATTTTAACAATCTTGGTAGAGGTCCTTGCAAGGAGCATACGTGCAAAATTGCGCTTTATTGCATTAAGCGATTTAAGAGAAGAAGATGTTTAAAGATTTTCGCAAAATGCAAGATGGTTGCTACATCATGTGACCAAGTCACTTCTGTTGAGCAATGGCAAATCTAGGTCATAGCAGCACTAAGCACAGCAAGTTTCAAAGTTGCAACATAAGCAGTTCCAGAGCTAAAGATTATTAAGCAGTTCTCGAAATTTGTCGCAAAAAACAATATGGCTGCATAACCTTATGACCTATGAGTTCAATATTGCATGAGATGTAGCATTGCAATAGGCTGTATCAGCATACCTGATTTCAAGAGTTTAGAATAAGTAATTTGTGTTTTGTGAGCAATTGACTCAAAAGAGGAAGTATTGAATTACAAATAATTACGATAAACATAAAACCGATATTGCTGCCGCATCATGTGACTGATTATCTCCTAATGAGCAATTGTGAATCTAGGTCACAATATAAGATTATACAGCAAATTTCATAGTTCTAACATAAGCGGTTTCAGAGAAAATAGACTTTCGTTATTTTCGCGTAAACCAAGATGGCTGCCTGATCGTAAATTGGACAGCCTCCATATTACGCACAATAGTGCTTACTATAGATGTCAATAAACATGGCAAAAATAAAGCATTTTTGTAAAACGGTTTTTGTTTTATCATTAATTTAAATATATCGTTAAGCAATTTTGAACAATTCAAAATGGCTGCCAAACCACATGACGTATCAACTTCTCTTGAACAAATCTGAATGTTAGTCATAAGATAACTCTGTAAACAAAATTTCGAGTCTGTCCCATAAGCGGTTTCGGAGAAGAAGATTTTTATAGTTTTTAAAAATGGCGCATACGAATCAAAATGTCCGCCAAGCTATGCAATGTATGGCTTTCAAATTGCACATACTAATGCTCACTATAGACCTCTACAATTTGCAGAAGTTTCATAAAAATTTGCAAATGTTTAATTTCACGAAGGCGACTGCGCAATGCGAATTTTAACTGCAATATTGTCTTTAAGGGTTATGACTATGTGTAATCATGTGTCTATTACACTGTAATATGGTTAAATATTGTAAAACTAATGTATAAAGTGCAAAATTACACAATTAAATGGCGATAAAAAGGTTAATGTCTCACAGCAGCAATGTTGATTATGGAAAAATCGCAGTTTGAACAAACTTGGTAGAGGACCTTGCAAGGAGCATATGTGCAAAATTGCGCGTCATTGCACTAAGTGGTTTAAGAGAAGAAGATGTTTGAAAATTTTCGCAAAATGCAAGATGGCTGCCACATCATGTGACCAAGGCACTTCTGTTGAGCAATAGCAATTTTAGGTCATAGTAGCACTAAGCACAGCGAGTTTCAAAGTTGTAACATAAGCAGTTCCAGAGCTAAAGATTTTTAAGCGTTTGTCGAAATTTGTCGCAAAAAGCAATATGGCTGCCAGAGTATGTGACCTATGAGTTCAATATTGCATGAGATGTAGCACAGCAATAGGCTGTACCAGCATACCTGATTTTAAGAGCTTTGCACAAACAGTTAAGCAGTTATGGGCAATTGAATACAAAGCTTGGCGGAATAAAAAGAATAATAATAATAATAATAATAATAATAATAATCCGAACAATAACAATAGGTTGTCCTGCAACTTTGTTGCTGGCCACCTAATAATAATAATCCGAACAATAACAATAGGTTGTCCTGCAACTTTGTTGCTGGCCACCTAATGAAGTAAAATAGAAAGTTTATTTAAATTGCATGCACTATCTGAATCATGAAACTTAGAAATTGGGTTCTATGTCCCTTTTAATGATTATTATTATTGTTTTAAATAATATATACAAGGTTTTTGATTTAATAGTTTTCTATCTTTATCTTTGTAATTTCGTTCATAGATATTACCATGGAAGACATGGAAACTAGTATGGAAATGGAAGAATTTCAAAATCCTGATAGTGTGACAATATTTGAAGCATTGACTTCAGATGATACTCAACCAAGGATAGAAGTTTTACCAACAATGATGTTAGATAAAGGTATGTTTCATACTCAGTAATCTTAAATCTAAGAAAATCCAAGTTTTAACTAATACATATTGTATATTTCAAATAGGAGTTGGCTCAGATGAAAGCTTTAAAGGAGTGGACATAAGTGTAGAAGCTAATATAGTAGATAACGTAGATAACAGCACATCAGGAGGTAATATTTGTGATGAAAAACCCTATCATACATTGAATATGTATATGAAAATTGAATTAAAATTTGCTTTGCATTTATTTTTCTACAGATTTATCTTCAACATCAACTATTGAAACTGCAGACAAAAGTACTCAGAGTTGTCTTGAAGATCATGTTAAGCAAAAAATTTCTAAAATTAGGGCAACTTTGGGAATGTTAATGGAGCAAGTAGATTTTTTATACCGTAAATATGTAATTTGATTTCATTTTTTGTTTTGTCATGATGATTGTCAGAAGAATGACAATTAATAACTGAGAAAAACTTTTGTGTTGAAGAATCAAAAGTGAGTTTGAATTTATGTAAATAAACGTTTTTTTTTGGCCATAAAAAAATTTGTCTTTATTAAATAATAACATTTTAAACTTAAAATACACAAAAAATAACTTAGTAAACAATATACAGATTAAAAAAATGAACAGTGACTAAATAATACAAAATGTTCACTCCAGACGTGGCCTCTTTGGGTCTGTTGTACCCTCCCTTTCACTGACAATAGCCAACAGAGATTGTAATGTCCTTTCACTGATGGTTAAAGCTCTGTTAATTTGGTGGTTTTTCTCTTCATCCATCTGCCTCTGCCACTGGAACATCTCTCTTTGCAGCTGTAATTTCTGCATCTCTATCTCATTCCTTTGCATTTCTATTTCCACTTTTTTTTCTGACAGAGCAGCCCAGCGGTCAATATTTGTGTTAATAATATTTTGCATTTCTCTGTGGTCCTCTCTGTATTGCCTTGCCAGTGTCAACATTTCCCTCAATGCAACATCGCCCAATAGTCCTTCTGCCGGTGTATTGTCAATATTTACACCACCTGTTTGCAGTGCAATTGGTGGTGCCTGTGTTTCAACAGGTTCCTCAATGTTTTCTGGTGTGTGAATTTCATCCGGTTGCGCATCTCCCAAATCTTCAAGAATATCTGGAGTCTCACTTCCATCATGCCCTCCTGGTGGTTCATCTTGAATGGGATTTTCCACTATCGGCATGAGATTGATAGTGATCTCCCTTGATGAGTTTTCTTCTTCTAGATCAAGACATAACAAATTGTTAGTAAATAAAAATAAAATGTTATAAAAACACTTGCAGAAATAGAATAGAAGGAGAGAGCAGATACAACCGTCATACACCAATTTAAGTTATATTATATATTTATACATATGTGATACATACCATCAAATAATGGAGATGAATGTCCAGTCAATCGCTGGAAAAGACGTCCCAAATCACCTATAAAAAAATAAATAACATAAAAATAAATAAATAAATAAAATTAAAATGTTTTTTTGTCAATGTAACGATATATTCAAAATTATTAATGGAAATGTATTTTGCAATTAACTGGACACTGAAGCAAAAATAATCTTTTTGAGAATAAGATATATTGCATGGAATTTCTATCAGCTTTCTTATGTAATACTATGATCAATTCTCAAAAAGAAAATAATGATAAATTTTAAAACCATTAGAAAGTTGATTAAAATAGCATGCATGCTCTACACGAATCCTCATTTAAAAAAATTTGTACAGTGTCCCTTTCATGAAAATCTATGATCATTGCTATTTGAACTTCAAATTACATTCCATCTGTAAAAGATCTCGAAATAGAATATGTCAATAATGACATTTGACATTTAAAAAAAAAAATAAAAAAAAAAGATAAGAGATAAAAGAGATAAAACACACAACATTGAAATTATTCATTTGTAAAGTACTTACCAGTTGCTCTACCAACACCAGTTTGTGGAGTGCTGGTCCTTAGATCAGGTAGTGTGTCCGCCGAGGAAGTTGTGTGTGTAACATTAGATGATGAGCGTATTAATTGTCCATGTGTAAAACTGGCCGAAGGTCTGGAAACAGCTGCACTGGGTGGTCTTGAAACCGCAGAAGATGAAGTAGAACAAGTGGGCACTTCGTTACTCCTCACAGGCTCTGCTTGTGTTGTTGGCATCGCTTTAAAAAAAAAATAAAAAAAAAATTAGGTTTATTTTTATTTCTAGTTGAAACTGAAAGCTAAAAGTGTTAATAATAATAATTACAGCAGTGAATGCAGGCTCAATCATTAAAGGGACATGCCAACCACCTTTTTTTATGATTTGGAAAGAGAATGCAGTTATAAACATCTTTATAATTTACTTATATTATCTAATTTGTTTTATTCTCTTGATATTCTTTGTTGAAAAGCATTTGATTGATGCACAAAGAAGCCTCGTGTGATTGGCTCAACATGTGTATTTATTTTTCTTCAACTAAGAATATCTAGAAAATGAAGCCAAAGAAATAATGGAAGTAATTTGTAATGTTGTTTAAATTTCAATTCTCTATCCGAATCATTAATAAAAGATTTTGGGTTTAGTGGCCCTTTAAAGGGACATGAACAAATATAATTACCTTTACAAATTGCATAAGAAAATGCTTTTTCAAAAATATTTAAATGTATTATGTTTTTGCATTCATTGGATTTTTATACTTTGAGGAAAAGCAAATCTATACAGGCACAGTAAATGATCATTGGTTGATGCACATAGATGGTTCATGTGACTGCGTCAACTATGTGCATAGCTATATCTGAAAAAAGTATGTTTATAAAGCGGAGAACAATTTGGAAAGATGTTAACAATAATATTCTATAGTCAAATAACGCAACATGGAAGTCAATAGATCAGAAATTTAAGAAGGCATGTGATCTGGGGTTAGTCTCATGATTAATGTCGGACATACAATATTATTTTAATAGTTTCAAATTACATTATTTCTATTGTCATTATCTCTTTAAGGTTTCTATGCAATACTGGTTTGAAAATAAACACATGGGTGTTATCTTTAGGGATCACTATATTAATAATCAACAAATCTTTAGTTACGTTAGACCATTAAAAAAAAAGGCAGTATAACAACACTATTATTGTACAATCCCTTATACATATATGCGACATAAATGATTACAGTATTTGGGGCCTAAATGGCTTGTACAATCCCTTATACATATATGCGAGATAAATTATTACAGTATTTGGGGCCTAAATGGCTTGTACAATCCCTTATACATATATGCGACATAAATGATTACAGTATTTGGGGCCTAGATGGCCTATATAGATTAGGATACTGAAGCGTAAGAAGTCAGATAATGTTATTTTAAAGAAATATATATTGGAGACAATGACCTATCATAACTTTAAAAAAAACATTTACGTCAACTATGTTGTACATTTACCTCTTAAATCACTGTCACAATCATCCGTTATGCCAGTGATGATCTCTGGTCCCAAACGCTGAACAAGCTTCTGCTCATAATCATTGAGGTCTGCCACATATGCTGGTCCACCTCCGGTAGCACGTGCCGAATTTTTTTCTCTGGCCAATTTAGCTTTGGCGAAGCGTTTAATGTCGTTGTAACGCTTCTTCAGCTGATCGACATCCTTTTTTCCTGGACCCTGGGCACTAACAGCGTCGCTGATCCTTTGCCAGATCTGCTTCCTCCTAGAAAAATTTGTCTGTTTGACACGACATCCAAACAAATAATCATAAGAGTCAATAATCATGTCAATCAAAACAACGTTTTGCTGATGAGAAAAGTGAGGATTCTTGGATTTTGAAGCGGTTTCAGATCCAGATGAAGCCATATCGAAATTGTAAATAAAGATCACAAAAATGAGCGCTCTGTAATTACTCTCCAAAAATTTTGGAACAATAATAAAGTTGTTTAGAAAAGTTGTCCATTTATAGGAGCAAAATTCTATTCCCGCGACTACTATGACGTTCATGACACCTTACATGTCACGTGTTAACAATTGGCCAGACAATTGAACTGAAAGTTAAGTACATCAGCTTAGTCGCGGCGAGCGAGGCGTCAAATTTATCAATATTCCGCCACTGCTCGCGGCGGGCTAGACGTGTCTATTTATTGTGGGATTATTAGTACATAGCTACAGCGGACACCATTTCGCCCGCGGCGAGTAACGGCGAGTTTAGCCGCGTCTAAAATGACGGATGAATTGACGGCTTAGTACATGGAGCCCTAAGTATTTGCCTGAAATTATAGAACACATCATAATTTCTGCTAGATACATCTATTTCTTTTATGTAATTGGCAAGAGTCCATGAGCTAGTGACGTATGGGATATACAATCCTACCATGAGGGGCAAAGTTTCCCAAACCTCAAAATGCCTATAAATACACCCCTCACCATACCCACAATTCAGTTTTACAAACTTTGCCTCCTATGGAGGTGGTGAAGTAAGTTTGTGCTTGATTTTCTATGTTGATATGTGCTTCTCAGCATTTTAAAGCCCGATTCCTCTCAGAGTACAGTGAATGTCAGAGGGATGTGAAGGAAGTATTACCTATTGAATGCAATTGTTTTCCTCGTGGGAAATCTATTTCATAGGTTCTCTGTTATCGGTCATAGAGATTCATCTCCTACCTCCCTTTTACAGATCGACGATATACTCTCATATTCCATTACCTCTACTGATAACTGTTTCAGTACTGGTTTGGCTATCTGCTATATGTGGATGGGTGTCTTTCGGTAAGTATGTTTTCATTACTTAAGATACTCTCAGCTGTGGTTTGGCACTTTATGTATTAATATAAAGTTCTAAATATATGTATTGTATTTATATTTGCCATGAGTCAGGTTTATGTATATTTCCTTTTGCAGACTATTCAGTTTCATATTTGGGAAAAAACATATTTAGGAAAATATTTTTCTTACCTGGGGTTTAGTCTTTTTTTCAAATTGACTGCTTTTTTGTTAAATTTTCGCAGATTTATTGCGGCATTCTTGGCGCAAGAATTTTTTTGGTGTGAAGATATGTCCGGTGATTCAAGTTCGTCATTTCCGGCGTCTTAGTTGACGCCGAGTTCCTTGCACAAGGTTGCGTCTGCAATGACGCAAGTGTGTCATTTCCGGATGTTGTCAAAAAATTAAATTTTGCGTTGTGCGTCATACTTGGCGGCAAAAAATTTCATTATTTAAAACCCCATTCCTATGTGCCTCTTGCCTTTTTCTCTGTCAGAGGGCTATGCTGTTTGCATTTTTTCCCCATTCCTAAAACTGCCATATAAGGAAATTGATCATTTTGCTTTATATGTTGTTTTTTTCTCTTACATTTGCAAGATGTCTCAATCTGATCCTGTCTCAGAAACCACTGTTGGAACCCTGCTGCCTGATAACAGTTCTACCAAAGCTAAGTGTATCTGTTGTAAATTTGTGGAGATTATATCTTCAGCTGTGGTATGTAATAGTTGTCATGATAAGCTTTTACATGTATCCATCGGTAATAGTACAATGCCTGTTGTTCCTTTAAAGGGACACTGAACCCAATTTTTTTATCATGATTCAGATAGAGCATGCAATTTTAAGCAAATTTCTATTTTACTTATATTATCAATTTTTCTTTGTTCCCTTGCTATCTTTTTTTAAAAAAGAAGGCATCTAAGCTAAGGAGCCAGCAAATTTTTGGTTCAGCACTTGTTTATTGGTGCTGTCCAATCAGCAAGGACAACCCAGGTTGTTCACCAAAAATGGGCCAGCATCTAAACTTACATTCTTGCTTTTCAAATAAACATACCAAGAGAATGAAGAACATTTGATAATAGGAGTAAATTAGAAAGTTGTTTAAAATAGCTGGCTCTATCTGAATCACGAAAGAAAAAAATTGGGTTCAGTGTCCCTTTAACATCTAATGTACATGATATCCCTGTGAATATAAAAGATTTTATTGCTGATGCGATTCAGAAGGCTTTGTCTGCTACCCCGCCTTCTAATAAATGTAAAAGGTCTTTTAAAACTTCTCATAAAGGGAGGCGGAGCCTGGAAGAGCTCAGTGATGGCAGCATAATCACTGAGCTCTGTGCATAGCAAACAGTGAAAGTGTGTTAAACTTTAATTATGGCAACCTGATTACTAGCAAAATGCTGTGGGAGCACCTCTGAAACCACTGATAATAATTTTGCTGGGCGAGCCTTTAAAGAGTCACAAGGAGGAAGAGATATATCGTGGGCAAGGTACGCAACAGAGAGAGAACCGGATCCGCCATCTTGGGGATTAAAGATTGCACACGGAGAGCAATTTAGCACTTGCAGCGGCTGTGTGGGGGTTACTGAAGCCAAGAGGACACAATGTGAGAAGTATCAAGGCACCCGGTAAGCCGGTTTAGTGTTATTTATGTCAATGGGCAAAAACATAACAAGGTACAGAAGAATATAGCGTTGCGGGGCCATACGCCTACACGCACATGTGGGAAACAACTATAAAGTGCAGCTGGGAAAACTCTCTATACCAGTTGTAAACATGATCCGTAACAGCAAATTGTACTAAAAGGAGGGTTGAAGATAGTTGAGAGGGTATGCTGTCCATGACCCCACGGCATGTAAAAGAGAAACATTAAACAGAAGCAAACATTCGCACAGTTGCTCACACTGCCTTATTTATCACTACTACAGTTGCGGTACTCTACTGTGCTTATTTTTCATTGGGATTGGTATTTACCATGCAAATGATACTAAAAAGAGGGTTGAAGGCAGGTGAGAGGATATGCTATTAAGGGGCACATGGCATCTATAAGAGAGACATTAAAAAGAAGCAAACATACGCACAGTTGTCAACGCTGCCTTATCTATCACCATTAAAGATGCAATGCTCTGCTGTGTTTGATTCTCATTGGGATTGGTATTTACCGTATGCGATATAAATAATGTGGGATGCGACCCAGCAATATGAGAGAAGATATAAAGGTTATGCCCTCAGCCGCACACATCATCTTATCTATCACCTTTAGGGATGAGATACTTTATTCTATCTGTGTTTAATCTGGATTGGTATTTACCGTGTAGCTAACACTTGATATGTGTTGAAAAGTATATAGGCTTGCTGAAATACAAGAAACACTTATACTCAGTTATGCATAATCTTTGCCATTGACAAAAACTTTTAAGGGGGCAGTACTATCTACAGAAGAGCTGCGACACGCTGCAGGGAGCTGCAGAATAATAGAAACAGATAAATCTCTCTGATTACCAACTTAATCTGCATACTGTGAGTGGAGACAAAACATAAACTAGAGCAACAGGAGATCAAATGCTCCTATTTAACTGAACTATGTCGGCTAGAAAACAAAATAAGCTACATACTGGTTCTAAAACCACCACACAGCACCCCTTCTTTAAACCCACTAAGGGAGGGAAAACCCCAGAAAGAGAGACACCACCTACAGAAGAAGAAATGGATTCAGATTCAGAACCCCAATCTGACAATACTGATATGATCTCTGTCACAAAAGCTGATCTCCAAAACCTAGTCTCGAAACAAGATATGAGCTCTTGAAAAGAACTACATTGGACATTGGTGATAGATGCTTATTAACCTTTAAGTTTTGTTATAACTTTTGATACGGTTTGAATTGTATATCAGGATGAACATTTAGGGCTCGTGGATGAGCCCGTAGCAGACCTGGGACAAGTCTCCACGCACTTTCGAATCTAGAGATAACCAAAGTTTATTTTATTATGCACACAAAATTTTGAAGTGTATTTTTCTAATTGCACGAGTTAAAAGTTTTGAAATATTTTTCTTAATGCAAATTCTATTTCATATTATTAGCTTAATCATTGTTATATATCCAGAATGGATATATTTAGTTTATAAGTTTGGGATGTTTACAGTCATGTGGTCATTAAATTGCTATGTACCTTTTAGTTACCATACAATGCCAAGTATTTGGGGAAAAACTGAAGTTGGTAGGAGAACCCTCTTTCTATGTGTAGCTTATGTGGCAGGGGGACAGACCCAAGTCAGGGAAAACCTAGGCCAATATAGACTTAGAATAGCAGGAGCTATACGCAACAACAGCTATGAAACCTGTTTTATCTATGGAGCCATGGGCAATTAACCTGATTTCACATAACATCAGGGGGTTGAACTCAGATATTAAACGTAGAACAGCACTCACACAATATAGATCTTTACGAGCCAATGTGATTTTCCTACAGGAGACACATTTCTTAGACACACAGATACCTAGATACTGGATTAAAGAATTCCCACTACATTATCATGCTACGACTGATTCGAAAAAAAGGGGAGTCTCCATCCTGATACATTCATCTATACCCTTTGTACATACAGAAACAATTAAAGATAAAGAGGTCAGGTACCTAATAGTCAGGGGCCAGATACAAAGTACTGAAATCACATTTTGTAACGTATATGCCCCTAATGATAAGCAAGACACCTTCTTTAAGCTGCTATCGCATCAGCTGATAAATTGGTCACAGTCTAGAATATATTTTAACGTTGATCTTGCCTTGCAATCTAGAACACGTCCCCAATTAATGTCCAACAAACAGCATAGACAGTATAGCAAAGCTAAAACGATACTTGATCACCTGAGCACACACACTTTAATTGACTCCTGGAAGACTCTATATGGAGACACGGTAGATACCACATATTACTCTGCGGCTCAAAAGACATACACAAAGTTAGATTACATATTTGTAAGCCAAATACTACAGCCCTCCTTAGAATCAGCCAACATTCACTCCTGTGTGTGGTCGGATCACTCGATGACGCAGCTGAGAATAGGTACCCTACAACCTACTGACAGAACTGAAGCATGGACTTTTGACTCTTTTTGCCTCAAAGATCCAGTAACATTGAAATCAGTAACACGACAAATGAGGGAGTACTGGGAGATTAATGCAGGGACAACGGAGAACCCCATATCGACTTGGGCAGCCCACAAAACTTTTTTTATGTTTAAATAATTTTTATTGGTTTAATAAGGAACAGAAAGAAACAGTAACAAGTAAACAATCAAATAAATAGAAACCTTTCCCTCTATTGACCTCTATATTGAGGCATATTATGAGGTAAGTTTACAATAGGACTGGAGCATAGGATGATCAATTTAAACAGTAATCGTCAACAATCCATTTATTTCTGGTTGTAGTCATTTGGTTCCTCCAAATCTCCATCTATATATTAGTAGTAAAATCCTAGAGGTGCTAAAAGGCTGTCGATACTTAATCTGACTATCTGTTACAGTGACAAGTAGCATCTTAAAGATTGTTGTATCTTCCTAAACACTCTATCTATCTCCGTCTATATCCATTTATTATCAGAAAGCCTCTAGATCAAGGATAATCTATCGTAACTAGTGATATCCTCTCATTCAAGAGAATATTTCCAAACAAAGGTAGGGTTAGATAACTTAGGTATATAGCAAAGAAAAGAGGGGAAGGATGGGAATGTATGGGAGGGGAAGGGAAGTGACGACACACCATTCCTTGGTTTATCTTATATGTACATCAATAAGTTTAAGTCATTATTCTGGTTTTGACAATTTAAAGGTCTATCTTCCTACTATCTCATCCGAGTAGAGTCTATTTATTTATCCAGTAGTACCATACTGCTTGGACTGTATCTTTATTGTCTAGAATACCTGACGCTATCTCATACATGGTGTATGTATGGTGAATTTTATTGAGTATTTCTGTCCAGGTAGGCACTCCAGTTATCCAATATCTAGCTATGCATATCCTTGTGATTGTGCATAAAATCCTAATAAACGTGTTAATGTGCTTATGGTATATGCTGATATGTTCATGGAGAAGAGCCTGTTGTATTGTGAGGTTAATGTGTTCATCTAGGATCTGGCTGAGGAAGGCCGACAATTGTTTCCATACCCCTGATACTTCTCTACAATCCCACCACATATGTTTATATGTTCCTGTTTCCCCGCAACCTCTATAGCACAACCTATTTCCTTGTGGGTTCATGTGGGCTGTTCTTGTGGTGGTCAGATACCAGCGATAAATAGTTTTAGCAATGTTTTCCTTCAAATCTACACTTATAAGTCCTTTCTCAGCATCTTGAGAAATCTTTTCCCACTCTTTCATATCTTTACAAATATGTAGTTCCTGTTCCCAGGCCAGCATAGTTAGAGTTTTAGTGGTGTTTTGGGTGGACTGTATGTTTACGTAGAGTAAAGAGATAGTACGTTTATCACGACCTTCTGATTTACTGAAAGTTTCTAGTGGTGTAGTAATATCGCCTCGTGGGTGTTTTAGGTATGTTTGTATAGCCAAGCAGATCTGTAAATACATATACCAATGTAGCTTCAGTGGGTCTAATCTTAACTGTAGTTGAATAAATGAAAGTGTATGTCCACCCGCCATATAGTCCGCCACTCTATACAAGCCTTTATTTTCCCATTTCTTAAGTTGAACCCCAAGTTCTCTTGGCATTATGTATCTTATCGGTATGTATAAGGAATACTGTGGTAGGAGGTTATATTTTGTCCTGGCTGTTTTCCAGGTCGTCACCGTTAGGTTTGTAGTGTAAGGTCTGGGATTCTCTTTATTTCCTTGTGCTGACTCGGGATCCCAGATAATTGCATCTATCTCACCCCAGCCGCCCATATTTGCTTCTAAGGCACAAAACTTTTTTAAGAGGACTACTAATAAAAGAAAAAGCTGTCCTGGTTAAAAAAACATAGCAATCAAAGGAAAGAACTTCAAAACGAAATAAACACATTAGAACAGCAACGCAAAATTACACAATCTAAGACAGTTTATCAGCAACTACAAAAAAAGTTCGACATTAGCTAACATTCTTAACGACCAGTCAGTCAGGGCAGCATTCCGACTTAAGACCAATTACTATATCTATGCCAATAAGCCGGATAGATACATGGCTACTAAAATTCATGAAAAATTGAGAGTAGCGGCTATAGCACAGATTCAGAAACATGATGGTACCACCACTACTCATCCACAGGAAATAGCTGACTGTTTTGCTAACTATTACAGTGATCTATATGACGGGAATAAAGTGGCTCAGTCTGCACAAACGAAAACTCTGCTACATAAATTTCTTGACGAAACACAACAACCCTCCTTGACAGAAAAAGATATAGAAAAGTTAAATCAAGAGATTACGGTGATTGAAGTCCAACAGGCAGTAAAAGACTTAAAGCCAGGAAAGGCCCCAGGTCCATATGGACTACTGGGGGAATACTATAAATTGTTCAAATCCTCATTGGTATCCCACCTAGTTAAGTTCTCCAATCACATCATGCAAGGCTACACGATACCTCCTGACCTTCTCAGAGCCAGGATAGCTGTAATACCCAAACCGGGGAAAAACGTCAAATGGTGTGCTAGCTATAGACCCATCTCTCTCATAAATCAAGATCTTAAGATCTTTACCAAGATACTAGCTAATAGGCTTAAGTCAATACTGCCAGAAATTGTCCATCCAGATCAAGTTGGGTTTGTGATGGGCAGGGAAGCCCCTGATAACATTAGATGCATACTTACAACCATTACCCAATTGACAAAGACGAAAACGCCTTCTCTGGTCCTATCACTGGACGCGGAGAAGGCATTTGACAGAATTGACTGGATGTATATGTTTGCTGTCTTGGAGAAAATGGAATTTAGAGGCCCCTTTGTAACTGCTTTACAAGGTATATATTCTGCTCCTACAGCTACGGTTAGGGCTATTGGACACCATTCAAAACTTATAAATATTAAAAACAGGACTAGACAGGGATGCCAACTTTCGCCGCTATTATTCGCACTTTGTATGGAACCCTTAGCCACCTGCATTAGGCAAAATCCTGACATTACAGGTTTTCAACTTAAAAATAGGTATCATAAGATTGCCCTTTTCGCAGATGACGTTTTGCTGACATTGACCAAACCCTTAACTTCCCTCCCTAGCCTCTATGATGTCCTTGACCGGTTCTCTGCCATATCGGGGTATAAAATAAATATGGACAAAAGTGAAGCAATGGCAATAGCGTTGCCGCCTCAGACAAAAAAACTAATTGAACTTAATTTTTAATTTGCTTGGGTCAAATCATACATTAAATATCTGGGAATTAATTTATCAGCTCAATATGAGGAACTATATAGGATCAATTATTTGCCCCTATATAAAGAAATTCGTAGGGATATTGCAAAGTGGAAACATCTTAACTTTTCATGGTATGGCAGAATAGCGGCAATAAAAATGAATATTCTCCCAAGACTGTTATACTTGTTTAGAACCTTACCTATCCTAGTTCCAAAAAAAGACCTGGAAACAATGCAATCTGAACTTATTTATTTCATCAATAGCAAAAAACACTCTAGAATCCCCTTTCAAACGCTAACAAAGCATAGACAGCTAGGAGGGATTGGATTACCTAACCTGAAAGACTATTATGATGCCTCAAGACTGGCCCAGACAGCGTTAATAGGAACGTCTAACACTGACATAGTTTGGATAGGGTTGGAGGCGGACTTGGGAGACTCTGAATCCCCAGATGCTCTATTATGGGACACTTCTGTATCTCTACAGGTAATCCATGCTTATTCTCCAATCACCGGTCACTCGATGGGGCACTGGAGAACCCTAAATAAAAAGAAAAGACTGGTCCCAGAATACTCATTCAAGACACCACTTAGATATCTTATCCCAAAGGAATATAGGAAACAATTAGACAAATGGGTAAATAAGGGTCTTTATAGAGTAGGTGACATAGTACTACACAATAAACCGTTAACCTTTACACAAATCCAGGAGAAGCTAACACCAGACCCCCTTAGGTGGTACTTATACTTGCAAGTCACTTCTGCATTACATAGATTTCTCTCAAACACACAAAATCACCTTAGCACCACGTTAGAGAAAATATGCTGCGCTGATTTGAGGCAGAAACACACCATCTCAAGAATATATATAGCTTTACAATCCGCAACAAACGAGGAAAAGTCCTCTCTCATGTGCAAATGGGAAACTGATATAGGCATTAACTTAGAGGTGAAGGAATGGTATGAATTACTTTACTCCTCCTGCAGAGTTTTGATAAGCGCAGACCTACGAGAAAATAGCTATAAAACCATCTTTAGATGGTACTTAACCCCTATAAAAACTTCCCACTTCACAGAGGTAAAAAACAGAAAATGCTATAGGGGATGTAATGAAATAGGAACTTATATACACATGTGGTGGGAGTGCCGCGAAATTAAACAGATCTGGTCATGTCTGTCCAACCACCTTAGTACACTATTAGGGGAACAGATAACACTTGCCATGTCCCAGGGACTACGCAACATACCGCTTCCAAGCTATCATCATCATATCAACACTTTTATCAGAATACTCTGCACAGTCACAAGACTGTGCATTGCTAAGTATTGGAGGGAGAGAGCACCAACATGGCAGGAGGTTCTAGACAAAATTAAATTGACACATAAACTCCATGAAACTGCAGCTTTTATCCTGGGAAATGTGGATACTGGTTAATGCAATCATGATGATGTATTGACTCTCTTAGGGTCCTAAATTAAAAACATAGAAAGACAAATAACATATGCTAGGGAAGGTTCAGTTATAGATATTCTACCCCCCGATAAGGAGCATAGCTTCCGTGATATATTAAATGGCAATGACACACATAACTGCTTTTTGCTTGACCACATGTTAGTTTGTTTTTATTGTTCGTTATTATTCGTTTTGGTTTGACCTTATTTTTAATTTCTTGTTTTTTCTTGTTTGGTTTTTTCTTTTGAAAAAATGTACAAAGCGTCTATGTTAAAAATGCATTGCTCAGTATGTCAGACCGGGATTGAGGCCTGATGCCTACAGTGAAACATCAATGTGAGAAATAAGTCAAAACAGTTTGGACATTATGGACTCATATACTAGTATGCACCCAATGGTAAAAAGTTGATACAAAAGCTGGCAAATATAACCATATGGGGATGGGTTGTCTAAATTATCCTATGATGTACTGAATTACTAATGCTTATTGATATGTGATGTGACGTTTTTTGCTTAATAAAAAATATTTTAACATAAAACTTCTCATAAAGTTGATGAAATTTCAAATGACTGACAACATACTGAATTATCCTCCTCTGATGATTCAGAAGATCCTACCTCAGATATTGACACTGACAAATCTACTTATTTATTTAAAATGGAGTATATTCGTTCCTTGTTAAAAGAGGTGTTGATTACATTGGATATTAAGGATATTGAGGAAACTAGTCCTCTTGATATTAAAACTAGTAAACATTTAAACTCTGTTTATAAACCTCCTGTGGTTACTCCAGAGGTTTTTTTTCCAGTTTCTGATGCTATTTCTGATATGATTTCTAAGGAATGGAATAGGACTGGTACTTCTTTTATTCCTTCTTCAAGGTTTAAAAAATTGTATCCTTTGCCAGCAGTTAGTTTGGAGTTTTGGGAAAAGATCCCCAGAGTTGATGGGGCTATCTCTACTCTTGCCAAACGTACTATGGAATATAGTACTTCCTTTAAGGACCCTTTAGATAGGGAACTTGAATCTTATCTAAGGAAAGCTTATTTATATTCTGGCTATCTTCTCAGGCCTGCCATTTATATGGCTGATGTTGCAGCTGCATCAACGTTTTGGTTGGAAAGTTTAGCGCAACAGGAAACAGATCCTGATTTGTCTAGCATTGTTCGCTTGCTTCAGCATGGTAATCATTTTATCTGTGATGCCATTTTTGATATCATCAAAATTGATTTTAAATCTATGTCTTTAGCTTTTTTAGCTAGAAGAGCTTTGTGGCTCAAATATTGGAATGCTGACATGGTATCTTAATCTAGATTACTATCCCTTTCTTTCCAAGGTAATAATTTATTTGGTTCTCAGTTGGATTCGATTATTTCAACTGTCACTGGGGGAAGGGAGTTTTTTGCCTCAGGATAAAAGACCTAAGGGTAAATTTAAAGCTTCTAAACATTTTCGTTCCTTTCGACAAAATAATGAACAGAAACCTAATCCTTCCCCCAAAGAATCTGGTTCCAATTGGAAATCTTCTTCAAGTTGGAATAAATCCAAGACATTTAAGAAACCAAAGCCAGCCCCCAAGTCTGCATGAAGGTGCTGCCCTCATTCCAGCTCAGATGGTGGGGGCAGATTAAGATTCTTCCAAATTATTTGGGCAGATTCTGTCCAAAATCAATGGATTCAGAGTATTGTCTCTCAAGGTACCGAATAGGATTCAGAGTAAGACCTCCTGTGAGAAGATTTTTTTTCTCTCACGCATCCCAGCAAATCCAGTAAAGGCTCAGACCTGGAGCTTTCAGGGGTAATCATACCAGTTCCGTTTCAGAAACAGGTTCTGGGGTTTTATTCAAATCTATTCATTGTCCCAAAGAAAGAAAATTAATTCAGGCCAGCTCTGGATCTGAAAATTTTGAATCATTTTGTAAGAGTGCCAACTTTCAAAATGGTGACTATAAGGACTATTCTGCCTTTTGTTCAGCAAGGTCATTATATGTCCATGATAGACTTACAGGATGCATATCTTCATATTCCGATTCATCCAAACCACTATCAGTTTCTGAGATTCTCTTTTCTAGACAAGCATTACCAATTTGTCGCTCTTCCATTTGGCCTAGCGACAGCTCCAAGAATCTTTTCAAAGGTTCTTGGTGCCCTACTCTCTGTAATCAGAGAATGGGGAATTGCAGTGTTTCCTTATTTGGAGGATATCTTGGTACTAGCTCAGTCTTTACATTCTACAGAATCTCACAAGAATCAACTAGTGTTGTTTCTTCAAAGACATGGTTGGAGGATCAATTTACCAAAAAGTTCCTTGATTCCTCAGACAAGGGTTACCTTTTTAGGTTTCCAGATAGATTCAGTGTCCATGACTCTGTCTCTAACAGACAAGAGATGATTAAAATTGGTTTCAGCTTGTCGGAACCTTCAATCTCAATATTTCCCTTCAGTAGCTATGTGCATGGAAGTTTTAGGTCTCATGACTGCAGCATCGGACACGATCCCCTTTGCTCGTTTTCAAATGAGACCTCTCCTGCTTCGTATGCTGAATCAATGGTGCAGGGTTATACAAATAACACAATTAATATCCTTAAATCCCAATGTTCGACTCTCTCTGACTTGGTGGTTAGATCACCATCGTATAGTTCAAGGGGCCTCTTTTGTTCATCCAACCTGGACTGTGATCACAACAGATGCAAGTCTTTCAGGTTAGGGAGCTGTCTGGGGATCTCTGACAGCACAAGAAGTTTGGAAATCTCAAGAGGCGAGGTTACCAATCAATATTTTGGAACTCCATGCTATTTTTAGGGCTCTTCAGGTTTGGCCTCTGTTGAAGAGAGAACCGTTCATTTGTTTTCCGACAGACAATATCACAACTGTGGTATATGTCAATCATCAGGGTGGGACTCACAGTCCCCAAGCTATGAAAGAAGTATCTTGGATACTTTCTGGTGCGGAATCCAGCTCCTGTCTAATTTCTGCAGTTCATATCCCAGGTGTAGACAATTGGGAAGTGGATTATCTCAGCCGTCAGACTTTACATCCATGGGAGTGGGAGTGGTCACTCCATCCAGATGTGTTTTTTCAAATTGTTCAGATGTGGGGTCTTCCAGAAATATATCTGATGGCTTCCCATCTAAACAAGAAACTTCCCAGGTACCTGTCCAGGTCCAGGGATCCTCAGGCGGAGGCGGTGGATGCGTTAGCAGTTCCTTGGTGTTACCAACCTGCTTATATCTTCCTGCCTCTAGTTCTTCTTCCATGAGTGATTTCCAAGATCATCATGGAACAATCGTTTGTGTTGCTGGTAGCTCCAGCATGGCCTCACAGGTTTTGGTATGCGGATCTTGTTCGGATGTCCAGTTGCCTACCTTGGCCACTTCCTTTAAGACCAGACCTTCTGTCTCAAGGTCCGTTTTTCCATCAGGATCTCAAATCATTTAATTTGAAAGTATGGAAATTGAATGCCTAGTGCTTAGCCATAGAGGTTTGTCTGACTCAGTAATTAATACTATGTTACAGGTGCGTGAATCTGTTTCTAGGAAGATTTATGATCGAGTTTGGAAGTCTTATATTTCATGGTGTTCTTCTCATAAATTCTCCTGGCATTCTTTTAGAATTCCTAGAATTTTACAGTTTCTTCAGGATGGTTTAGATAAAGGTTTGTCTGCAAGTTCCTTGAAGGGACAAATCTCTGCTCTTTCTGTTTTATTTCACAGAAAGATTGCTAAGCTTCCTGATATTCACTGTTTTGTAGAGGCTTTGGTCCGTATCAAGCCTGTCATTAAATCAATCTCTCCTCCTTGGAGTCTTAATTTGGTTTTAAAGGCTTTACAGGCTCCTCCTTTTGAGCCTATGCATTCTTTGGACATTAAACTACTTTCTTGGAAAGTGTTGTTCCTTTTGGCAAGCTCTTCTGCTAGAAAAGTTTCCAAATTATTTGCTCTTTCTTGTGAACCTCCTTTTCTGATTTTCCATCAGGATAAGGCAGTTTTGCGGACTTCATTTAAATTTCTACCTAAGGTTGTGAATTCTAACAACATTTATAGAGAAATTGTTGTTCCTTCTTTGTGTCCTAATCCTAAGAATTCTTTGGAGAGATCCTTACATTCTTTGGATGTTGTAAGAGCTTTGATATATTATGTTGAAGCTACTAAAGATTTCAGGAAGACTTCTAGTCTATTTGTTGTCTTTTCTGGTTCTAGGAAAGGTCAGAAGGCTTCTGCCATTTCCTTGGCATCTTGGTTAAAGCTTTTGATTCATCAGGCTTATTTGGAGTCGGGTCAGGCCCCGCCTCAGAGAATTACAGCTCATTCTACTAGATCAGTCTCTACTTCGTGGGCTTTTAAGAATAAAGCTTCAGTTGATCAGATTTGCAAAGCAGCAACTTGATCTTCTTTGCATACATTTACTAAATTTTATCGTTTTGATGTATTTGCTTCCTTTGAAGCAGTTTTTGGTAGAAAAGTTCTTCAGGCAGCTGTTTCAGTTTGATTCCTCTGCTTATGTTTAAGTTTTTTCTTTTCATTTATGAGAATAAACGTATATTTTGGGTTGTGGATTAATTTTTTTCAGCGGAAAATGGCTGTTATTATTTTTATCCCTCCCTCTCTAGTGACTCTTCTGTGGAGTTCCACATCTTGGGTATTACTATCCCATACATCACTAGCTAATGGAATCTTGCCAATTACATGAAAGAAAACATAATTTATGTAAGAACTTACCTGATAAATTAATTTCTTTCATATTGGCAAGAGTCCATGAGACCCACCCTTTTTATGGTGGTTATGATTTTTTGTATAAAGCATAATTATTTCCAAATTCCTTTTTTTATGCTTTTTACTCCTTTCTTTATCACCCCATGTCAGGGTGCCAGGAATCAGACTGAGATGAGAAGTGCAAAAATAATCACACCTTTATTAATAGCAAAAAATAATAAAAAGTCCACAAGTCAAATAACAAGCCAGGAATCAAAACCAGAGTTGGTAGTCAGACGAGCCGAGTCAGGAGCCAAAGCGAATAGTCAGACGAGCCGAGTCAGGAGCCAAAGCAAATAGTCACACGAGCCGAGTCAGGAGCCAAAGCGAGTAGTCAGACGAGCCGGAATCAGAAACAAGGAAAACAGCAGTCAGGAACAAGCCAGGGATCAGGAACCAGGAGGGATGTCAGACAGCCAGGTAATACACAGGAGCCCTCACAAACAGGTCTGAGACAACGCAAGGGCAAAGCATAGTGAACAGAGGCCCTTTAAATAATAAGTGATGACATCACAATTCTGAGACTGCATCCTGTCTCACATGGATGATGTACACCAGTCTGGCCATAAAAGGAAGTGCAGGAAATGAGCAGCATCACACAGTATGCACTAGAGTCAGCAAGAGAGGTGAGTAAAATGGCTGCCAGCAGCACATGGCAAACAAAACAGGTAAAAACCCTGACACCCCACTACATGGCTATTTGTTAAACTGAATTGTGGGTGTGGTGAGGGGTGTATTTATAGGCATTTTTGAGGTTTGGGAAACTTTGCCCCTCCTGGAAGGATTGTATATCCCATACATCACTAGCTCAGGGACTCTTGCCAATATGAAAGAAATGAATGTATCAGGTAAGTTCTTACATAAATTATGTTTTTATATAGACAGAAAGGCAATCTCTTATTTACATTGTGGGAATCAATTTGATACCAAATATGATATGGTTGTCATATTTACCTTCATCTAATGTCATAACATGTTTTAAACACATATCTACATTATAACCATGTGCCTTTATTGACCTTATCAGTTTCTGTGAAGAGGCACTGTTCTGTTTCTCTAAAACCGACACTTTTACTGCCTGGATGCACCAATGCCTATATGATAACATTTATTGAAGTGGAACTCTGAAACTATTTATAATGGGGTCTGGTTTTATCTCAAAGAACAAACAAAATAAACACAGGACACAGTTCTTCTTGAAAAACAAATGTTTTTTTAGCTCACAGGCTAAAGAGAATTAACCCCTTGGCATTTCAATCATGGGGTATTCGTGACATCCTCTTAGCTCTATCTCACACATATAACAGCCCCTGCTTACCCTCTCAGCTCCCTTGCACACACATACAAGAACCTGTTTACCCTCTTAGCTCTATCTCACACATATACCAGCCGCTGCTTACCCTCTTAGCTCCCTCTTACGCACACACCAGCCCCTGCTTACCCTCTTAGCTCTCTCTTACACGCACACAACAGCCCCTGCTTATCCTCTTAGCTCCCTCTTACACACACACCAGCCCCTGCTTACCCTCTTAGCATCCTCTTACACACACACCAGCCCCTGCTTACTCTCAGCTCCTCTCACACACACCAGCCCCTGCTTACCCTCTTAGCTCCATCTATCAAACACTCTAGCCCCTGCTTACCCTCTTAGCTCCCTCTTACACACACACCAGCCCCTGCTTACCATCTTACCCTCAGCTCCTCTCTCACACACCAGCCCCTGCTTACCCTCTTAGCTCCATCTATCACACACTCTAGCCCCTGCTTACCCTCTTAGCTCCCTCTTACACACACACGAGCCCCTGCTTACCCTCTTAGCTCCATCTCACACACATATACCATCCCCTGCTTACCCTCTTAGCTCTATCTCACACATATACCAGCCGCTGCTTACCCTCTTAGCTCCCTCTTACACACACACCAGCCCCTGCTTACCCTCTTAGCTCCCTCTTACACACACACACCAGCCCCTGCTTACCCCCTTAGCTCCCTCGTACACACACACCAGCTCCTGCTTACCCTCAGCTCCTCTCACACACACCAGCCCCTGCTTACCATCTTAGCTTTATATATCACACACTCTAGCCCCTACTTACCCTCTTAGTTCCCTCTTACACACGCACCAGCCCCTGCTTACCCTCTTAGCTCCTTCTTAAACACACACACCAGCCCCTGCTTACCCTCTTAGCTCCTTTTTACACACACACACCAGCCCCTGCATACCCTCTTAGCTCCTTCTTACTGTAATATACTATCTCTTTAAGGGGAGGTACTTCTTCCTTACATTCCCTATTTATTGCGCTGGATATTTAAGATCAATGCTTGGTATTGAAGTATCCAGCTTCTCCCTAAGCCTTTTTCGTATGAGATGCCAAGTAGTTGATTTATTTATTTATTTATTTATAAAATATTTTACCAGGAAGGATACATTGAGATTTCTCTCGTTTTCAAGTATGTCCTGGGACCACAAAACATTGCAATGATACAATAGGGTACAATAAAATACAAAAACAATAATAATACACAATATATGCAAACATTTAACATAGAGCAGGTACGAAATATTTAATCAACCATGAAAGGAGCATTCTGTTTTGAGATATGTATAGAGGGATCTCTTAAAGGATTTTAGGCTTGGGGAAGTTTTTAAAGTGTGAGGGACGTCATTCCATAATTGTGGCGCTCTGTAAGAAAAGGAGGATCGAGCTGCTTTCTTTTTGTATTGAGGCAAGCTAAATAATGTGCTGTTATTGGATCGACTTGATTTAATCAGTTCCTGTGATCTATTCTACCTACCTACGAACTCTGCCTGTAGCCTGCTTCCTCTCCACAGAGGTATTCTGTTCTTTTTTCGCAACTAGAAGCAACGTTCCTTCTTAGGATTGCCAGCTGCTGTTTCGGATCCGCTTTTCCGCCTCATGCTGCATGAGTGACGTCACTTACCTGAGCCATTCTGCTTTCCAGCGTGTCTCCTCAGCGTTCCGGACTTACACTCTGCCTGAAACGCCATATTGATCCTATCAAGCTCAATACGAAGCGGTAAGCACTGCATCTAAGCAAGTCTATTTTTTTGTACTTCCAGCACTTCGTTAGCTAACAATAACTTTAAGGCTGCAGTTAATGTATGCAGGGAAACTTATAGTTTGTGCTATCTTCTTATACTTGCAGTTTCACCCACTCCAGTCTTGCACACTCTAATAAGTTTCCCTGCAGAGTAACTACATACTTAGTTATAGGTAATACTAAAAACCTCAGTATTTACCTACATCTTATCATGATACAAACCTTTTCTTTTAATAGAAATATTAAAGGAACAGATGATACAAATAACTCTAGTTAACATTTGCTATTTTGTTCAAATCTCTCACATACTCTTAGTGAGATTAAATTGGAAGTCTTACGTTACACTTACACACACCAGCCCCTGCTTACCCTCTTAGCTCCCTCTCACACACACACCAGCCCCTGCTTACCCTCTTAGCTCCCTCTCACGCACACACCAGCCCCTGCTTACCCTCTTAGCTCCCTCATACACACACACCAGCCCCTGCTTACCATCTTAGCTCCATTTCACACACATACACAGAGGCGTAACTAGAAAACACAGGGCCCAGGTGCAAGAATCTAAGAAGGGGCCCCCCCACCGCCCCTCCCCCCTCCAAAAAATGTGAATTTAATACATATCATTTTTTTAAAAAATTTTTTACATTTAACACATAAAAAAATGTGAATCAGAGTACATGTCTGCAAAAGGAGGTACCCTGTGCCCACAGTCTGTGAGATGGTCTGAACCCCTATTACTGTAAATAGTGACACTGTTTAACCCACCAGTACTGTATATAGTGAGTTAGTGACACAGTATGTAATCTGCTGGTGAGATGGCTGGCCTGACCCTACCCACCCAGTACTTTATAAAGTGACCACAGTAGTCAGTGACATGGTCCACACCCCGTACTGTATATAGTGGTACTGTATAGTGACACTGTTTACCCCCTGCCCCCCATGCTGTAGTAACAAGGTCTGTAATTTGCTGGTTCCACAAACATACACATACATACATACATGCATAAATACACACAAAGTCACATACACACCATATACACACACATAAACACCAATGTAAAAAAAGAAACACTAACCCCTGTAGTCATGTCACACTCACATGATATCAGTGCAGGCAGTGTTAGGTTAACGTTTTTTATTTAAATTTTTTTTTTAAGCTGGGCCCCCACCCTCAGGGGTCCAGTCGCACCTGCAACCTCTGCACCCCCTGTAGTTTTGCCCCTGCACACACACATATCAGGCCCTTTTTATTTCTCTTAGCTCCCCTTTCCCTGACACAAATGAATGCACACCAACCTCTGCATGGCCACTCTGTAAAGAAGAGTTTCACAAAACACTATCAAATAAAGTCTCTCCCTACTGACATCTAATTTACATGTCCACAGTCTCAAAACGACTCAAGCACCAGTGATATAAATTAGGTGTGCAAAGCTGGAGGAGCCACTGCTCAAAGACTCCCAAACATCAGAATCAAAGAAAGTCCAGCAGCACCACAGTAGTTTATCTTTCAAACTTTATTAGTACCTGGAGGTTAGAAAATGACGTTTCGGGCTCAGTAGCCCTTAATCATATTTATGATTAAGGGCTACTGAGCCCGAAACGTCATTTTCTTACCTCCAGGTACTAATAAAGTTTGAAAGATAAACTACTGTGGTGCTGCTGGACTTTCTTTGAATCTTTCTTTGAATCTAATTTACATGTATCAAGGTCATCTGTTAATGATCTTTTTTGACCATTTACAAATGCATTAGTGCTCCATTGAACATTGTCTACTTTAATTATATCCTTCTGGAAATAGTGGGCCTATTCTCTAAAATGTATAAAAAGAAGTGCGTGGGTCTAGCGCTAATATAAGCACCTACGGCTCTCTCCAAAAAGGATGCCTAGCCAACCTCAAATATAGCAAATACAATTCAGGTTTTGAAGTGAGCGCCCAAAAAGGCAGAGGTGAATCAAAACATTAAACTGTTAAATTTTAATAATACATAGTATATTAGACAGGATTAAAAATCATGGATCCATGCATACATTAATAACAATAAACAAATAATATAAGTTAAAAAGTGAAATAATATAATCAAAACAGATTTGGTACCACGTCGAATAGATAAAGTACCTTTATGGACATATAATTTGTGAGATTTTCAAATTTTTCAAATTGTCTATAGTATTGTTTTTATTTCTTTTCACAGGTTTTTTTCTTATTGTTTTTTTTCTAAATGTATTATCATGGGATTTTAAAACAAGCTATCACTCAGGAATCACCTTCAATATTTTCCATCATAACTGATTGTGATCACTGAACTCACAATTTTACTTTGTGTTTTGCCTTTTTGTATTCATATATTTTTCTTCACTTTTTTGACACTATCCACATATAATTTTTAATCATTTTTATTTTTTTATTATTCTTTTGGATTTTTATTGGATTTTTCACTATTGGAGCCAATATCACAAGGATTTTTTAGCACACATTGAATACTCTAACCACTCTGGACACAACATTTTTTACAAACAATTTTTTTTTTATTGGATTAAACATCTTTTTGTTAAACATCTTTTGGACACACCCACTGGATTTTGCACTTTTGGACACACCCACTGGATTTTGCACTTTTGGACATATACCTACATTCATTTTTTTTTTGGACACAACAATTCTTTTGGACATTAACTGTTATTATTTCTTTATCACATATACAGCTGTATCAGAGACGGTACTTTATCTATTCGACGTGGTACCAAATCTGTTTTGATTATATTATTCCACTTTTTAACTTATATTATTGTGTTTATTGTTATTTATGTATGCATGGATCCATGATTTTTAATCCTGTCTAATATACTATGTATTATTAAAATTTAACAGTTTAATGTTTTGATTCACCTCGGCCTTTTTGGGCGCTCACTTCAAAACCTGAATTGTATTTGCTATTCTCTAAAATGTGCCTGTATGAAGTGAAATCACCATGCTGACCCATACATGGCCAAACTTCACTCAATTATCTTACAAAAGGAACTGAACCTGGAAGCCCCAGTAAATGATTATGCATGTGCAGTACAACTTTCTTATAATGTTAGTGGCCAGTGACAATCTAAACCAAACCATGGTATTCTCAAGGATTACATTTTAGCAGATTGTATTTTCACATGACAGCCTGCTAATACCCAGCTGATGGATCTGATATGAGAGTAATTTATTTTAGAAACAAACAAACAAACAAACAAACAAACAAACAAACGGCATTATTATCCAGATTATGTTCTCCCTATGTGCCACCCTGTCAAATGCTGCTTGGGTCCCTTGGTTCCACCTGGTCCCATTCTATAGCCGGCCCTGCACTACCAGTAAAAAGGTTAAAGGGACATGATTTGTTTAGAGCATACAATTTAAAACAACTTTTCAATTTACTTCTATTATAAAATTTGCTTCATTATCTTGTTATCTTGAACATCATTGCACTATTGACAGCTAGCTGGACACATCTAGTTAGCCAATCACAAGAGACAAATGTGTGCAGGCACCAATCAGCAGCTAGCTCCCACTAGTGTAGGATATGTGCGTATTCATTTTTTAACAAGGGATATCATGAGTACAAAGCACATTTAAAAATAGAAGTTAATTTAAAAGTATCTTAAAATGATGTGCTCTGCCATCATCATGTGAGTTTAGTTTTAACTTTCCTATCCCTTTAAATTGCTGGTCTTAGAGGCATAAACCATTTTAAATGACTACTTTGTGTGTTACTGGCACAAACTGAGTAAAATAATTAAATCAGTATTTTCTCTGGCCTAGATTTGGAGTTTGGCGGTAGATGGGCTGTTAACGCTCCGCGGGCTTTTTTCTGGCCGCACCATAAATTTAACTCTGGTATCGAGAGTTCAAACAAATGCTGCGTTAGGCTCCAAAAAAGGAGTGTAGAGCATTTTTACCGCAAATGCAACTCTCGATACCAGAGTTGCTTACGGACGCGGCCAGCCTCAAAAACGTGCTCGTGCACGATATCCCCATAGGAAACAATGGGGCTGTTTGAGCTGAAAAAAAACCTAACACCTGCAAAAAAGCAGCGTTCAGCTCCTAACGCAGCCCCATTGTTTCCTATGGGGAAACACTTCCTACGTCTGCACCTAACACTCTAACATGTACCCCGAGTCTAAACACCCCTAACCTTACACTTATTAACCCCTAATCTGCCGCTCCCGCTATCGCTGACCCCTGCATATTTTTTTTTAACCCCTAATCTGCCGCTCCGTAAACCGCCGCAACCTACGTTATCCCTATGTACCCCTAATCTGCTGCCCTAACATCGCCGACCCCTATATTATATTTATTAACCCCTAATCTGCCCCCCACAACGTCGCCGACACCTGCCTACACTTATTAACCCCTAATCTGCCGAGCGGACCGCACCGCTACTATAATAAAGTTATTAACCCCTAACCCGCCTCACTAACCCTATCATAAATAGTATTAACCCCTAATCTGCCCTCCCTAACATCGCCGACACCTACCTTCAATTATTAACCCCTAATCTGACGACCGGAGCTCATCGCTACTATAATAAATGGATTAACCCCTAAAGCTAAGTCTAACCCTAACACTAACACCCCCCTAACTTAAATATAATTTACATCTAACGAAATTAATTAACTCTTATTAAATAACTTATTCCTATTTAAAGCTAAATACTTACCTGTAAAATAAATCCTAATATAGCTACAATATAAATTATAATTATATTATAGCTATTTTAGGATTAATATTTATTTTACAGTCAACTTTGTAATTATTTTAACCAGGTACAATAGCTATTAAATAGTTAAGAACTATTTAATAGTTACCTAGTTAAAATAATAACAAATTTACCTGTAAAATAAATCCTAACCTAAGATATAATTAAACCTAACACTACCCTATCAATAAATTAATTAAATAAACTACCTACAATTACCTACAATTAACCTAACACTACACTATCAATAAATTAATTAAACACAATTCCTACAAATAAATACAATTAAATAAACTAGCTAAAGTACAAAAAATAAAAAAGAACTAAGTTACAAAAAATAAAAAAATATTTACAAACATCAGAAAATTATTACAACAATTTTAAACTAATTACACCTACTCTAAGCCCCCTAATAAAATAACAAAGACCCCCAAAATAAAAAAATGCCCTACCCTATTCTAAATTAAAAAAGTTAAAAGCTCTTTTACCTTACCAGCCCTGAACAGGGCCCTTTGCGGGGCATGCCCCAAGAATTTCAGCTCTTTTGCCTGTAAAAAAAACACATACAATACCCCCCCCCCCCCAACATTACAACCCACCACCCACATACCCCTAATCTAACCCAAACCCCCCTTAAATAAACCTAACACTAAGCCCCTGAAGATCTTCCTACCTTGTCTTCACCATCCAGGTATCACCGATCCGTCCTGGCTCCAACATCTTCATCCAACCCAAGCGGGGGTTGGCGATCCATCATCCGGTGGCTGAAGAGGTCCAGAAGAGGCTCCAAAGTCTTCCTCCTATCCGGCAAGAAGAGGACATCCGGACCGGCAAACATCTTCTCCAAGCGGCATCTTCGATCTTCTTGCATCCGGTGCGGAGCGGGTCCATCTTGAAGCAGGCGACGCGGATCCATCCTCTTCTTCCGTTGTCTCCCGACGAATGACGGTTCCTTTAAGGGACGTCATCCAAGATGGCGTCCCTTGAATTCCGATTGGCTGATAGGATTCTATCAGCCAATCGGAATTAAGGTAGGAATATTCTGATTGGCTGATGGAATCAGCCAATCAGAATCAAGTTCAATCCGATTGGCTGATCCAATCAGCCAATCAGATTGAGCTCGCATTCTATTGGCTGTTCCGATCAGCCAATAGAATGCGAGCTCAATCTGATTGGCTGATTGGATCAGCCAATAGGATTGAACTTGATTCTGATTGGCTGATTCCATCAGCCAATCAGAATATTCCTACCTTAATTCCGATTGGCTGATAGAATCCTATCAGCCAATCGGAATTCAAGGGACGCTATCTTGGATGACGTCCCTTAAATGAACCGTCATTCGTCGGGAGACAACGGAAGAAGAGGATGAATCCGCGTCGCCTGCTTCAAGATGGACCCGCTCCGCACCGGATGCAAGAAGATCGAAGATGCCGCTTGGAGAAGATGTTTGCCGGTCCGGATGTCCTCTTCTTGCCGGATAGGAGGAAGACTTTGGAGCCTCTTCTGGACCTCTTCAGCCACCGGATGATGGATCGCCAACCCCCGCTTGGGTTGGATGAAGATGTTGGAGCCAGGACGGATCGGTGATACCTGGATGGTGAAGACAAGGTAGGAAGATCTTCAGGGGCTTAGTGTTAGGTTTATTTAAGGGGGGTTTGGGTTAGATTAGGGGTATGTGGGTGGTGGGTTGTAATGTTGGGGGCGGGGTATTGTATGTGTTTTTTTTACAGGCAAAAGAGCTGAAATTCTTGGGGCATGCCCCGCAAAGGGCCCTGTTCAGGGCTGGTAAGGTAAAAGAGCTTTTAACTTTTTTAATTTAGAATAGGGTAGGGAATTTTTTTATTTTGGGGGTCTTTGTTATTTTATTAGGGGGCTTAGAGTAGGTGTAATTAGTTTAAAATTGTTGTAATAATTTTCTGATGTTTGTAAATATTTTTTTATTTTTTGTAACTTAGTTCTTTTTTATTTTTTGTACTTTAGCTAGTTTATTTAATTGTATTTATTTGTAGGAATTGTGTTTAATTAATTTATTGATAGTGTAGTGTTAGGTTAATTGTAGGTAATTGTAGGTAGTTTATTTAATTAATTTATTGATAGGGTAGTGTTAGGTTTAATTATATCTTAGGTTAGGATTTATTTTACAGGTAAATTTGTTATTATTTTAACTAGGTAGCTATTAAATAGTTCTTAACTATTTAATAGCTATTGTACCTGGTTAAAATAATTACAAAGTTGACTGTAAAATAAATATTAATCCTAAAATAGCTATAATATAATTATAATTTATATTGTAGCTATATTAGGATTTATTTTACAGGTAAGTATTTAGCTTTAAATAGGAATAAGTTATTTAATAAGAGTTAATTAATTTCGTTAGATGTAAATTATATTTAAGTTAGGGGGGTGTTAGTGTTAGGGTTAGACTTAGCTTTAGGGGTTAATCCATTTATTATAGTAGCGGTGAGCTCCGGTCGTCAGATTAGGGGTTAATAATTGAAGGTAGGTGTCGGCGATGTTAGGGAGGGCAGATTAGGGGTTAATACTATTTATGATAGGGTTAGTGAGGCGGATTAGGGGTTAATAACTTTATTATAGTAGCGCTCAGGTCCGCTCGGCAGATTAGGGGTTAATAAGTGTAGGCAGGTGTCGGCGACGTTGAGGGGGGCAGATTAGGGGTTAATAAATATAATATAGGGGTCGGCGGTGTTAGGGGAAGCAGATTAGGGGTACATAAGGATAACGTAGGTGGCGGCGCTTTGCGGTCGGAAGATTAGGGGTTAATTATTGTAAGTAGCTGGCGGCGACGTTGTGGGGGGCAGGTTAGGGGTTAATAAATGTAATACAGGGGTCGGCGGGGTTAGGGGCAGCAGATTAGGGGTACATAAGTATAACGTAGGTGGCGGTCGGCAGATTAGGGGTTAAAAAATTTAAATCGAGTGGCGGCGATGTGGGGGGACCTCGGTTTAGGGGTACATAGGTAGTTTATGGGTGTTAGTGTACTTTAGGGTACAGTAGTTAAGAGCTTTATGAACCGGCGTTAGCCCAGAAAGCTCTTAACTCCTGCTATTTTCCGGCGGCTGGAGTTTTGTCGTTAGAGCTCTAACGCTCACTTCAGAAACGACTCTAAATACCGGAGTTAGAAAGATCCCATTGAAAAGATAGGATACGCAATTGACGTAAGGGGATCTGCGGTATGGAAAAGTCGCGGCTGAAAAGTGAGCGTTAGACCCTTTAATCACTGACTCCAAATACCGGCGGTAGCCTAAAACCAGCGTTAGGAGCCTCTAACGCTGGTTTTCACAGCTAACGCCAAACTCCAAATCTAGGCCTTTGTGTGTTAGTTACTCTCAGCTATGTATCTCTGTGTAATGTCATCAATCACCAGAAATTTAATTTAAAGCTGGTATGTATTTAATAACATTTTTAGGCATTTATGTGAGCAAATAAACCTCCACATTATTTTGTTGCACATATTCTTGACTTAAGTGTCTGTTCAAATGATGGCTTCACCTTTTATTTAATGAAGATCAAATAGGATATTTCCAACTATTTACTTTTGTACAGATGTTTATGTGCTGAATAAATAGTATTTTAGACTATAATAAATATGATTCTAAAAACTGTTGAAAGTTAAAGGGACACTGAACCCAATTTTTTTCTTTTGGGATTCAGATAGAGCATGCAATTTTAAGCAACTTTCTAATTTACTCCTATTATCAAATTGTCTTCATTCTCTTGGTATCATTATTTGAAATGCAAGAATGTAAGTTTAGATGACGGCCCATTTTTGGTGAACAACCTGGGTTGTTCTTGCTGATTGGTGGATAAATTCATCCACCAATAAACAAGTGCTTTCCATGGTTCTAAACCCAAAAAATAGCTTAGATGCCTTCTTTTTCAAATAAAGAAAGCAAGAGAACGAAGAAAAACTGAAAATAGGAGTAAATTAGAAAGTTGCTTAATATTACATGCTCTATCTGAATCACGAAGGAAAAAATTTGGGTTCAGTGTCCCTTTAAATTGGAATTTCGATCACGTACATAATTAACCAAGTATGATGGGTTTTCATAATACTGTACAAATTAGTGAATTTAACAATCTTCAGAATATAAAATGCTTTACTAACATATTTTATGCTGACAGTATGTACATTTTGCCTAGGTCTATTTTAATGTCTTAATGACAGGTTTGACTACACATTTGCAACAGAAGTAAGTTTAATGATAATGGGCTGCAGGTTTGAAAGGGTTAATTTAAAACCCTAGTTGTGACGTTTATAGTCCCACCCACTCCGTCTTATGGTCACACCCCCTCTGCGGAGTCACCGCTTCCCAGGTGGATCCGGCCACGTCACTGCTGCCAACAGAATGTCCCGCCTGCTCGCTCTCTAGCCATTCAGTGAAATGACACGGTGTGTGAGGGGCGTGGTTACTATAGGGGAGCGCCCTATGAGAGAGGGCGACGGGGCTGACGTTAAAAAAATGTCCAATGGGTCATAAGAGGAGGTGAAAGTGACGTCAGGACCCGGTTTGGTACCTATGTCTTGTCAGTGAGGCGGGTCTGGGAAACACAGTCAGACAGTACCGGACTATACAGGCAACATGTGTGGTGAGTAATAGTCTCGATTCGGTTCATGGGGGTCTCATTGTATTTGCTATTTATGCCGTTTCTCCCCATACGCTCCCGAACCCCAATGAGCGAGTTCTGGTGTCCAATGCGTGTCAGCTCCTGTATTAGACCCCAGTCATCTTTTATAGTGATTAAGTTACTGAGTGCTAGCAGAGATTTCCCCCTTTATTCATTCAGTGGTGGTAAAGCTTTTATTGAGTAGGTGAAGTCAGTTCTGGGGCCCCTTATTCAGCAATACACGGGTAACAATTATGTCTTCACTCATATAAGTCAGTGGCAGCTTTTTTTTGTGTGTGACTGTCAACTATTTGAAATTTGAGTCACTAGGTGTCCACTGTTCATTTTCACTTGCGCCTGAAAAGGTTAATTACAATTGGAATAAACTATCATTTGAGGTGACAGGTAGTGTAAGGGAGTGCACACATCCATGGGATATGGATAAGGCTATCCTGAGATCTCCAGCAGAATGAGAGATGCACACATTTCAGAGACAAATTTTTTTTTTTTTTTTTTTTATCTTTATAATTTTTTTTTGAGTAGGTTCTTAGTCCCTGGGATTGGTGCTTATAGTGAATTATTTCAGGCTTGTGATACATATACATTTCTTTTGCAAGAAAAACACAATTTTGTAATTTCTGGTCTCCAAATTTAATTAGTGACAAATGGTTAACCATGAAATCAGCCTTTATCATGAAAGTCTTTGCTACCTTTCAGTTTATCACTACCATCTAATTGGGCTACATATGATTTCCCCTAGCACCCCTTAATGTTCTAATTTTTCTCTCTTATTGCTTATCTATATATCAACAATACGTCAAGAATGCAAGAGCAGAAGCTATGCTGGGACATTATTTATATACATTGTGTAAATCCTATAGTAATACATGGAAGTGATTTTGAGAGTAAAAATTACTATCCCATCTAGCAGGATACTAAAACAAAAAGTTACGTGGCAAAGGGGAATGCACCCTATATGGTGACAATATAAATGGCCTATAAACTCACATAAAATATTGGAATGGTTCAGGGTACTATTATTTTCAAGGATTGGTTCTGATAACTCTGTACTTGTTCTCTGGAGAATACGCTGGCTAAACATTCAATATGTATGTGTATATTTATATCTTTTGTCCTTTTATATTAAATGGACTAGTGATTTTTTTTTTCCCTCACTGACCATAGAGGTATTTAGACTATGGTGTGTGTATCTCTCCTTTTGCTAGTCTTGGTACTTATAACTTAGCCCCACAGTTGTTTCTTCAATTACATCATATCCTCCCATCTGCCAATCAGATTGAGGCTTTATTTTTTGTTTATAATAAACTTTCAGTGTGCGCTACAGCGAAAAACAAGTTGCGCTGGTTGCCAAAGGTAGAGTTGTTTGAACATTAGCTTTCCTAAAGGTAACTGCAGAATCAGTCATGGATACACACTCGCTGTCCAATGTGCCTAGAGGTATATGGATGTACTTCACTGGTAAGTAATCAGGATTATCTGGTCTAGCTTCTTCTTGAACAGGATCTGGAATGTAGACTAATAAATCAATGTTCTTTTTACTTGTTAAAGGCACCACTGGGTTATGATGCTGTTCCTGGATTCTCTTGCACTGTCACACATACACTATTAAAGTACTGAAAACCCTGATATGCAAATGAGTGCATTTTGTTTGGCTTCCACCTACTTTACATCCTGATTCACATAGATCTTCCTCTGTTTGACAAACCCTTCACAAATATATAATGCCTTCCATTTCTCAGATCAGATGAAGGCTACTTTTGATATTTTGGTTTCACTAGAACCACAAATTGAGATTAATACTGATTGCTTTCTCAATTTCTATCTCTTACCTCTATACACACTGAATATGCAGGCTACATATGCAATGTTTGATGTATAAACAGTGTTGCAATCTAGTACATTCATAACTATTTTGACTTTAATTTGCTTCTCTAATGGACCGTTTTGCTTCTATTTTTTTTTTTATAAAGATTGCCAAGTCAATGGATTCAACAGAGCTATATCACTCTCTATCATATGTATCTCTAGTGTGTGTTTAAAAATCCAGATCAAATATGTTGCAGATGAATATAACCTTTTACAACTGAAGTGACATTCATAAGCTGATATGTGTTTATATGGTAGGTCCTTCAAGAGCTAACTTATCAACCCTCTACAGAATTTTACAGCTGTGACATATTGGAGACACTCATGAAGCTTTACAAATCATAATTTCCCTAACTTTAAATATTTACAAATTCACTTCCTGGTTGTACTAATACATCTGTCAGTGTCAACTTAAAGGGACATGAAACTCAATTTTTTGTCAGTTATGATTCAGATAAAAAAATTAAATTTTAAATCACACATATGTATGTGTGTATGTGTGTGTATGTGTGTATGTGTGTGTATGTGTGTGTGTGTGTGTATGTGTGTGTATGTGTGTGTATGTGTGTGTATGTGTGTGTATGTGTGTGTATGTGTGTATGTGTGTATGTGTATATATATGTGTATATATATGTGTATATATATATATATATATGTGTGTATATATATACACACGCGCGCAACAGCACTATGTTTAAAAATATACTTCTTTATTAGAACAACATCAGGATAAAAACATAGCGACGTTTCAAGCCTCTTGGACCCTTATTCATGAATAATGTTCTAATAAAGAAGTATATTTTTAAACATAGTGCTGTTGCCACTGTCTATTTATATATATATATGTTTCTCTAAAGTGGTCCTCAAGTACCCCAAACAGGCCAGGTTTTCATTATAGATGAAATAATCAGCTGATGGGAGAACAGGTTAGTAACCATGGTGTTGCTGATTTTCACCTGTGCTCTAGTTCAGCTATAATGAAAATGGGACTGTTGGTGGTACTTGAGGACCGCGGTTAAGAAATACTATTTTAGAGGATAGATGGCATTTAGACATGTGTTCAAATGGCTGAAACTTATTAAGGCTTTTTTTGTCTTAAAGGGACATTAAACACAAATATTTTCTTTCATGATTCAGAGCATACATATGTAAACAACTTTTCAATGTACTTCTATTATCAATTTTGCTTCATTCTTAGAATCCTTTTTTGAAGAAGCAGCAATGCATTACTGGGTACTAGCTGAACACATTGGTAAGCCAATCACAAGAGGCATATATGTGCCGCCACCAATCAGTAGCTAGCTCTCAGCTTCCGAGCCTATCTAGATATGCTTTTAAACAAAGTACAGGTAGCCCTCAGTTTACGCCGGGGTTAGGTTCCAGAAGGAATGGTTGTAAATCAAAACCATTGTAAATTGAAACTCAGTTTATAATGTAAGTCAATGGGAAGTGAGGGAGTTGGGTTCCAGGCCCCTCTCAAAATTGTCATAAGTAACACCTAATACATTATTTTTTAAAGCTTTGAAATGAAGACTTTAAAGGGATTCTAACCCCTCATTTTTTCTTTCATGATTCAGATAGAGCATGCAATTTTAAGCAACTTTCTAATTTACTCCTATTATCAATTTTTCTTTGTTCTCATGTTATCTTGATTTGAAAAAGCAGTAACAAAAGGTTAGGAGCCGGCCCATTTTTTAGTTCAGCACCTTGGTAGAGCTGCTGATTGGTTTGCTACATTTAGCCACAAATCATCAAGTGCTACCCATGTGCTGAACAAAAAATGGTCTGGCTCTAAAGCTTGCAGTACTGCTTTTTTCAAATCAAGATGGCATGAGAACAAAGAAAAATTGATAATAGGAGTAAATTAGAAAGGTGCTTAAAATCTCATGCTCTATCTGAATCATGAAATAAAAAAATTGGGTTTAGTATCCCTTTAAATGCTAAACGGCATTATAAAACTAACAAAATAATCACATGACACAGACTTCACTTACATTTTTCTGCAAACAGTTCTTTCTATGAATTTCAATTTGGACTGATTTTATAGACAGGAAGATCTTGTTCCTTTGAAATCTGCTCAATAGCTCAGGTCTGGTTAAATTCCAGCTTGCTTGGCTTTGCTGCAACACAAGCGGACAGCTCCACCTAATGGCTATTTTAATAAATGCACTGCTTCTCGATGCTTTTCAATAGCAGTCACATGACTGGGAAAAAAAAGTTGTTATTCTGAAACTGTGTAAATTGGAACCGTTGTAAAACAAGGGCCACCTGTATACAAAGGGAACGAAGCAAGTTAGATAAAAGAAGATGTACATTGTAAAGTTGTTTACATTTGTGTGTTCTGTCTAAATCATGAACCAAATTTTTTTGGGTTTCATGTCCCTTTAATGCACGTAGTATATATGAATATTTATGCCACAGACCTTTGAGGAAGTATATTATAAATAGCACACTATATAACATATTGTCTTTTTAATTACATATTCTCATAATTTATTTGTATAGTGCCACAACTTTTTTTTTTTTTTGTCAAAATGTATTAGTGTTTTTTATGGTTCTTTGCTGAATAAACACACTTTAGGCATTTTCCTATTAGCCAGTGAGCAATAAATACCTAGGTATTGATTGTACACAAACATTTAGTTCCATTTTATTTTAAACAGCTTCTACATAAACATGTTAACCTTTTTTCATGTATGGTAGTAGTAAATTTATGTCCCTCCTTAAAAGGACAGTAAGTCAAATTTGTTATGTAAATATATATACATGTGCTTGTCGGCATATAATGCTTTGTAAACAATTTATAGGATACACCCAATGTAAAGTCTGATGGGAAGATCTATTTCTCTGGAGGGAGGAGAACTTGCATCATTTTCTTGGGTATTTTACAGCAAAAGCAGACAAAAGTAAAATACACATCACAAGATTACTAATTTATGTCTATATGACAACTAGATATAAAATAGTGATTCTGAATTCCAGTTCTTGAACTTAAAGGGATAGGAAAGTGAAAATTAAAGGGATGCTGAACCCAAATTTTCTTCTTCTTTCATGATTCAGATAAAGCATGCAATTTTAAGCCAACTTTCTAATTTACTCCTATTTTTCTTCGCTCTTGCTATCTTTATTTGAAAAGGCATCTAAGCTTTTTTTTTTTTTTTTGGGTCAGTCTGTGGACAGCACTTTTTTATTGGCGGATGAATTTATCCACTAATTGGCAGGAACCCAGGTTGTTCAGCAAAATCGGCCGGCATCTAAACTTACATTCTTGCATTTCAAATAAAGATACCAAGAGAATGAAGAAAATTTGATAATAGGAGTAAATTAGAAAGTTGCTTAAAATTTCAAGCTCTATATGAATCACAAAAGAAAATTTTTTTTGGGTTCAGTGTCCCTTTAAACTTGCATGATTCATATAGAGCATGTAATTTTAATACACTTTTTTTTTAAATTCACGTCTATTTTCAAATGTGCTTCGTTCTCTTAATATCCCTTGTTAATACATGAATACGCACATATCATACACTAGTGGGAGCTGCTGCTAATTGGTGCCTGCACACATTTGTCTCTTGTGATTGGCTAAATAGATATTTTCAGCTTCCTGTCAGTAGTGCAATGCTGTCCCTTCAGCAATGGATAACAAGAGAATGAAGAAAGTTTTATAATAGAATTAAATTGGAAAGTTGTTTAAAATTGTACGTTCTATCTGAATTATAAAAGAGAATTTTTACTATCCCTTTAAGAGGCCAGATTTGAAATATTTCCCTTTTTAGGGAATTCAGTAGCTCCAGTCTTTATAACTTTCACCTGTGTTCAGATAGGGAAATCATTTAAATCTGACCTGTTTTAAGTTCCTTGAGGACTGAAATTGTGAAACACTGATGTAAAGCAATCGCTAGACGTGGTCAACGGCCTAGCAACATCAGCACCAGACATTTAGGGCTCCATTTATTAAGCAGCGGATGCTGTTTCGGAAGGCCCATCGGAAGTTAAGTAGCAGCAGTCTTAAGACCACTGCTCCTTAACTTGTGGCCGGTTGAACTCCTGTCAAACCGATTGGGATGATTGACAGCCCCTGCTAGCAGCTGATTGGCACCAGTGAGCAGGGGGCTACATTACACAAGCATTTCACCAGAAATGCTTGTGCAATGTTACATATGGACAGCGTATGCTGTCGCATTTAGCAATGTCGAGCGGAATAGCGAATCATGTCCGCTCGACAGTTAATAAATCAACCCCCCAAGAAGCAAATCTTAAATGCTCCAATTTCTCTAACTGCCACTTAGTGGTTTAAGACACAGATGAAGTCCTACGATGGGAACCACAAGCATTGCAGCTCCCAAGTAAAAAATAGCCTGTGGTTGGCAGGTCTTGTTACTGCCGCTCTTTATTGGCTCAATGGCTAAATTCTGATGGATTTTACCTGTGTGTTTAACAAATTAGTGGAAGTTAAAGGGACACCGAACCCATATATTTTTTCTTTCATGATTCAGAGCATAAAATTGTAAGCAACTTTCTCATTTACTCCTATTATCAATTTGTCTTCGTTCTCTTGCTATCTTTTATTTTAAAAGCAGGAATGTAAATCTTAGCAGCCAGCCCATTTTAGGTTCAGCACCATGGATAGCGCTTGCTTATTGGAAGCTTACATCTACCCACCAGTCAGCAAGCATAACCCAGGTTCTCAACCGAAAATGGTCCGGCTCCTATGCATCATTCCTGCTTTTTAAATAAAGATATCAATTTTCTTAGTGCTCTGATTCATGAACGAAAAAATTTGGGTTCAGTGTCCCTTTAAACAAAGAGTTCTATGGTCAGTAATGGAAAGGTGATATGGTGTAACAAATTAGTACATGTAATTGTGTGTGTGGGGTAAATAAAATGGTTACTGGAAGCAAAAAGGTAAAGCATTTTGAAGCTAATTTGCATATCTTTACCCAGAATCAATCAATAGTTGCATTTGGAAATTTGCAGCATTTTTGGACTTTGTAGGGCGCATTGGACAATCCATAATTTTGACACTGTGCAATTTGGCTATAATATTTAATATGGGGCGTTTTTATTCAATCTTGTAGATGGAAATCGTCTGGCACACCTGTAGTTTGACCTCAGGATAATATTCTTGCTTAACTTGTTTCTCTAAGAAATTCCTTCCTCATCACATTTAGTCTCTGTCATGTGATTTACACCCATTCTCCCCCCCCCCCCCCCGCTGCACCCAATTCAGTGATTAATTATTCATCATTGTTTTATGGTACTGAGGTCCTGTTACCAGTATAGCAAACATTAAAATTATTCTTTATATTGAGTTAAGATTTGAAACCTCTGTATTTAGTTACTGATTGGTCCAAAATACATTTTCTATTTGGTAATGTAAAAAGTAGTGAATCAATGGTTTCTTAAAGGGACATGAAACTCAAAATGTTTCTTGATTTAGGTAGAACATGCAGTTTTAAACAACTTTCCAGTTTACTGCTATTATCACATTTTCTTCATTCTCCTGGTATCATTTGTTGAAGCAGTAGCAATGCACTACTGGTTTGTAACTGCTCACATGGGTGAGCCAATGACTATGTATATCAGCAGCTAGAACCTAGGTTATTTGATGCTCCTGATCTTTCCTAGATAAACCTTTCAGCAAAGAATAACAAGAGAAGGAAGCAAATTAAATAGAAGTAAATTGGAAAGTTGTATAACATTGTATGCTCTGTCTGAATCATGAATGTCTTCTGACTTTACTGTCACTTTAAAGGGGAAGTGCAAAAAAGTAAATGGGTGCAAATTCAGATCTTAGTTTGAACTTTCACAAGAATAAATCTTGCTCCGAAAAGAGCCGAATGCCATGTACGACCCGCTTTCCGCGTTTGGATCCTAACAAAGGATCCAAATTCACATGCCTAGTGTTTATCCAGGGAAAGGGGTTAATCATAGTTACGGCCTGCTACAGAGCAGGGATTGCATTACAGGGATCAGCCAGCCAGACAGATAGCTCAGCATGCTAATGCACTGTGGCTGAGGGTTGCAAGGTCCACTCAGCCTTTCTCCTTCCGAGGTTGATAAAATGAGCAGCGCCTTGAGACCCTTACGGGGGATTAGCCGCGCTTTACAAGTACCCAATACATACATATAGCCAATACAAGCAACCTGAGATTTTAAATTTACTCCCATATCCAATAATTGAATGAAACGACAAAACATGATTAACAATTTGTCTTTATTTTTCTGTAAAACTTCAGGGCCCTTTTTAGTCTTAAATAAAATAATAAATGTAGTAAGTTTTTAAACTATTCTTTTAGGATTGAACATTTTTATTTTTCTCTATTCATCTTCCTCTAACACTACGTTATGCAGTAACGTGAATACAAACTGAAGATTTAGCCTTGGAAATACTAAAACAGTTTTAATGTATTTAGGTAGTCTTGAATTGGGTCATTGTGGGTTGATAAAACTCCCTCCTTCCATATCAAAAAGAGTTCTGTTTTCTGAGATTCCTACATGTAAGATTCAGTTGCGTCTATGAATAGAGCATTTAGTAAACATTTAAAAGGGACACATTTTAAACTGGCAAAGTTAGATATAATTTTAGGTATTAAAGTATGGCACAGTTCTATCTCAAAAGCATACATAGACTATAAATGTTAAGTATAAGGGTGCACTAATCATATACGGAATGTGCATAGACATTCAGTTGGTGTCTAAATATACTTGCGTGCAATAATGTTCATAAACCATGCTTTTAATGTACAGCCCATGCCTGTTTTAAACTTATGGTGCACATTCCCAAGTAATTCTATTCTTGACATTCTAATGCAGGAAACCACTGATTCAGCCAATCAGAGCCAACATTTGCACAACTCGCCATTCACTCGCAATGTGAGGCTATTACTATGCGTTTAACACATTTTTATGTACGGTCAATAAGGAAAGAAATTTAACAAATGTAATGTTTGCATTGGAGTACTCGGTTTTTATCTATGTATGTCTTTAGCAAATGTTTAGTGCAACCTACATTAATATTTACTGACTTTATTTATTTTTCTTTAGGAATCTTTGCATATCTGAACTACCACGTTCCACGTACAAGGCGAGAGATCTTGGAGAGACTTATCAAGGGTCTCCAGAGATTAGAGTATAGAGGCTATGACTCTGCCGGTGAGTCGCAAGTATGCTTTGTCATGAATACATTTTGTTCAGACAGTTATGATCTATTAATCCATTAAACAATACAAGACTTTAAATTGTGCAGTACCACCTTTCACACACTACCTAAAGGGACATAATACTCATATGCGCTAAATCACTTGAAACTGATGCAGTATAACTGTAAAAAGTTGAAAATATCACCTGAGCATCTATGTATAAAAAGGTATTTTCCTCACAATTTCCTCAGCTCACCAGAGTAAGTTCTGTGTAAAAAAAATAAAAAAAAAAATAAAAAAAAAAAAATTAATAAATGAACAGCAGCCAATCGGCATCAACAGTGCTGAGGTCATGAACTCTTTTACTGTGATATCATGAGATTTCATAGTAAACTTCTTTAAACTGAATAGAGAAATAAGATAAGTGCACGTAAACTCAATCCATAAGCTGTCCTGGGACAGACATACTGATTTCAAGCTTAGAAGTCCTTTACAATGGGATGTGACTACTGAGGCATTTTTGAGGTAAAATATATCTTCTTACATAGAGATGTTCAGATGATATTTTCTAGTCGGCTTTTTACAGCTATGCTGCATCACTTTCAAGTGTTTCAACATTTGGGTATCATGGCCCTTTAACTCACTTTGTGTTTCTTTTACATTGTGTTCTTTGAGTATCTACATATTACCTGGGTTTCTCAATTTATAAAGATGCTATGCTGGGGAATACATAATGACATTTAGGACATTGTTTATTGTGGGTTGACTGCAAAAAAAGAAATGTATGATTACCTGATAAATTGATTTCTTCTATGATACGACGAGTCCACTGAGTCATACTTACTTGTGGGATATTATCCTCCTGCTAACAGGAAGTGGCAAAGAGCACCACAGCAGAGCTGTCTATATAGCTCCTCCCTTCACTCTACTCCCCAGTCATTCGACAGAATGTATAGGAAGAAAAAGGAGAAACTAAAAAGGTGCAGAGGTGACTGAAGTTTTGAAAACAAAAATCTAATCTGTCTAATATGACAGGGAGGGCCGTGGACTCGTCATATTGTAGAAGAAATCAATTTATCAGATAAGCATAAATTTCCTTTTCTTCTACTAGATATGACAAGTCCACGGATTCATCCTTACTTGTGGGATACAATACCAAAGCTACAGGACACGGATGAACGGGAGGGACAAGACAGATACCTAAACAGAAGGCACCACTGCTTGAAGAACTTTTCTCCCAAAAATGGCCTCAGAAGAAGCAAAAGTATCAAATTTGGAAAAGGTATGAAGGGAGGACCAAGTCGCAGCCTTACAAATCTGTTCAACAGAAGCATCGTTTTTAAAAGCCCATGTGGAAGCCACCGCTCTAGTAGAATTAGCTGTAATCTTATCAGGAGGCTGCTGTCCAGCAGTCTCGTATGCCAAACGGATGATGTTTTTCAGCCAAAAAGAAAGAGGTAGCCGTAGCTTTTTGACCCCCACGCTTTCCAGAATAAACAACAAATAGAGAAGATGTTTGACGGAAATCCTTGGTCGCTTGTAAGTAAAACTTCAAGGCACGAACCACGTCCAGATTATGTAACAGACGCTCCTTCTTAGATGAAGGATTAGGACATAGAGAAGGAACAATACTTTCCTGATTAATATTCTTATTTGGAACTTCCTTAGGAAGGAATCCAGGTTTAGTGCGCAAAACCACCTTATCAGAATGGAATATAAGATAAGGCGAGTCACATTGTAATGCAGAAAGCTCAAACTCTTCGAGCAGAAGAGATAGCAACTAAAAACAGAACTTTCCAAGATAAAAGCTTAATATCTATGGAATGCATGGGTTCAAAAGGAACCCCTTGAAGAACATTTAGAACTAAATTCAAACTCAATGGCGGAGCAACAGGTTTAAACACAGGCTTGATTCTGACTAAAGCCTGACAAAAAGACTGAACGTCTGGGACATCCGCCAGACGCTTGTGTAGTAAAATTGACAAAGCAGAAATTTGTCCCTTTAAGCAACTAGCTGATAATCCCTTCTCCAATCCTTCTTTGAGAAAGGACAGAATCCTAACCCTACTCCATGAGTAGCCCTTGGATTCGCACCAATAAAGATATTTACGCCATATCTTATGGTAAATTTTCCTAGTGACAGGCTTCCGAGCCTGAATCAAGGTATCCATAACCGACTCGGAGAATCCCCGCTTAGATAAAATCAAGCGTTCAATCTCCAGGCAGTCAGCTGCAGAGAATTTAGATTTGGGTGTTGGAACGGACCTTCCAACACCCTCTATTATCAAAAACGTTACCCAAAAAACGTTATGGAAAATAAACTAGCAACCCCCTGCACCTCGCCACAGCTCTGCTGTGGCACCTACTTGCCCTCTGGGGTCTGAGAATTACTCGCTTCGATAAGGCTATCTCTGAAGTTGAGGCCCACCGGAGCTTGCTGCCTTTATGTGAAATACAACTGCGCATCTAAGGTGTGAAATTAGGCCCCGCCCATCATCCACGATGTCTCAGCCTAGTGAAAAAAACGCTGTAAAGCGTTATAGGAACTAGCCATGTGGGTTTTCATATACCCAGTACAATATTGTCAGCCATGTGAAACCCTCCAGAACCATCAAACACACAAACGTTAGTTCAGAGAAAAACGTTATTGCCCCTGCAAATAAATCGTTTCCACACAAACATTATGCAACCAGTGTCTTTCATTTATAGCCCATAATATAACAGGTCCCAGTAGCATCCCTTCATTGCCTGTAGGATTACTGCTTACCCCTTCCCTCATGGGAACTATGTCAGCAGGTTCTGAAATACCACAGTCTATTCAGAAAAAATGACTGAACCTACCTCAATGCTTGTAGCATGAAAACAGTTCCCCACACTGAAGCTTCTCAAGTACTCCTCAGCCATTCTGTGGAAACTCCTTTGGATCTTAGTAACCACTGTTAAGATCATCAACCTCCAGGCAGAAATCTTCCATCTGCTGCCTGTGGAAAAATAACACTCACCGGTACCATTTAAAATAGTCTTGCTTGAAGAAAATAAAAACTATCATTTTATCACCTCTTTCACTTTACCTCTTCCTATTACTTAATATAGGCAAAGAGAATGACTGGGGGTGGAGTCAAGGGAGGAACTATATAGAAAGCTCTGCTGTAGTGCTCTTTGCCACTTCCTGTTAGCAGGAGCATAATATCCCACAAGTAAGGATGAATCCGTGGACTCGTCGTATCTAGTAGAAGAAATATAATATTAGTAAGTTGTAATTTGCACCAAAGCTGTTATGAATAATAAAGGGACAAGGAAGTGGAAAAAATGAAACCTTCATGATTCAAATAGAGCATATCCATTTAAAAACAGATTTCTCTTATTAAATGTATTTATTTCTGTTATCCTTTGTTGGAAACTTTTAATTTTCCATGAGAGCATACTGAAGTAGGTTCATGAGCACTACTGTTTATGGCAGCTGTTTGCAACAATGTATACCACTGTTAAAACATAGATACAAGCAGAGCTTCCATATAGGGCTCGATTTATCAAGCTACGGCAGACAGGGATGGACTAAATTCCCCTGGCGGAATTTAACATTGCAAAATAGCGCTCGTGTGCAATGCAGCCCCCTGCCCGTTCACAGCCGATCACGCATGAGGAGATTGGAATTCTCCACCTAAGAGGTAGAGAAGAGTGTAGGAAGCAGCGGTCTGAAGATAAATACTGACTGCAGGTTCTCTTGTGAGTACCTGCAGCCGTAGATGGGCGAAGCCTTTGATAAATCAAGCCCATAGTGCTCAAGCTAACTTTCAAGAAATAGGTACATTTTTGGTAAAAGTAAATTGAGGAAACTTAAAGGGATTCTAAACCCAATTTTTTTTTTTTTCTTTTTTTTTCATGATTCAGATAGCGCATGCAACTTTCTAATTTTACTCCTATTAATGTTTCCTTGTTCTCTTGCTATCTTTATTTGAAAAAGGCATCTAAGGAGCCGTTCATACCTTGGACAGCACTTGTTGTTTGGTGCTGTCCAATCAGCAAGGATGATCCAGGTTGATTAAAATTGAATGCTCCATCTGAATCATGAGAGAACATTTGGGTTCAGTGTCCCTTTAAGAAAATAGGTTTTGCTTTTTTACCTTGGGGAAATGCCCAAAACGAAGGTGTGCAGGATCCAAGGAGCAGTGAGCTTGGACACAGAGATCCCAGTAGGTGTCACTAAGCACAAGTGGGTGCTGCTTCCATTGTGAGTACCTGTTTTACATTCTTGTTTGATTGTATACTGTGTAAACTTTTACACTAGGAGGCGCCCTTCTTTCTTGTGTATTCCCACAGAACTGTTTCTACATAGACGTAGCATATGTCCACCTGCTCATTCTACCGTGATATGACTTTCCATAATGAAGGGAATGGCAAATTTAATTTTAAAGGTCCATTATAGTCAACAAATGACATGCTCTAATCAGAGTCAAATTTCAATGAGAAACCAGCACAGTTCTATATGGAGAACTACAGTGAGCAACTGCTAAGCCCACGACATATCCAAAAAGGAAATACGAGTAGTCTCCAATAAAAAATAAATATCCATTTTTATTGGTTACATGAAATGAGAACCAAAAAACACAATGTTTTGGGGTAAACACCCCTTAGTCATTCATTTTTTTTTTTATTTTTTTCCTTTCCTATGACATGGAGAATCCACAATGTCATTCCAATTACTAGTGGGATAGTCAACTCCTGGCCAGCAGGAGGAGGCAAAGAGCACCCCAGGGAAGCTGTTAAGTGTAACTGCCTTACCCATAACCCCCAGTCATTCTCTTTGCCTCTGTCAATGGAGTTTGTGCAAAGTTGGTGTCTGAGGAGTTAATCCTTTTATGGGTACTTTTCCCTGCAAGCAAGGATTGGGGTCTAGCTGTGTCCATGTCAATCTCTTGAGTAAGAGTAGTGGTGGCTTTTAGCCGTTAAAAGTTGGCGAGGAAGTCTTTACTTTTAACATTTTGTTACCCCTTTGTGGAAAGTCAGAGTTGGTTACTCTGTTTCTTTTTCCTACAGGTCCATGGCAGGGAGCGTAGTGCCTGCCACACTTTGAGAATCAGCATCTTGAATGCAATATGATCTAAGGTAAGTGCCTTTGCCTTTCTAGGTACAGGAGGGCTGCAGCACTTACGAGGTTAAGCCTCTTTTTACTGATCCATTTTGGGACTTAATAATCCTTTTTATAGTGAAGGATTCATATTGGTGACACTTTATTTTTTTTAAAGTATGGCACATAACGGTAGGACAGGCTAAAGGAAAGAGACCATAATGAGGGCTTATTTATAACCTAATTTATTTTTATTATATAATGGGAGTTTTTATTTCTCAGCCTGTCAGGCTCTGGATCATTACACGATACTTCTAAAACTGTTAGACATGAAACGTGGAAGCCGTTTTTTAGACTGTTACATTTTGTGCCAAGTAATCTTCTTTTAGGATAGTCTAAAAGGAAAGTAAATATCTTCTAGGAGATCCGTTTTTGTTCCTTTTGGCTGGTAGGAGACTCAGGCAAGCTGAGGTGAATCAGTCCATCTCTATGGATAAATGTTTATTTTGCTTAGAGCCTCATGTTCTTCCAATACAATTTTTTGTTCCTCTTGTTTAGATAAAACTTTAAAATTTAAAGATAAATTACTCCCTTCTGAGCCAACTGTCTCTCAGGATATTGCTGTGCGTGACATGCCTCAGCTTTCTCCTTAAACGTCCCAAGCTTTAGTTGTTGCTCATACTGTGCCTGTTGTGTCCTCTCAACCACCTGGGGGTATTTATTTACCTGGGGATTTTGCTGCTCCGTTTTCCTCTGCAGTAACAGCGGCTTTATCAGCTTTTCCTTCCTTGGGTAAGCGAAAGGGAAAATCTAAACATTTTCCTGATACTAAGGCTCCTGACTCTAGAACTGCATTAGCCATTATTGATCAGATGTCTGATGTGGAAAATACTTCAGTAGCTTCTGAAGGTGAGTTCTCACTCTGACACTTTAGCAGTAAAATCTTCAGAATCTGAAGTAAATTTTAGATTTAAACTGGTACACCTCTGGTTACTATTGAAGGAGGTCCTTGCTACTTTAGACAACTCTGAACCTTTGGGTGCTGCCAAACTTCAGGCTCTAAGCAAAATAAACATTTATCCATAGAGATGGACTGATTCACCTCAGCTTGCCTGAGTCTCCTACCAGCCAAAAGGAACAAAAACGGATCTCCTAGAAGATATTTACGTCTTCTAAACTGGATAGAGTTTATGATTCTCCATCTTCTGAGGAAGTTTTTCCTGTTCCAAGGAAGCTGTCTGAGATTATAGCTCAGGAATGGGATAAGAAAGGGGTTCGTTCTCCCCCCCCCCCCCTGTTTTTAAGAAGTTTCCTGTTGCTGACTCTTGTTGTGACTCATTGCACACTGTTCTTTCTGGTTGAGAAGTTTGATTCGTTTGGCGTATGAGATTGCTGGACAGCAGCCTCCTGAGAGACTCACAGCTCATTCCACTATGGCTATCTTCTCTTCCTGGGCTCTCAAAAATGAAGCTTCTGTGGAACAGATTTGCATGGCGGCAACTTGGTCCTCCTTGCATACTTTTTTCCAAATTCTACAAATTTGATACCTTTTTGCCTCGGCTGAGGTTTCTTTTGCGAGAGAGGTGCCTTCTGTTTAGGTCCTCCTGCCTTTTTCTCCCTCCCTGTTCATTTTGTGTCCTCTAGCTTGAGTATTGGTTCCAACTAGTAATTGGAAAAACATTGTGGACTCTCCATGTCATAGGAAAGGAAACACAATGCTTACCTTACCTATTTCTTTGTTTCTGGACATGGAGAGTCAACGACCCCGCCCTCTTCCTTTTTTTTTTTTTTTCTTCCCCCGGTTGAATGACTGGGTGTTATGGGTAAGGCAGTTACACTTAAAGGGACATAATACTCATATGCTAAATCACTTGAAACTGATGCAGGATAACTGTAAAAAGCTGACAGGAAAATATCACCTGAGCATCTCTATGTAAAAAAGGAAGATATTTTACCTCACAATCTCCTCAGCTCAGCAGAGTTTGTTCTGTGTAAAAAGTTATACTCAGCTGCTCCCAGCTGCAGGTAAAAAAAAAATTAAAAAATGAAGAAATGAACAGCAGCCAATCAGCATTAGCAGTGCTGAGGTCATGAACTCTTACTGTGATCTCATGAGATTTGACTTAACTCATGAGATTTCATAGTAAACTTCATTTACCTGATTGGTGAAATAATATGAGAGTTCACGATGCTCATCCCTTCAGTTGTCCCGGGACAGACACACTAATATGCTGCTTAGAAATCCTTTACAATGGGAGGTGGTTACTGAGGATTTTTTGCGGTAAAATATCTTTCTTTTTTACATAGAGATGTTCAGGTGATATTTTCTAGTCTTTTTACAGCTATGCTGCATCACTTTCAAGTGTTTCAACATTTGGGTATTATGGCCCTTTGACAGCTTTGCTGGGTGCTCTTTGCCTCCTCCTGCTGGCCAGGAGTTGATTATCCTACTAGAAATTGGAATGACGTGGATTAAGAAATTTCATGTAAGCAAAGATTTTAGTTTTTCCTTATAACATTAGAACATGCAATGTATTGTGTGTTTAACCTCACAAAGGGGTTAAAAACAAAACTGCCACTCGAGACCATTAGGGCACTGCTGATCCTGAACGGAACTCGCTGCTGATCCAATCAGCAGTGCTAGTCGCACAAGTCAGATGTGCAACTAAAGCTGCTGATTGGATCGGCGGCAGGTTCTGCTTGGGAACTACATTGGACATGAGCGATACTTCTACTTTGCACGAGTTAAACGCACAGTACTGCAGGGTCAATAGTCTTAAAATGACATGGTCTAACAAAGTAATGACCCTTTAATTATCTTATGCAACTTGACATTTGTATCAACTCTGTAACCATGTATACATGACTAAAAAAAATTAATCAATCTTCCATGACCCTTTTAAAGGGACATGAAACCCACATTTTTTCTTTCATGATTTAGAAAGAGAATGCAGTTTTAAACATCTTTCTAATTTACTTCTATTATCTAATTTGTTTTATTCTCTTGATATTCTTTGCTGAAGAGCATATCTAGATATGCTCAGTAGCTGCTGATTGGTTGCTGCACATAGAAGCCTTGTGTGATTGGCTCATTGTGTGCATTGCTTTTTCTTCAACTAAGGATATCTAAAAAATGAAGCAAAATAAATAATAGAGGTAAATTGTAATGTTGTTTAAATTTGTATGTTCTATCTGAATCATGAAAGAAAGATTTTGGATTTAGTGGCCCTTTAATCTGAAATTTACTTCATTCTATTGGTATCCTTTGTTGAATAACCTACCTAGATAGGCTCAGGAGAGTGCACGTGTATTGAACACTATATGGCAGTACTGTTTTCAAACATTTGTGACTGTTCTAAAAATTGCGGCAGTATGGGGTCGATTACAATACTTATAAATTAACTTTATATAGCTGTGCTAAATTAATTAGAAAGCAAACAGTCTTCAGAGGCAAATTACAGGAAAAGGGAAAAAAAGTATATTGCAAAGCTTCTTTACTACACATAATTTTAAACTTTAGGTAATGTCCCTTAGAGCACTTCATTTAAAAGATCTGCCCTTTTGAATGCAGTGTTTTGCTAAATTTCAGAGAAATTTCTTGAAAAGTCTGAGTATGGATCCGGGCAATATGGACCATAATTCAATTTAAGAGGCTATAACAATAGCGTATCAATCTTAAATAGTCATTGTGACTTTAGTGTGTGTGTATCTCTCTATCTCCTCATCCAAAGCAGCCTTTATATAAAGCAAGTTAGTTTGACTTACTATTGGATACAGTCAGTCCCCTCTGTCATCCCTCTGCAGGCGTGGGAGTCAACTTTCTCGCCGCTGATTCAGCTCTCCGAACTCTGCAGATCATGCATCCGGACTTTTAATATGCAAACAATACCTTAATCATTGATCTCCTTTTATATGTACTCCGATGGTGCCCTGTGGGTATCCTTAACGCCACACTTCCACACCTTGAAAAACCCAGACCGGCACCAAAACGATGATAAAAGGAAAATCTTTATTGTATGAGTTAAAACCATTGAACACACCAGTAAATAGACATACCAAACAGCTACTGCCTTGTTAAAAAGTATTGAAGGCTACAACCTCGGCCCGATGACATCACTGACGCGTTTCAGGTGTTACCCGTAGTCATAGTTACCATCATGGGGTCTATCTCCACCTTAAATAGGTATAGACTCGGGTGTAAGCCTTTAACATAATGCTTAGCGATTAACACTATATGAACACAAGTTTGCCAATATCGATATACTTATACCATTATTTGCATCTTTGAAAACATTATTTCTTAGATTAACCAAAATTACAGGAAAAGGGAACAAAGTATATTGCAAAGCTTCTTTACTACACATAATGTTAAACTTTAGGTAATGTCCCTTAGAGCACTTCATTTAAAAGATCTGCCCTTTTGAATGTAGTGTTTTGCTAAATTTCAGAGAAATTTCTTGAAAAGTCTGAGTATGTTTTAACTAGTTGTACTTGTTGTGGCCAATTAGGATACAGATGTTAATGTGCTCCTCCACTGATTCTGAACAGAACCTGGCCAGTGATGGGTAGCTATATGTATATGGTGCTTCTCATTGGCACAGCAGGTTCCAGCACCTGAGTGAGACTTTGTGTTCAGCTATTCTACCGTCTTGTGTGTGGGTTGTTTTTTTTTTTTTTTTTTTTGGAACTAAAGTGAACTTCCTCAGTGCTTTTTGTTTACAGGATTTTTTTTTTTTTTTTTTTTGATTTTTTTTAATAGCGTCATTGGTCTATATTCACAATTTTTATTTAAATACTATAATCATTGTTTATCTGCATCTCATTTTGATAACTATACCTGCAGATTTGAGATATTATTCTCACGCTTCAGTTGAGCAATGATATTACAATCGGTAATGTGAATGTTTTCAACTTAGGTGTTATGCTGCTTTGCTGACATAATCACTTCTATGAGGGTTTCTGTTCATTGCTTGTAAACGGTTTTCTGCCTTATTCTTTTATAGGGGTTGGAATCGATGGAGGAAATGAGAAAAACAGCGAAAACCACTGTGAAAAAATCCAGCTCATCAAGACAAAAGGAAAGGTGAAGGCCCTGGATGAAGAAATAAACAGTATGTAATTATATACATCCACTAACTTATTAATGTGTGACCTTCAGTCATGTGTCGCTTCTGGCTGCTGTGACTATGGCAATCAGGTTAAGTGTGCCTTAACTCCTTCTCTTTGTTTCAAATCCTTTTGCACTCTTCTAATAGAGGCATTGTGCAATATGGTCAATCCAGCCCCAGGTTGTTAAAGACAATCATGGGGCTAAGTCACTGCTGCATTGATTTAGCCCCTTGATTGTCCAGATGCATTTTGTGAAATAAAGGTTTAGTGCATTTAATAGTTATTAAGTAAAATGACTGTTCTGTGTTAGAAACTAAACCGTGTAAATGTTTTGGGCCCACTGATCTAAAGCTCTCTGCTCATATGAGATGATCTAAAATGATCCTCCAGCACTGTGAGATCCTTCATGAGGTTCTAGACAGGCAGATTTTGCTAAACCTTTCTAAGGGGCGGTCCATGTATTTCTTTGTGGAGGAACAAGTACAGTATAATATGGCACTGCATGACAGTTGTTAAATTTACACTTTGTGGATTATAGTTTTATATTACTAGTGCATTTGTTGTTCCACATCAGGCTTTTCCCTTCAAACAGTGCTCTGTGCTGGTTGCACTGTGAATATTCCATAACACAGTGGAGCCAGAGTGAAGTACTGTTTGAAGAGAACGGGCAAATACATAGCAGTGTTGCGAAGATAGTCTCTCAGGGTTTTTTTTTTTTTTTTTTTTTTTTTTTCAACCCCGCCCCTAGCCTTTCCTGGTCTGCATAGCTGTGACTCCTAAATATAACATTTTGTGAGCAATGTACATTTATTAATACATTTTTACCTTATGTGATGTTAGATCAAGAACAAAGGAAACAAATTTACTCAACATCTTTAAAGTTAACACACATTTTATTTTTATATGCAATTTTCAACAGCTGCAATCTATAATAAACATGTTTAAAAATGGCTATATTCTTCATTTAATCAACACATTGCAATTGAGCTTGCTACTTTAGTGGAAATGCCTAATTTAAAAAAAAAAAAATTCAAAATGACCTGCAGAAAAAATGTTCACAAAGTTTTTATTACATTTCCGGGTTCTTTCTATTGTGTATTTTAATGCATTTAAATTCTGTATACAGCAGTGTATTAAGGATTGTGGTTTTACAAATGCTGATTATACTTTCAAAGTTCTGTGAAACTTAACGGGATACTAATCCCATTTTTTTTTTTTTTCTTTCATGATTCAGAGCATGGAATTTTTTTTTTTTTTTTTTAAATGCAACTTTCTAATTTACTCCTATTTTTTTTTTCTTTGTTCTCTTGCTATCTTTATTTAAAAAGCAGGAATGTAAAGCTTAGGAGCCGGCCCATTTTTGGTTCAGAACCTGTTACACTTGCTTACTGGTCGCTAGATGTAGCTACCAATAAACGAGCACTATCCAGGGTGCGTAGTTTAAAATGGGCCGGCTCCTAAGCTTTACAGTCCTGATTTTTAAATAAAGATAGCAAGAGAATGAAAAGCAATTAAAGGGACACTGAACCCAATTTTTTTTTCTTTCGTGATTCAGATAGAGCATGCAATTTTAAGCAACTTTCTAATTTACTTCTATTCTTCGTTCTCTTGCTATCTTTATTTGAAAAAGAAGGCATCTAATCGGAGAGAGCACATTTTTGGTTCAGAACCATGGACAACACTTGTCTATTGGTGCTGTCCAATCAGCAAGGACAACCCAGGTTGTTCACCAAAAATGGGCCGGCATCTAAATTTACATTCTTTCTTTTCAAATAAACATACCAAAAAAATTGGTAATAGGAGTAAATTAGAAAGTTGCTTAAAATTGCATGCTCTATCTGAATCCCAAAAGGAAAAAAATTTACTTTCAGTGTTCCTTTAAGTAAATAAGAGCATGCAAATTTCTATCTGAATCATAAGAGAAAATTTTGTGATTAGTCTCCTACTTTTTTATATATGTGTATATTATTATTATTTTTTTTTTTTTTACAGATTATATTGCCCTTTAAGTGGGAGGGAAAGGGGGGATTGCACGGGTCTGTCTGAATCTCTCTCACAACTCATATGCTCTAAGCATGTTGCACATGCAGTCCTCTCCAATTTATCTCGCCAGCTGTATGTAGGTTGTTTGCTCAAAATTTACAGTACACTTATTTAACTGACATATAACAAGCAATGTACACTAAACTATAGGCAAAAGCCAGTTAAATTGCAGTTAAATAATTTCAGTTAATTAATTTGTGATCCCTTGTTTTATTTTTTATTTTTTTTTGTCCCAGAAAGCCTGTTTACTTTCTGTGGGAGGCAGCTCTCATCTCTGACTTCCAGGTTCCTCCACTGTTTAAATCCAGTGAGTTCAGCTCATGTGAAGTCTGCTCTGTAATTTCTCTTCAATATGGAGAATTTTTGATTATCATGTAGGGGTGTGATTTATTCACTATCTTAATACTGGTTCCTGATTAACCTGGTGGGTAACACAGTGGCAAGAAGTGGTATAAATCTCAAATCGTGAATCTAATTTATTTAAAATTGTACTATGCTGTGACGGACACCAGCTACCCTAACTGGGTAGCTCCGTACGTGGGGTCCTTCCTATACCTGGAACATGCCGCTATGTAGCGGAGCAAAGTGATTATAGCGGAGCCCACCCAAATAACTAGACAGAACCAGTATTCGGGTGAAACAAAGAACAACTTTATTGTGGATACACAAAGCCATCTTAAAAACATAATTTATGTAAGAACTTACCGGATAAATTCATTTCTTTCATATTAGCAAGAGTCCATGAGCTAGTGACGTATGGGATATACATTCCTACCAGGAGGGGCAAAGTTTCCCAAACCTCAAAATGCCTATAAATACACTCCTCACCACACCCAGAAATCAGTTTAACGCATAGCCAAGAAGTGGGGTGATAAGACAAAAGTGCGAAAGCATAAAAAAATAAGGAATTGGAATAATTGTGCTTTATACAAAAAAATCATAACCACCACAAAAAGGGTGGGCCTCATGGACTCTTGCTAATATGAAAGAAATTAATTTATCAGGTAAGTTCTTACATAAATTGTTTTCTTTCATGTAATTAGCAAGAGTCCATGAGCTAGTGACGTATGGGATAATGACTACCCAAGATGTGGCTCTTCCACGCAAGAGTCACTAGAGAGGGAGGGATAAAATAAAGACAGCCAATTCCGCTGAAAATAATCCACACCCAAAATAAAGTTTAAATCTTATAATGAAAAAAAATGAAATTATAAGCAGAAGAATCAAACTGAAACAGCTGCCTGAAGTACTTTTCTACCAAAAACTGCTTCAGAAGAAGAAAACACATCAAAATGGTAGAATTTAGTAAAAGTATGCAAAGAAGATCAAGTTGCTGCTTTGAAAATTTGATCAACAGAAGCTTCATTCCTAAACGCCCAGGAAGTAGAAACTGACCTTGTAGAATGAGCTGTAATCCTTTGAGGCGGAGTTTTACCCGACTCGACATAAGCATGATGAATTAAAGATTTCAACCAAGATTCCAAAGAAATGGCAGAGGCCTTCTGACCTTTCCTAGAACCGGAAAAGATAACAAATAGACTAGAAGTCTTTCGGAAATTCTTAATAGCTTCAACATAATATTTGAAAGCTCTAACTACATCCAAAGAATGCAATGATCTCTCCTTAGGATTAGGACACAATGAAGGAACCACAATTTCTCTACTAATGTTGTTAGAATTCACAACTTTAGGTAAAAATTCAAAAGAAGTTCGCAACACCGCCTTATCCTGATGAAAAATCAGAAAAGGAGACTCACAAGAAAGAGCAGATAATTCAGAAACTCTTCTAGCAGAAGAGATGGCCAAAAGAAACAAAACTTTCCAAGAAAGTAATTTAATATCCAGCGAATGCATAGGTTCAAACGGAGGAGCTTGAAGAACCCCCAGAACCAAATTCAAACTCCAAGGAGGAGAAATTGACTTAATAACAGGTTTTATACGAACCAAAGCTTGTACAAAACAATGAATATCAGGAAGATTAGCAATCTTTCTGTGAAAAAGAACAAAGAGCAGAGATTTGTCCTTTCAAGGAACTTGCAGACAAACCTTTATCCAAACCATCCTGAAGAAACTGTAAAATTCTCGGAATTCTAAAAGAATGCCAGGAAAAATGATGAGAAAGACACCAAGAAATGTAAGTCTTCCAGACTCGATAATATATCTTCCTAGATACAGATTTACGAGCCTGTAACATAGTATTAATCACAGAGTCAGAGAAACCTCTTTGACTAAGAATCAAGCGTTCAATCTCCATACCTTCAAATTTAAGGATTTGAGATCCTGATGGAAAAAAGGACCTTGTGACAGAAGGTCTGGTCTTAACGGAAGAGTCCACGGTTGGCAAGAGGCCATCCGGACAAGATCCGCATACCAAAACCTGTGAGGCCATGCTTGAGCCACCAGCAGAACAAACTAGCATTCCTTCAGAATCTTGGAGATTACTCTTGGAAGAAGAACTAGAGGCGGAAAGATATAGGCAGGATGATACTTCCAAGGAAGTGACAATGCATCCACTGCTTCCGCCTGAGGATCCCTGGATCTGGACAGATACCTGGGAAGTTTCTTGTTTAGATGAGAGGCCATCAGATCTATTTCTGGAAGTCCCCACATTTGAACAATCTGAAGAAATACCTCTGGGTGAAGAGACCATTCGCCCAGATGTAACGTTTGGCGACTGAGATAATCCGCTTCCCAATTGTCTATACTTGGGATATGAACCGCAGAAATTAGACAGGAGCTGGATTCCGCCCATACCAGTATTCAAGATACTTCTTTCATAGCCAGAGGACTGTGAGTCCCTCCTTGATGATTGATATATGCCACAGTTGTGACATTTTCTGTCTGAAAACAAATGAACGATTCTCTCTTTAGAAGAGGCCATGACTGAAGAGCTCTGAAAATTGCACGGAGTTCCAAAATATTGATTGGTAATCTCACCTCCTGAGATTCCCAAACCCCTTGTGCAGTCAGAGACCCCCAAACAGCTCCCCAACCTGTCAGACTTGCATCTGTTGAAATCACAGTCCAGGTCGGAAGAACAAAAGAAGCCCCCTGAACTAAACGATGGTGATCTGTCCACCACGTCAGAGAGTGTCGTACAATCGGTTTTAAAGATATTAATTGAGATATCTTTGTGTAATCCCTGCACCACTGGTTCAGAATACAGAGCTGAAGAGGTCGCATGTGAAAACGAGCAAAGGGGATCGCGTCCGATGCAGCAGTCATAAGACCTAGAATTTCCATGCATAAGGCTACCGAAGGGAATGATTGAGACTGAAGGTTTCGACAAGCTGAAATCAATTTTAGACTTCTCTTGTCCGTTAGTGACAGAGTCATGGACACTGAATCTATCTGGAAACCTAAAAAGGTTACCCTTGACTGAGCAATCAATTAACTTTTCGGTAAATTGCTCCTCCAACCATGATCTTGAAGAAACAATACAAGTCGATTCGTATGAGATTCTGCTAAATGTGAAGACTGAGCAAGTACCAAGATATCGTCCAAATAAGGAAATACCACAATACCCTGTTCTCTGATTACAGACAGAAGGGCACCGAGAACCTTTGTAAAAATCCTTGGAGCTGTTGCTAGGCCAAACGGCAGAGCCACAAACTGGTAATGCTTGTCTAGGAAAGAGAATCTCAGAAACTGATAGTGATCTGGATGAATCGGAATATGCAGATATGCATCCTGTAAATCTATTGTGGACATATAATGCCCTTGCTGAACAAAAGGTAGAATAGTCCTTATAGTTACCATTTTGAATGTTGGTATCCTTACATAACGATTCAATATTTTTAAATCCAGAACTGGGCTGAAGGAATTCTCCTTCTTTGGTACAATGAAGAGATTTGAATAAAACCCCAGTCCCTGTTTCAGAACTGGAACTGGCATAATTACTCCAGCCAACTCTAGATCTGAAACACATTTCAGAAATGCTTGAGCCTTCGCTGGATTTACTGGGACACGGGAAAGAAAAAATCTTTTTGCAGGAGGCCTTATCTTGAAGCCAATTCTGTACCCTTCTGAAACAATGTTCTGAATCCAAAGATTGTGAATTGAATTGATCCAAATTTCTTTGAAAAATCGTAATCTGCCCCCTACCAGCTGGGCTGGAATGATGGCCGCACCTTCATGTGGACTTTGGAGCTGGCTTTGGTTTTCTAAAAGGCTTGGATTTATTCCAGACTGGAGATGGTTTCCAAACTGATACCGCTCCTGTGGGTGAAGGGATCAGGCTTTTGTTCCTTATTGTGACGAAAGGAACGAAAACTTTTATTAGACCTAAATTTACCTTTAGATTTTTTATCCTGTGGTAAAAAAGTTCCTTTCCCTCCAGTAACAGTTGAGATAATAGAATCCAACTGTGAACCAAATAATTTATTACCCTGGAAAGAAAGGGAAAGCAAAGTTGACTTAGAAGACATATCAGCATTCCAAGTTTTAAGCCATAAAGCTCTTCTAGCTAAAATGGCTAGAGACATATAACTGACATCAACCCTAATGATATCAAAGATGGCATCACAAATAGTTATTAGCATGTTGAAGAAGATTAACAATGCTATGAGAATTATGATCTGTTACTTGTTGCGCTAAAGCTTCTAACCAAAAAGTTGAAGCTGCAGCAACATCCGCTAAAGATATAGCAGGTCTAAGAAGATTACCTGAACACATAAGTAAGCTTTTCTTAGAAAGGATTCAATTTTCCTATCTAAAGGATCCTTAAAGGAAGTACTATCTGCCGTAGGAATAGTAGTACGTTTAGCAAGAGTAGATAGCCCCATCAACCTTAGGGATTTTGTCCCAAAACTCTAATCTGTCAGATGGCACAGGATATAATTGCTTAAAACGTTTAGAAGGAGTAAATGAATTACCCAAATTATTCCATTCCCTGGAGATTACTTCAGAAATGGCATCAGGGACAGGAAAAACTTCTGGAATAACTACAGGAGATTTAAAAACCTTATTTAAACGTTTAGATTTAGTATCAAGAGGACCAGAATCCTCTATTTCGAATGCAATTAAGACTTCTTTAAGTAAAGAACGAATAAATTCCATTTTGAATAAATATGAAGATTTATCAGCATCAACCTCTGAAACAGAATCCTCTGAACCCAAGGAACCATTATCAGAATCAGAATGATGATGTTCATTTAAAAATTCATCTGAAAAATGAGAAGTTTTAAAAGACCTTTTACGTTTACTAGAAGGATTAACAGACATAGCCTTCTTAATGGATTTAGAAACAAAATCTCTTATGTTAACAGGAACACTCTGAGTATTAGATGTTGATGGAACAACAGGTAATGTAACATTACTAAAGGAAATATTATCTGCATTAACAAGTTTGTCATGACATTCATTACAAACAGCTGGAGGAACAGATACCACAAGTTTACAGCAAATACACTTAACTTTGGTAGATCCAGCACTAGGCAGCAATTTTCCAGAAGTATCTTCTGACTCGGGGTCAATCTGGGACATCTTGCAATATGTAATAGAAAAAACAACATATAAAGCAAAATTGATCAAATTCCTTAAATGACAGTTTCAGGAATGGGAAAAAATGCCAGTGAACAAGCTTCTAGCAACCAGAAGCAATAAACAAAGACTTAAATAATGTGGAGACAATAGTGACGCCCATATTTTTTGCGCCAAAAAAAGACGCCCAAACGTAAAAAATGACGCAACTTCCGGCGACACGTATGACTCCGGAAATCAAGAAAAATTTTGCGCCAAGAATGACGCAATAAAATGAAGCATTTTCAGCCCCCGCGAGCCTAACAGCCCACAGGGAAAAAGTCAAATCTTAAGGTAAGAAAAAAATTGATTTATTCATATGCATTATCCCAAATATGAAACTGACTGTTTGAAATAAGGAACGTTGAACATCCTGAATCAAGGCAAATAAATGTTTGAACACATATATTTAGAACTTTATATAAAAGTGCCCAACCATAGCTTAGAGTGTCACAGAAAATAACTTACTTACCCCAGGACACTCATCTACATGTAGTAGAAAGCCAAACCAGTACTGAAACGAGAATCGGTAGAGGTAATGGTATATATAAGAGTATATCGTCGATCTGAAAAGGGAGGTAAGAGAAGAATCTCTACGACCGATAACAGAGAACCTATGAAATAGACCCCGTAGAAGGAGATCATTGAATTCAAATAGGCAATACTCTCTTCACATCCCTCTGACATTCACTGCACGCTGAGAGGAAAACCGGGCTCCAACCTGCAGCGGAGCGCATATCAACGTAGAATCTAGCACAAACTTACTTCACCACCTCCATAGGAGGCAAAGTTTGTAAAACTGATTTGTGGGTGTGGTGAGGGGTGTATTTATAGGCATTTTGAGGTTTGGAAAACTTTGCCCCTCCTGATAGGAATGTATATCCCATATGTCACTAGCTCATGGACTCTTGCTAATTACATGAAAGAAAAGGAGTTTTATCAGACCCTCAGATTTCCCGCTCCTCCAGACAGGCTGGCGCCCCCCCCCATAGTGTCCATTGTCTTACGGAGTCCCAGTGGTACAGAGGTGGCTATTCTGTGGTGGTCCCAGGGGAGCAATGGCACTTCCAGGGTGGTGTTGAATGCCCTCGGTCCCCAGATACTGCAGTCTAAAAAGCGACGTGATCCATGGCTGGGAGCCAGAGCTATGGGTGATCAAACGTACACCGGGAAGGCAATGGGAAAATTGGGAGTTGTAGGGGTGGGTCAGGAACCCCCAGTTCCCAAGGGAGTTCCCCTCCGGCAATCACCCCACCTCTTGTCCTCCCTAGGGGGTACCAATCCCCAAAAGAGCAGATCTCTGGGGTGAAGGGCCGCTGGAGCAAACTGGTTTGAATGTTAGCGGTTGTTTGGGGAAGTGCGGCCAGTAGTTCCAGGAGCCCGGCCGGCCAGAGAGGTGCTGGACGGTCCGAGATCAGCTATTCTGTGAGCATGTAAAGAATACAAAACAAGTAATCCAAATGTCTGGGAGATCGCAAATGCTCTCAAAAGTCCAAATCCGGTGAGAAATTAGTGGGGGGGCTAGGTAGTAGCGGGTGGGGTTTGACCTTGGCAGCCTGGTATCTGTGACAGTGCTCCCCCCCCCCCAAAAAAAAAGTCTGACAGACCCGGATAGATCCACACATGGGTCGGCTTGGGGCTGTCCGGGGAGCTATCCCATTTCAGTTTGCTGGAAAAGTCTGTCGGCATTCCCATTTGCCTTTTCACGGCCGATATTGGATAGTGAAGTTAAAGGGCTGCAAGGCTAAACTCCACCGCAACAGGCGTCCATTGTCCCCAGCAACTCGGTTGAGCCAAACCAGTGGGTTGTGGTCAGTTAGAATGGTGAAAGCCCATCCGTACAGGTATGGTTGTAGCTTTTTTAGGGCCAGGCATTTTCTCTTCTGCTGTGTAGCCTACCTCTCTGGGCAACAGCTTCCTACTGATATAGACTATGGGGTGGTCATGCCCTTCGTCATTCACCTGGCTCAGTACTGCTCCCACACAAAATAAATGTGATAATAAAATACACAAAGTGAATCGTGAAAAAAGTTCAAATATAAGGATATGTAAATCTTCTAAGAAAGGTCTCTTCACTCTTCTGCGGTCTTCCGTGTGTTCTCAAAGAAAAGGAAACAAGATATGCAACATAGTGTAACTCTGTAACCACTTATTGTGCAACAATTCTGCTTGTTTAACGAGTGATTACTCACATTTGTTGGAGCTTATGGCCAAGCTCAGGGTAGTGCGCACTCCCACTTTATACTGGTGGGAAAACAGTACTCTCGGGCAAATCTTATAAAAGCAAACATTTATTAAAATACATAAAAAGCGTCACAAATGCTTTTACAACACCTCTTACAAAGGGAAACTGAGTAATAATAGCTGTAAAATTACTCAAAAGAGTAAATGCCAGTCCTGGATGGAGATGGGATGGACAAGCAGAATCTTAACCGCTTAGAACCACTACTTCCCAGTGCCAGAAAGACCGCTCCTCCCTCAGGTGAATAAACAGATGTAGAGACGCAAGAGTGTCAATTCCGACGTACGTTTCGCTGAATCAGCTTTTTCAAGTACTGCTCCCAACCCGAACATGGAGGCATCTGTATGGACACAAACGATTGGTTGGGTTAGGAGCGGCCAGGATAGGGGTCTTCAGTTGGTGGTTTGGACGTTCCAGGTAGATTGAAGCATCCCACTGCTGCCAACCAAATGTGACGGACACAGTCTACCCTGACTGGGTAGCTCTGCCAGAAGGGGTCCTTCCTATGCCCGGAACATGCTGTTATGTAAGTGATTATAGCAGAGCCCACCAAAATAACCAGACAGAACCAGTATTCAGGGGAAACAAAACAACTTTATTGTGGAAACACACTGCTTATATACACAAACCCATCTTGATAAGGAGTGTTATCAGACCCTCAGATATCCTGCCCCTCCAGACAGACTGGCGCACCCCATAGTGTCCATTGTCTTACAGAGTCCCAGTGGTACAGAGGTGGCTATTCCGGGGTGATCCTGGGGGAGCGGCAGCACTTCCAGGGTGTCGTTGGAAAGTCGGATACTACAATCCAAAAAGTGGGGTGATCCATGGCTGGGGGCTGGAGCTACGGGTGATCAAACGTACACCGGGAAGGCCATGGGGAAATAGGAGTTGTAGGGGGCTCCGGAACCCCCAGTTCACAAGGGAGTACCCTCACCTCTTGCCCTCCCTAGGGGGTACCAATCCCCAAAAGAGCAGAGCTCTGGGATGAAGGGCCGCTGGAGCTACCTGGAGTGAATGTTAGTGGTTATTTGGGAAAGCAAGGCCGGCCGTTCCAGGAGCCTATGTGGCCAGAGGGGCTGGTCAATCAGATCAGCTCTTCCGTGAGGATGTAAAGAACACAAACCAAGTAAACCAAACGTCTGGGAGTTCGCAAATGCTCTCAAAAGTCCAAATCCGGTGAGAAATTTGTGGGGGCTAGGTAGTAGGGGTTTGCCCTTGGCAGCCTGGTATCCGTGACATATGCCTTTGCCAAGGAATTGTGAAATTTATCCTGTATGCCACACCTAGCAGGTGACAGAATATTGTAGCTCTATTAGGAGCATATTGGCACTGGTGAGTTTATTGGCTCTGACTGAGAGCGAATAGAAATGCTTGTTAGAGGTTTGCAGGTATAAGTACCCTATTCTTCCCTTTTTTTATTTTTTAAAAAGCTTTATTTGTATCAACTGATCATACATGTCATATGATAAATGTATGCAATAGACATCAAGAATGGTACAAGGTAAAGTTTCCTTCAACATTACACAGCAAAATCACATTCTTTAGTACGATATATGTCTAGGGTGGTCACATTTTTTTTTATTAACTTAGACCTCCCTTGGGCCTTTTAACAAACTATATAAGTGACCTATCAATGTCCAGTTTCATTAAAATGTAATCTTTTTAGCGGGTGCTACTTATCAGCTGTAAACAATTGTAGATGATAATAGCGATGCAGTAACGCTCTGCTCTATATTAGGATCGCTCGAGCACATTTTATCTAATCATATGATGCTAGCAATATGTCATTTTGTAGCAATGTTGGGGTCTCCGCCAACTCCGAGATGTGAATGGTAAGGTGAGGATGCAAAGGCAGAGAGCTCGGGGGGATATTGTGTAAAGAGCAGCTATACGGGAATCATGCCTGGGGATGTACTAAATTCGCTATTCCTCCTTCCATATCATTAACATCCTTTCATGTATTTCAACATTATTACTTCTAATGTAATGGTACCTTTCAAGTTGCAGTAGTTTGTCAACTTGTTTCACCCATTCCCTGAGTGTGGGGATCAATCCAGATTTCCAGTACTATTCTTCGCTTTTTAATGCTTCAAGGTACAATGTGAAATGAGTTTTCTCTTTAATGGGTTTCCAATTACTTGATAATCCAGCTGCAGAGTATAAAATCTATGGAAATGTCTCAAGTTTATTTTTGCAAATGAAATAGATGTTTTTGCACATTAAATAAGTAAATACATAAATAAATACAACCCATTTTTAAAAAGACCAAGCTTGCTCTCTCTGTACACGAGATTTGGAGGCAGGTGTGTACGAAAGCGGATACTTAAATAAAAAATTAAAATGTTTTCAATTGTTCGCTCTGTCAGTCCCACACCCAAGGAGCTGCTGCAAATTCTTTTTTACATAGCTTTTCTTTATCGAATACAAAATTATTCATATTTTTTTGGTATACATGGTGGTTTTAAAGGGACATTAAACACTTGAGATGTTTATATAAATTTATAAATCTTATATATAAAAAAAACTCTACAATATACTTTTTGTCCCCTTTTCCTGTAATTCCATTCTGAAATTGTGAGCTTTTCAGTTCCTGTTATAAATAGGTCACTAGAGTGTGCAGCCAATGGCTGTGTGGGATGTAACGGTGTTCTGTACTTCCATTTCTAACTCTCTATTTGGCCACAGCAGAGAAGGTAACTTAAGTTACAACGTGGCAGCTCCCATAGTTTTTATAGACACTAAAACTTTACTTATTTTGTCAACATTTAAACAGCTAATGACACTTTTTATAAATACAATGTTATTCTCAGACTAATCTTTTCTTTGAATGCATCATTCTATCTAGCATATGTTTAGTGTTTAATGTCCCTTTTAAACACTAAATATAAATAGTGCACCTCCCTCTAATTAAATCTGTAAATCCATTTTGGAACCTAGGTTTCACTGCAGCTATCTGAAGGAGAGAGACTGCACATGTGCAAACACATAAGCATTGGAATGTAGTGTTGCGCCATTTGGATGTAGGTTCTATATCACACAGTACTTTGCCCAGCGTACTGTAACGTGCCTACATCCAACACTGGTGCATGCATTTGCTTTTATATAGTGAGGGAGCGCTGATCGTGCTCCCTTGCTATATGAAATCAGATCACTGATTGTTACAAAGAGGGGCACTGTGTACATCACTCTAATGATAATCATTGGTGCAGAGTGGGAGGGAAGCAGGTGGACCGGCCCAGCAGAGGAGGTGGAAACAAGGGGTGGGTTTCACTACGCTACAATTTTTTACATTTTATTTTTTAAAAGTGGAGAGGTAAGCTTGGGCTGGAGCCCTACACTATAGACAATACTTATATATTTTTTTATTTTTCCTTATTGGCAGACTGTTTGCCAGTAACAAATATGGCACTTGTCAGTGGGAGGGTGAGGAGGGACTCTACCCCTGGTGGTTACTAGTGGGGGGCGGTAAGAGTGCTGTTTGGAAAGATCAGTGGGTGGGAGGGATATATCTTATATTCTAATAGCAAAATACAATGGACAAGCCATGCATGTCTGTTAAAGAAAAAAAAAAGTTTGGGGTCCCCTTTGTTCAGACAACCATTTTATCTTATGACTGCAGTAGTTGTGTGTAAATAAGTTTCTAGTGAGGGTTTGTTTTTTGTTTGTTTTTTTGCTTGCACAACTGGTGTGAGGCTTGCAACATCTGTGTAATGACATTGTTTTGGCACTACAAGTGGTGTTCAGCAGCATTCTCTGCCTTTATATAAGTCACAGCATTGTGTTTGCAAAAGATGCATCATTCTCCAGTCTCCCAGTTTCTCCTACCTGCCGTATTCCTTGTACCTTCTACAGATAATTGGACTACAAGCATCAGGTTAATTGCTGCTGTGTGGACAAACACGTATAAGAAAGGGGTTAATTTTTCCTAGTTTTCTGGCAGTAAGAGTAGTGTTAAATCCCTTCAGGCTGCATACGTGGAGATTTAATGGAAATTTGATGTTAGTTTCTCTCAATGACGTGAAACGTAACACTTATTGCTCGATTAGCTGAATCCAAACACATTGCCAAATTCGTGTTCTCCAACAAAAACAGTGCATGAAAATTGTCATTTTTCACATTCCCATCCCCCGTTCTTAGAAATATCCAAAATGCAACTAGCTTGCCAGAGGATTTCTATGGGGGTTACTTTTTATCATAAAATGGATGAGATTAGAAATAAAATATGTAGAACTAACTTTTTTTTTTTTTTTATTGGAGCATGATAATCTTATAATGGAGATGCATTTCTTTTTTCCTGCTGTTTTGAAAGAATTAACTTTAAAGGGATTCTAATACCTCAAAATTACGTAATTTCATTTAATGCTAAAGTTATTTAAGACTCAAACTATCCTTTTTCCACTACATTTAAGACTAAATATATGTGGTACCGATTTTAATGTGTACACTGTACTGAATTTTTTATTTATTAATAAATTCTCTCTCCTTCTCATGACTAGTGACTTGTTCTCATGATATACTGTGTTTTAAAAGGACATGAAACCGTAATCTTTTTTTTCTTTCATGATTCAGAGCATGCAATTTTAAGCAAATTTCTAATTTTACTCCCATTAGCAATTTCTTTTTGTTCTCTTGGCATCTTTATTTGAAAAAGCAGGAATGTGGCCGCTAATCAGCAAGCGCTACCCAGGGTGCGGAACCAAAAATTGGCCAGCTCCTAAGCTTACATTCCTGCTTTATCAAATAAATTAGAGCATGCAATTTTAGCAACTTTCTATCTGAATTGTGAGAGAAAATTTGGGTTTCATATCCCCTTTAAATTGCCCAATCTAGTTGTCCTGATACATAAAATTTCTGTGAATCAGAACCTTTGTTCTGAAGCTCCTCTTATAAACTACTTTTAAAGGAAAAACCGAAAGGTTTTTGTTTTTTTTTTTTTTTTTTTTTTTTTTTTCCTCCCCCCCTCTCATGATTCAAATAAAGCATTAAATTTTAACCCCTTAACGCCCGTGATGTACCCTTACGTTATTGGTCGTTAAGGGATGGTCTGTTTATAATAACGAGGATCTTGCAGAGCAGACCACGCTATTGCACCCTCCCTCCCTGCTGGCTTCCTAAAATAGTGCGGTCTTGTCGCTGACAGCGAGACCTCGCTATGATAAAAAGTAACCCCCATAGAAATACCAGCGACGTACAGGGTTAAACATCTTCCCAGTTTACTTCTATTGTCCAATTTACTGCTTTCTCTTGGTATCCTTTTGTAGAAGGCGCAACAATGCACTAATGGGAGGTAGCTGAACAGAGAGCGAGTCAATGACAAGAGGCAGGTAAGCCTCCCGTAAGTGCTTTGCTGCTCCTGAGCCTATCCAGGTATGCCTTTCAGCAAAAGAACCAACAGAACAAAGTAAATTGGAGAATACAAATATATTTGGAAAGTTGTTTAAAACTACATGTTATGTCTGAATCACAAAAGAACATTGATTTATTATCCAATTGTGTCTGCTCTGAGGTCTTCATGTCCCTGGAGCCCCTAAATCAGCCACTAACCAATTTAGATCTGAGATCAAAGTCTTGGCCCAGCAGCTTCCTCCAGGGGGATTTCTCTTGAGCACCAAACACGTAGTCTTATAAATCGAGAGAGAGGCCAGAATGGTGACAAATGGCATAATGCTGCAAAAAGTAGTAACAACAAAAGCTATTTCAACCCCCACCACCCTACCCCATCAGTTTGGTGGACCTGGTGTGTTTTTGATGTTTGTTTACCTATCTATACCATGAAAGCATAAGACAAACATTAAAAGGATATTAGTTTGGTTTCAGGAAGAAGTTATGTATGGTAGACCTGACCCACCATACAGAGCAAAGGGAGAGACTTCTCCAAAGAATTCAATTCAATTATGATGCTAGACTGTTCCTTACCTGTTGTGATTTATATTGCATTTCAGAGCAACAAGATATGGATCTGGACATTGAATTTGAGGTTCATCTGGGCATTGCACATACCCGCTGGGCTACTCATGGAGAACCGAGTCCTACCAACAGTCATCCTCAGCGTTCAGACAAGAACAACGGTAGGAAGTGCTCTTGATACTCCATCATTCTATCCATCAGCCTCCTAAATCGCTCATTTTAAAGAAATGTTTTTTATTTATTTTTGTAACTATTTTTTGGTCATATAAAACCCTGTTTTGAGTACCTAGTACTGCCGCAGAGCAGACATTGAAAGTGACAGTAAGGACACAATCAAACTTGCCTTATTCAGATTATACAATTTTAACACCTTTCCAAGGCACTTCTATTTGATTTGCTTTGTTATCTTGGTATCCTTTGTTGAAAAAGCATACATAGTTAGGCTAACAAACAGATATACTCTACTGGGTGCTAGCTATTGATTGGTGGCTGCACATTTATGCCTCGTTTTTGGATCACTCAATGTGTTCTGCTCTTTCAACACAGGATACCAAGCTAATAATAGAATTAAATTGGGAACTTGTTTAATTGTATGTTTTTTTTTTTTTTTGTTTTTTTTTTATAAATAAATACTAATCATTTGTAATTGCTTTGGATAGTTAAATTTAATTGTTTTGTATTTTCACTTACAATGTTTGTTTTTGTCTTTAGAATTCATCGTCATCCACAATGGCATTATCACCAACTATAAAGATCTGAAGAAATTTCTGGTGAGTAGAAGATTCACAGATCAAAACATTTTTGTGATTATTGTATGTATGTCAATAGTTCTGACAGTTAAGTACTTTTTGCACGTTGTATAGTTTATTTGGTACTTGCGTATGTTTAAGGCAGTTGAGACTGAACACTTACTGGACCTTTTTTCATATTGATGTTAAAGGTACACTAAAGTCAAAAGTAAAAGTTCATGGTTAAGATAAAGTGTGCTGTTTTTTTTTTTTTGTATGCACACTTTTGAGGTGCAAGATATCTCAGTGTATTTGTACAAGTGTGTGATTGGCTGCTGATTGTCACATGATACAGGGGGCAGCAAATGTGGGGGGGGGAATTTAAATTTTGTCAGAAAAAATATACTGTTTATTTAAAATTCAGAGTAAGTGTTATTGCATTGACTTTTTAGTGTGCCCTTTATTATAAAAATTTACTGCATTTTAAACTTTTGTTCTTTTTATTCTTTGGATCTGGGTTGCAATACAAGTTTTATTACTTATACAGGATACCAGGTTTATAACAAACTATATATATATAATTTTTTATTTTTTTTTCTTCTCTCTATTCACTATAATAGTATATTTACCAAATTTTAGTTTGGTCTCCTAGGCTTTCTGGATAGGCTTCAAATAAATTTGCTAAAAAGGTTAAGTTTTTGCCCATTGTAAGTTCACTAAACAAGTTATGGGATAGAGACCATGTTCCTTAGCTTTTTTTTTCTTTAAGATAGACAAATGTAATAAGAATGACTGTTCCTTGAAATAAGAAACAAATAATTTTTTTGGTCCTCTTGAACGACTAAGTTTTTGGCAAATGCGATTATTTCGGGCTGAAGTAATGTTGCCGTGTAGTATGCATTTTAAGTGAGTGTAAATTTTCACGAATGAAAGCCCTGTTTTTAAAAATACTATTAAAAACAGGGGCACTTTCATTCATTAAAGTTTACATTGCAGCCGTTTTTTGTTTTTTTTTAAAAAATACTTTTTCTTCCTTGCAAGCGTGGAGCAGCGATTTTCCCCCGCCTCCAGGTCGTCTCTTACGTCAGAAATGACGAATCTGGCTTCCTCCAATCACGGCTACCCCAGAGCAAACATTGTCTGAGGCCACGCCTTGATTGGAGGAAGCCGGATTCGTCATTTCTGAAGTAAGAGACTTCCTGGGAGTGGGGGAATCGCTGCTCCGGTGTTCCACGCTTCCTAAGAAGAAAAGGGATGTAGTTTAAAAAAAAAAAAAAAAACAAAAAACAATGTAAACTTTCACGAATGAAAGTGCCCCTGTTTTTAATAGTATTTTTAAAAACTGGGCTTTCATTCGTGAAAATTTTACATTCACTTTGTCATGTCAGGAACATAGGGCACAGAGAACGTAATGCTTGCTTGGTCATTGCATGGATGCCAAAGGGAGTATCTGCCAAGGCTCAGCAGTGCAAGGAATCACTGATTTAGTTTTATTTGCTCACTGTAATTAAGAACAAAATCTCAAACATTTTTTTTTATCTTTTTAGACCTTTTTATTTTTGATTATTCAGACCATGTTGCCTTGAGTTTGAAACATCTTGTTTCAGATAAAATCTTTCTTGAATCGTAACATTTTAAAAACTAAATGATCGGACTTCATTGGAGGCGATCTTGTTGCACACATTGGGTAGTAGTAGTAATTTACTCTAGAAATGGTAAACTGATATAATACTGGGTGTCTCGAAATTTAACTGTCTGGAAAACGATGTCCACTTCCATGTTCATGTCTGTGTATAGCCCTGACTTTCTTAAGACAGCGTTTTGTCTCCTTGTATTAACCGCTACTTAGTTAATAGCCTGGATCCCCTGAGGATTTTAAAGCACTTGGTTGCTAAAGGTTTAGAAAACCAAGTTACTGTGTTAGAGTTAAACTTCAACACATTGTGGAAAGGGCAGGCTGTCAGCCATCTTTGTGCCATTTGTCCTAGATTCAGTAACTAATCTCCTAGGGGAAAAAACTCGCCACGAATTCATAAAGAGTTGTAGCTGCCGTTGTCATTCTCCATTATAATCATTAAAGCAGCACCTGTCTCATACCCGTTCACCTCTCCGTGCCTAGAATGGGTTATACTCTAAAGGGTACAGGCATCGCAAAAACTCAAATGTTAGAGAAATGAATAGAAAAAACACTTTATAAAACAGTGCTTGCTAACATATACACAAAAATGTGAATACTCTTAAAGAGAAATAAAATAAACTACCAAAACAACAGTGTCAGTTTTGAAATTGTGAGACACCATATACCGCGCCTTTAAAACAGTGCGCATAATATTCTTGGTTATATACCCGTTACTAAATGCAGGTAAGGTAGCTGTATACCTACTAACCTAGGAGGTACCTAGCTTTCTGTGTTAAATTACTTGGTATCTAAGTACCTTCTATAATCTCTATGCTGAATTACTGTTTACAAGCCTCCCCTATCAATGTGCTAATTGTATCTATTTACTTTTTTATGTAAGAAGTCATTTTCAACCTGCTGATATATGTATGTTACTGGCTGTTTGTCTTCTGTTTACAAAGTAAAATGTTAGCACATGATATAGATTATGACTGAAAGAACAGCTCTACTTTACATTACACAAAGACTTGGAAATACAAAAAACTATTTAGGAGATGTAAACTTTTTATATTCTTTTGGTATCTTTCCTCCTCCTTTTTGTGCATCTAATACTAAGTCTCCTGCAGCAGTACCTGTATCAACATTGTGTATTCTCATTGCAGGAAAGCAAAGGTTATGAATTTGAGTCTGAAACGGACACCGAGACCATCGCTAAGCTAGTGAAATATATGTATGACAACCGGGAGAATGACGATATAAGCTTTGCAACCCTAGTGGAGCGGGTCATCCAGCAGCTGGTGTGGAACCTTGATAATTTATAGCTTTCCCCTGCCCCCCCCCCACCCACACTTAAGATTGTGCTTAAAGGGACATGTGCACGTGTCTGCAGCAGTTTTACAAGAATGTTATACATTTGCAAAAGCACTAGATAGCAGCACTATTTCCTGTCATGTAGTGCCCCAGACATGTGTGCACGCTAGATATCTCATCAAAAAAGAATAACAAGAGAATGAAGCAAATTTGATAATAGAAGCTGGAAACTTTTTTTTGAAAATTGTATTCTCTATCTGAATCATGAGAGCAAAAAAGGTGTTTCGTGTCCCTTTTTTAAATATGGATTATTGCTGGTCTTCATGATTTTGACTAGCTAAAAAAATGAAGCACATTATATGATTTTTCATTGCTAATATTTTTAATATGGCGTTAAATAGTCTGAGAAAACTAAGGATTATATAATTTTGTATTGTTTAAAGGGATATAAAAGTACAAAAAAAGTGTTTTTGCGCGGTTGCCTACGTATAACGGTTTTAAAGGAATTTAAAACCCCAAATTCCCCCCACCTTGTTATCCTTTGTAAAAAAGCAGGGATGTGAGTTCAGGAGTGTGCACGTGTCAGCAGCAGTCTTGCAAAAATAACATACATTAACAAGAGCACTAGATGGCAGCAGTCTTTCAAAAATAACATACATTAGCAAGAGCACTAGATGGCAGCAGTCTTTCAAAATAACATACATTAGCAAGAGCACTAGATGGCAGCAGTCTTGCAAAATAACATACATTAGCAAGAGCACTAGATGGCAGCAGTCTTGCAAAAATAACATACATTAGCAAGAGCACTAGATGGCAGCAGTCTTGCAAAAATAACATACATTAGCAAGAGCACTAGATGGCAGCAGTCTTTCAAAATAACATACATTAGCAAGAGCACTAGATGGCAGCAGTCTTGCAAAAATAACATACATTAGCAAGAGCACTAGATGGCAGCAGTCTTGCAAAATAACATACATTAGCAAGAGCACTAGATGGCAGCAGTCTTTCAAAAATAACATACATTAGCAAGAGCACTAGATGGCAGCAGTCTTTCAAAAATAACATACATTAGCAAGAGCACTAGATGGCAGCAGTCTTGCAAACATAACCTACATTAGCAAGAGCACTAGATGGCAGCAGTCTTGCAAACATAACCTACATTAGCAAGAGCACTAGATGGCAGCAGTCTTGCAAAAATAACCTACATTAGCAAGAGCACTAGATGGCAGCAGTCTTGCAAAAATAACCTACATTAGCAAGAGCACTAGATGGCAGCAGTCTTGCAAAAATAACCTACATTAGCAAGAGCACTAGATGGCAGCAGTCTTGCAAAAATAACATACATTAGCAAGAGCACTAGATGGCAGCAGTCTTGCAAAAATAACATACATTAGCAAGAGCACTAGATGGCAGCAGTCTTGCAAACATAACATACATTAGCAAGAGCACTAGATGGCAGCAGTCTTGCAAACATAACATACATTAGCAAGAGCACTAGATGGCAGCACTATTTCCTGTCATGTAGTTCTCTAGATATCTGCAACAAAGAATATAACGAAGCAAATTTGATAATAGAAGTAATTTGGAAACTTTTTTTGAATTTAAATTGTATTCTCTATCTGAATCGTGAAAGAAAAAAAATGGTTTCATGTCTCTTTAACCTATGCAAAGGGTTTAAACACTTAGATAACGCCAGCTCCATAGCAGCAATGGGCAGTTGTGCACCCACCAATCGCCAGCTAGCTCCTAGTACTGCATTGTTGCTCTAATACAGATATTAAAGATGTTTAACCCATTTTAAGGAGTTGTTCTTTGTAATAATAAAACACTCCTTTTTATTCTCAGAGCATTTTTTCTTTTTGCACTTTTTATGTCCCATTTAAAGAGAGGATAACACATTTTAACTTAATTTTAGGCCATAAATAATTGGGAACAAAACCTACACCCTCAATAGTAGCAAGGCCACTAGATAATCTTATACTTTGTCACTTACAAAATAAATCAAAAATTGTAAAGCTAATTGTGTTTTTTTTTTTCCCTCCAATAGGAAGGCGCTTTTGCCCTTGTATTTAAGAGTGTACATTTCAAGGGCCAAGCAGTCGGAACCAGGTAATTTTTGTTGTTGTTGTTTTCTTTCTTACAAACATTGTATACAAAATGAGTTTGAATAACAAAATGAGTTTGAATAACAAAAGCAACCTTTTAATGACTATACATTGAATATGTTTACATGTATCTGAATATAAAGATTGATCTGTTTTTGTAATGCTTTATATATTGCGTACAGTGATCTTTATCTCATTTTGTACTCTAGGAGGGGAAGCCCACTTTTAATGGGGGTACGAAGTGAACACAAGCTCTCTACCGATCACATTCCTATCCTCTACCGCTCTGGTAATTACGTATTTTAATCTGTTAGTCACTTGTCTCTTACATAGGTCCTATCCTGTACATATATATTTAGCAGCGCTGATTTGTAGGTTAGTGTTTAAAATAAATAAGAGAAAAATGATGATTTTTTTTTTTTACTGAAATAATGAACCGATACTATATGTTCTATGTTTCTTTAGTATTAAAACTCTATGTACTTTTTCCACTGTGTCACACTATGCATTGCTGAACTGCTGCGATGCATAGAATATTTTTCCTAGATGTTACCTGATTCCGTTTTTTTTGTTGCACTTTATTGTACTTTCAGCAGGAAACTTGGATTATTCTCTTGAAGGAATGTCCATTAAAATGGATAAAGGTGCCTCATCCAACAAATTTACTCTCCTACTCTGCTGATTTGAATTAATGAGTTACATGACATAAAGGTCTTCTGTTCTGGTATTGTTTTCCAAATAGCTGAGTATATATTTGTTTGCACAGAAACTCGCATGCATGCACAAACTCCCTGTAGTTCCAAATTCCACCACCAGATGGCACTGTATCTTCATACAGTGAAGTATATTTTAACATATAACAAAGTAATTGAAATAGTACTGTCTAGTCACAAGACTTGAAGTGAGACATTCATTCTCTGTTAACGTATGTTTAACATACATGCAAAATCCTTATAGCAAACATACCCACAACAAATTATTTTCAGTCGCCGAAAATCCTCATAGTAAACTCACACTAAAATATTCTATCAAAAGCGTCTTAAACAAAACAAATTTAATTTCTTTTATACAGGCGGTGAGAGTCTATATGATCCAATACTCCTGGGAACCACTCTTCTCTACCACTAGGAGATTCTCCCCCCCCAAAAAAACCCAAAGGGCTCTCTAAAACCCATTCCACCTCATAGTGGGTACCTCAGTCTTGTCTTTGCCTCAGCTGGAGGAGGTTGAGGAATAAAGATGTGAGAGGCGTTTTTCAGTGTTGAGGCCCATTTTCCCCTCAGTAGTCATTGTTGGAGGGATGTATTTGGAGTATGGGTAGTAACATAGTATTCACCTGTATGGTTTTAGTCACAAGCCTTTCCATGGATTTCACAGGGACTTGTCCTTTGCCTCCTTCTGTTGATTTGTCAATATACTGTACTCCTATTCCAAAACCTCTGCTGTTATGTTTCAGCACTGGTTTTGGCTTCCTACGGGTTTCTTCCAGTAGTGGTGTGCCTATTGGGAAGTACCATTTTTTTTTTTTATTACTTGGCCCTCCTATCTAGCATGTTAGGTTATTGTTTGTTTTAAGCAAGTTCTTAAACAGAGCCTGCGATCAGGAACATTTATTATAAGGTTTAGAAAACCTTTTATTTCTTAGTGTTCGGCTAATGATTTTTCATGGCTTTCTTTTAGAATTCTGAAGTTTTTGCAAGATGGTTTGGTTAAAGGTTTATCCGCCAATTCGTTGAAGGGTCAGATTTCAGGTCTGACCTTCATAGTTTTATTAAAGCATTGGCTAAAATTAAACTAATTTCTCCTCCTTGGAATCTTAACTTGGTTTTGAAGATTTTCGCATTCTCCCTCTCTTTGATCTCTTTGATGCGTAAAGTGAATATTAAGATACGTTCTCTAAATTTTTTGTTTCTTTTGGCTATCTCTTAAGGTAGTTTCAGTGGTGTACTTTCTTGTGATCCTCATCTTTCATCAGCATAAGGCAGTTTTAAGGACTAAATTTGATTTATTTCATAAGGTTGTGTGTTAAGACAATATCAGTTGGGATTAAAACAAAGGGACGACAATTTCCCAAGAATGCTTCAGAGAGATCTTTGCATCAAAGTATTATTGATACTACTAAAGATTTCACATAAAGGTTAAAAAGACAAGAGTATAAGAGCGCTCCATATGTGCTAAATAAAGGATATGTGATTCTTTGAATCAGTCTGTATGCTTGTCACGGATGCAGCCACTTTAAGAAAACACAGATCTGGACACTGGATATGGCTATGCACAAAGAAAAACAAGAGAAGGGCGCAAATCCCTCTAAGAGCAGTATGTTAAAACCAACAGGAATTTATTAGTATAAATACACACTCACACTTAAAACCCTCAAACGATATGAGGTATGAAAAAGCACATAAAACATCAGATTCCTCACAACAAAACCAGTGAGTCACAAAGCATCCAGGAAGTCTCCCACAATCCAGGCAGTGTCCAATATGAATGTGGAATCAGTTCAGCAAAGTATTATGAATATAATGGCACACAGCAATCAATGTTAAAATAACCACCACTATACCGCATTGGCTGTACGATGTGTAGCCGGCTCTGATACAGCTGATTGTAGTGACGTCAAGATGATGGGCGTGGCCTGGATGCTCTGACTCTCACTGGTTTTGTTGTGAGGAATCTGATGTTTTATGTGCTTTTTCATACCTCATATAGTTTGAGGGTTTTAAGTGTGTGTATTTGTTCTAATAAATTCCTGTTGGTTTTAACATACTGCACTTAGAGGGATTTGCGCCTTTCTCTTGTTTTTCTTTGTACTAAAGATTTCAGCCAACTTCTAGTTTGTCCTTTCCTAGAACCAGAAAAGTGAACAGACAAAGTTTAGGCAGTTTTAATTTATTTCTGTCAATTTATTTTTATTAAATCCACATCCCCAAAAGGGCTTTTTTTTGTTTTTGTTTTTTTTCTCAGTGAAAAAAAGATTCTTCTTAAATACTGCTCTTTGTTTCATTACTCGTAGACTCCACAGCTTGGGTATTAGTTCCCAGGAGTAATGGATCATGGACTCTCACCACTTGTATGAAAGAAAACATAATTATGCTTAACTGATAAAATAATTTCTTTGATAGTGATGAGAGTCCAACCTTTTTTTTTTTTTTTTTTTTGTGTGCATTTTTTATTATGGTGCCCCCCCCCCCCCCCGCTTTTATTTTTGCCCTTGTTTCTTTTCCTACTTTACTTGCTTGGCTATACATTTAGACTGAGGCACCTACGTGATGGGAGGGATTTTATAGACCTCTTAGGGGTTTGGAATAATTCTCATCCTGGTGGTAGGCAACAATGGTTCCTAGGAGTAATGGATCGTGGGCTCTCACAATCATGAACAAAATTAATTTTATCAGGTAAGCATAGATTATGGTTTTATTTAAGACATGCCAGGCAGTTCAATCAGATCTTCAAGTGTTCTCCAAGTTAAATATAGCTGAGTTAAAATAGTGGAATTCATTTAATACACTGATTTTATTTAAGCCCCCAGATTCGGATTGAACATTCATGTTTGAACAACTTTCCAATTTACTCCTCTTATCCATTTTACCTCATTCTCTTGGTATCCTTTTTTTAAAGGAGCAGGAATGCACTTGTGCGAGCCAGCTGAACACATTGGTTAGTCAATGACAAGAGGCATCTTGGTGTAGCTAGCTCCCAGCTTCTGAGCCTACCTAGGTATATTATATATATATATATATTTTTAACAAAGGCTGCTATGAGAACAAACTAAAAGTAGATAAAAAGTAAATTTAAAATTTTGTTTAAAATGGTATTGTTCTACCTGACTCGTGAAAGAGAAAAATTTTCATGGTTTTTAAGTTTCATGTCAAGTAATTTTATGAAATGCAACATTTTTGGCTCTCAGGATTGTTTTTATTTGCCAACAATTTGGATAGTGAAACTTATTTCTTCTGTTAAGTGTGATCAGTCCACGGGTCATCATTACTTCTGGGATATTACTCCTCCCCAACAGGAAGTGCAAGAGGATTCACCCAGCAGAGTTGCATATAGCCCCTCCCCTCTACGTCACCCCCAGTCATTCTCTTGCACCCAACGACTAGATAGGATGTGTGAGAGGACTATGGTGATTTTATTTAGTTTATTTCTTCAATCAAAAGTTTGTTATTTTTTAATAGCACCGGAGTGTGTTATTCCTTCTCTGGTAGAGTTTGAAGAAGAATCTACCAGAGTTTTTACTATGATTTTAGCCGGAGTTGTTAAGATCATATTGCTGTTTCTCGGCCATCTGAGGAGAGGTAAACTTCAGATCAGGGGACAGCGGGCAGTTTATTCTGCAAAAGGTATGTAGCAGTTTTTATTTTCTAACAATGGAATTGCTGAGAAAATCCTGCCATACCGACATTATATCATGTATGTATAATTTACATTTTAGTATTCTGGAGAATGGTACTTCACTGGAATTACACTGTGTATTTAAGACTTTAGCCTAATAGAAATACAACAGGCTTTTTAATAACTCTTAATTATGTTAAACGTTTTTGCTGGAATGTAAAATCGTTTTCATTTTCTGAGGTACTGGGTGAATAAAATGTTTGGGCACTATTATTCCACTTGGCAGTTGCTGGATCTAATTATGACAGTTTTTAATCTCTCTCACTGTTGTGTGTGAGGGGGTGGGACCTTTTTTGGCGCTTTTGCTACGCATCAAAAATTTCAGTCAAAAGCTCATTGTTTTTTCCTGCATGTTCCGGTTTATCTCTACAGAACCCAGGGATCTTCAAAGCTAATTTGAGGGAAGTAATCTAACAGAGCTGTAAGATTGTAGTTGACTGTGATAAAAAACGTTTATTCTTTAACTTTTTTATGCCTCAGGGTTAGTTATTTCTTGCTACTGGGTACAAGCCTTTGCTAAGTTGCATTTGTTTTACAAAGCTGATTGATTTAATCTGTTATATATATTCAGTGCTTTTCAAGCACAGTTCGTTTTTTTCATTGTATTTTACTTGTATAGTATTTCCAAATTGCAAGTTTATTTGCTAGTTTGTTAAACATGTCTGATTCAGAAGATGAGGCTTAGAGTACTTAAGCTATCTAATTCATTCATTTCGGAAGCCGTAGTACATTTAATTAAACTTACGGCTAAGAATTCCGGATTCGCCATTCAAGTGTGCAGAGCACTGTGGCTAAAATCCTGGTCAGCTGATGTAACTTCTAAGTCCAAATTACTTAATATACCTTTCAAGGGACAGACCTTATTTGGGCCTGGTTTGAAAGAAATTATCGCTGACATTACAGGAGGTAAGGGCCACGCCCTACCTCAAGACAAAGCCAAACCTAAGGCTAGACAGTCTAATTTTCGTTCCTTTCGGAATTTCAAAGCAGGAGCAGCATCAACTTCCACTACTCCAAAACAAGAAGGATCTGGTGCTCGCTACAGACAAGGCTGGAGACCTAACCAGTCCTGGAACAAGGGCAAGCAGGCCAGGAAGCCTGCAGCTGCCACTAAAACAGCATGAATTGAGGGCCCCTGATCCGGGATCGGATCTAGTGGGGGGCAGACTTTCTCTCTTCGCCCAGGCTTGGGCAAGAGATGTCCAGGATCCCTGGGCGCTAGAGATAATATCTCAGGGATACCTTCTGGACTTCAAACACTCTCCTCCAAGAGAGAGATTTCATCTGTCAAGGTTGTCGACAAACCAAACAAAGAAAGAAGCGTTTCTACGCTGCATACAAGAACTATTGTTAATGGGAGTAATCCATCCAGTTCCACGGTCGGAACAGGGACAAGGGTTTTACTCAAATCTGTTTGTGGTTCCCAAAAAAGAGGGAACTTTCAGACCAATCCTGGATTTAAAGATCCTAAACAAATTCCTAAGAGTTCCATCATTCAAAATGGAGACTATCCGGACAATTTTACCCATGATCCAAGAAGGTCAGTACATGACCACAGTGGACTTAAAGGACGCTTACCTTCACATACCGATTCACAAAGATCATTACCGGTATCTAAGATTTGCCTTTCTAGACAGGCATTACCAGTTTGTAGCTCTTCCATTCGGATTGGCTACAGCTCCAAGAATCTTCACAAAGGTTCTAGGTGCTCTTCTGGCGGTACTAAGACCGCGGGGAATTTCGGTAGCTCCTTACCTAGACGACATTCTGATACAAGCTTCAAGCTTTCAAACTGCCAAGTCTCATACAGAGTTAGTACTGGCATTTCTAAGGTCACATGGATGGAAGGTGAACGAAAAGAAAAGTTCACTCGTTCCACTCACAAGAGTTCCCTTCCTGGGGACTCTTATAGATTCTGTAGAAATGAAGATTTACCTGACAGAGGACAGGTTAACAAGACTTCAAAGTGCTTGCCGCACCCTTCATTCCATTCAACACCCATCGGTGGCTCAATGCATGGAGGTAATCGGCTTAATGGTAGCAGCAATGGACATAGTGCCATTTGCTCGCTTACACCTCAGACCACTGCAATTGTGCATGCTAAGTCAGTGGAATGGGGATTACTCAGACTTGTCCCCTTCTCTGAATCTGGATCAAGAGACCAGAAATTCTCTTCTATGGTGGCTTTCTCAGCCACATCTGTCCAGGGGGATGCCATTCAGCAGACCAGACTGGACAATTGTAACAACAGACGCCAGCCTTCTAGGTTGGGGTGCCGTCTGGAATTCTCTGAAGGCTCAGGGACAATGGAGTCACGAGGAGAGTCTCCTGCCAATAAACATTCTGGAATTGAGAGCAGTTCTCAACGCCCTCCTGGCTTGGCCCCAGTTGACAACTCGGGGTTTCATCAGGTTTCAGTCGGACAACATCACGACTGTAGCTTACATCAACCATCAGGGAGGGACAAGGAGCTCCCTAGCAATGATGGAAGTATCAAAGATTATTCGCTGGGCAGAGTCTCACTCTTGCCACCTGTCAGCAATCCACATCCCGGGAGTGGAGAACTGGGAGGCGGATTTCTTAAGTCGTCAGACTTTTCATCCGGGGGAATGGGAACTTCATCCGGAGGTCTTTGCCCAAATACTTCGACGTTGGGGCAAACCAGAGATAGATCTCATGGCGTCTCGACAGAACGCCAAGCTTCCTCGGTACGGATCCAGAGATCCAGGAGCAGTCCTAATAGATGCCCTGACGGCACCTTGGAACTTCAGGATGGCTTATGTGTTTCCACCCTTCCCGATGCTTCCTCGATTGATTGCCAGAATCAAACAGGAGAGAGCATCAGTGATTCTGATAGCACCTGCATGGCCACGCAGGACTTGGTATGCAGACCTGGTGGACATGTCATCCTGTCCACCTTGGTCTCTACCTCTGAAACAGGACCTCCTGATACAGGGTCCTTTCAAACATCAAAATCTAACTTCTCTGAAGCTGACTGCTTGGAAATTGAACGTTTGATTTTATCAAGACGTGGGTTTTCTGAGTCAGTTATTGACACCTTAATACAGGCTAGGAAGCCTGTTACCAGAAAGATTTACCATAAAATATGGCGTAAATACCTATATTGGTGTGAATCAAAAGGTTACTCTTGGAGTAAGGTTAGGATTCCTAGGATATTGTCTTTTCTACAAGAAGGTTTAGAAAAGGGTTTATCTGCTAGTTCATTAAAGGGACAGATCTCAGCTCTGTCTATTCTGTTACACAAACGTCTGTCAGAAGTGCCAGACGTTCAGGCTTTTTGTCAGGCTGTAGCGAGGATTAAGCCTGTGTTTAAGACTGTTGCTCCACCATGGAGTTTAAATCTTGTTCTTAACGTTTTACAGGGCGTTCCGTTTGAACCCCTCCATTCCATTGATATAAAGTTATCTTGGAAAGTTCTATTTTTAATGGCTATTTCATCGGCTCGAAGAGTCTCTGAGTTATCAGCCTTACATTGTGATTCTCCTTATTTGATTTTTCATTCGGATAAGGTAGTTCTGCGTACTAAACCTGGGTTCTTACCCAAGGTAGTCACTAACAGGAATATCAATCAAGAGATTGTTGTTCCATCCTTGTGTCCAAATCCTTCTTCAAAGAAGGAACGTCTTCTGCACAATCTGGATGTAGTTCGTGCCCTAAAATTTTACTTACAGGCAACTAAAGAATTTCGACAGACGTCTTCCCTGTTTGTCGTTTACTCTGGTCAGAGGAGAGGTCAAAAAGCTTCTGCTACCTCTCTCTCTTTTTGGCTTCGTAGCATAATACGTTTAGCCTATGAGACTGCTGGACAGCAGCCTCCTGAAAGAATTACAGCTCATTCCACTAGAGCTGTGGCTTCCACTTGGGCCTTTAAGAATGAGGCCTCTGTTGAACAGATTTGCAAGGCTGCAACTTGGTCTTCGCTTCATACTTTTTCCAAATTTTACAAATTTGACACATTTGCTTCCTCGGAGGCTATTTTTGGGAGAAAGGTTCTACAGGCAGTGGTTCCTTCTGTATAAAAGAGCCTGCCTATCCCTCCCGTCATCCGTGTACTTTTGCTTTGGTATTGGTATCCCAGAAGTAATGATGACCCGTGGACTGATCACACTTAACAGAAGAAAACATAATTTATGCTTACCTGATAAATTCCTTTCTTCTGTAGTGTGATCAGTCCACGGCCCGCCCTGTTTTTTAAGGCAGGTAATTATTTTTAAATTATACTCCAGTCACCACTACACCCTTGGTTCCTCCTTTCTCGTTGGTCCTTGGTCGAATGACTGGGGGTGACGTAGAGGGGAGGGGCTATATGCAACTCTGCTGGGTGAATCCTCTTGCACTTCCTGTTGGGGAGGAGTAATATCCCAGAAGTAATGATGACCCGTGGACTGATCACACTACAGAAGAAAGGAATTTATCAGGTAAGCATAAATTATGTTTTTTTGTATGAGATAGTTAAAGGGACGTGAAACCCAACATTTTCTTTCATGATTCAGATAGAAAATACTATTTTTTTTTAAACATTCCAATTTACTTCAGTCTTCAGATACCCTTTGAAGCAATAGCAATGCACATTGGTGAGCCAATCACATTGAGGCATCTGTGTGCAGCTACTGAGTATTTAGAACTGCTTTTTTAATGAAGGATATCAAGAGAATGAAGCAAATTAGATAATAGAAGTGAATTGGAAAGTGGTTTAAAACTGCATGTTCTTTCTAAATAGTGAAAGAAAAAAATGTAGGTTTAGTGTCCCTTGAAGGACATTAAAGGATGTCAGGTGAAACAGACCCGTTTTCTTAACGGATACTGACAGCCCCTCAAATTTAGTTTAAGGATATGGAAATTAGAATTTTTAGGTGGCCAAGCACTATAGTGCTGGACACCTATTGTTTTTGCTCAGATTATTATTATTATTATTTTTATTATTATTATTATTATTATTATTATTATTATTATTATTATTATTATTATTATTATTATTATTTTTCCGCCGTTTTTTTCAAATGCTTATAATAACAACAGCATAACTCAAAAACTCATGAAACTTGGCACAGTGCTAGAGATCTATGCTGTACATAATCCTATGCAATATAAATCTCATAGGTCATGTGATCTAGCAGCCATATTGTTTTTTGCGACAAATTTTGACAAACGCTTGAAAATCTTCTTCTCTGGAACCGCTTATGTTACAGTTGTGAAACTTGCTGTGTGTACTGCTGTACTGACCTACAATAAAGTTTGTTCAAGAGAAGTGATTTGGTCACATGATTTAGCTGCCATTTTGAAATGTGCGAAAATCTTTAAACATCTTCTTCTCCGAAACCGCTAAGTGCAATGAAGCGCAATTTTGCACATATACTCTTTGCGACGTCATCTACCAAGATTGTTAAAACTGCAAATTTTCCATAATCAACATGGCTGCTATGAGCGATTCGCCTTTTTATCGCTGTTTAATTGCGTAAATTTGCACTTTATGCATTATATTTACACTATTTAACTATATTACAGTGCAGCAGACACATGATTACACATAGTCATGCCACCTAAAGGCAATATTGCAGGTAAAATTCGCACTGCGCAGTCGCCTTCGTGAAATAAAACATTTGCAAATTTTCATGAAACTTCTGCAAATTGTAGAGGTCTATAGTGAGCATTAGTATGTGCAATTTGAAAGCCATACATTGCATGGCTTGGCGGCCATTTTGTTTCGAATGCGCTGTTTTTAAAAACTACAAAAATCTTCTTCTCCGAAATTGCTTATGGCACAGACTTGAAATTTTGTTTATAGAGTTATCTTATGACTAACATTCAGATTTGTTCAAGAGAAGTTGATAGGTCATGTGGTTTGGCAGCCATTTTGAATTGTTCAAAAATGCCTAACGATATTTTTAAATTAATAATAAAACAAAAACCGTTTTACCAAAATGCTTTATTTTTGCCATGCTTATTGACATCTATGGTGACAACTATTGTGCATAATATGGAGACTGTATATGATATATTCTGGCAGCCATTTTGTTTTTTGCGAAAATTTTGAAAATCTATTTTCTCTGCAACCACTTATGTTAGAACTGTGAAACTTTATGTATAACCTTATATTGTGACATACAATTACATCTGTTCATGTTGAAAGTATTGGTCATATGGTATGGCCGCCATTTTGAATAACGCAAAAACTTCGAAAATGTGTTTTCTTTGCAACCGCTTATGTTAAAGCTTTGAAATTTGCTGTATAACCATATAATGTGACCTAGAGTTACATCTGTTCATGCTTAAAGTATTGACCATATAGTGTGGCAGCCATCTTTAAAAACGCAATAATTTCAAAAATGTGTTTTCTTTCCAACTGTTTAACTTAGAACTGCAAAAACTTGCTTTATAGATATATATTGTGACTTAGCTGCTTGTGTGCCATTGCATAGGCAATGCGCTTGGCCACCTCTATTGCTGCTTGCAGCTATATTGTTATTTGTTATTGCTTGTACTATTTTTATTATTTTTCCGCCGTTTTTTTCAAATGCTTATAATAACCACAGCATAACTCAAAAACTCATGAAACTTGGCACAATGCTAGAGATCTATGCTGTGCATAATCCTATGTAAAACAAATTTCATAGGTCATGTGACCTAGCAGCCATATTGCGTTTTGCGACAAATTTTGACAAACGCTTGAAAATCTTCTTCTCCAGAACCGCTTATGTTACAGTTGTGAAACTTGCTGTGTGTACTGCTGTACTGACCTAGAATAAAGTTTGTTCAAGAGAAGTGTTTTAGTCACATGATCTAGCTGCCATTTTGAAAAGTGCAAAAATGTTTAAACATCTTCTTCTCTGAAACCTCAAAGCGCAATGAAGCACAATTTTGCACATGTGCTCTTTGCAAGGTCATCTACCAAGAATGTTCAAACTGCGAATTTTCAATAATCAACATTGCCGCTATGAGCCATTCGCCTTTTTATCGCTGTTTAATTGCGTAACTTTGCACTTTATGCATTATGTTTACACTATTTAACTATATTACAGTGTAGCAGACACATGATTACACATAGTCATGACCCCTAAAGGCAATATTGCTGTAAAAATTTGCACTGCGCAGTCGCCTTCATGAAATAAAACATTTGCAAATTTTCATGAAACTTCTGCAAATTGTAGAGGTCTATAGTGAGCATTACTATGTACAATTTGAAAGCCATACGACGCATAGCTTGGCGGCCATTTTGTTTTGTATGCGCTGTTTTTAAAAACGACAAAAATCTTCTTCTCCGAAACCGCTTATGGCACAGACTCGAAATTTTGTTTACAGAGTTATCTTAGGACTAACATTCAGATTTGTTCAAGAGAAGTTGATAGGTCATGTCGTTTGGCAGCCATTTTGAATTGTTCAAAAACGCTTAACAATATTTTTAAATTAATAATAAAACAAAAACCGTTTTACAAAAATGCTTTATTTTTGCCATGCTTATTGAGATCTATGGTGACAAATATTGTGCATAATATGGAGGCTGTATATCATAAGATCTGGCAGCCATTTTGTTTTATGCGAATATTTCAAAAATCTATTTTCTCTGCAACTGCTTATGTTAAAACTTTGAAACTTGCTATATAACCTTATATTGTGACCTAGAGTCACAGTTGTTCATGTTGAAGGAATTGGTCACAAGCTGTGGCAGCCATATTGGTTTACGCGAAAATTTCGAAAATGTGTTTTCTTTGCAACCGCTTATGTTAAAGCTGTGAAATTTGCTGTATAACCATATATTGTCACCTAAAGTTACATCTGATCATGATGAAAGTATTGGTCATATGGTGGGGCAGCCATCTTGAAAAACGCAAAAATTTCGAAAATGTGTTTTCTTTCCAACTGCTAATGTTAGAATTGTAAAAACTTCTATAAAGCTTTATATTGTGACTTAGCTGCTTGTATGCCATTGCAATGTCAATGCGCATGGCCACCTCTATCGCTGCTTGCAGCTATATTATTATTTGTTATTGCTTGTATTATTAAAATTATTTTTCCGCCGTTTTTTTCAAATGCTTATAATAACCACAGCATAACTCAAAAACTCATGAAACTTGGCACAGTGCTAGAGATCTATGCTGTGCATAATCCTATGCAAAATAAATCTCATAGGTCATGTGATCTAGCAGCCATATTGTTTTTTGCGACAAATTTCGACAACCGCTTGAAAATCTTCTTCTCCAGAACCGCTTATGTTACAGCTGTGAAACTTGCTGTGTGTACTGCTGTACTGACCTAGAATAAAGTTTGTTCAATAGAAGTGATTTAGTCACATGACCTAGCTGCCATTTTGAATTGTGCGAAAATCTTTAAACATCCTCTTCTCTGCAACCGCTAAGTGCAATGAAACGCAATTTTGCACATGTGCTCCTTGCAAGGTCCTCTACCAAGATTGTTCAAACTGTGAATTTTCCATAATCAACATGGCTGCTATGAGCGATTCGCCTTTTTATCGCTGTTTAATTGCGTAAATTTGCACTTTATGCATTATGTTTACACTATTTAACTATATTACAGTGTAGCAGACACATGAGTACACATAGTCATGACCCCTAAAGGCAATATTGCAGGTAAAATTCGCACTGCACAGTCGCCTTCGTGAAATAAAACATTTGCAAATTTTCATGAAACTTCTGCAAATTGTAGAGGTCTATAGTGAGCATTAGTATGTGCAATTTGCAAGCCATACATTGCATAGCTTGGCGGCCGTTTTGTTTTGAATGCGCTGTTTTTAAAAACTACAAAAATCTTCTTCTCCGAAATCGCTTATGGCACAGACTTGAAATTTTGTTTATAGAGTTATCTTATGACTAACATTCAGATTTGTTCAAGAGAAGTTGATAGGTCATGTGGTTTGGCAGCCATTTTGAATTGTTCAAAAATGCTTAACGATATTTTTAAATTAATAATAAAACAAAAACCGTTTTACCAAAATGCTTTATTTTTGCCATGCTTATTGACATCTATGGTGACAACTATTGTGCATAATATGGAGACTGTATATCATATATTCTGGCAGCCATTTTGTTTTTTGCGAAAATTTTGAAAATCTATTTTCTCTGCAACCACTTATGTTAGAACTGTGAAACTTTATGTATAACCTCATATTGTGACATACAGTTACATCTGTTCATGTTGAAAGTATTGGTCACATGGTATGGCCGCCATCTTGAATAACGCAAAAACTTCGGAAATGTGTTTTCTTTGCAACCGCTTATGTTAAAGCTTTGAAATTTGCTGTATAACCATATAATGTGACCTAGAGTTACATCTGTACATGCTGAAAGTATTGGTCATATAGTGTGGCAGCCATCTTTAAAAACGCAATAATTTCAAAAATGTGTTTTCTTTCCAACTGTTTATCTTAGAACTGCAAAAATTTTCTATATAGCTATATATTGTGACTTAGCTGCTTGTATGCCATTGCATAAGCAATGCGCTTGGCCACCTCTATTGCTGCTTGCAGCTATATTATTATTTGTTATTGCTTGTATCATTAAAATTATTTTTCCGCTGTTTTTTTCAAATGCTTATAAAAACCACAGCATAACTCAAAAACTCATGAAACTTGGCAAAGTGCTAGAGATCTATGCTGTGCATAATCCTGTGCAACATAAATCTTATAGGTCATGTGATCTAGCAGCCATATTGCTTTTTGCGACAAATTTCGACAAATGCTTGAAAATCTTCTTCTCCAGAACCGCTTATGTTACAGCTGTGAAACTTGCTGTGTACTGCTGTACTGACCTAGAATAAAGTTTGTTCAAGAGAAGTGATTTGGTCACATGATCTAGCTGCCATTTTGAAATTTGCGAAAACTTTTAAACATCTTCTTCTCTGAAACCGCTAAGTGCAATAAAGCGTAATTTTGCACAAGTACTCTTTGCAAGGTCATCTACCAAGATTGTTAAAACTGCAAATTTTCCATAATCAACATGGCTGCTATGAGCGATTCGCCTTTTTATCGTTGTTTAATTGCGTAAATTTGCACTTTATGCATTATATTTACACTATTTAACTATAATACAGTGCAGCAGACACATGATTACACACAGTTATGACCCCTAAAGGCAATATTGCAGGTAAAATTCGCACTGCGCAGTCGCCTTCGTGATATAGAACATTTTCAAATTTTCATGAAACTTTTGCAAATTGTAGAAGTCTATAGTGAGCATTAGTATGTGCAATTTGAAAGCCATACATTGCATCGCTTGGCGGCCATTTTGTTTAGAATGTGCTGTTTTTAAAAACCACAAAAATCTTCTTCTCCGAAACCGCTTATGGCACAGACTTGAAATTTTGTTTATAGAGTTATCTTATGACTAACATTCAGATTTGTTCAAGAGAAGTTGATAGGTCATGTGGTCTGGCAGCCATTTTGAATTGTTCAAAAATGCTTAACGATATTTTTTAATTAATAATAAAACAAAAACCGTTTTAACAAAATGCTTTATTTTTGCCATGCTTATTGACATCTATGGTGCCAACTATTGTGCGTAATATGGAGACTGTATATCATATATTCTGGCAGCCATTTTGTTTTTTGCGAAAATTTCAAAAATCTATTTTCTCTGCAACCACTTATGTTAGAACTGTGAAACTTTATGTATAACCTTATATTGTGACATACAGTTACATCTGTTCATGTTGAAAGTATTGGTCACATGGTATGGCCGCCATCTTGAATAACGCAAAAACTTCGAAAATGTGTTTTCTTTGCAACCGCTTATGTTAAAGCTTTGAAATTTGCTGTATAATCATATAATGTGACCTAGATTTACATCTGTTCATGCTGAAAGTATTGGTCATATAGTGTGGCAGTCATCTTTAAAAATGTGTTTTCTTTCCAACTGTTTATCTTAGAACTGCAAAATTTTGATTAATAGCTATATATTTGACTTAGCTGTTTGTATGCCATTGCATAGGCAATGCGCTTGGCCACCTCTATTGCTGCTTGCAGCTATATTATTATTTGTTATTGCTTGTATCAATAAAATTATTTTTCCGCCGTTTTTTCCAAATGCTTATAATAACCACAGCATAACTCAAAAACTCATGAAACTTGGCACAGTGCTAGAGATCTATGATGTGCATAATCCTGTGCAACATAAATCTCATAGGTCATGTGATCTAGCAGCCATATTGCTTTTTGCGACAAATTTCGACAAATGCTTGAAAATCTTCTTCTCCAGAACTGCTTATGTTACAGTTGTGAAACTTGCTGTGTTTACTGCTGTACTGACCTAGAATAAAGTTTGTTCAAGACAAGTGATTTAGTCACATGATCTAGCTGCCATTTTGAAATGTGTGAAAATCTTTAAACATCTTCTTCTCTGAAACCGCTAAGTGCAATGGAGCGCAATTTTGTACATGTACTCTTTGCAAGGTCATATACAAAGATTGTTAAAACTGCATATTTTCCATAATCAGCATGGCTGCTATGAGCCATTCGCCTTTTTATCGTTGTTTAATTGCGTAAATTTGCACTTTATGCATTATATTTGAACTATTTAACTATATTACAGTGCAGCAGACACATGATTACACATAGTCATGACCCCTAAAGGCAATATTGCAGTCAAAATTCGCACTGCGCAGTCGCCTTCGTGAAATAAAACATTTGCAAATTTTCATGAAACTTCTGCAAATTGTAGAGGTCTATAGTGAGCATTAGTATGTGCAATTTGAAAGCCATACATTGCATAGCTTGGCGGCCATTTTGTTTCGTATGCGCAGTTTTTAAAAACTACAAAAATCTTCTTCTCCGAAACCGCTTATGGCACAGACTTGAAATTTTGTTTATAGAGTCATCTTATGACTAACATTCAGATTTGTTCAAGAGAAGTTGATAGGTCATGTGGTTTGGCAGCCATTTTGAATTGTTCAAAAACGCTTAACAATATTTTTAAATTAATAATAAAACAAAAACCGTTTTACAAAAATGCTTTATTTTTGCCATGTTTATTGACATCTATGGTGAGAACTATTGTGCATAATATGGAGGCTGTATATCATATGATCTGGCAGCCATTTTGTTTAGCGCGAAAATTTCAAAAATCTATTTTCTCTGCAACTGCTTATCATAGAACTGTGAAACTTGCTGTATAACCTTATATTGTCACCTAGAGTCACAGTTGTTCATGTTGAAGGAATTGGTCACAAGCTGTGGCAGCCATATTGGTTTACACAAAAATTTCGAAAACGTGTTTTCTTTCCATCTGCTTATGTTACAACTTTAAAAACTTGCTTTATAGGTTTATAGTCTGACTTAGCTGCTTGTATGCCATTGCAAAGGCGATGCGCTTGGCCACCTCTATTGCTGCTTGCAGCTATATTATTATTTGTTATTGCTTGTATCATTATAATTATTTTTCCGCCGTTTTTTTCAAATGCTTATATTAACCACAGCTTAACTCAAAAACTCATTAAACTTGGCACAATGCTAGAGATCTATGCTGTGCATAATCTTTTGCAACATAAATCCCATAGATCATGTGATCTAGCAGCCATATTGTTTTTTGCGACAAATTTCAACAAACGCTTAAAAATCTTCTTCTCTGGAACCGCTTATGTTACAGTTGTGAAACTTGCTGTGTGTATTGCTGTACTGACCTAGAATTAAGTTTGTTCAAGAGAAGTTATTTAGTCATATGATCTAGCTGCCATATTGAAATGTGCGAAAATCTTCAAACATCTTCTTCTCTGAAACTCCTTAGTGCAATGAAGCACAATTTTGCACATGTGCTCCTTCCAAGGTCCTCTACCAATTTTGTTCAAACTACGATTTTTCCATGATCAACATGGATGCTATGAGCTATTCGCCGTTTTATCGTTGTTTAATTGCGTAAATTTGCACTTTATGCATTTTGTTTACACTATTTAACTATATTACAGTATATTAGACAAATGAATACACATAGTCATGACCCCTAAAGGCAATATTGCAGTCAAAATTTGCACTGCGCAGTCGCCTTCGTGAAATAAAACATTTGCAAATTTTCATAAAACCTCTGCAAATTGTAGAGGTCTATAGTGAGCATTAGTATGTGCAATTTGAAAGCCATACAATGCATAGCTTGGCGGCCATTTTGTGTCGTATGCGCTGTTTTTAAAAACTACAAAAATCTTCTTCTCCGAAACCGCTTATGACACAGACTTGAAATTTTGTTTATAGAGTTATCTTATGACTAACATTCAGATTTGTTCAAGAGAAGTTGATAGGTCATGTGGTTTGGCAGCCATTTTGAATTGTTCAAAAACGCTTAACGATATTTTTAAATTAATAATAAAACAAAAACCGTTTTACCAAAATGCTTTATTTTTGCCATGTTTATTGAGATCTATGGTGACAATTATTGTGCGTAATATGGAGGCTGTATTTCATATGATCTGGCAGCGATTTTGTTTTATGCGAATATTTCGAAAATCTATTTTCTCTGCAACTGCTTATGTTAGAACTGTGAAACTTGCTGTGTAACCTTATATTGTGAACTAGAGTCACAGTTGTTCATGTTGAAGGAATTGGTCACAAGCTGTGGCAGCCATATTGGTTTACGCAAAAATTTTGAAAATGTGTTTTCTTTCCAACTGCTAATGTTAGAATTGTAAAAACTTCTATAAAGCTTTATATTGTGACTTAGCTGCTTGTATGTCATTGCAATGTCGATGCGCATGGCCACCTCTATCGCTGCTTGCAGCTATATTATTATTTGTTATTGCTTGTATTATTACAATTATTTTTCCGCCGTTTTTTTCAAATGCTTATAATAACCACAGCATAACTCAAAAACTCATGAAACTTGGCACAGTGCTAGAGATCTATGCTGTGCATAATCCTGTGCAACATAAATCTCATAGGTCATGTGATCTAGCAGCCATATTGCTTTTTGCGTCAAATTTCGACAAACGCTTGAAAATCTTCTTCTCCGAAACCACTTATGTTACAGTTGTGAAACTTGTTGTGTGTATTGCTGTACTGACCTAGAATAAAGTTTGTTCAAGAGAAGTGATTTAGTCACATGATCTAGCTGCCATTTTGAAATGTGCGAAAATCTTTAAACATCTTCTTCTCTGAAACCACTAAGTGCATTGATGCTCAATTTTGCACATGTGCTCTTTGCAAGGTTCTCTACCAAGATTGTTCAAACTGCGAATTTTCTATAATCAACATAGCCGCTATAAGCCATTCGCCTTTTTATCGTTGTTCAACTGCGTAAATTTGCACTTTATGCATTAGGTTTACACTATTTAACTATATTACAGTGTAGCAGACACATGATTACACATAGTCATGATCCCTAAAGGCAATATTACAGTCAAAATTCGCACTGCGCAGTCGCCTTTGTGAAATAAAACATTTGCAAATTTTCATGAAACTTCTTCAAATTGTAGAGGTCTATAGTGAGCATTAGTATGTGCAATTTGAAAGCCATACATTGCATAGCTTGGCGGCCATTTTGTTTCGTATGCGCTGTTTTTAAAAACTACAAAAATCTTCTTCTCCAAAACTGCTTATGGGACAGACTTGAAATTTTGTTTATAGAGTTATCTTATGACTAACATTCAGATTTGTTCAAGTGAAGTTGATAGGTCATGTGGATTGGCAGCCATTTTCATTTGTTAAAAAATGCTTAACGATATTTTTAAATCAATAATAAAACAAAAACCGTTTTACAAAAATGCTTTATTTTTGCAATGTTTATTGACTACTATGGTGAGAACTATTGTGCACAATATGGAGGCTGAATATCATATGATCTGTCAGCCATTTTGTTTTACGCAAAAATTAAAAAAAAAGATTTTCTCTGCAACAGCTTATATTAGATCTGTGAAAATTGCTATATAACCTTATATTGTGACCTAGAGTCACAGTTGTTCATGTTGAAGGAATTGTTCACACGCTGTGGCAGCCATATTGCTTTATGCGAAAATTTACAAAATGTATTTTCTTTGCAACAGCTTATGTTAAAGCTATGAAATTTGCTGTATAACCATATATTGTGACCTAGAGTTACATCTGTTCGTGTTGAAAGTATTAATCATATCCTGTGGCAGCCATCTTGAAAAACGCAAACATTTCGAAAATATGTTTTTTTACCAACTGCATGTGTTAGAACTGTAAAAACATGCTTTAAAGCTTTATATTGTGACTTAGCTGCTTGTATGCCATTGCAAAGGCGATGCGCTTGGCCATCTCTATTGCTGCTTGCAGCTATATTATTATTTGTTATTGCTTGTATTATTAAAATTATTTTTCCGCCGTTTTTTTCAAATGCTTATAATAACAGCAGCATAACTCAAAAACTCATGAAACTTGGCACAGTGCTAGAGATCTATGCTGTGCATAATCCTGTGCAATATAAATCTCATAGGTCATGTGATCTAGCAGCCATATTGTTTTTTGTGACAAATTTTGACAAACGCTTGAAAATCTTCTTCTCTGGAACCGCTTATGTTACAGTTGTGAAACTTGCTGTGTGTACTGCTGTACTGACCTACAATAAAGTTTGTTCAAGAGAAGTGATTTGGTCACATGATCTAGCTGCCATTTTGAAATGTGCGAAAATCTTTAAACATCTTCTTCTCTGAAACCGCTAAGTGCAATAAAGCGCAATTTTGCACATGTGCTCTTTGAGAGGTCATCTACCAAGATTGTTAAAACTGCAAATTTTCCATAATCAACATGGCTGCTATGAGCGATTCGCCTTTTTATCGCTGTTTAATTGCGTATATTTGCAATTTATGCATTATATTTACACTATTTAACTATATTACAGTGCAGCAGACACATGATTACACATAGTCATGACCCCTAAAGGCAATATTGCAGGTAAAATTCGCACTGCGCAGTCGCCTTCGTGAAACAAAACATTTGCACATTTTCATGAAACTTCCGCAAATTGTAGAGGTCTATAGTGAGCATTAGTATGTGCAATTTGAAAGCCATACATTGCATAGCTTGGCGGCCATTTTGTTTCGAATGCGCTGTTTTTAAAAACTACAAAAATCTTCTTCTCCGAAATCGCTTATGGCACAGACTTGAAATTTTGTTTATAGAGTTATCTTATGACTAACATTCAGATTTGTTCAAGAGAAGTTGATAGGTCATGTGGTTTGGCAGCCATTTTGAATTGTTCAAAAATGCTTAACGATATTTTTAAATTAATAATAAAACAAAAACCGTTTTACCAAAATGCTTTATTTTTGCCATGCTTATTGACATCCATGGTGACAACTATTGTGCATAATATGGAGACTCTATATCATATATTCTGGCAGCCATTTTTTTTTTGCGAAAATTTCAAAAATCTATTTTCTCTGCAACCACTTATGTTAGAACTGTGAAACTTTATGTATAACCTTATATTGTGACATACAGTTACATCTGTTCATGTTGAAAGTATTGGTCACATGGTATGGCCGCCATCTTGAATAACGCAAAAACTTTGAAAATGTGTTTTCTTTCCAACCGCTTATGTTAAAGCTTTGAAATTTGCTGTATAACCATATAATGTGACCTAGAGTTACATCTGTTCATGCTTAAAGTATTGACCATATAGTGTGGCAGCCATCTTTAAAAACGCAATAATTTCAAAAATGTGTTTTCTTTCCAACTGTTTAACTTAGAACTGCAAAAACTTGCTTTATAGATATATATTGTGACTTAGCTGCTTGTATGCCATTGCATAGGCAATCCGCTTGGCCACCTCTATTGCTGCTTGCAGCTATATTTATTTTTGGTTTTGAAAAAAACACTTAAATAACATTCCAATCTAATTTTTCTTCTTTCTCTTTTTATCCTTTGAAACGTAACTGCATTTTTTTGAGAACATATTTCGATTCTATTCATGGTTGTGCATGTGTATTGAGCACTACATAGTAACAAACTGCAATGTATCGTGACACATGCATACTCGGCCTACCTAGATATTCTGTCATTGAAAGGAGAAAAAAATAATATATTTTACAACCTACATCCTTTAAAACGAAGTACTCATATTTAGGTGCATGTTCCACGACAAATTGCTTTACATTTAATTGGAATTATTATTTGAAAACAATATCAGAACAGATGGGCAAAATATTTAGTGTTTTGTGTAACTTGTTATATTTGTGCGGTTTATGATTGGGTGTCTAACTTTTTTTTTTTTTTTTTTTTTCTTCTTCTTTGATTCTATGATTAAATGTTGGTGGATTTCCCAGTAGTATGTCAAATTTTAAAAGTACATTTAATGGGAACCAATCAGAGTGTACATGGTCTATACAAGGTTTTTTTTTTTTTTTCCCTTCCTCTGAAGACTATGCTCATATTGTGGTACAGCATAGATGAACAGTAGCTATAATGAAAATTGGCATACCATAGTTATAGTGCAAGTTTGCTCTCCTGGTCTATTACAAATTACTCATCCTAATTAGATTTTTATTTAAAAGAAACTAGAACTAACAGAAATTTGGAAAAATATAAAATGCTTATTGCAAGGAAAAACAGTAAAAAGATGTCATTTCAAAAGTAATAAAAAAATGTCATAACATTTATTTGCACAATTTTTATAATTTTTTTTTTTTTTTAAACAAATCAAAAGCAGTTCAGGGATGCACCTATTGAAAACCCCAATGAAATCTATATTGCTGGTCTCCTTTGTCACCAGTTAAGAACACAAATGATTGTGCTCTGAGCTAAGTAACCACTGGGTAGAATATTGTAGACTCTGGTAAATTTCCCCATACTCAAGTATGGTAGACACACACTCCATCCTCTTGAAGATCAAGCACACTTTAGAGGTATTTTACAGCAAAAGTAGGAAAAATAATAATAATTTGCATTGTATAACTTTAAAAAAAAAAAAAAAAAAGACAGTCAATTCAAATTTATTATATTTAAAAAAAAAAAAAAAAAAAGATAAACCATTCCATTCCCCAGTTTTGCATAACCAACAGTTATATTAATATACGTTTTTACCTCTTACCTTGTATCTAAGCTTCTGCTGACTGCCCCTGATTACATGACTATATTGACTTGCAATCTAGCCCTTTAGTGCTTTCTTGTGCACAACTTCACGTGTGTGAGCACAATGTTATCTATATGGCCCACATGAACTAGCAGTCTCCTGTTGTGAAAAGCTAATTAAAAAAAAAAAAAAAAGCATTTAGAGGTTTAAATGTTATAAAGTATATTAATATAACAATGTTGGTTGTGCAAAGCTGGAGAATGGGTAGGAAAGGTGTTATCTAACTTTTTAACCAATAACAATTTTGGTGTTGACTGTCCCTTTTTAGCACTACTTGTCACTGATCCATATGTATTTCCCATTGCACATAACCATGGAATGCCAAACATGACCGACATTAGAAGCCTTGGCCACATTATGTGTATATTGATGGATAAAGAGTCTTTGTTCTGTTGTCTTTGTAAACCATGAATTTGTGTCTGGTTTTGCGCTAGTGTCAGACTAAATACGTCTTGAGTCCAGGCCTGTTATTTCTCTGATGCAGAAATTTAACCTTCATGTTGGTTTGTGCAGGTTTAGATAAAAAAGGAAGCTGCATACTGCCCCGAGTGGACAGCACAACCTGCCTATTCCCTGTAGAGGAGAAAGCAGTGGAATATTATTTTGCTTCAGATGCCAGGTGAGAAAATTCTAATGTTTTAGTGAAAACGACTGAATTGTCAGTGATAAAGCGGTTTAAACTGGTTTGGTGGCAACACTATGACCATAGAAGTTTAAAACTTCTTTCAAAAGGCCAAATGTGTACTCTCAAATTAACAGCTCTTTGTCTTAAAGGGACAAGAGACCAAATTTTATTTCATGATTCAGATAGAGCATACAACTTTCCATTTTACTTTTGTAATCAAATTTGCTTTGTTCTTTTTTGTATCCTTTGTTGAAAAGCAGATCAACACTAATGGGAGCTTACTTATCAGACGGATCTAAATTTGTGTCTGTTTCTAACCTTGTCTGTGGCTCTCTCAAAGTAAAGTGCGGTGTACCCCAGAGTTGCATTTTAGGGCCCCTCTTCATATTTATAAATGATCTTCCAATAGTTTGCAAAACCTCAAATGTACACATGTGGATGACAATATGATATATGCAAAAAAACAAACTTATCACAACTTGAGGCTGTGTTACGACAGGATTTTTTTAGCGGTTGAAAGATGGAACTGTAAAAATACTGTTTCTAAGCACTAACAAAACGGTAACCATATTTTTTTGGATGACATTTTTAAAAACTTAATAAAGACGCAGTGGTAAACATAATTACTTTATCAAACTGTAGGCTGGCTCCTGTCAACTCCTCCTATGGATAAGTATCTCAGTATTTGGCTTGATTTTTTTGGACCTCATATTCACAAAATATTGTCCAAACTGTACCCTAAAATTGGAGCCCTTTTTAGAAATAAATCTTGTCTAAATCTTGAGGTTAGGAAACGCACTGTACAACAACTTCTGATCCCGGCAATCCTTAAGGGGATGTTGTGTATATACGTCTGCGCCGCAGATCCATCTCAGTAAACTCAACTCTTTATAGCTCGTTATGCCAATTTGTCCTGCAATGTGACTACAAAACTCAATTGTGATATTAAAAGAACTAAACTCTCGCTTGACTCTAGACACTTTTTTTTTCACCTCTCTTGCCTTGTCTAAGCACTTTTATGAGGAGCCCCTGCGCTACCTGAGCAGTATGCTCACTCCCGCTATTAACTTCAGGTCAGGTCTACTCTCAAATACCAGTTACAATAAGTAATCTGGTCTGTGGGCGTTCTCATTCAGAGCTCCTCGACTGTGGAATAACCTCCCGGTAACCACCAAATCCTTCAGCAGCCTGAGATCCTTGAAAAGAAAGTTCTCTTAGAAACAAACATTTTGGTAAAGGCTGTAAATTATAAAAAAAGACCTACCTTGTGTCTGTGTATAGCTATGTAAAAATGTAACTATTTGTACAATACGTAATGTACTGCTGTAATATCCCAGGACATACTTGAAAACGTGAAATCTCAATGTATTTTTCCTGATAACACATTTTATAATTTTATAATTGGTGGCTGCATATAAATTCCTCTCCATTGATTCACTTGATTCTAGCTCACAGTAGTACATCACTGCGCCTTTAACAAAGGATACAGAGAGAATGAAGCAGATTTGAAAATAGAAGTAAATTGGAAAGTTGTTTAAAATTGTATCTATCTGAATCATGAAAGAGAAAAAAAATTGAATTATCTGACCGGCACAAGCTTTGCCCCACAGTCTTAAATGGGTGTGTTCTCCTTGTGTTAATATTACTCAGGGAAAAAAAATAAAATAGTGTGATTCTGCAAAAACATAGGACATGGTCAAAAGGAACTCCGGATTACTCACATTTATAGAAACTACCAAATCGCTCTAGTTTTATATTGCAGACCTGATTTAAAGGGACATAAAACAAGTTGGGATAGAGACAAAATAATATAATATTATATAATATAACTTCTGAATTGTAAAGCTTTAACTCCCCCCACACAATTCCTTTTATGGCTGTATCTATGTTTATTGTTTTGGTAAAATGCACAAATGAATAGAGATTATCGGCTGGAGCATGCCTAGAAGCTGAGAACTCAGTTGAAATACAATGCCTGTGTCTAAACACTGATAAGGGGTGGAGTTAGCTGCTCCAGGCAGTTTAGCTATGTAATTCATTTTGCTTCTTTTTGAAAATTATTTTAAAATACTTGCCAGCAATTTTTTAACAATTTTTTTTTTTTTAATGCAAATGTATTTTAAATTTGCCCTTTTAGGATATGCACAGATCTCAACCTGTTTTTATGGCACTTTAAGGCTATAGGGGAAAGCTCTACTCCACACAAATGCTTCAGTATCCAAACAATGTTTAAAACTATAAAATACAATGGTAATTAAAATCTCTAAAGGTCCGACCCAAACGTCACTATAGGGCTATAGTATAACAGGACTGTACAGAGTACATATGAGGCCTTTTAAAATAAGTTTTTTAATGTTATTGTCAGTGTTGCCCTATACTTTTTTCTTTTATCTTTGAGCAAATTATACACTACCATGGAGAACTTTGAAGTGACAGGATTTATATTGGGGTTGTACTGAGAACACATTTTATATCCCATTTGTTTCTACTTTATTTAGAACATTATTTAATTTTCTTTCTAATGACACGGTGAGTCCACGGATCATCATAATTACTATTGGAAATATCACTCCTGACCAGCAGGAGGAGGCAAAGAGCGCCACAACAAAGCTGTTAAATACCACTTCCTTACCCACAACCCCCAGTCATTCTCTTTGCTTATATCAGTTGCAAGGAGTGGTAAAGTTTAGGTGGCTGATTCTTCAATCAAGAGTTTTGTTGTTTTTAAACAGAGCAGGTTTGCTTTGTTTTCTTGGGGTGTAGGCGTAGTCCATGTAAGTCTCTTCAGTAGAGCAGTGGTGGCTTTTACGTATTTGGGAACTTGTGGGGTATAATCCCCACTGTGCTTCCCAATCAGTTTCTGCTGCCCTTATTTTAAAAGGTCTAGGTAGGTTTACTTGGTCTTTTTTGTTTTTCCACAGGTCCATGTGAGGAATGAAGCCTTTCAAACCTTGTGAGCTGCCTTGCTGCCGGGCAGACTGTGATGGAGGTAAGTGATCATTTTAATTTTTCTGATATAGAAGTTCAGAAAAGTTTTGGCACTTAGGGGGTTAATTGGAATGTAATCCTGCTTATGTGCAGGTTTTTTTTTTATCTGGCAGTAGTTGTTTTTTTTGGGGGGGGGGGCACTGTGAGAGGATAGCTCTGTTTAGGAGTGCTGTTAGCTCTCCTTTGTTTGGCTCTGTTTTTATATCTTTATTATTTTTTTTAAAAAAGATTTTGTTTTTTACAAGTTTTTGCGCGCTCGTCCTGTAGTTTTTCTGTAATACGGAAGTGAGTGGGCTGCAGTCAGTTTGTTTCCAGTGTGGGCGACTCTGGGGAGCGGGTGCCATTTTTCTTAGAGTCCGGATTGCCTTGGTTATTCTTCTGTCTGGGGAGGTCAGTTAAGAACCTCAGCAAGGTTTTGTAGAGGTGTGCTGCAGGGGTCCTGTTGTGGGTTTTTTTTTTTAATTGTGCCAGAGATGGACTAAGAGGACTTGCAAGCAGTTACTTGTACTTTATGTTTAGATGCAATGTGGAGCCTCCTATCCCTTTTTGCTCCGCTTGTATAGAGAGAACATTACATTACAGGGATAGGCTTTTTGATACAGAGCCTTAATTTTCTAAAGAGAATGTTGTTCAGCTTTCTCCCCAATCATCCCAATCTCAATCCTCTTCTCATGCAGTGCCCTGTGTTTAGTCTCTGGTTGGTTTTCCCTTTCAGGATATGGCTACTCTCATATCCTCTGCTGTATCTGAAGCTTTGTCTGCTTTTCCTGTATTGCAGGGGAAGCGCAAGAGGAAGTGTAAGGTTTCTGACTATGTTGGAGTTATGTCAAAGGTTTCTTCCAATAGGTCTGAGGAAGATACTACTTTAGCGTTTGAGGGTGACATTTCAGACTCTGATAGTGTAATTCCTTATGCTGATTCTGAGGTTGTTTCTTTCAGATTTAAGCTGGAGCACCTCCGTTTGTTTCTCAGGGAGGTTTTGGCTACTTTGGATGACTGATAAGAAGTTGGAGGCTTTGCTTAAAAGTATGTATGTTCACCAGGGGTTCCAATGGCAACCTGCTGTGTGTATTGCTACGGTTACCAGTGTGGCTGCATATTGGTTTGATGCATTGTCTGATTCTATTCAGCAGGATACTCCTTGAGGAGATTCAGGGTAGAATTAAGGCTTTAAGATTGGCTAATTCTTTTATTGCAGATGCTTCTTTAAAGGTTATCAAATTGGGAGCAAAGATATCTGGCTTTGCTGTTCTGGCGCTCAGGGCCAGAACATGGTTATAGTCCTGGTCTGTGGCTGTATCGTCTAAATCTAAGCTTTTGTCCATTCCTTACAAGGGTACAACCTTTTTGGGCCGGGTTTGACTGAGATCATTTCTGATATTACAGGAGGGAAGGGGCATTCTCTCTCTCTCTCTCTCTCTCTCTCTCAGGATAAGAGAAATAAACAGAAGGGTAGTCAGAGTAATTTTCGTTCCTTTCATAACTTCTCTGGTAAGTCTTCCTGTTTCTCCTCCAAGCAGGATCAGCCCAAGCCCTCTTGGAAGTCCAATCAGTCCTGGAGCAAGGGGAAGCAATCTAAGAAGCCTGTTGCTGACTCAGTCAGCATGAAGGGGCTGCCCCTGATCCGGGAATGGATCGCGTGGGGGGCAGGCTTTCTTTTTTCGTTCAAGATGTTCCAGATCCCTGGGCCGTAGATATTGTGTCCCAGGGATACAAACTAGAGTTCAAGACTTTTCCTCCCAGGGGCAGGTTTCTTCTTTACAGGTTATCTATAGACCAGATTAAAAAAAAAGGCATTCTTAAGTTGTGTTCAGGATCTTTCTGACATCGGAGTGATCGTTCCTGTTCCAGTTCAGGAGCAGGGGCTAGGTTTTTATTCCAATCTGTTTATCGTTCCCAAAAAGGAGGGAACTTTCAGACCCATCCTAGATCTCAAGTGTGTAAACAAGTTTCTCAGAGTTCCGTCTTTCAAGATGGAAACTATTCGGTCAATTCTTCCTTTTGGTTCAAGAGGGTCAATTCATGACTACAGTAGATCTGAAGGATGCGTATCTGCATATTCCCATCCACAAGGAACATCACAAGTTTGAGATTTGCTTTCCTAAACAAGAATTTTCAGTTTGTGACTCTTCCTCTTGGTATTGCGACAGCACCCAGGGTGTTCTCAAAGGTCCTGGGTGCGTTGCTGGCAGTGCTCAGATTGCAGGGGGTTGCAGTTGCACCTTATCTGGACGATATTCTAGTTCAGACTCCATCTTTTCAACTATCAAACTTCCACACAGAGTTTTCTTTTCTGCGCTCCCACGGTTAGAAGGTGAATTTAGGAAAAAGTTCCTTGAGAGTGGTATTCTTGGGAACCATTATAGATTCTCTAGAAATGAAGATTTTTCTGACAGAAGCAAGGAGATAAAAAAAAATTGTTCAATTCTTGCCTTGCTCTTCAGTGCTCTCCGCGGCTGTCAGTGGCTCAGTGTATGGAGGTTATTGGTCTGATGTTTTCCTTCATGGACATTTAGTTTGCTCGGTTCCATCTCAGGCCTCTGCAGTTATGCATGCTGAGACAGTGGAACGGGGATTATACACGTCTGTCCACGAGGATTGTTCTAGATCATGCTGCAAGAGATTCTCTTCCGTGGTAGTTGTCTCAAGATCTTCTCTCCCAGGGAACCTGTTTTCGCAGGTTTACCTGGGTCATTGTGACCACAGATGCCAGTCAGCTGGGTTGGGGAGCTGTCTGAGGTTCGCTGAATGCTCAGGGTCTGTGGACCCGGGAGGTATCGGTTCTTCCCATAAATATCCTAGAGCTGAGGGCAATCTTCAATGCTCTTCTGGCTTGGCCTCAGTTAGCTTCAACCCAGTTTATCAGGTTTCAGTCGGACAATATTACGTCAGTGACTTACATCAATTATCAGGGGGAGACTTGGAGTTCCCTGGCCACGATAGAGGTAGCCAAGATTATGCAGTGGGCGGAGGCTCACAACTGCTGTCTGTCTGCGATCCACATTCCAGGGGTGGACAATTGGGAAGCAGATTTTCTGAGCAGACAGACTTTTCATCCGGAGGAGTGGGGACTTCATCCGGAAGTGTTTTCCAGTTTGATTCTCAAATGGGGTCAACCGGCGTTGGATCTTATGGCGTCTCGTCAGAATGCCAAGCTCCTGGGGTACGGATCGAGATCAATGGATCCTCAGGCTGTTCTGATAGATGCTCTAGCAGTTCCTTGGAAGTTCAGTCTGGCATACGTGTTTCATCAATTTGCCCTTCTTCCTCGGGTCATTGCTCGGATCAGACAAGAGAGGGCGTCAGTGATTCTCATTGCACCGGCGTGGCCTTGCAGGATTTGGTATGCAGATCTGGTAGAGATGTCAACCTCCCCACCTTGGAGTCTTTCGTTAAGGAAGCATCTTCTTCAGGGGCCTTTCCTTTATCCAAATCTAGTTTCTCTGAAGTTGACTGCTTGGAGATTGAACGCTTGATTCTTTGTCTGTTATTGAGACTATAATTCAGGCGCATAAGCCTGTGACTAGAAAGATCTATTATAAGATATGGTGTAAATATCTGTTTTGGTGTGAATCCAAAGGCTACTCTTGGAGTAGAGTTAGGATTTTGTCTTTTCTCCAGGAGGGTCTGGAGAAGGGTTTATCTGCTAGTACCCTGAAGGGTCAAATTTCTGCTTTATCTGTTTTGTTGCACAAACGCGTCTGGCGGATGTGCCAGACGTTCAATCTTTTTGTCAGGCTTTGGTTAGAATCCGGCCTATGTTTAAATTTGTGACAACTCCTTGGAGTCTTAATTTTGTTCTCCAACAGGCTCCGTTTGAGTCTATGCATTCTTTGGATATTAAGTTGTTAACCTGGAAGGTTTTGTTTTTGGTTGCTATCTGTTCGGCTCGAAAAGTTTTGGAGCTTTTTGCTTTGCAGTGTGAGTCTCCATTCCTTATTTTTCATTCTGATAAGGTAGTACTACGCACTGCACTAGGTTTTCTACCCAAGGTTGTTCCTTCTATGTGTCCTAATCCTTCTCATAAGGGACGTTTGTTGCACAATCTGGATGTAGTTCGTGCATTGAAATATTTGCAGGCGACTAAAGTTTTTCGCCAGTCTTCTTCATTTGTTGCTTTTTCTGGGAATTGTAAGGGTCAGAAAGCTTTGTCTACTTCTTTCTTGTTGGTTGAGGAGTGTTATTCGCTTGGCATATGAGACTGCTGGTCAGCAGCCTCATGAGAAAATCACAGCTCATTCCACGAGGGCTGTTTCTTCTACTTGGGCTCTCAAAAATGGAGCTTTTATAGATCAGATTTGCAAGGCTGCCACTTAGTCATCTCTAAACACTATTTTTCAAAATTTTTACAAATTTTGATACTTTTGCTTCAGCTGAGGCTGCTTTTGGGAGAGAGGTTCTTCAAACAGTGGTGCCTTCTGTTTAGGCTGTTTTGTCCCTCCCTTATCATCCTGTGTCTTCTAGCTTGGGTTTGATTCCCAATAGTAATGATGATCTGATAAATTTTTGTTTCTTTCTTGACACGGTGAGTCCCCGGCCCACCCTGTTTTTCAGACAGTTTATTTTTCCATAAACCTCAGGCACTTCTGCACCTTATATTACTTCCTTTCTACTTTCCCTTTGGTCGAATGACTGGGGGTTGTGGGTAAGGTAGTGGTATTTAACAGCTTTGCTGTGGTGCTCTATGCCTCTTCCTACTGGTCAGAATTAATATTATCCATAGTTATTATGATGATCCGTGGACTCACCGTGTCAAGAAAGAGAAACAAATTTATCAGGTAAGCATACATTTCGTTTTTGTGAAAACATGTTTAACAAATATTACACAATGAAAAGCTAACACTGCTGTTCTACAGTGCTCAAGGCACGTGCACGCTCCTGAGCCTTCCTCGGTAAACTTTTCAATTAACTTTTTATAAAATGTACCTTTCTCTTGGTTAAAAAAAAACAAAAAAACACCTTCAGTGTATACCTATTGGCTCAGTAGTGTGCACATCTTGAATAAAAATTTTAGCTTTTGTAGCTAAATGTGAAGCAGTGTATTCCTATACCACTGGTCTTTCATACAGCATGCATTGAGTGCGGTAGACTTTAATTTTAAAGGGGCATTAAAATTCCAAAATTTTCAATTCAGATAAGGGGTAAATTGGAAACTTTTTTTTTTTTTTTTTTATTGCATGCTCTAATTTTATCTTGGTATCTGAAGAGCATACCTAGATAGGCATAGGAGCAGTAATGCACTACTGGAAATTAGCTGGTGGCTGCACATGTGTGCTTATGGTCAATGGCTTACCTAATTGTGTTCTGTTAACTCCTAGTAGTGCATTGCTGCTGATTCAACAAAGGATATCAAGAGAATGAAGCATTTCTACATTTGATATTTAGAAGTAAATTGGGGGTGAGGGGGATATTATTTTTTTTTTTTTACAATGAGATGTTGCCACTGAGGAAATTTTTTAAGTAAAATATCTATTTTTACATAGATGTTCATTTTTTGTTTTCTAGTTTACAGATATGCTGCACTTTAAAGTGATTTTCACATTTGGGTAACATGTCCCTTAAAGGGACAATAAATACTTTGAGATGGTAAAATAAATCAGTATATAGAAAAATAAATCTGCAATATACTTTAATGATTGAATTTGTCCCCCTTTCATGTAATTCCATTCTAAAATTGAGCATTTTTAGTTCCTGTTTAGAAATGGAAATGCTGAACAGTTATATTATATTCCACACAGCCATTGGCTGCACACTCTAGTGACTTATAACTGTCCCTAATTGGCCATAGCAGAGACAGTAACCTTAAAACAATGAGAGCTGCCATGTTGTAACTATTTCCACTAAAACTTTACTCTTATTTTGTCAATATCTAAACAACTAATAAAACTTTAAAAATACGTCTACATGTTGTTCTCAGACTAATCTTTTCTTTGAATGCATCATTCTATCTAGCGTTTATTTAGTGTTTTTAATGTCACTTTAATAATATAATACAATGGACTGGCTATTCTTGCTGTAAGCATAGAACAAATCTATTTTCTTTGGAAATATTTTATAATGGTTAATAAGCCAACCAGTTTTAATTGTTAAAAATGGGATTAGAAATATTGTGCACTATTAAAGGAATAGTCTGTTCAAAATTAAACTTTCATGATTCAGAGTAGCAATTTTACGCAGCTTTCTAATTTACTCCTATTCTTTCTTCGTTCTCTTGCTATCTTTATTTGAATGTAAGCTTAGAAGCCGGCCCTTTTTTGTTTTAGCACCTGGGTAACACTTGCTGATTGGTGGCTACATTTAGACACCAATCAGAAAGTGCTACCCAGGTGCTGACCCAAAAATGGGCCGGCTCCTATGCTTGCATTGCTTTTTCAATTAAAGATGCCAAGAGAACAAAGAAAAATGGATAATAGGAGTAAATTAGAAAGTTGCTTAAAATTGCTTGCTCTATCTGAATTAATGTTTCATTTTGACTAGACTATTCCTTTGGATGGATGAGACGAGGACAGTTTTAGAAGTGTACACAAACTGATACTGTAAATTTTTGTAGTATTTTTCAACTTTTTTCTTATACAAGAGTTAGAGGTGCCCATTAAAGGAACATGAAACCCAAAAACTTTCTTTCATGATTCAGAGAGAATACAATTTTTAAACCACTTTCTAATTTACTTCTATTATCCAGTTTGTTTAATTCTCTTTGTATCATTTGTTGAAGGAGCAGCAATGCACTACTGGTTTCTAACTGAACACATGAGCCAATGGCAATCAGTGTATGTGTGTGTGTATATATAGCCACCAATCAGCAGCAAGAACCTAGGTACTTTGCTGCTCCTGAGCTTGCCTAGATAATTCGTTCAGCAAAGGATAACAAGAAAAGGAAGCAAATTAAATAGTAAATTGGAAAGTTGTTTAAAATTGCATCATCTATCCAAATCATGAAAGAAAAATGTTGGGTTTCATGAATATTTTTTGGACATGGTTTTACAGGGCTAGACAGATTTTTGGTTCAGTAAGAACTTTTAGTAAACTGTTTACCTTTTGCATTATAGTGCCGTCATAGAGCACACTAACAGAGTAATCTTCCTTGAGGATGATGATGTAGCTGCAGTTGTTGATGGACGTCTCTCCATCCACCGAATCAAGCGAAGTGTTGGGGATCACCCAGCACGTGCCATTCAGACTCTGCAGATGGAGCTGCAGCAGATAATGAAAGGTGAGCTTAAAAGCCAGAAAAGCAGTCCCTTTCTGCTTGGTAATTGGTTGAGAAATTAGCAGAGATTTACACTTGTTATGGAACAGGACTTCTGAGACCAGGTATTGTTTTAGATTAGTGTCCTACAAATGAATAGTAGGTGGATGAAGAGACAGGAAAGCTTCCGAACAGAGACCTTGACTGTATGTTGTGTGCTTCTTTTCCTAGGTAACTTCAGTACTTTTATGCAAAAGGAAATCTTTGAACAGCCCGAATCCGTTGTCAATACCATGAGAGGACGTGTTAACTTTGATGATCACACAGGTAATGAATGTTTTTCCAAGAATTTCTAGTCCTTACTATTCACAGGGAACGTTTTGCTTTTAAACCTTTTTTTTTTTCTTCTTCCATGTGAACCACTGTCTTTAAGCGGAGAAGGAGTGGTTTAATATTTGTAATTAGTTATCTAAAACCACAATCCATTGTCTGAGGTCTAAGAGGAATATGTATTGATGCTTGTGGAGTGAAGTAGTCTAATTTACTCCTTTAAGGGACTTGAAACGCAAAAACACTTTCTTTCAGGATTGATGGAGAAAACTATTTTAAACAACGTTCCAGTTTTATTATTTAATTTACTTCCATCTCTTGTTATCCTTTGAGAGGTTTATCTAGGAAAGCTCAGGAACAGCAAATAACCTAGGTTCTTGCTGCTAATTGGTGGCTGCATATAAATACACTGATTGCCATTGGCTCACCCATGTTTTCAGTTAGAAACCATTACTGCTCATTCAGCAAAGCATACCAAGAGAATGAAGGAAATTGGATAATAGAAGTAAATTAGAAAGTCGTTTAAAATCGTATTCTCTATCTGAATCATGAAATAACATTTTTGGGTTTCATGTCCCTTTAAGTATTTACATTAATTACATCTCATGCCACCAAAGAATCCCTCCATAGACCAATAAGAAATTGCCACATTACTAGAGATTTAAAAAAAAAAAAAAAAATCCAGTTTTTTAATTATTGTAAAAAATCTTTCCCATCTGTGGGTGGAAGGGTTATGTTCTGTATCTAGCCATAAAAGGCCCAATTTAAATCAGTTCCTTAAAGGTAACTGAACATCAACATTTTACATGTAGACTGTTGATTTTTGATTGAGCTAACACACCACATTATGCCCCACTGTGCTCATTTATACTGAGTGCTGGTGATGATTGCTACATTCATAGGCCAAAACTTTTGTTACCAAATGGGGTATTTCTTTTTGTATTTTATTTGAGTTCCCAGCATGCTTGTTGGCATCATTTATGGATAAAAACAATTATATGGTGAATGATAACTTCAATTGGACAATAACAATAAACATTGACATATTCGTCTGTTTTTACAGTCAATCTTGGCGGTTTGAAGGATCACATTAAAGAAATACTAAGGTGTAGGCGGCTGATCCTTATTGCCTGTGGAACTAGTTACCATGCTGGAGTTGCTGTAAGTACTCTATGTATTTATACATTTTGTAAATATATCTTTATGAAAAGTATGTAATATATTCCCCAGTATTGCAGAAGTTTTAAACTTTAGGTGATGAGAAAACTTTTTCCTTTAAGAGGAATGCATGCTGGGAATGGCGGTTAAATTAAATTTAAACATGCACAAATATATAAAAAGACTGTTATAACAAAGACCGTAGTATAACCAAAAAGACATACCAAAAACATTTTTTACAGGTGTATACTTTATCCTTTTAGGCTGAGAAACTTAAGTAAAAAATGAAATCCCCCCCATGCCAAAATCATTGTCTTTGTATATTTTTTTTATTTTTTTTTTAAGGGGAAAGTTATATTTCAAATTGAGATGCTTCCATATGGAGGCTAGACAACCAACAGCCTTGCCTGTATGTAGAGAAAAATACAGCACCATTAAAGGACCCTCTGACAACAATATAGTTCATTTTTTTTTTTCTACAAATATTTAGTGTTGGCAGCTGTTAGTCTTTTGTGGGCTGTTTCCACCCTAAACTAATTATTTCAACTGAATGTTCTCAAAAAAATATTTTAATTTTTACATTCTATCCATACAACTTTTATTAAGTATTACAAAACCATTTAATTGAAACTTCTTTTATTAAATATCACTGGCAATATGATCTCAAATTCAATAATGTGTTATGGTGTGTGTTTTTTTTTTTTTTTTTGTATGTGCGTGGTACTTTCTGTAATAACCTCGGTTTAGATTAAACTTTCTTTATAATAAAATAATGCTCTAGAAAGGTATGTCTGTCTGTTTGGAATGTATATCTAGAACCCAATGTCTTTCTTTATCCCTCACCAGACTCGTCAGATTTTGGAAGAGCTGACCGAGCTGCCTGTTATGGTGGAACTCGCAAGCGACTTTCTGGACAGAAACACTCCAGTTTTCAGAGATGATGTCTGCTTCTATATCAGTCAGTCAGGTAAGTTAAACTTAACGTAATTATGTATAATTTCCTATCTAGTTCTTGATAAGAAGAAAGTTTGAAAGCAGATAATCGATTTCGCTTTCTCAATAGTATTAACTTTGATCAAGTTTAAGACTGTGGTATATAAAACAGTGATTTACATATCCATGATGAGGAATCCTAACTTTATCCTGTATACTTCGATAGTCCCAATCTAAAACCACTGCCTCACTGCTAATTTTCAAATACATTGTTTTGTTTGAGCCCTGTCTGTTCTAGAAAAGAACATACACACTTAACTGAGACAGAACAAAAGCTGGAAAAACTTCCATGCTTATTCATAAGGCCAGTGCCACTCGGGGTTCAGACTTTTTTTTTAGCTCACTATGCCTTTTACAGAGGAGAAATATCCTGTAGCATATCAGTCTGACCCTGCCAAAAGACAGTCCAGCCCTGAAATACCAGGTAATTCTCCTCTGAACAAAATTAAACATCAAACCCCAGACATACTATTCGGCTTCTGTAGGCCTCGTCAGTGAGGTGTCAACCTGTCTTGGCTCCACACTAGGTAGATGACCAGATCATATGTTCAGCAAAAGAAGCACTGTTGAAGTACAGTTTTAACAAAAATATAAAACCCAAACAAAAATATGTTCCATAACCATGCAAGAATTGCAGCTGCTTTGCAACAAAAACTGATAAGCCTGGTCAGGAGGGGCATCACGTCTACTTGACAGTGGCAGCAGTCTTCTGCTCTGGAAATTCCAGCTCTTATTTGGGAATTTACTAATGTGTTCAAATCTCTTGTGGGCGTTATTAAATGCATTTTTTATAAGATTAGCAATGTAACAATTGCATGCTCCTATCAAATTGGGGAATAAAACAAACTAGAATATGGGTAGATTACCCTGTCAGTATAGATTTGAGACAATCTGATGCAAAAAAATGTTCTCATTAATAAAGCTCAAACTAATGAGCGTTATTTATGTCTAGGAGAAACAGCAGACACGCTGCTTGCCCTCCGTTACTGCAAAGAGAGGGGTGCTTTGACTGTAGGCATAACAAACACTGTTGGAAGCTCCATATCACGGGAAACTGACTGCGGAGTTCATATCAATGCTGGACCTGAAATAGGTGTTGCCAGCACCAAGGTGAGATGCAACTAATTTTGCCTATCAATTTGTATGTGAAGGTAGCAGAAATACCAGCAGGCAATTCTGAATTTAATAGGCATTTTACATATCTGTAATTGTGCTTGGTTGGTTTGCTACCAGAGAACTTGACCTTTTCCATTACCCACAGTCCTCATTTTTTTGCACTGGTGTCTGATAGGTGTCTATTTTGCTTTCGTAGGCCTACACCAGTCAGTTTGTGTCCTTGGTGATGTTTGCCCTTATGATTTGTGATGATCGAATATCCGTGCAGGGACGTCGCAAACAAATCATTCAGGGGCTGAAGATCTTACCAGGTAAGAAGTGCTTTATTTTAGTTGGAGGTACAACATTATTTGTAATTCAGCAGGTCAGCATACGTCTGCTTTGTGTAAAATTGCGTATGAAGAGTAAAGTATAAAGAGAATATTCAGCTGCATCTGTTAGAATCCACTTTAAATCTTTATTTGAAAGATGGAAAAATATTTAACATTCTTTATGGTTGTCCCTTATACAGAAATAGCCTTAGCCTACACAAGTGATGGCGGACCTTGACACTCCAAAGTGCCTAAGTATCATGGAAGATGTAGTTCTGAAACATCTGGAGTGCCATGGTTCACCGTCACTGGCCTACACTGTATAACAAGAATGCTATGTCTTCTCCAACCTTTTACTCCTTTCCTAAATTCCATTTCTTTGTGCACCAATATATGTAAATTACTCTGCACTCTATATTCAAAGCATTAGTTTTATAATACTAGTAAAAATCTATCTTGTTAGGGAGATATGTGACCCGTCCCCCCTTCCATGTCCTCTTTGTGTGGATCAGTATAGTGAGTCTGCATTACTCCCATGTGCAGAAGCAGGAAGTGCAAGTGATGTGGGCTTAAAAGAAAGTTGTGTAGTAAACAAAGCCTTGCAGTACACTTTTTATTTTTGACCCCCTTTTCTTTTACAAAGATATGACGAGTCCACTGATTTCATCCTTACTTGTGGGATATTAACCTGCTTACAGGAAGTGGCAAAGAGCACCACAGCAGAGCTGTATATATAGCCCTTCCCCTCCACCCTCAGTCATTCTCTTTGCCTGTGTTATACTTGGAAGACATGGTAAAGTGAGGTTTTAGTTTCTTCAATCAAGAAGTTTTTTTATTTTAAATGGTACCGGTGTGTACTATTTTCCTCAGGGGGTTATGGAAGAAGATTTCTGCCCTGAGGTTGATGATCTTAGCAGCTGTAACTAAGATATATACGCTGGTTCCCACAAGATTTCTGAAGGTAACAGATGAGACATCTTCAGTGTGGAGACCGGTTTCATGCTACAAGCAGCATTAAGGTATGTGCAGCCTTATTTCTGAGGAGACTTGATATATCAGAATTGGCTGACATGTGTATCCCAGTAAGGGAATGGGGGTAAGCAGTAACCAGTTATAAGAGGGATACTGAGAGACCTATGGTTATGTTTTTATGACATTTGGGCTAAAGATCATTGTTTCAAGACTTAAGCAATGTGAAAGACACTGGGATGCTTAACGGGTTTTATTGGTTAACAATATGGCCGTAGGTTGTGTTAAGGGGTGAAAGATTCCACATGGTTTTATTCTCAGACCGTTTCTCTATGCGGTTGTTTGTTTTTTCATCGTCGGTTCTGGTGGGCGGGGCCTGTTTTTCACGCGCTCAGACGCGCACTTCACTATGACTGTAATAGAAGCAGGCATTAGCTCCGGTTGAGCCCAGGCTACTATTTAGTTATCCGGATTGTTGATACGTCGGTTGATGGTACCCTGAAGGCAGGTAGGCACGGTTGTTAAATTTAACATTTTTTAGGCATAAATGTCTCTTAGTGGTTAAATTCTCCTTTTTATCTTGGGAATGCAATATATTTGGGAACGTTTGCTTAAGGATTACGAATTTTAAAGCCTTAACGTTTCGGAGCAGTTTTGAAAAATTGTGCACTTTTTATTTTTTAAAGGCACAGTACACTTTTTTCAAAATATTGTTTAAATCAATAAATAAAATGTTTTAACAACTTTTGTGGTTATTACTAGTCTGTTAAACATGTCTGACATTGAGGAAAATCATTGCTCTATGTGTTTAGAAGCCATTGTGGAACCCTCTATTGCATTTTGTACCTCTTGTACTGAAAGTCTTTCATTGTAAAGAGTATATTTTAGGTCATGAAAGTGTGCAGAAGGATGATTCTCAGTCTGAAGAGAATCAGGATATGCCATCCAATTCTCCCCAAGTGTCACAACCTTTAATGCCCACACAAGCGACGCCTAGTCCTTCTAGTGCGTCTTATTCTTTTGCTCTGCAGGAGATGGCTGCAGTTATGTCAACTACCCTTACTGAGGTATTATTTAAATTACCAGTGTTACTGGGTAAACGCAGTAGGTCAGGTATTAATGTGAATACTGAATCCTCTGATACTTTATTAGCTATTTCCTATGTACCCTCAGTGTTCTAAGTTGGGGGTCAGGGAATTACTGTCTGAGGGTGAAATTTCAGACTCAGGGAATGTTTTACCTGCGACAGATTTGGATGCTATGTCCTTTAAATTTAAGCTTGCACACCTCCGACTTTCTTCGGGAGGTTTTTTAGCGACTCTGGAGGAATTACAATAGGGTCACAATCATCCAGAGAAATTGTGTAAGATGGATATATATCTAGTAGTACCTACTTACACTGATGTTTCTCCGGTTCCTAAGAGAATTTCGGAAATTATAAAAAAGGAATGGGATAGACCAGGTATACAGTTTCTCCCCCTCCTACTTTTTGTTTGATAAGTCCCGAACGGTGTCTGGTATGGCAAACGGTCCCTAAGGTAGAGGGAGCTATCTCTACCCTAGCTAAGCGTACAACTATATCCATTAATGACAGTTGTGCTTTCAAAGACCCTATGGATAAAAAATTAGAGGGTCTACTAAAGAAATGTATTTATTAATCAGGGGTTTTCTTTTTCAACCGATGGCTTGCATTGTTCCAGTAACTACTGCAGCAACTTTTTGGTTTGAGGCTCTAGAGGAATCTCTCAAGGTTGAGACCCCATTAGATTACATTTTGGATAGAATTAAGGTAGCTAGTTAATTCTTTTACTACTGATATCACTTTTCAAATTACTAAATTAGTTGCGAAGAATGCAGGCTTTGCTGTCTTAGCACGTAGAGTGCTGTGGCTCAAATCTTGGTCTGCTGACGTCTCATCAAAGACTTAGCTTTTGGCTTTTCCTTTTAAAGGTAAGACCCTTTTTGGGCCTGAATTGAAATCATTTCTGACATTACAGGAGGTAAAGGCCATGCCTTACCTCAGGATAAGTCTGTTAAGATGAGGGGTATACAAAACTATTTTTCGCTCCTTTCGGAATTTTAAAGGACTCAACTTCCTCTTTTTCCACAAAGCAGGAAGGGAATTTTTAACCAATCTAAATTAGTCTGGAGACCCAACCAGAACTGGAATAAGGTAAACAATCCAAAAAGCCCGCGGCTGCTACTAAAACAGCATGAAGGGACGGCCCCTGATCCGGGACCGGATCTAGTAGGGGGTAGACTTTCTTTCTTCGCCTAGGCTTGGGCGAGAGATGTTCAGGATCCCTGGGCACTAGAAATAGTGACTCACGGGTATCAATTGGTTTTCAAGATTGTCTGTAGAGAGGTGTTCTTACGCTGTGTAAAGACCTCTCTACCATGGGAGTAATTTGTCCTGTTCCAGAATTGGGACAGGGGTTTTACTCAAATCTTTTTGTGATTTCCAGAAAAAAGGAACTTTCAGACCCATTTTAGATCTCAAGTGTCTAAACAGGTTTCTCAGAGTCCCATCGTTCAAGCTGGAGACTATACGAACAATCTTAACAATGATCCAGGAGGGTCAATATATGACTACTGTGGACTTGAAGGATGCTTACTTTCATATTCCTATCCACAAGGATCATCATCAGTTGCTAAGGTTTGCCTTTCTAGACAAACATTATCAGTTCGTGGCTCTTCCCTTCGGGTTGGCCACAGCACCCAGAATCTTCACAAAGGTTCTAGGGTTTCTTCTGGCGGTTCTCAGACCGTGAGGCTTAGCAGTGGCGCCTTTTCTGGACGATATTCTAATCCAGGCATCCACGTTTTCACTGACAAGATCTCACATGGACACAGTGTTGTCTTTTCTGAAAACTTACGGTTGGAAGGTGAACATAGAGAAAGTTCAAGGGTTCCTTTCTTTGGACTCTGATAGACTTAGTAGCTATGAAAATATTTCTGACAGAGGTCAGAAAATCAAAGATTCTATATATATTTGCCGAGCACTTTAGTCCATTTCTTGGCCATCAGTGGCTCAGTGTATGGAGGTAATTGGATTAATGGTAGCAGCAATGGACATTGTTCCGTTTGCTCGCTTTCATCTCAGACCACTGCAACTGTGCATGCTCGGACAGTGGAATGAGGATTATGCGGATTTATCTCCTCAGATAAATCTGGATCAAGAGACCAGAAACTCTCTTCTTTGGTGGGGACTTGTTTTGCAGACCCTCGTGGGTAATAGTGATAATAGACGCCAGCTTTTTGGGCTGGGGTGCAGTCTGGAATTCCCTGAAGATTCAGGATGTTTGGACTCGGGTGGAGTCTCTACTTCCAATTAATATTGGAACTGAGCAATATTGAATGCGCTTTAGGCGTGGCCTCAGTTGGTTTTGGCCAAATTAATCAAATTCCAGTCGGACAATATCACGACTGTGGCATATATCAATCATCAGGGGGGGAACGAGGAGTTCCTTAGCGATGATAGAAGTATCCAAGATAATCTGTTGGGCAGAGGCCCACTCTTCTCATCTGTCAGCAATCTATATCCCAGGAGTAAAGAACTGGGAAGCGGATTTTCTAAGTCGACCGACTTTTCATCCGGGGGAGTGGGAACTTCACCCGGGGGTATTTGCCTCATTTATTTTCAGATGGGGCAGACCAGAATTGGATCTGATGGCATCTCGATAGAATGCCAAGTTTCCAAGATACGGATCCCGGTCAAGGGATCCTCAGGCCGAACTGATAGAGGCCTTGGCAGTGCCTTGGTTGTTCAGCCTAGTTTGTGTTTCCACCGTTTACTCTCCTCCCATGCGTGATTGCTCGAATCAAACAGGAGAGAGCTTCAGTGATCCTAATAGCGCCTGCGTGGCCACGCAGGACTTGGTATGCAGATCTAGTAGGACATGTCCTCTCTGCTACCATGGAAACTTCCATTGAGGCAGGACCTTCTCATTCAAGGTCCTTTCCAGACATCCAAATCTAATTTCTCTGCAGCTGACTGCATGGAGATTGAACGTCTGATTTTATCAAAGCGAGGATTCTCTGATTCGGTCATCAATACTTTGATACAGGCTAGAAAGCCTGTCTCTAGCAATATCTTTCATAAGATATGGCGTAAATATATTTATTGGTGTGAATCCAAGGGTTACTCATGGAGTAAAGTCAGGATTCCTAGGATTCTGTCTTTTCTCCAAGAAGGATTGGAGAAAGGGTTATCTGCAAGTTCCTTTTTAAGGGACAAATTTCAGCTTTGTCTATTCTATTTCACAAACGTTTGGCAAATTTGCCAGATGTTCAGTCTTTTTGTCAGGCTCTATCTAGAATTAAGCCTGTATTTTGACCCATTACTCCTCCCTGGAGTTTGAATTTTAGTTCTTTGAGTTCTTCAAGGGGTTCCGTTTGAACCCATGCATTCCATAGATATCAAATTGTTATCTTGGAAAGTTCTGTTTTTGGTTGCTATTTCTTCTGCTCGAAGAGTTTCTGAGCTTTCAGCGCTACAGTGTGATTCTCCTTATCTCATTTTTTCATTCTGATAAGGTGGTGTTACGTACCAAACCTGGATTCCTTCCTAAGGTTGTTTCAAATAAGAATATTAAGAAAGGAACAACAATTTCCTGATTATGTCCTAACCCTTCTTTTAAGAAGGAGCGTATGTTGCATAATTTGGATGTGGTCCGTGCCTTAAAGTTTTACTTACAGGCAACTAAGGATTTCCGTCAATCATCTTCATTATTTATTCTGGAAAGCGTAGGGGTGATAAAGCTACGGCTACCTCTTTCTTTTTGGCTGAGAAGTATCATTCGCCTGGCATATGAGACTGCTGGACAGCAGCCTCCTGAAAGAATTACGGCTCATTCTACTAAGGCTGTGGCTTCCACATGGGCTTTTAAAAATGATGCATCTGTTGAACAGATTTGTAAGGCTGCCACTTGGTCGTCCCTTCACACTTTTTCCAAATTTTACAAATTTGCTTCTTCAGAGGCTATTTTTTGGGAGAAAGGTTCTTCAAGCAGTGGTGCCTTCTGTTTAGGTTCCTGCCTTGTCCCTCCCTTTCATCCGTGTCCTATTGCTTTGGTATTGGTTTCCCACAAGTAAGGATGAAATCCGTGGACTTGTCATATCTTTGTAAAAAAAAAAAGTAAATTTATGCTTACTTGATAAATTTAATTTCTTTTACGATATGACGAGTCCACGGCCCACCCTGTTCTTTTCAAGACAGGTTTTTCTTTATATTTTTTATAAACTTCAGGCACCTTTTAGCCTTTCCTTTTTCTCTTCCTATACCTTCGGCCGAATGACTGAGGGTGGAGGGGAAGGGGAGGGGCTATATATACAGCTCTGCTGTGGTGCTCTTTGCCACTTCCTTTAAGCAGGAGGTTAATATCCCACAAGTAAGGATGAAATCTGTGGACTCGTCATATCGTAAAAGAAATTAATTTATCAGGTAAGCATAAATTTACTTTTCCTATAATTGATCTGAAAATTGTGGGCTTTCCAATTACCCGAAGCTTCTATAAGGCATCGGTGCCCCATGTTGAAAACCTAGATTTCCATTCTCTAATCTCTTTAGCAGAGGATATTAGGGACATAAAATGTGTGAACAATGGTTGTGTGTAATATAGCAATATTAAAGGGACATTAAATATTAGTTAGCTTAACATTGCTTTATTCCACACGGCCGTTTGCTGTTTTTAACACACAGTGTGTGCAACAAACTACTTGTTTTACTTGCCAAATGGGCATTTACAAATCCTCAGTGTAGCCCCTGCCTATAGCTAGGCATGCTTAGATTGTCTAAGTTAAAATACTTTTAAAATGATGTATATGTTACAATGATTTATATTTAGTGTAAGCCACCGGGTAGTGCTTTTGTTATTACAACAATGAAACAGCCAGTTTGAGATATACAGTGTGTGTGAATTTTTACTTATTTCTTTACATCTGAACTTTGTTCCGATGTAGACAAATAAGTCCTGTCAGGAAAGGGGGAGAAACTAATCACAGCACACTGTCCCTTTTTAAAAATTCTGTACATTGCAATATCTACTTATATCAAATGAAAAATTCATTGTCTAACTTTATTGGTGTGTACATATCAGTTTAAAGTTGTGTTTAAACTATAAAGTTATGAAGTTAGTTGTGTTTACTTATGAATGTAAGCAGAGTGCACTACATTTTACATGTGTTTCCAATCCATGTTGTTTCTCTACAAAGATATCTGACTAAGCTGGCTGAATACTTATTGAAATCTAAGTTCAGGGACTAGTGAATCAAGATGGTAAAACACACCCATAATGAGTATGTGTATAAAAAATAAAAATAAAAAATTCTGCTCTATGAACACAACTCGGAGCAGCATAAGCTGCTTAAACCCCGGCAGAGATAAACCACTGAAAACATGCTCGCTTTGAGTGATTGCCAGGCCCTTTTCTCGCAAGTGTGTAATGCTACATTCGGGCAGGGGATGTAAAGGGCCTACAGCTCGTTAGCTTGAGAACCAGCCTGCGTGGCTGGTGATCTGAAAATTGTGGGCTTTCCAATTACCCGAAGCTTCTATAAGGCATCGGTGCCCCATGTTGAAAACCTAGATTTCCATTCTCTAATCTCTTTAGCAGAGGATATTAGGGACATAAAATGTGTGAACAATGGTTGTGTGTAATATAGCAATATTAAAGGGACATTAAATATTAGTTAGCTTAACATTGCTTTATTCCACACGGCCGTTTGCTGTTTTTAACACACAGTGTGTGCAACAAACTACTTGTTTTACTTGCCAAATGGGCATTTACAAATCCTCAGTGTAGCCCCTGCCTATAGCTAGGCATGCTTAGATTGTCTAAGTTAAAATACTTTTAAAATGATGTATATGTTACAATGATTTATATTTAGTGTAAGCCACCAAGTAGTGCTTTTGTTATTACAACAATGAAACAGCCAGTTTGAGATATACAGTGTGTGTGAATTTTTACTTATTTCTTTACATCTGAACTTTGTTCCGATGTAGACAAATAAGTCCTGTCAGGAAAGGGGGAGAAACTAATCACAGCACACTGTCCCTTTTTAAAAATTCTGTACATTGCAATATCTACTTATATCAAATGAAAAATTCATTGTCTAACTTTATTGGTGTGTACATATCAGTTTAAAGTTGTGTTTAAACTATAAAGTTATGAAGTTAGTTGTGTTTACTTATGAATGTAAGCAGAGTGCACTACATTTTACATGTGTTTCCAATCCATGTTGTTTCTCTACAAAGATATCTGACTAAGCTGGCTGAATACTTATTGAAATCTAAGTTCAGGGACTAGTGAATCAAGATGGTAAAACACACCCATAATGAGTATGTGTATAAAAAATAAAAATAAAAAATTCTGCTCTATGAACACAACTCGGAGCAGCATAAGCTGCTTAAACCCCGGCAGAGATAAACCACTGAAAACATGCTCGCTTTGAGTGATTGCCAGGCCCTTTTCTCGCAAGTGTGTAATGCTACATTCGGGCAGGGGATGTAAAGGGCCTACAGCTCGTTAGCTTGAGAACCAGCCTGCGTGGCTTTGCATCTGAGGACCCTGTCAGTCTTGGTAAATGGGGCCCATTATTTGTTTATACACAGGGGTTAAACTTATTACTGTAACTTACCAGTCAGAGGAAAGTTAGGAAAGAAGAGGTTACTAGTCCACTCAATGTTAACTATAACATGGATGGCCAGTTAGCCTGTGTGCCATATAAGGCCCTCTGCACTAGTTTTTGCAGTGAGCGTAATAAAACTAAGAATGTGTGCCATAGTTTTTGTGGTCCAAGGGAAATAAAACTAAACTGAGGGGCTTTTGGTGGGTGGACAGACAAGAGGGCTATGACTCACGAGTCCACTGGAGGAGAACACAGCACTCAGAAAATATGATGCAATCTTCACTAAATCTGGAACTGTCACTGGATATTTTTGCAAATATTTTATTTGTGCATTTTGTAGCCATACATTTATGTGGTTAGGAGTGTGTTTACAAGGGTCTGAGGTCTCCATCAAACCGAATCCACATCACTAGGAGCCCATGTGGCCCCTGAAATCAGTACTGGTGGAGTCTGTGCCCCCCCTTCCCCTTGTAGAACAGGGCTCACAATGTAAGGAAAGTGTAAGGCGGTTGCACCTTTACAAATATATTGGCAAGGTTTCAAAGATGTCAATCGGTATGGCCATACAAAAAAGCTGCCACCATATTTGTAAAGGAAGGCTGCACCAGTACATATCTTCGGATGTTGACAAACCATGTGGGAAGGAAAAACACAGAGAAGCAGTTCCCCTTGCTCCTTTGTTGCAGCTGGCTTGATTTCAAACAACCAGAAATAGCACGGTTGAATGGGGAGGCTCCATATCAGTCGTTGCCCTGGTGTCCAGAAAGGATTAGTTGCACCTCTGTATGCTTATAATATAATTTTGCTCTAAAAAAAACAAGAACAGGTTTAGGTACCTTAACAGTTGGGAAGATAACATGCAAGGTTTTTTTTTACCTTTTTTTTTCCTTTCTTTGCAGACAACATTAAAGAAGTATTGAGTATGGATGATGAGATTCAGCAGTTGGCAACTGAGCTGTACCAGCAGAAATCTGTACTTATTATGGGCCGTGGATATCACTATGCAACCTGCTTGGAGGGAGCTTTGGTAGGTAGTGCAGCTGCTTCTGTGGTGGAACTGGATGTGATTAAATGCTTGTCCCAGCCACTCTAAACCCCCCCCCTTTTTATTTTTTTACTATGAAATCTTATATAGTGATGTAAGGGAGGCTACCAACACCCATAGTCTGGAGCATGGTTTAGTGATGTCCTAACTGCATTAGGGTTTTAAACATATTTATTTCTTTATAAATCTTGCCATATCACTTTTGTAATGGCCTTTCCAAGATTGCTGCAGACAAAAATGAAGGGACGCTAAAACTGTATCATTATAGTGTATAGACAGTGTCACTTCGTTTTGGTGGCTGTCATCTTGGAAAACAGTCTTTTTCAAGAGCATTCACAAATAATTTGCTTTACAAACAATGCTATGTTTGTAACACAAATTATTTGTGTATGTTCTTGAAAAAGACGGTACTGACCGTTGAAACATGTTGGGCTAAATAAAATCTGCTTTTTATGAAAAAGCTGGTGAAACCTTTCTTTGAACACTTGCATACTCTCATACTGTGAGCATCTACACTTTGTATTACGTTGTATGGATACAGCATTTCAGTGCTATATATCTTATCACTTTGAAGAAGCTGTGGAATACCCCCCCCCCCCCCCAGTGAACCGATTGGAACCTTTGGTGAACCGGCGCCTCCCTCTGCACACACATAGATTTAGGGGAAGATAGGGTGGTATTTCATGGGAGGGGCTGTTGAATGTACCCATAGGCTAAAATCCCTAGTGTTAACAACCAAGCAAAGACCCAGTGTACCAAGCCATTTCTGGTATTGCAACCACTGCAGGCTATAAAGCCCATCTACCATGTTTTGGATATAAAATTACCTGGAGTACACATCAGCTCTGCAGTTTTTCCAAATGCATTTTTCATTTAAAATAAATGTAATATTATCGTATCTTATGGTTCTGCTTCTTCTCCAGAAAATTAAGGAAATCACATACATGCATTCGGAGGGCATCTTGGCAGGCGAATTGAAACATGGTCCCCTAGCCTTGGTAGACAAACTCATGCCAGTTATTATGATCATCGTCCGGGATCACTCTTACACAAAGTGCCAGAATGCGCTGCAGCAAGTTGTTGCACGACAGGTAACGCCACAACCTGTTCACCTCAGATGATCTTTATACATTTTTGCTGTTGACTGTTTTATAAAGGATAGAACACTTTACTAGTTAATCTGAGACAAGAGAAACCTTAATACCTTCTACTCAATGTTTTTAACTTTCTTTTCTATGCTGTCTACAATAAAGTTTTTTACATTACTATGTTCTGCACTTTCTCAACCTATTGTATCAACTCAAGCCATTTATTAATAATAATTTTATTTTTTATTATTTTAAATACACTCGTGCAGAATTAGTTGAGTCTGTTAGTCCATTCTACTCCTTAAAAAAAAAAAAAAAAAAAGTATGCCACATATAAAACCTAGCATTTTTACTATAGCCGGTGTAAAGGGCCTCAGATCAGATGTATTCCCTCATATGTAAGATTTTGTGTCTGAATATGTTTTAGAAGTAAATTTTGTAATTTTCCATTTTGCACTTTCATAAAAAGGTATATTTTGACATGTATGTATGTATGTATACTAGGGACAGCACAGCTTCCTGTGAGTGCCCGTGTGCTGTCCCTAGAGTCACAGGCAGTTAACCCCAGACAGGTCTGGGTGCAAGAACCATAGGGAAAATTACAAAACAAATTAATACAACACACAGAGAGTCCAGCACTCACTTACAAGCTCTCAGCTAAGGTTTAAAAGCAAAAATGGAAAGGGGACAGCATAGCTTCCTGGGGACAGCACAGCTTCCTGTGAGTGACTGTGAGCACCCAGGGCTGAGCATGTTGCAGGGTTATGGGATGTGTACCCGGTCTGGTATGTGAGTGGAGTCCCCTTCCGTGTTTTGTATATGTCTAGGGTGATTACATATTCCTGTGCACCCTTCCCTTGTTCAGTTTGTTTGGATTTGAGAGCTTGCATTGTGTGGCTGTTTTAGGGTCCCAGGTATTGGAAAGGACCTTCACGTGGTACCTGGGCTTGTCTCATTTGGCCAGATGCGGTAACTAGCCTTTCTATTTTTGCTTTTAAATCTTAGCTGAGCACTTGTAAATGAGTGCTGCACTTTCTGTGCGTTGTATTAATTTGTTTTGTAATTTTCCCTATTGTTCTTGCACCCAGACATGTCTGGGGTTAACTGCCTGTGACTCTGGGGACAGCACAGCTTCCTGTGAACACCCAGGGCTGAGCATGTTGCAGGGTCATGGGATGTGTACCCGGTCTGGTATGAGTGCAGTCCCCTTTCGTGTTTTGTATGTGTATATATTCTACATTATAAGAGAAACATTATTTCTCTGTTTAGTAATTTTCATGTTGTACGATAAGATTTTATTCACAATAAGAAATTTTTTTTTTTTTAAATTCACATACAAACAATTTGTCCATTTTCAGGGCAGACCTGTGGTTATCTGCGACAAAGAAGACACAGAAACCATTAACAATGTCAAACGCACTATTAAGGTACCTCACACAGTGGACTGTCTGCAAGGAATACTAAGCGTTATCCCTTTGCAGCTCCTTGCGTTTCATCTTGCTGTTCTGAGAGGATTTGATGTAAGTTACCATGTTTTTTGTTTGTTTGTTTGTTTTTTTGGTGGGGGGGTTGTTTTTCCCTCTAGAAAGTCTTGTTTTTGTAAAGGGTTTTTCTTCTCTTAGGGTTTTAATATTCTTTCATTTGCCATAGAATATATTACCTAAGGAGAATTCACAGATCTTCCTTGCAAACATTATTTTTTAAGTTCTATATTTTTTTTTTTATTTAAAAAAAAAAAAAACACCTTTTATCACTCTTGTTACACTATGAAACGTATATGCTTTTATGTAAGATATTACGCTATCACAGCTTGCCGTTAAAATATTTGTGCAAAAGCCATGCTACTTTCAATGTTTTGGTCAGAAATCATGGTGAGGTTTACATTATGTTGGATCAAACTTGGGGGGGAAAACCTCACACTTCAAGGTATGGGACATGGAAAAAAGACTTGCCAGGTCTCAATATAAGCACAAACCTAAAAGATTGCTGCCTCAAAAATGACAAATACCTTTATTTCTTCCAAACTGGGTCCATAGGTGCAAACGTACATTTCAGGCCTGCAATAGGCCCTTAGTCATGTTTGCACCTATGAGACCCAGTGCGTGGGCATAGTCTCAATTAAGATCTGAGATCCTCTAGTTAAGTCACCACGTAGTGTAATTTCATGAATCTTTATTACACTGTTTTTTTTGTTTTCTTTAATACAATTATTCTCTTGTGGTTTTGTTTTTTAACTTAGTTTCTAAACTTGATGTTTTCTAACTTTTTATTTTTATTCAGGTGGATTGTCCAAGAAATCTGGCAAAGTCTGTCACAGTGGAGTAAGCCAAGAATAATACACCGTTTTTGGAAGACACTATTTTGACTTGTACCATTACCCTCCATTTTTAAAACTCATTTTTTTTTATTTTTGTATTTATGTTCTTTTATTATGTATTGGCACTTGAGATTATTTGCAGATCTTTCCTATTTTGTTGCACCTTTTTTCTAGTTTGAATAATGGATCTTTGAGAAATTTGCTTTCTTTAAACTGTAACTCTCCCCATATCCTTGCGAATTGCACTGACACATTTTTGCCACACCATGACCAACCAATGCTACTTGTCCACTTTGTTATAGTCTGAATGTAGATCCGACCCATGTTTACAGAACACTATTTGCATTAGGAAGTAACTAGTAGAGCTTCTTTAAGACAGGCTATAAGTTACTACCTGGATGTTAATGCTGTGTTGGTGCAGTAGTCAAATTGCATACGTTTCTATGCCAGGGAGAGGGCATCTATTGGTAATTCTTCTACACTGGCATATAAACAAAGATGGACAGTGGTAAAATGTGTAATTTAGTGTACGAATTGCCCGACTGTGCTAATTTAAAAAAAAAAATGTATGCTTCGTAGTTTATTGCTGTTTGATGGGCATATCCAATCTGATCAAATCACTGTGTAAATGGGTGAAGTTAGTATATTTACTCTATTTCTTTACATTACATTTCTGGTTGGTATTGGGCAGCAAAATGCTCTAGCAGTGGGCAATGTAAAATCCAATTTATTTATTTTTTATTGAAATTTCCTATCGAAATCAACTAGGTTTTGCATTCCTGTTGTGCTCTAAATTTAAGTAGTTTGCTGACAAGCCATCTTTGTTGTAAATTATACTAACTACTTTTACTATTCAGGAAACATTTGTGGGCTAGTTCTCATTTTAATGGTACGTTAACATGGTAACAAAAATCTTCATAGACTTTTTTTTCGTTACTATCTGTTAACGTTAGACCTAGAATGTAATATAGCCCATTACCTGTTCTGATTAACACCTATAATTACAACTGTTCCTGGAAGCATTCATCTGGAAGTTGATGTTAAAGTGCTTTGTTTTGAAATTCTAGAATGAAATATTGGGCATTAGTTGAGCCTTTAATTTGTAGAAGGAAAAAAAGATTGAAGTCCACACAGTCATTTTTGGAATTGTTAAGGATTACACAATGTAATTGTTCTGTTATTGCAGGGGTTTGCATAAAATTTTAAAATGCTCTAAAAGAGCTGCTGCTGAATCATTTTAAGATTCCGTTTGTTGTTTAATCAAACTGTGATATTCAGAAAAGAAATCTATTGTACACTCTAAGTTAATTGCAGTAAATCTATTTTCCTTCTAGTGGTTTTAACTAGCACAATTCTAAACTGACATACAGAATGCATAGGCAGTGAAAGCATATGATTTGCTAACCAGTTGTTGTCAGTCATGATAAAGGACCATATAAAATATATAATTTATTTTGGCAGCTGTGGAATTATGTAACTCCGCCCACAAGGCTCTTTCCAGTTCCCTGTGGGACTGTCTGAATACTGTTCAGAATTGCCCATTTTGCTCATTTACCGTAAGAGCCTTGTGGAATCAGCAAATGTGTAATTATGTGACATGACACAGACTCTATTGATCAAATGAAGGAATTTGGAGATTTAAAATATGCACTACTTGGGAATAGCAACCATGAAGACAATGTGACTGATGCTTTTTGTTATTTTTTTTCTATGTTCCCTTTTAAACATTTTGTACCCAGTCTACTATATTGCTACTTAAATAGCATTTAGTCATGTAGATGTTATATATAAATATATATAGAAATAATTTTTTGTTGTTGTTTTAACTGGAATAATGGGTATTTCAATGAAATTGAACATAGGCGTATTGCAGTGTTTTTTCCTAATCATGTACAATAACATTGCAGAGGACCAAAGATACGTTCAGTGCATATTGTAGAAAGTACCCCTGAATTCATGTGAAATAATAAAACATTTGGACAAAGCAGCCATCATTTTGCCTTTTTTTTTTTTTTTTTTTTTTTTTTTTTTAAATCCAGCCTTATTGATACAGAGACAGGAGTATTACAATATAAACCTTAAACAAAGAGAAAACCATAAGAGAACTCAAATTTTAAGATGCATTTCAGGCAGCTGGTTATTTTTAACAGTAATTAATGAAAAACAAATGTAATCTTGATAAAATCAGTACATTTAAATTTCTAAAAGGTCCTATTTAGAAATGAGAAATGTGTTATGTATGAAATGGCTATGTCGAGATTTGTGTCTAAATGTTACTCCTGAGTTTAATATCTGTGTTTTGAACTTAGCTTTATATAAACATTTTTTTAAATAAAGCTATCTGTTTCAAAGCCAGACATAAGCATATCACCTGTGTAACCTCTGCTTTATGGCTATGGTGCTAGAGAAAAAAAACTTTTTAGGGATATTTAAAACTTTCCTCTACTCCCCCCCCCCCCCTGTCCCCTACCTTCAGTATAAAAAACAGTTCTCTCTACATAGCAGCTTGTTTTTTCTGTAAGCATTGCTATCTCCTCTAGAAGCACTGGTTATAAAACCTGTCCTTAGGCCTCCTTAACAGTCTAGAATTTGAGGATATCTTTACTAGAACAACACTACATAGAAAGAAGCTAAAATGGTGATGACGTTAAAGGTAAAGTAAAGTCAAAATATTAAATTGTCATAGTCTAGATAGAGCAACTTTCACATTTTACTTCTATTATCAAATTTGCTTTTTTCTCTTCCATGTGTCTTTAGCAGTCTATGGAAATATCGTTTGCAGCATTGTTTTTAAAAGTGGTATAAAAAGTTACAAATACTGCTGCCATAGAGCGCACGCTCTTGAAGTCCTATGAGCCCATCTAGATTCACTCTTTCACCAAGTATTATAAGACGACAAAAATTTGATGATAGAAGTAAATTGGAAAGTTGTTTAACATTACATGCTCTATAAATAAATATAAATAATAAATATATAAAGTTTTCATAGATAAAATTAAAAAAAAGTTAAAGCTTTATTTCTGTTTAAGGTAGACAACCCAAGGTATTGATTCTAGGCCCATTTTGCTATATTTGATACCACTATTTGACCGCTAGATACGATCATATCCTATTTGGCAAACTTTGGGTTTTTCACTGAAATTATTTACATACAACTACTGCAGTCATAAGACAAATGGTTATAAAAAAACTTCTGTGATCCCCTTTTTTCAGAAATAGCAGACATGCATGGATTTGCCATTGCTTTTTGTCAATTAGAATGCCGCAATTTGCAGATGTGCACATTACATGAAATTCCTGGCAACAAAGGTTTCTAAGCTTGCAAGGTTAATTTTTTTTATTTTTTTTTATTCAGACTAGAGATTACCCCCCCCCCCCCCCACCGGACACCTAATCCCTCCCAAACAAATCTTTCCTCCATCAGCCCCCACTAGTGACCACCATCTTGGGTACTGGCAGAAGACCTATTGTGCATTTTATTTTTTTTATATTTTTTGTTATCAGTATAGTGATTCCTCCATCTCCTACTAGTAGTGACCCTCTTAAAGTGAAGGTAAACTTTGGTGATTGAAAGCCCGTTTTTTAAAAATACTATTAAAAACAGGGGCACTTTCATTCATCAAGTTTACAAATAAGCCGTTTTTATTAAAAACTTACCATTTTTTCTTCTCACAGCCAGAGCAGCTTCTCCCTCCTGGAAATCCTCTCTTCACACGTCAGCAATGACTAATCCGGCTTCCTCCAATCACAGCATGGCCTCAGGCAATGACCACCCTGGGGGGAAAGCCGTGATTGAAGGAAGCTGGATTAGTCATTGCCGACGTGTGAAGAGAGGATTTCCAGAAGGGGGAAGCTGCTCTGGCTGTGAAAAGTAAAAAAGGGAAGTTTTTAATCAAAACGGTTAAGTTGTAAACTTTGATGAATGAAAGTGCCCCTGTTTTTAATAGTATTTTAAAAAAAATGTGCTTTCATTCATCAAAGTTTACCTTCACTTTAAGTACTGGCAGCTATCTGCCTGTAGCCAGGTTTTTTTTTTTTTTTAAATCTTTTTTTTTTCTGTAGTGTAGTGGTGCCCCCTACCTCACCTCCCGCTGGCACAAGAAGCTGATTCTTATAGACGGTGATACAGTGTCGCGGTCTAAAGATCAGGCATCTGCCTTCATATTGAACCGGAGCGCTGATCGTGTTCCGATTCAATATGCAGACATGCCCGGAGTTCAGGAACTCCAGCTCTTGACTGTAACTTACTGCAGCTCAGACGTATGTGTGTGTATATATGTGTATATGTATATTTATATAATATATATATATATATATATATATTATGCGGTACGATGGGCAAAGTACCACATGACGTGTGCATAAAAACATAATTTATGTAAGAACTTACCTGATAAATTCATTTCTTTCATATTGGCAAGAGTCCATGAGCTAGTGACGTATGGGATATACAATCCTACCAGGAGAGGCAAAGTTTCCCAAACCTCCAAAATCCCTTTAAATACACCCCTCACCACACCCACAATTCAGTTTAACGAATAGCCAAGAAGTGGGGTGATAAAGAAAGGAGTAAAAAGCATCAAAAAACGAATTCGGAAATAATTGTGCTTTATACAAAAAAATCATAACCACCATGAAAAGGGTGGGCCTCATGGATTCTTGCCAATATGAAAGAAATGAATTTATCAGGTAAGTTCTTACATAAATTGTTTTCTTTCATGTAATTGGCAAGAGTCCATGAGCTAGTGACGTATGGGATATTAATACCCAAGATGTGGAACTCCACGCAAGAGTCACTAGAGAGGAAGGGATAAAAAATAAAAACCGCCAATTACGCTGAAAAAAAATACACAACCCAAATCATAGGTTTAGTCTCATAATTGAAAAGAAAAAACTTAAATCGTAAGCAGAAGAATCAAACTGAAACTGCTGCCTGAAGAACTTTTCTACCAAAAACTGCTTCTGAAGAAGCAAATACATCAAAATGGTAGAATTTAGTAAAAGTATGCAAAGAAGACCAAGTTGCTGCTTTGCAAATCTGATCAACTAAAGCTTCATTCTTAAAAGCCCAAGAAGTGGAAACTGATCTAGTAGAATGAGCTGTAATTCTGAGGGGTTTTACCCAACTCCAAATAAGCTTGATGAATCAAAAGTTTTAACCATGATGCCAAAGAAACGACAGAAGCCTTCTGACCTTTCCTGGAACCAGAAAAGATAACAAATAGACTAGAAGTCTTCCTGAAATCTTTAGTAGCTTCAACATAATATTTCAGAGCTCTCGCCACATCCAAAGAATGTAAAGATCTCTCCAAAGAATTCTTAGGATTAGGACACAAAGAAGGGACAACAATTTCTCTACTAATGTTGTTAGAATTCACAACTTTAGGTAAGAATTTAAATGAAGTCTGCAAAACTGCCTTATCCTGATGAAAAATCAGAAAAGGGGATTCACAAGAAAGAGCAGATAACTCAGAAACTCTTCTAGCAGAAGAGATGGCCAAAAGGAACTACACTTTCCAAGAAAGCAATTTAATGTCCAAAGAATGCATAGGCTCAAATGGAGGGGCCTGTAATGCCTTCAAAACCAAATTAAGACTCCAAGGAGGAGAGATTGATTTAATGACAGGCTTGATACGAACCAAAGCCTGTACAAAACAGTGAATATCAGGAAGTTTAGCAATTTTTCTGTGGAATAAAACAGAGTAGAAATTTGTCCTTTCAAGGAACTTGCAGACAAACCTTTATCCAAACCATCTTGAAGAAACTGTAAAATTCTAGGACGTCTAAAAGAATGTCTAAGAGAATTTATGTGAGGAACACCATGAAATGTAAGTCTTCCAAACTCGATAATAAATCTTTCTAGAAACAGATTTACAAGCCTGTAACATAGTATTATACACTGAGTCAGAGAAACCTCTGACTAAGCACTAAGCATTCAATTTCCATACCTTCAAATTTAATGATTTGAGATCCTGATGGAAAAATGGACCTTGAGATAGGTCTGGCCTTAAGGCAAGTGGCCAAGGTTGGCAACTGGACATCTGAACAAGATCCGTATACCAAAACCTGTGAGGCCATGCTGGAGCCACCAGCAGCACAAACGATTGCTCAATGATGATTTTCAAGATCACTCTTGGAAGAACTAGAGGCGGGAAAATATAAGCAGGTTGATAACACCAAGGAAGTGTCAATGCATCCACTGCTTCCACCTGAGGATCCCTGGACCTGGACAGGTACCTGGGAAGTTTCTTGTTTAGATGAGATGCCATAAGATCTATTTCTGGAAGCCCCCACATCTGAACAACTTGAGAAAACACATCTGGGTGAAGATACCACTCTCCCGGATGTAAAGTCTGATGACTGAGATAATCCGCTTCCCATTTGTCTATACCTGGGATATGAACCGCAGAAATTAGACAAGAGCTGGATTCTGGCCAAACAAGTATCCGGGATACTTCTTTCATAGCTTGAGGACTGTGAGCCCCACCCTGATGATTGACATATGCCACAGTTGTGACATTGTCTGAAAACAAATGAACGGTTCTCTCTTCAATATAGGCCAAAACTGAAGAGCTCTGAGAATCGCACGGAGTTACAAAATATTGATTGGTAATCTCGCCTCTTGAGACTTTCAAACCCCTTGTGCTGTCAGATCCCCAAACAGCTCCCCAACCTGAAAGACTTGCATCTGTTGTGATCACAGTCCAGGTTGGATGAACGAAAGAGGCCCCTAAAATTATACGATGGTGATCTAACCACCAAGTCAGTTGAATATTGTGATTTAAGAATATTAATTGTGATATCCTTGTATAATCCCTGCACCATTGATTCAGCATACAAAGCTGGAGAGGTCTCATATGAAAACGAGCAAAGGGGATCGCGTCCGATGCTGCAGTCATGAGACCTAAAACTTCCATGCACATAGCTACTGAAGGGAATGACTGAGACTGAAGGTTCCGACAAGCTGAAACCAATTTTAAACGTCTCTCGTCTGTCAGAGACAGACATGGACACTGAATCTATCTGGAAACCTAAAAAGGTTACCCTTGTCTGAGGAATCAAAGAACTTTTTGGTAAATTGATCCACCAACCATGTCTTTGAAGAAACACTAGTTGATTCGTGTGAGATTCTGCAGAATGTAAAGACTGAGCTAGTACCAAGATATCGTCCAAATAAGGAAACACCACAATACCCTGTTCTCTGATTACAGAAAGTAGGGCACCGAGAACCTTTGAAAAGATTCTTGGAGCGGTCGCTAGGCCAAAAGGAAGAGCAACAAATTGGTAATGCTTGTCTAGAAAAGAGAATCTCAGGAACTGATAGTGATCTGGATGAATCGGAATATGAAGATATGCATCCTGTAAGTCTATTGTGGACATATAATGCCCTTGCTTAACAAAAGGCAGAATAGTCCTTATAGTCACCATTTTTAAAGTTGGTACTCTTACATAACAATTCAAAATCTTTAGATCCATAACTGGTCTGAATGAATTTTCTTTCTTTGGGACAATGAATAGATTTGAATAAAACCCAGACCCTGTTCCTGACATGGAACTGGCATGATTACCCCAGATAACTCCAGGTCTGAAACACACTTCAGGAAAGCCTGATCTTTTTCTGGGTTCGCTGGAATGCGTGAGAAAAAATCTTCTCACAGGCGGTCTTACTCTTAAACCTATTCTGTACCCTTGAGAGACAATACTCTGAATCCAAAGATTTTGGACTGAATTGATCCAAACATCTTTGAAAAACTTTAATCTGCCCCCTACCGGCTGAGCTGGAATGAGGGCCGCACCCTCATGCGGACTTGGGCGCTGGTTTAGATTTCTTAAATGGCTTGGATTTATTCCAGATTGAGGAAGGCTTCCAATTGGAAACCGATGGATTATATTTCTGTTCCTTATTAAGTCGAAAGGAACGAAAATGGTTAGAAGCTTTAAATTTACCCTTAGACTTTTTATCCTGAGGCAAAAAAGCTCCCTTCCCCTATTGACAGTTGAAATTATTGAATCCAACTAAGAACACAATAATTTATTACCTTGGAAAGAAAGAGATAGCAATGTTGACTTAGAAGTCATATCAGCATTCCAAAATTTAAGCCATAAAGGTCTTCTAGCTAAAATAGCTAAAGACATATATCTAACATCAATTTTGATGATATCAAAAATGGCATCACAAATGAAATTATTAGCATGTTTGAATTAATTTAACAATGCTAGACACATTATGATCCTATACTTGTTGTGCTAAAGTTTCCAACCAAAATGTTGAAGCAGCTGCAACATCAGCCACAGAAATTGCAGGTCTAAGAAGATGACCTGAATATAAATAAGCCTTCCTTAGATAAGATTCAAGTGTCCTATCTAAAAGGATCTTTTGCTAAGCGTACTATTATTCCTACGGAAAATAGTACTTCTTTTAGAGTAGAGAGAGCCTCATCAACTTTGGGGATCTTTTCCCAAAACTCCAATCTATCATTTAGCAAAGGATACAATTTTTTTAAACCTTGAAGAAGGAATAAAAGAAGTACCCGGCCTATTCCATTCCTTTGAAATCATATCTGAAATAGTACCAGGAACTGGAAAAAACCTCTGGAATAACCACAGGAGGTTTATAAACAGAATTTAAACGTTTACTAGTTTTAATATCAAGAGGACTAGTCTCCTCCATATCTAATGTAATCAACGAATATACTCCATTTTAAATAAATAAGAGGATTTGTCAGTGTCAATATCTGAGGCAGGAACTTCTGATCCTCATCAGAGATAAATAAATCAGTATGTTGTCGGTCATTTGAAATTTCATCAACTCTATGAGAAGTTTTAAAAGACCTTTTACATTTATTAGAAGGCGGAATGGCAGACAAAGCCTTCTGAATGGAATCAGAAATAAATTCTCTTAAATTTACAGGAATATCCTGAGCATTAGATGTTGATGGACCAGCAACAGGTAATGAACTACTACTGATGGATACATTTTCTGCATGTAAAAGTTTATCATGACAACTATTACAAACCACAGTTGGAGGTATAGCCTCCACAAGTTTACAACAAATGCACATAGCTTTGGTAGAACCGATATCAGGCAGCAGGAATCCAGCAGTAGATTCTGAGACAGGATCAGATTGATACATCTTTTAAATGTAAGAGAAAAAAACAACATAAAACAAAATTATCAATTTCCTTATGACAGTTTCAGGAATGGGTACAAAAATGCAAACAGCATAGCCCTCCGACATAGAAAAAAGGCCAGAGACAAAAGGAATAGGGTTTTAAATAAAGAAAATATTTGGCGCCAAGTATGACGCACAACAAACAGAAAAATATTTTTTGGCGCCGAAAACGAAACACTAGCATCATAGATGACGCAACCTTGTGAAGGACTCGGCGCCAACTAAAACGCCAGAAATGACGAATTTGCGTCAACAACTGTAACTTTTGCACCAAGAATGAAGCAATAAATTTTGGCATTTTTGCGCCCTCGCGAGCCTAATTCTGCCCGCAAATATTAAAAAGAGTCAATTAAAAAAGACTAAACTCCAGGTAAGACATAATTTTTTCTTAAAATTGCATTTCCCAGATATGAAACTGACAGTCTGCAAAAAAGGAAATATACTGAAACCTGAATCATGGCAAATATAAGTACAATACATATATTTAGAACTTTATATAAAGTGACAAACCATAGCTGAGAGTGTCTTAAGTAAATGAAAACATACTTACCGAAAGACACCCATCCACATATAGCAGATAGCCAAACCAGTACTGAAACAGTTATCAGTAGAGGTAATTGAATATTGAGTATATCATCGATCTGAAAAGGGAGGTAGGAGATTAATCTCTACGACTGTTAACAGAGGACCTATGAAATAGATCCCCGTTAGGAAAACCATTGCATTCAATAGGTGATACTCCCTTCATATTCACTGTATTCACATTTACTGTACTCTGAGAGGAATCGGGCTTCAAAAAGCTGAGAAGCGCATATCAACGTAGAAATCTTAGCACAAACTTACTTCACCACCTCCATAGGAGGCAAAGTTTGTAAAACTGAATTGTGGGTGTGGTGAGGGGTGTATTTATAGGCATTTTGAGTTTTGGGAAACTTTGCCTCTCCTGGTAGGATTGTATATCCCATATGTCACTAGCTCATGAACTCTTGCCAATTACATGAAAGAAAAATATATATATATATAATTATATAGAAGGCACTCGCCGTTTTCAGCAATTTATTTAAATGCGCGAACGGCCCTATGGAGAGCCGAATAGGACAAGTCTAAAAAACAAAGTGTACATACATAGTGATTTACCAGCTATAATAGATGTATACAGGTGATAGATTAACCATCCTATTCTTATATCCATTCTGACATACTGCACTCGCTATCCTCTCTCAGGGATGTAAATACAAAAACTGTCACAACCAATCATAATTGTAATACGTTTCTATTAGATATATGTTGTACCGCATCAGTGCCATAACTGACGAGCACTCAGTCTTTTGACTGTTTAAGCAATACCTGCCTTAGTGTTATAACCAATATAGTGAGATCCTAACTAAAATATCATATGATAGCTATACTCTATCCCACCATCTAGTGGTAATACTATACCAGAAATTCTAAAATACATAACAATGGTGTACAGCATAATTGACCGATTTACTAGCTACCATCTACCACCCACTTAGCAATCAGAAGGATAATCATTTCTAGGGGTGTTATTAGTACGCTAACCCCTCTAAATACCTGACTGCTTATATGGGATACTCATATACAAGGCCCTAACCCTACTACAAAAAGCAGTGATAATCCAAGTATACTTTAAGTCCCTTTGGATACATAGTATCCAAGTTAAAAATCCACTGGGACTCCCTTTGTAGTAAGCATTTGGCCCGGTCCCCACCTCTAGAGCTTCTGGGGATATGGTCTATAATAATGTATCTCAAATCAGAGACCCCATGTCTGTTGGTGCAAAAATGTCTAGCCACCGGTTGGTCAGTATCCCCAACCTTAATGGCGTTACGTATGGCCAACCAGTGGTTAGCCATTCTCGTCCTAAGGTCATCCTGGGTCTTCCCTACATAGAACCTGCCACAAGGACAGTGAAGCAGGTACACAGTAAAGGTAATTGTGCAGGTGACCCTATGCTGTATGTAAAAAAATTTTGTTGGACCAAGGATGTGTAAAGACATTACTCTGTGTTAAAGGGACACTGAACTCAATTTTTTTCTTTTGTGATTCAGATAGAGCATGCAATTTTAAGCAACTTCCTAATTTACTCCTATTATTAATTTCTTCATTCTCTTGCTATCTTTATTTGAAAAAGAAGGCATCTAAGCTTTTATTTTGGTTTTGGACTTTGGAAAGCACTTTTTTATTGGTGAATGAATCCACCAATCAGCAAGGACAACCCATGTTGTTCACAAAAAATGGGCCGGCATCTAAACTTACATTTTTGCATTTCAAATAAAGATATCAAGAGAATGAAGAAAATGTGATGAAAGGAGTAAATTAGAAAGTTGATTAAAATGTCATGCTCTGTCTGAATCACAAAAGAAAAAATTTGGGTTCAGTGTCCCTTTAAGCCACCACAGGTAATGCATTCACTGCACCGGAAACAACCCTTTTTGGTGGTACTTAACCACGTAGTTGGCATGTAGCTGTCACTGTTATCCGGTCTCAATAGTATATCCTTCAAGGATCTTCCTCTCTTTAATCCCGCCATCAGTGTTTCCATTGAGGCAATTGGCAGTGACTTGTCACTAGATAGAATGTCCCAATGTTCCCTCAGAGTTTTGGAAAACTCCAACTTCTATGGGGAAAATGTAGTGGTGAAGATCATTTTCTAGGTCGCTGCTCCTTTACTAGCCTTCAGCAGGGCTTGTTCCTGAGTCATAGATGCTGATTCAGACAATGCTTGTCTTAACTGAGTAGACCCATATCCCCGTTGCTCAAACTTGTTATACATAGCCACCAGTTGGCGTCCTTTGTTCACTTCGTCGGTATTATTTCGAACCACACATTTGAATTGTAACTTAGGCAAGGCTTTCTTTAAGCTAGGAGGGTGGCAGCTAGTAACATCCAACAGTGAACTCCAGTCAGTTTCCTTCTGAAACAAAGTGGTGCATAATGTCATCCCATCCTTATAGATCCTCAGATCCAGAAAATCAATAGTCTCGGTATTGGAGATTAGTTTGAACCATACTTGTGGATTCACATTATTAAGGACGGCAAACCACAATGAGAGTTCTTCTGGAGTACCCCCCATATTACCAACAGTTCGTCTATATACCTCCTATAGAGTTTCACTCTGGTATCCCTGAAAGCATCAGTTTCTTCTGTTTCAAACTGTGCCATGAAAAGATTTGCATATGATGGGGCCCCATTGGACCCCATCGCCGTCCCTGATGTTTGTAAGAAAAATTATTTTTCAAATTTGAAATAATTTCATCTCAAACACAAGTCCAGTAGCTCAAGGATCACATCAATCGGGGGACCCACATAGGGGTATTTTAGGAGATGGTTAGACACTGCTGCCATCCCCTGAGCATGAGGGATAATGTTATATAAGCTGGTCACATCCAACGTGACCAGAATATAATTGTCTCCATAGTTCTGCCAGGTTTTTAGCAGCTTAATCAATTGTATTGAATCCAAGAGAAATGAGGAAGTGTTTCTAACCAGTGGTTGTAATATTGTGTCCACAAAGATCGCCAGAGGTTGTAGAATAGACCGCCGTGCCAAAACAATCAGTCTGCCTGGGGGCGATGTGGGGTTCTTGTACACCTTCGGTAAGGTGTAAATCACAGGTACTACAGGATGGTCCACCTGCAAATACTCCTTCAGAGATTTAGAGATAATGTCTTGCTGTTGAAGACACTGTAAATACGTATCAATCTTTGTTTTAAAGGCTTTAGTGGGATCCCCTGGTAGACGTCTGTAAGTGTTCACATCAGATAACTGTGTTAGGATCTCTTGCCTATAATCACTGTAATCCTGAAGCACCAGGGCCCCACCTTTGTCTGCTTCCCGGATCACCAAATCTTTGTTCATCTGTAAATTCTTTAAAGCCTTTCGCTCTTCTCTGTTGAGATTATTGCGGATGAATTCCTTCTTAGTATGCAGATCCTCCATCATGTCACTCTTAACCATTCTTGAATATGTGGAAATACTAGAGTTACTGCTCTTCGGATCAAATTTCCCTTTCTGCGAAATCCTACAGTATCATCCTTAGAGATACCAAAGTGCTCCTTAAAGGACCAGTAAACACAGTAGATTTGCGTAATCAACAAATGCAAGATAACAAGACAATACAATTGAATTTACTCTGAATTTCAAATGAGTAGTAGATTTTTTTCAAACAAATTTCAAAGTTATGTATATTTCCACTCTCCCTGTACCATGTGATAGCAATCAGCCAATCACAAATGCATATACGTATAGTCTGTGAATTCTTGCACATGCTCAGTAAGAGCTGGTGACTCAAAAAGTATAAATATAAAAGACTGTGCACTTTTTTTTAATGGAAGTAAATTGAAAAATTGTTTAAAATTACATGCTGTATCTGAATCATAAAAATTTAATTTGACCCGAGTGTCTCTTTAAGTCTCAATGATCTTTGGAATTTGAACATATCAACATTTAAGGAAAAGTTGTCAGCATAAATAGTAGGAATGAACTTAAGACCATTCTGTAGGAGAGACTCCTCAGCCTTAGATGGAACTTAAATTCATAATGATACTCCTATTAGTATCAGCACCATCTATTTGCGCCACTGTCTTGGTGGGCTCCCTCTTGTTCTGCGACCCATGTTGCCCTCTCTGCTGGTGTTGCCTCTGCCCTGTTCGTTTTTCAAACGCGTAGACATTGCTTGCGTACCCTGAATCTCTTCTGCCCATACCGGGGTTATTCCTTCAGCATCCGAGCTGTTGTCAGAGCTATCCACAGTTGCCAATGATCTTGGTTTGAATACCCTGCCACGTCTGTTCCTAGTATAGTGGCTCCTTTCCTGTGGGCCCAGTAGACAACTGTAGATTCTTTAATTCTTATAATCCAGGGTCTCTGCCTCCCACTTACGTTCCTTTAAAGCTGATTAATTCCTTCTCATAGGCATCAACCTGCTGTTTTAATTTGTCTAGCCAGGTTTCTCCAGGATCCTCTGTCAATTTGGAAAGGTGTATGGTTTCAAAATTTTGTAATTGGATCTGATCTTACTGGTTATTGAGGAGGTGAGTGACCAGTTACAATAATTGGAGGTGGAATTACAAAATTTTGAAACCACACACCTTTCCAAATTGACAGAGGATCCTGGAGAAACCTGGCTAGACAAATTAAAACAGCAGGTTGATGCCTATGAGAAGGAATGTTACGACCTATAGTTGGTATATTTTTGATCCTGAAGCCTTTGGGAATAAATAGTTTTCTGTGGTATTCCGACAGGTAACATCCATGCATTTTTAAACCCACTCTCTTTTTTTCTCAGCTTCACCTGGTAGTTAAACGATTGTTTCTGGTGTTCACTTTGTTTTTTAATGGTAATGGTATCAAACCTTATCCTATTGACATCCTCCTCTGAGAACTGGAGTAGGTTAGTACCCTCAATATTGTCATCCACTGTATTACCCACACGTGAAGCACCCTCATTCTCTGGATCCATTGTTATCAACAACCTGTATGTATCACACCACCACCTTTAAAAACAAATAGCAGTATGCTGCTAGTAAATAGTCCCTAGTACCGGAGAGATAGACAGAGTATCAATATTCCACTTGCAAGTGCTGTAGATCAAAAAAAATAATGTATAAATTAAGAATCAGGATCCAACACTCACACCATCATCAACCTCCGGGGTGCACTTCAAAAGTAATGTAGTATAGAAGTAAGGAAGGCACTCACCATTTTCAGAAATGAATTTATTTAAACGGTTAATGTTTTCGGGGTCTCCCCGTCCTCAGACCACTTAGGAATCAAACAATAGGCAAGAGATCCTAACACAGTTATCTGATGCGAACACTTACAGATGTCTACCAGGGGATCCCCCTAAAGCTTTTAAAACAAAGATTGATACGTATTTACAGTGTCTTCAACAAGACATTATCTCTAAATCTCTGAAGGAGTATTTGCAGGTGGGCCATCCTGTAGTACCTGTAATTTACACCTTACCGAAGGTGCACAAGAACCCCACATCGCCCCCGGCAGACCGATTGTTACGGCACGGGGGTCTATTCTACAACATCTGGCAACCTTTCTGGACATGATATTACAAACACTGGTTAGAAACACTTTCTCATTTCTCTTGGATTCGATACAATTGATTAAGCTGCTAAAAACCTGGCAGAACTATGGAGCCAATGATATTCTGGTCACGCTGGATGTGACCAGCTTATATACCATTATCCCTCATGCTCAGGGGATGGCAGCAGTGTCTAACCATCTCCTAAAATACCCCTATGTGGGTCTCCCGATTGATGTGATCCTTGAGCTACTGGACTTGTGTTTGATATGGAATTATTTCAAATTTGAAAAATAAATTTTCTTACAAACATCAGGGACGGCGATGGCGTCCAATGGGGCCTCATCATATGCGAATCTTTTCTTGGCACAGTTCGAAACAGAAGAAACTGATGCTTTCAGGGATACCAGAGTGAAACTCTATAGAAGGTATATAAACAATCTGTTGGTAATATGGGGGGGTACCCCAGAAGAACTCTCATTGTGGTTTGCAGTCCTTAATGATGTAAAGCCACAAGTACGGTTTAAACTAATCTCCAATACCGAGAGTATTAATTTCCTGGATCTCAGGATCTACAAGGATGGGATAAAATTATGCACCACCTTGTTTCAGAAGGAAACTGACTGGAGTTTGCTGTTGGATGTTACTAGCTGCCACCCTCCTAGCTTAAAGAAAGCCTTGCCTAAGTTACAATTCAAACGTGTGGTTCGAAATAATACTGATGAAGTGAACAAAGAACACCAACTGGTGGCTATGTATAACAAGTTTGAGCAACGGGGATATGGGTCTACTCCGTTAAGACAAGCATTGTCTGAATCAGCATCTATGACTCAGGAACAAACCCCTGCTGAAGGCTGGTAAAGGAGCAGCGAGCCAGAAAATGATCTTCACCACTACATTTTCCCCATAGAAATTGGAGTTTTCCAAAACTCTGAGGGAACATTGGGACATTCTATCTAGTGACAAGTCACTGCCATTTGCCACAATGGAAACACCTGGGATTCAAGAGAGGAAGATCCTTGAAGGATATTCTATTGAGACCGGATAACAGTGACAGCTACATGCCAACTACGTGGTTAAGTACCACCAAAAAGGGTTGTTTCCGGTGTAAAAACGTATCAATCTTTGTTTTAAAGGCTTTAGTGGGATCCCCTGGTAGACGTCTGTAAGTGTTCACATCAGATAACTGTGTTAGGATCTCTTGCCTATTGTTTGATTTTTAAGTAGTCAGAGGACGGGGGAGACCCCGAAAACATTAACTGTTTAAATAAATCCATTGCTGAAAACGGCGAGTGCCTTTCTTACTTCTATACAACATTACTTTTGAAGTTCACCCCGGGGGTTGATGATGGTGTGAGTGTTGGATCAAATTAATCAAAACAAATTAATACAACACACAGAGAAAACCCAGCACTCACTTACAAGCTCTCAGCTAAGATTTAAAAGCAAAAATGTAAAGGTTAGTCACCGCATCTGGCCAAATGGGACAAGCTCAGGTACCACGTCAAGGTCCTTTCCAATACCTGAGACCCTAAAACAGCCACACAATGCAAGCTTTCAAATCCAAAGCTTTCTGTGTGTTGTATTAATTTGTTTTGTAATTTTCCCTATGGTTCTTGCACCCAGACCTGTCTGGGGTTAACTGCTTGTGGCTCTGGGGACAGCACAGCTTCCTGTGAGTGCCAGTGGCACCCAGGGCTGAGCATGTTGCAGGGTCATGGGATGTGTACCCGGTCCTGTATGAGAGTGCAGTTCCCTTCCGTGTTTTGTATATGTCTAGGGTGGTTACATATTCCTGTGCACCCTTCCCTTGTTTTCAGTTTGTTTGGATTTGAAAGCTTGCATTGTGTGGCTGTTTTAGGGTCTCAGGTATTGGAAAGGACCTTGAGGTGGTACCTGAGCTTGTCCCATTTGGCCAGATGCGGTGACTAACCTTTCCATTTTTGCTTTTAAATCTTAGCTGAGAGCTTGTAAGTGAGTGCTGGGTTTTCTCTGTGTGTTGTATTAATTTGTTTTGTAATTTTCCCTATGGTTCTTGCACCCAGACCTGTCTGGGGTTAACTGCTTGTGGCTCTGAGGACAGCACAGCTTCCTGTGAGTGCCAGTGGCACCCAGGGCTGAGCATGTTGCAGGGTCATGGGATGTGTACCCGGTCCGGTATGAGAGTGCAGTTCCCTTCCGTGTTTTATATATATATATATATATATATATATATATATATATATATATAAAACCTGGCACTTGCCAGCAGATTCACAGTAATGTTTAAAAGCAAAACTGGGGGAAGTCAGTTACATTTGGCGCCAAAGGATTAAGCCCAGGACGGTGGACCACGACAAGGTCTCCCCCTTCCTGGGACCCTAAACCAGCACCCACACAATGCATACTTCCAAACAAACCAACTGGGGACCTCCCAGGGTGATACAGGCTTTAGTAACCTCCCCTATGTAAATACAAAACACAGGAATGGACCGCACTCAGACTGGACTGGGTACACATCATAAGCCACAGCAAACTCCACAGCTCTGAACACTGACAGACAGCTGCAAAGTTCCCAGCAACCCAGACAGTTAACCCCAGAGCAGCCTGGGTGACAGGTCCGCAGGGAAGCATTACAAACATTATCAACACAACACACAGAAAACCTGGCACTCCCCAGAAGATTCACATTAATGTTTTCTGTGTGTTGTGTTGGTAATGCTTCCCTGCGGGTGCTGGTTTAGGGTCCCAGGAAGGGGAGACTTTGTTGTGGTCCTGGGCTTGATCCTTTGGCACCAAATGTAACTGACTTCCCCCAGTTTTGCTTTTAAACATTACTGTGAATCTGCTGGTGAGTGCCAGGTTTTCTCTGTGTTGTGTTGATGATAATGTTTGTAAAGCTTCCCTTCGGGCCTGCTCTAGGGTTAACTACCTGGGTTGCTGGAAACTTTGCAGCTGTCTGTCAATGTTCAGGGCTGTGGAGTTTGCTGTGACTTAGGATGTGTACCCAGTCCAGTCTGTGAGTGCAGTCCATTCCTGCTAACTGAACATTACATGAGCCAATGACAAGAGGCATATATGTGCAGCCACCAATCACTAGATGCTACCAGTAGCGCATTACTGCTCCTTAGCCTACCTAGGTATGCTTTTCAAATGATACCAAAAAAAGAAAGCAAAATAGATAACAGAAGTAAAAAATCTAAAGTTGTTACAAAAATATATTTTTTTTATCAAAAACATGAAAGAAAAAAAATCGTTGTAAAATGAATTAACATTCATCTACTAAAATACAACTTAAAGGGACAGGAAACCACAAATTTTTCTTTCATGGTTTGGATAGAACTTACAATTATCAAATTTGCTTCATTGTCTTGTTATCCTTTGCTGAAGGAGCAGCATTGCACTACTGGGAGATAGCTGATCACATCTAGTTAGCCAATCACAAGAGACAAATGTGTGCAGACACCAATCAGCAGCTAGCAACTAGTGTAGGATATGTGTGTATTAGTTTTCTATAAGGGATACCAAGAGAACAAAGCACATTTGAAAATAGAAGTGAATTTAAAAGTGTCTTAAAATTACATGTTGTATCTCAAACATTCAAGTTTTTTTTTACCTTCCTATCCCTTTAAGTAACCCATTATTCTCTATTAGTTTTTATCCTTCCTTACAAAGCAACTGCAATTGTATTTCTTAAAGGGACATTAAACCATAATTTTTTCTTTCATGATTTAGGTAGAACATACAGTTGTTTGAAACTACTTTCCAGTTTACTTCTTTTATCTAATCACCTTCATTCTCTTTGTATCATTTGTTGAAGGAGCAGCAATGCACTACAGGTTTCTAACTGAACACATGGGTGAGCCAATGACAATTGGTATATATATGCAGCCACCAATCAGAAGCTAGAACCTAGGTTCTTTGCTGCTCCTAAGCTTTCCTAGATAAACATTTTAGCAAAGGATAACAAGAGAAGGAAGCAAGATAAATAATATAAGTAAATGGTACATTTTCTAATTAATTGTATAACTGATCTGAATCATGAAAGAAAAATACACACTGACACCTCTAGGACTAAGGATACACACACAAACTGACACCTCTAGGACTAAGGATACACACACAAACTGACACCTCTAGGACTAAGGATACACACACAAACTGACACCTCTAGGACTGAGGATACACACATACACTGACACCTCTAGGACTAAGGATACACACACAAACTGACACCTCTAGGACTGAGGATACACACACAAACTGACACCTCTAGGACTAAGGATACACACATAAACTGACACCTCTAGGACTAAGGATACACACACAAACTGACACCTCTAGGACTGAGGATACACACACAAACTGACACCTCTAGGACTGAGGATACACACACAAACTGACACCTCTAGGACTAAGGATACACACATAAACTGACACCTCTAGAACTGAGGATACACACATACACTGACACCTCTAGGACTGAGGATACACACATAAACTGACACCTCTAGGACTAAGGATACACACATAAACTGACACCTCTAGGACTAAGGATACACACACAAACTGACACCTCTAGGACTAAGGATACACACATAAACTGACACCTCTAGAACTGAGGATACACATATACACTGACACCTCTAGGACTGAGGATACACACATAAACTGACACCTCTAGGACTAAGGATACACACATAAACTGACACCTCTAGGACTAAGGATACACACACAAACTGACACCTCTAGGACTAATGATACACACATAAACTGACACCTCTAGGACTGAGGATACACACACAGACTGACACCTCTAGGACTGAGGATACACACACAAACTGACACCTCTAGGACTGAGGATACACACACAAACTGACACCTCTAGGACTGAGGATACACACATAAACTGACACCTCTAGGACTAAGGATACACACATAAACTGACACCTCTAGGACTAAGGATACACACACAAACTGACACCTCTAGGACTAAGGATACACACATAAACTGACACCTCTAGGACTAAGGATACACACATAAACTGACACCTCTAGGACTAAGTATACACACACAAACTGAAACCTCTAGGACTGTGGATACACATATACACTGACACCTCTAGGACTGAGGATACACACATACACTGACACCTCTAGGACTGAGGATACACACATACACTGACACCTCTAGGACTGAGGATACACACACAAACTGACACCTATAGGACTGAGGATAAACACATACACTGACACCTCTAGGACTGAGGATACACACATACAATGACACCTCTAGGACTGAGGATACACATATACACTGACACCTCTAGGACTGAGGATACACACATACACTGACACCTTTAGGACTGAGGATACATACATACACTGACACCTCTAGGACTGAGGATACACACATACACTGACACCTCTAGGACTGAGGATACACACATACACTGACACCTCTAGGACTGAGGATACACACATACACTGACACCTCTAGGACTGAGGATACACACATACACTGACACCTCTAGGACTGAGGATACACACATACACTGACACCTCTAGGACTGAGGATACACACATACACTGACACCTCTAGGACTGAGGATACACACATACACCTCTAGGACTGAGGATACACACATACACTGACACCTCTAGGACTGAGGATACACACCTACACTGACACCTCTAGGACTGAGGATACACACATACTAAACTAAGCCAGTAAAAAAAAAGTTTAATGTGTACAAAGTGCAGCAATTCTGCCTGCAGAAGCTGCATAGAATCTAACAATTGCAATCATATTTTTCATGTCCTTATGTATTCATTTTGTTTTGAGGTTATCAGTCAAACTTATACTCCTCTTCTGGCAGAATAACTGCTGACATGTCATCTATTTTAAAATACAATCACATTGTCCTCCTTTCACTGAATTGTAATTATAATTTTTAATGTATTTCCCTGGGCAGAATATAAATCCTGACTTCACTTTATGATCATTATGTGTAAAGTTATATACTCATGTAAATATGATTCTTTCAATTAGTGACTTTCTTGTTATAACTGTGCCTATCAGAGAATATCTGTCAAAACAGTTCTTGAAGTTCTCACACCATCTCTCCAGAATACCTTTTCTATTGTTTTACTCAACTGCATTCTAGTGATGTGAATATGAATCTAAATCTAGCCAGAAAACACAGGAACTGGCTTTTACATGATGCCAAAGTCAATAGATCATTACTTAAGAAGCATTGCTAGAAGAGTTTCCGAATTGTCTGCTCTCTCTTGTGAGTCTCCTTTTCTGATTTTTCATGAGGATAAGGCTGTTTTGCGGACTTCGTTTATATTTCTTCCTAAGGTTGTGAATTCTAACAGCATTAGTAGGAGGCGGGACAGTCCCCGCCTCAGAGGATCACAGCTCATTCTACTAGATCAGTCTCCACTTCTTGGGCTTTTAAGAATGAAGCTTCAGTTCTTCTTTGAATATATTTACTAAATTTTACCATTTTGATGTATTTGCTTCTTCAGAAACAGTCTTTGGTGGAAAAGTTCTTCAGGCAGCTGTTTCAGTTTGATTCTTCTGCTAATATTTTAAGTTTTTTCTTTAAATTTATGAGAAAAACTAATTTTTTTGTGGATTTAATTTTTTCAGCGGAAAATGGCTGTTTTTATTTTATCCCTCCCTTTCTAGTGACTCTTCCGTGGACTTCCACATCTTGGGTATTTCTATCCCATACGTCACTAGCTCATGGACTCTTGCCAATTACATGAAAGAAAACATAATTTATGTAATAACTTACCTGATAAAATAATTTCTTTTATAATGGCAAGAGTCCATGAGACCCACCCTTTTTCTGGTGGTTATGATTTTTTGTATAAAAGCACAATTATATTTCCAGTTCCTCTTTTTTGTATGCTTTTTTTACTCCTTATTCTATCACCCCACTACTTGGCTATTCGTTAACCCCTTAATGACCGAGGACATGCAGGGTACGTCCTCTAAAAAAAAAAGACAGTTAATGCCTGGGGACGTACCCTGTATGTCCTCGGTCTGGAAAGCAGCTGGAAATGATCCTGCTTGCTTCCAGCCGCTTTCCGGTTATTGCAGTGATGCCTCGATAGTGAGGCATCCTGCAATAACCCCTGCATGGCCATCCGATGCAGAGAGAGTCACTCTGTGTCCCTCTCTGAACCGGACATCGATGGCCGGTATCGTTGGTGGGCGGCCATCGATGGGCCGTGTGATGTGGAGGGGGGTGGGATCGACAAGGGTGCACAAACTAGGGGCGGCGGGCGCGCGCGCGCATGCACGGGGCGGGAGCGGTGGGAACCGCTACACTACAGAAAAAAAAAAAGATAATCTAAGTGGGAGAAAGCGGCTAAAACAATCTAAGGGATCTGGGAGGGGTGGGGGGTTGGTCTTTGGGGGGGGGGGGGAAGCTACACTACAGAAAAGGGATCTTTTTTTAAAAAAAAAAACACAATTATTTTTCTAAACTGGGTACTGCGCGTACCCAAGATGGCACCCATTAAGGTAGGGGGGGGGGCGTTAGAGAGCGGTTTGGTGGGGGATCAGTTGGGGGCTAAAGGGGGATCCTACACAGCAGCATATGTAAATATGCTATAAAAACGCAAAAAATCACAAATATACCTTTTATTTTAGTACTGGCAGACTTTCTGCCAGTACTTAAGATGGCGGTGACAATTGTGGGGTGGGGGAGGGAAGGGAGCTGTTTGGGAGGGATCAGGGGGTCTGATGTTTCAGGTGGGAGGCTGATCTCTACACTAAAGCTAAAATTAACCCTGCAAGCTCCCTAATTAACCCCTTCACTGCTTGCCATAATGCACGTGTGATGCGCAGCGGCTTTTAGCGGCCTTCTAATTACCAAAAAGCAACGCCAAAGCCATATATGTCTGCTATTTCTGAACAAAGGGGATCCCAGAGAAGCATTTACAACCATTGGTGCCATAATTGCACAAGCTGTTTGTAAATAATTTCAGTGAGAAACCTAAAGTTTGTGAAAAAGTTTGTGAAAAAGGGAACAATTTTTTTTTATATGATCGCATTTGGCGGTGAAATCGTGGCATGAAATATACCAAAATGGGCATAGATCAATACTTTGGGTTGTCTACTACACTACACTAAAGCTAAAATTAACCCTACAAGCTCCCTAATTAACCCCTGCTCTGCTGGGCATAATACACGTGTGGTGCATAGCGGCATTTAGCAGCCTTCTAATTACCAAAAAGCAACGCCAAAGCCATATATGTCTGCTATTTCTGAACAAAGGGGATCCCAGAGAAGCATTTACATTCATTTGTGCCATAATTGCACAAGCTGTTTGTAAATTATTTCAGTGAGAAACCTAAAATTGTGAAAAATGTAACGTTTTTTGTATTTGATCGCATTTGGTGGTGAAATTGTGGCATGAAATATACCAAAATGGGCCTAGATCAATACTTTGGGTTGTTTACTATACTACACTAAAGCTAAAATTAACCCAAAAAGCTCGCTACATGCTCCCTAATTAACGCCTTCACTGCTGGGCATAATACACGTGTGGTGCACAGTGGCATTTAGCGGCCTTCTAATTACCAAAAATCAATGCCAAAGCCATATATGTCTGCTATTTCTGAACAAAGGGGATCCCAGAGAAGAATTTACAACCATTTGTGTCATAACTGCATAAGCTGTAAATTATTTCAGTGAGAAACCTAAAGTTTGTGAACAAATTTGTGAAAAAGTGAACGATTTTTTGTATTTGATCGCATTTGGCGGTGAAATGGTGGCATGAAATATACCAAAATGGGCCTAGATCAATACTTTGGGGTGTCTTCTAAAAATATATATATACATGTCAATGGATATTCAGAGATTCCTGACAGATATCAGTGTCCCAATGTAACTAGCGCTAATTTTGAAAAAAAGTGGTTTGGAAATAGCAAAGTACTACTTGTATTTATTGCCCTATAACTTGCAAAAAAAAGCAAAGAACATGTAAACATTGGGTATTTCTAAACTCAGGACAAAATTTAGAAACTATTTAGCATGGGTGTTTTTTGGTGGTTGTAGATGTGTAACAAATTTTGGGGGTCAAAGGTAGAAAAAGTGTGTTTTCTTCCATTGTTTCCTCATATTTTATATTTTTTTATAGTAATTTATAAGATATGATGAAAATAATGGTATCTTTATAAAGTTCATTTAATGGCGAGAGAAACGGTATATAATGTGTGTGGGTACAGTAAATGAGTAAGAGGAAAATTACAGCTAAACACAAACACCGCAAAAATGTAAAAATAGCCTTGGTCCCAAACGGTCAGAAAATGTAAAAGTGCTGTGGTCATAAAGGGGTTAAACTGAATTGTGGGTGTGGTGAGGGGTGTATTTATAGGCATTTCGAGGTTTGGGAAACTTTGCCCCTCCTCGTAGGATTGTATATCCCATACATCACTAGCTCATTGACTCTTGCCAATATGAAAGAAATGAATTTATCAGCTAAGTTCTTACATAAATTATGTTTTTGAGCACTGCAATAAATTATAGATTTCTTGCGAGATGTAACTATTGCCATATGTAGCAGTGTTATTCCTACAATCTTAGCACAGCAGTCACATAAATCCAAACCACATACCCCATTGTATATAAACACTATATACCTGTTCCAAAAAACATTTAAAACTGATTCCCCTAGCTCAATAAAACTTAAAGGATTACCAAGCCACACTAAAAACTCAATTCCCAAACCACAATAATTTCAAATCTTCCCACCACTTTAACCCTTCCTATCCTAACAATATTTATCCTTTTCCCCAAGGACTCAAGACAATCGACATGTAACCTCAGCCCTCTATTGTATTAACCCATCCTAACCTAATCATATTAAAGTCTAGTCAAAATTAAACTTGTATGACTCAGATAGTGCATGTCATTTTAAACAACTTTCCACTTTACTTTTATCATTAAATTTGCTTTGTTCTCTTGGTATTCTTTAAAAACTAAACCTAGGTAGGCTCATATGCTAATTTCTAAACCCTTGAAGGCCGCCTCTTATCTGAATGCATTAGACAGGTTTTTCACAGCTAGAGGACGTCGGTTCATGTGTGCCATATAGATAACATTGTGCTCCCGCCCGTGGAGTTACCTAGGAGCCAGCACTGTTTGGCTAAAATGCAAGTCTGTCAAAATAACTGAAATAAGGGGGCAGTCTGCAGAAGCTTAGATACAAGGTAATTACAGAGGTAAAAATCATTTTAATATAACAATGTTTGTTATGCAAAACTGGGGGATGGGTAATAAAGGGATTACCTATTTTTTTAAACAATAAAAATTCTGGTGTAGAGACTGTCCCTTTAATCTTATGCCTCTGTACCATCCAGAGCATTAAAAGCGTAGGTTCCTCACTAATTAACCCCTCCTAGATTAACCATAGTAACCCTAGTTATGTCAGTTTGGTACCGTTCCCACCTATGCACCTGAAAGGTACCAACCTTTAAAAAAAACAAAAAAAAAACACATGCATGACAACCACCTCAAAAAACCTTAGCATCTAATCTCCCCTCTCAGTACCCTTCCAATGTAAAGACTGCTGTAACTCCCTATTGTAAATTTGTTAATAAGGTATGTGGCTTACTCTTATGCAGAAATCCTGGGACCAAAGACAACCAACAGCTGACATCGCAGGCCTGCTTCTCGCAATCCACTTTATTCCCTGCCTGCGCGCGGTACGGAGCTCCAGCCTGGGCGCGGTACAGAGCTCCAGGCCCCTGCGCGTGGATAAAACAAACAAGCAATTTTGAAAATAATAGAACAAACATATATGCTGCGTTACAGCACATATATTTGTTTTATTTTTTTTAGAGCCACACACTAATGTATATCCTTTGTAGCTGATTGGTAGCTATATACATACTGTATGTTTTTTTGTCATTGGCTCAGCAGATGTGTTTAGCCCGCTCTCAGTAGTGCACTGCTGCTTTGAAGTTGACTTTTCAACAGCTACCAATGGAACAAAGCAAATTTGACAATAGAAGTAAATTGAAAAGTTATTTAAAATGGCATATTTTATCTGAATTATGAAAGTTTAATTTTGACTTTAAAATGGCATGACTGACAGCATCTGCCTTCAGATTACACCCTTTGCTGCCAAATATAAATTTAACCCATTTCTTAAAGGGACATGAATCCCCAAAAATGTAATTCATGATTTGTATAAAACAATGGTTTTCAAACATGTCCTCAGGCCTCACTAACAGGCCAGATTTTCAGGATTTCCTTGGGGGAGAGCAGGTAAAATAACCATGTTTACTAATCAGCTGTTTATTTTACCTGTGCTCCAGTTCAGATATCCACAAAATCTGGCCTGTTAGAGAGGCCTGAGGACAGGTTTGAAAACCAATGGGATAGAACATACATTTTTAAACAAATTTACTTTTTTTTATTAAATATGCTTCATTCTCTTGTTTTCCTTTGCTGAAGGAACAGCATTGCGCTACTGGCAGCTAGCTGAACACATCTAGTTAGCCAATCACAAGAGCCCCAAATGTGTTCAGGCACCAATCAGCAGCTAGCTCCCACTAGTGTAGGATATGTGCATATTCATTTTCAACAATGGACACCAAGAGAACAAAGCACATTTGAAAAATAGAACTGATTTTAAAAGTGACTTCAAATTGCATGCTCTATCTGAATCATGCAAGTTTAAAGGGACAGTCAAGTCCAATTTTTTTTTTCCATGTTTCAAATAGGGCATGTAATTTTTTTTATTTAAACTTTTATTTTTATTCGATTCCCAACACAATGTTTGCTTCCTACCAGTTGTAGGTTCCTGTTGCGCCTCGCAGGGCATTATAGTACAACAAACAAAAACACTATTAGTTAGCAGCAATAATAAACACATATTTTTCCCTTGTAAACCGTTTTTTATCGACTATCAGCTCTAGTTTGTTATTTTGTGCCCTGGGTTAGTTACCTATGTAGGTCCTGTTGTGTTTCAATTTTTATTATTTTTGGTATGACTGTGTTGGAAATCCTGGATTTCCTTGCTTGGCGCTCTGGTACTCAGAGTGGGGTTTGCTACGATTTATATGAGGCGGAGGGGGGAGCGAGACAGAGAAGAGAGGGAAGGAAAAAAAAAAGGGGGGCTTTCCCTATACATTCTCTTCTCTCTTCATTCTATACTTTTACCACAATCCTAAGAGAACTAAATCTGAATTCCTAAATGGATAGATTAGGTGGTCTATTTCCTCTTTTGAGAAGATCTTTATAAATGATGACCATTTTTGAAAAAACCTATTAACATCTTGAGTTTTAAATAATTTTGCGTCATGTTGTTCAAGTATGCATTGCTTTTTTAAGCAGTTTCTGATCTCTGGGATACTAGGGGGTTGATGTTTCTTCCCATTTTTTAAACAGCAGATATCTTACTGCTAGTACAGTAATATTAACAATTTTTTTCTTATCTGGGAGAAGTCTTTCGTCTGTTCTAAGAAATATTATATTTATAAATGAGAGATCTACGTAGATTATACCTAATCTTCTATTTAGCCAATATTCCACTTTTTTCCCACATTACTCTCACCTTTGGACACTCCCAGAACATGTGCTTAAGGTTGGCCGCTTCCAGGGAACATTTTGGGCATTTATTGAATTGAGCATTGCCCCATCTGTGTCCCTTTTCAGGGGTAATGTAAGTCATGTACAGAAGTTTCATACGTGATTCCCTCCATGTGGACAAAGCTCAGAGCAGGCGGACAGGGTTATGGAGCAGCGGTCTTTGTGACCGCTGCTCCATAACTTGTGTTTCTGGCGAGTCCAGGGCCGGATTGGCCTACCAGGATACCAGGAGATTTCCTGGTGGGCTGCAGCAGCTAGGGCTGGAAAGCTATAATTTAAAGGGGTGATTAATGGTTGCAATTGGGTTGTAGCATTGCTATATAACATCAATCTGACATTTTTATTTAATACAAAGTAATATAATTTAATTCTGAAAAATAAAAATATTGGGGAAGGAGTGTCCCAGTAATCCCCTTTGAGAAAAATGGGGCATGTACATTCTATCAATGGAATTCAGGGCTGGTCTTCATAGATTTCCAGGGCTGATTTTTATTCCCAGTCCGGCCCTGGGCGAGTCTGAAGACTCGCCAGAAACACGGGCCGTCAAGCTCCGTTCGGAGCTTGATAGATAGGTCCCCATAGCTTGACACGGCAACACTTTATTCTATAGCACAAAACTACTGCCCTAATAATAGCTTGCCTTCAGAACATTGAATACTGCTGTGATGCATGTGCGGCAAGTATCGAAGGAGAGATTATAATGCAGCGCCAGCGGCTCAACAAACATTTTAAGAAATTTGAGACTGTCATATAGAAGATAACGGACAAAGCTCCCTCAGAAGGTATGCTACAACTTTTTTATGAAAAGCAGACATCTTCAATATTCCCCGCTAAATCTCCAGATACGAAACATCTGACACGCAGACCACAGAAAGTGTACTATGGAAATTGCAGCAACAAGATGAACCATTCAGATTTCAATCCAGACGACACCCCCGGTACCCAGAGATAAAAGTGAGTCCTTCCTTACCTCTTCAACATCGCCAAACCTGGGACTATCTGCCTTAAAGGGACAGTCTACACCAAAATTGTTATTGTTTAAAAAGATAAATAATGCCTTTACTACCCATTCCCCAGCTTTGCACAACCAACTTTGTTATATTAATATACTTTATAACATTTAAACCTCTAAATTTTCTGCCTGTTTCAAAGGCTTTTTTGACAGCATCTTAATCACATGCTTTTGTATTTGATTTTCAAAACAGAAGACTGATAGTTCATGTGGGCCATATAGATAAAAATGTGTTAACGCCCGGGAATTTATTTAAGAGTTCACACAACACAGCACTAAATGCAACTCAATTGATTTTAAATAGTCGCAGTCATGTGATCAGGGGGGCTGTCAGAAGATGCTTATATACAAGGTAATCACAGAGGTAAAACGTATATTAATATAACTGTGTTGGTTGTACAAAACTGGGGGGATGGGTAATAAAGGGATTATCTATCTTTTAAAACAATAACAAATCTATTGTAGACTGTCCCTTTAATTGAACATTCACTGGCAGCATCTACTGTCTTAAATACGTAACCTTTTATAATGGTGCACAAGTACATTTGTAACAGCAGATCCATCTACTCCCGTATAAATTATCAAACAATTCCTTTGAGTCCAACACAGGGACGGCTAGTGAACTCTCTGCCCCCATACCTAGAGGAACTATATATATAGAACGGCACCTGAATAAAACAGCGGACACTGTTCTTCATTTTCAATGCTGTGTCTCTCTCCCTAATCTGTACTTTGATCTATACACTTAAAGAGGGGACTGATTGTACTTAAAGGACCAGTCAACACAGTAGATTTGCAAAATCAACAAATGCAGGATAACAAGACAATGCAATAGCACTTAGTCTGAACTTCAAATGAGTAGTAGTTTTTTTTTTCTGACAATTTTAAAAGTTATGTATTTTTCCACTCCCACTGTACCATGTGACAGCCATCAGCCAATCACAAATGCATACACATACCATGTGACAGCCATCGGCCATTCACAAATGCATACACACTTATTCTTGCACATGCTCAGTAGGAGCTGGTGACTCAAAAAGTTTAAATATAAGAAGACTGTGCACATTTAGTTAATGGAAGTAAATTGGAAAGTTGTTTAAAATGGCATGCTCTAGCTGAATAATGACAGTTTAATTTTGGTTGAGTGTCTCTTTAATCAAGGCCTATAACTGAATCATTTGTATTAAAGCATGCACCGCAAGTATTTTGTCCCCTTCCAATCTACCACTTCATTTTACGTTTTTGTTGCTTAGTTACAACAGATGATAGCATATGGGCCCTACTTATGTTACCTAGGAGGATATTTCTACATCTGCATTGAAAATGTCTCATACTGTTCAGATGCGCTGTTTAACTAAGTATATAACATTGTCTAATAATATTCTTCTTTTCAGAATACATACGGGAACTCTGAATGATGCTTTACATCTAGAATCATTCCTCAAGATGCATATGTAATGCATGTGGGGCAATATAACTTATTATTTTAATGCCCTATGCCTACGTGTTGCGGATAGCGGCTGGAGAAAAACTTTATTTTATATGCTTAATTCGCCATAACTTTAATTTCTCGGGAAATTGAGGTTTGTATATATTTCTGTAACTAGTTTACCAGCTATCTGGATACTAATTTTACTTACATTACAACATACTGACTTTTATATTATACTTCAGTTCCCAAATGTAAAAGTCCTCTAAGTTCATATTTATATAAAAACTAGTTAGTTATATTCATAGCCACTAGATGGCAAAGGCTACCTAGTAGATAAAGCATAGACACATGACATGCAAACTTATAGTTGTTAAAGAAAGAAAGAAAGAAAGAAAGAAAGAAAGGAAGGAAACCAAACTATAGTGGCATTTTTAAATTGATTTAATTTTAAATTAGACCAAACTTTAAAGGGTGATAAAAGTGAATAGTTTGGCTGGGGACTGTACAGACCTGTCATACTATTGTAACACATTTTGCACTAAAATGCTGTAAACAATGCTTTAGCCTTTTTAAAGGGGACATTAAACACTAAGGGCCTGATTACATAGTTGAGCGCAAAATATTGCTTCTACGAAAGCGATATTTGCGCTCAACTTAGTAATGCCAGCACACACAAATGTGTGCTGTATTATGAGTTAGGTGCAATACGAATGTGGACCTCTGGCGTTCGCATTGCACAGAAGCATTGTGCTCACGAGAGCGCGCTTCCATAGGCTCCATTTGTTTCTAGCCAAAATGAAGATTTCAGTACCTATGTACTATAAAACCCCTCCCAGCTTACTGGAAACTAGTCTTGTTTTTTGATGCCCATTTATCAAGCTCTGAATGGAGCTTGAGGGGTCCGTGTTTCTGGCGAGTCTTCAGACTCGCCAGAAACAGCAGTTATGAAGCTGCGGTCCTAAGACCGCGGCTTCATAACCCTGTCCCGTCTGCTCTGAGCAGGCGGACAGGAATCACCACAATTCAACCCGATCGAGTATGATCGGGTTGATTGACACCTCCCTGCTGGCTGGCGATTGGCCGCGAGTCTGCAGGGGGGCGGCGTTTTGCACCAGCAGCTCTTGTGAGCTGCTGGTGCAATGCTGAATACGGAGAGCGTAATGCTCTTCGCATTCAGCGATGTCTGTCGGACCTGATCCGCACTGTCCGATCAGGTCCGACAGACATTTGATAATTCGGCCTCTGTCTCCACTGGAGGAAAGTGAAGAATGAAGATGTGCATGTTATTCTTCAGTAAGAAGGGTTCTCAGGCTGAGTTAAGGCCCATTTCCCCTCAGAGTGTAGTGTTTGTTGGAGGGATGTACTTGCACTATGGGTAGTGACATCTTGTTCACCTCAGTGACATTTTTTCTGGTTTATTTTTTAGTACACGAGTAGAATCATACTACACTTGTCAGCTTTTAAGTCTGTGCAGGTCGGGATAGCACACATAGTCCGTTTTTTTGTGCACAGGTTAGTTTTAGCACGCTTTCCTCCTTATCTTTTGTTGGGTTGCGCGCCCTGCTCCCTCTTTGCTATCTGGATGTTGAGTGCCTTGGTGCGATATACACTTTTGTCCATGTACGTTTTTAAGAGCTACTTCTGGAGGAGGTAAGTTTTTCCCCCTTACTTCAAGAGCTCTTTAATGGGATATAACTATATTATTATATGTTTATATATATATGCACAAAACTTCTTTGGGAGTTTTCTGCTGTTGTTGAGCCTTCTGATTCTGTCCCTAAATCTACTTTAAAGCTGGGTCATTTGAACACTATCCTACCAGTGCTACACGGACAGTCTACTCCAGAATTTTGTTTAAACAGATAGATAATCCCTTTATTACCCATTCCCCAGTTTTTAATAACCAACACTTTTATAATTAATACACCCTTTTACCTATGTGATTACCTTCCATCTAAGCCTCTGCAGACTGCTCCCTTATTTCAGTTCTTTTGACAGACTTGCATTTTAGCCTATCAATGTTGACTTCTAGGTAAATCCACAGGAATGAGGAACCAGCACTGTCTAGCTGTGAAAAACTGTCCAAATGCACTGAGAAAAGAGGTGGCCTTCAACGGCTTAGAAATTAGCATATGAGCCTACCTAGGTTTAGCTTTCAACAAGGAATACCAAGAGAACAAAACAAATTTGAATGATAAAAGTACATTGAAAAGTTGTTTAAAAAATTGCATGCCCTATCTGAATCATGAAACTTTAATTTTGACTAGACTGTCTCTTTAAATGTGTTTATTGTAAACAGGCTAGCAATTTTGCAACACATGCCTTAACGTTTTAATGCATTCTGACCAGTATAATACTGCTTTTGCTTCTAAAGGTGGTTCAGCACTTTACTGTTTGTTCCGTACAGGGGAGTTCTTCAACATGCTTTATCAGCAAGCAGGTTATCTTTTTAACCCAGCAGTTTCTTTGCTTGGTTGTGGCTGCAGCTTCTTCTATTTGGTTAAATAGTCTTGCTGGTTAGTTTTCTTGATGATTCTGCTAGTTAAGATTTTTAAACACTTATGAATTGCTAAATTGGTTGATTCTATTCTAAAATCAGGATTATTTCTAAAAAGTAAGTCTAATGGTAACACTTTCTATAAGCACTTATGGGTAAAATCGTGGTCTGCTAATATGGTTTCTAAATCCAGGCTTTTATCTCTCTCTTTCAGGGAAATAATGTTATTTGGTTCTGTTTTGTATTCTATATCTCTACTGTGATCGAGGGTAAGGGAGCTTTTCTCTCTAGGATAAGAAGTCCATAGGTAAAATCAAAAGCTTCTAATAGCTGTTTGTCCTTATCCTTCAAGAACAGCATACAGCAATCTGATTCCTTCTCTCAAGAAACAAGGTTCTTCTGGGCTCTGTCTGGAAGCCAAGTTCAAACTGGAGAATAAGTCTAAGACGTCCAAATTCCGAGAGACTCTGGTTGGGGGCAGGTTGCCACTTTTTTCCTCCGCAAGCTTGGTTTTTAATCTGTTCAGGATCCCTGGGTTCTAAATAACAACACAAAAGAGGATTGTTTACAGTAGGTTCAGTACTATACAAAGCAATAATTGAGACACCTTGAAATAGTCGTATGTCAACGAGCACTTTTTACAATGAATATATAAAATAAGACGTTAACTCCAAAGGTATAATTATTCCTGAGCGTACTGTGCGTGAAACAACTGAACACTGGTAAGAGCTAGCTTTCCAGGCAAGTGCTAAATTAAATTGTTAGATGAAATTATATGGTAGCAACATATAATACAAGTACAATAAATGTTCACAGTACACATTTATCAAAGCTTTCGTCACTGTCATATGTCACCTGCTGAACTTTTAAACTAAACTAAATAAAGAAACCAAACAAAACAAATTAAGAAGACCCAGGGTTAAGTGAGCAACTGTCTTAATTAGAAAGGTTCACATTTATTCAATAATTCCCAGTAAACCAGATTGGTAAATACAGGAATGTAGGCTAATTAAGATAGGGAGAGTACCAAACAATAGTTTGCTGAAACTTTGGGCTTTCCGAAATATGTCTGATAAGAGCAACATTAGAAACGGTCTCATTCTTAACTGCTAAGGTATACTATTAAACAAAAAGCTTCTAGTAAGTAGTATTCCAATATATGACTAAACAAATGATCCAAACAAAACCAAGCAAAGTGGACCTAGAGTTAAATGAACACCTTCTCTAGTAAGAAGGGTTCGGATTTGCTTTAAATATGGTTGATATATACAGAAATATAGGCTACTACTTAAGATATCAATACACACTGTATATGGCTGCTAATTTAAAACAGGATCCTGTGGATGGGCGAGGTGTTAAACATAAGTCTGCAGGGACATTGTACTTTCCAAAAATATGTCTGATAAAATTAATATTATAGTAGTCCTCAAAGAAATATGGTTGATATATACAGAAATATAGGCTACTTAAGATATCAAGGCAAATATGGGTGCTACCTCCTGTAAATGGGGAGGTACCAAGCAACTGTTTTTGCTGAGATGTACTTTCTAAAAATATCGCTGGTAAAAGCAACATTGAGAAGGGTCATATTGTTAACTGCTAGAATGCAATTCAAAGCAACATGCTTCTAGTAGTACTCCAGTACGGGGAATAAATACATAGGTTAATGCTTATATATAAAAGCAACATGGATTAAACATTAAAGTAACTAAATACCAAAAAAAAATCAAGTATTGTCATGAAATCAAAGAATATGATAACTTAACTATTGCTTTGAGTATTATGTAATGCAATTAATAATTACAAACAATAGACATTAGAAACCTCTGTTCAGTCGGCAAATGTCTTACATAAGAATGCTCAGTTCAAAGGGTCATTATATTGTGTGGTAATCTGGTGCCACATACAGACTCAAGTTCAGCATCCTTCTGGAACAGCATGATAAAAATAAAAACTTTTCAACCCATGCCTCTTATTACTTTATCCAGTCCGGCTAGAAAAGATGAATGTTGTTACGATGTCTCTGTGGATACTTTGGAGCTGGAATCTGGAGAACGACTTGCAATGCTGTTGTGCCAAATCCTGTTCTTGCGAAACATTCCTATGCAGAGAAGGTTAACCTTGTCAGGGTATCTGTTAAGTAACCTTAAATAAACTACGGATTTATCATAGAATCTAATATTTCATTTAGCTAATACCTACTATGAATTGATTTAGCTGCATTGCGAACAAACACTGGAATGGGTGATATCAACCCCTCCCTTTTGCTCTCAACTACAGACTTGTAGAACAAAAAAAATATAGACAGGACTTCTAAAGAAAAACAAACAATGGTCCCAAATTATAAGAGATAATGTCACATCTAAAGGGCCTTTGATCATGGTCTCAGAAGAGAGATAACGTCTAAAGAATTATTGCTGGATAGCCTTCCCAGATGAAATCTCTAAATTAATTTAGCCAAAGAACATCCATTACTTAGATCAGAACAGACGTCCGTCTGCCAAGAATAAGGGAATATACAAACTTACTCAGAGGATACAGATGTCCTCATCTAAGAGTTAAATTGTCCCTGCTGAGATCTAATACACATCTCTTTAGAGAGGCATATGAACACAAGTTACCTACAGACATGTGGGAATGCTGTGACTAACTCTTCATATGGAGTTATAGTGACAATATATATATATATAATATATATATATATATACACATACATACATGTGTGTATGTGGTATGCTATATATGATGTTGATCTTGAAACAGTAACATATTAGATAAATATTTGCTGAGCTTGAATAAAATGGCTGTATAATAAATGTATAAATGTTTATTTCAAAATAACAACATCTGTTTATTTTATAGAAGATCTAGGAATATTGGTCATTATTATTATCAGGTATTTGTAGAGCGCCAACAGATTCCGCAGCGCTGGGTAAACATAGGTCGGTGTACAGGATAGCTTTGTATGGGTCAAGAGTAGTATAGAGGGCCCTGTCGAGAGTTTCACTGTTGTAGTCGGCTCTTATGAAGCAATCTGTAAACAGCTGGGCCCATAGGCTTACATTGTAAGGGGTTCAAAGGGGAAAGCAATGGAGTTAAGGGAAAGGTTAGTTGTTGGTTGTATGCATCTCTGAATAGTAGAGTTTTAGGGGGAGTGCTTGAAGCTGTTAAAACTAGGGAAGAGTCTTATGGAGCAAGGCAGGGAATTCCACAGATTGGGGGCCAGTCTGGAAAAGTCCTGTAAACCGGGAATGTTGAGGAAGTAACAAGAGAGGAAGGAAGGAGGAGGGAGATCCTGAGCTGATCGAAGGGGACGGGAGGAGAGTATCTAGAGACAAGTTCTGAGATGTAGGGGGGAGCAGTGGCAGTTGAGAGCTTTATATGTCAGGGTGAGGATTTTATGTTTAATCCTAGAGGCAAGAGGAAGCCAGTGAAGGGATTGGCAGAGAGGTGCAGCAGATGAAGAGCGACAAGTAAGGAGGATGAGCCTGGCAGAGGCATTCATAATGGATTATAAAGGAGCTATGCGGCAGCTAGGTAGACCAGAGAGGATAGAGTTGCAGTAGTCGAGGCGGGAAAGGATGAGAGAGTGGATTAAAATCTTGGTTGTATCTTGTGTAAGGAAATGTCTAATTTTAGCAATGTTTTAAAGGTGGAAGCAGCAGGCTTTAGCCAAGGACTGAATGTGAGGAGTGAAGGAAAGATCTGAGTCAAGTGTGACCCCAAGACATCGGGTGTGCGGGGTAGGGGTAATGATGGAATTATCAACAGTTGTAGAAATTTTGGGGGTGGAGACATTGGAAGAAGGGGGGAAAATAAGGAGTTCAGTTTTGGAGAGATTTAGCTTAAGGTAGTGAGAGGACATCCAAGAGGAG